>NC_134265.1:34679876-35879876 GCF_031893055.1 Leptodactylus fuscus | reverse complement strand
TCCATCTCTGCCCCTAGGTTACTGTTTTTCCTAAATGTGTCATCAAAATTTAACATAAAAACATTGATACTCACCTTAACCTCGATCCCCTGTCTGCAGTCTCAGTCTGTTCTGGAAAGCTGCGAGTGCAATGTGAGTGACGTCATCATATCGTGCCCGGTGCCGTAGCACAGCGTTGAAGCAAGAGCTGTCTGGCAACAGCTCCTGCTTCCTCTGATACTGTATTCAACTCATCTACATCCTCCAGATGCAGATGAGTTGAAGCCAGGACATACATCCCGCCGACCACCACTACGGGATATGACCCTGAATTCGGGAATGTCCTGCAGAATCCGGCACAGTTAGGACGTATGCCATAATGGAGCATTGAGTTCTGTGCTCCATTATTCAACCTTTGACTGGTGTTGTCTGAGCAGGGAAGTGCAATGAGCGCCGAGCCGCAGACATCATTACAGCCAGACCCTGCAGAGCCATCGGACTGTGGTTAGGTGACTATTCATTCGTTGGTATGTTTTCCTTTTTTGTGTGGTGGTTGAGACGATTTAACTTACACAAGTTTGTTAGTGGTAAATATTGATCAATATTTTTATATTTATTTATAATTTTAAAAAATGGGAAATTTGATGGAAATTTAGAAAAAAAAATCACAATTTTCAAAATGTGAAATGCTCTGCTTTTCAAACAGATAGTCATATCACACAAATACATTAATGAGTATTATCTACCATATCTCTGCTTTATATTGGCATCATTTTTTAATTGTCCGTTAATGAATTTTGGACATTATAAAGTTTGCAAGTGTAACAGCAATTTTCCAGATTTACAAGAAAGTTTCCCAAACTAATTTTTTAGGGACCACTTCATTTCTGAATGGGATTATTATGAATTAGAAACCCCCATAAATCACACCATTTTCAAAACAGCACCCCTCAAATAATGCAAAACTGCATTTGGGAAGTTTGTTAATCCTTTAAGCATTTCACAGAAATTAAAAAATATGGAGGTGAAATTTAGACATTTCATTGTTTTTCAAAAAAAAACCCATTAATTTAGCCCTAAAATTAACACATTCACAAAGGGTTAAAGGAGAAAATGCATCTCACAGTTTGTTGTGCAATTTCTCCCGAGCACAGAAATACCCCACAAGTTGGTGTAAACTGAGGTTCGGGCACAGGGCAGTGCATGGAAGGGAAGGAGCAACACTGAGAATTTGAAAAATAGTTTTTGCTGGAATAGACACCCCCAGAGCCATCAGCAAAGGGGGACATGACTTTGGGATGGGGGAACCAATAACTCCTGCAGTTTCTTCTTCGTGCAGTAGTTTTGTAGATTTATACAGACTGGGTCAGCTTTAAGAATATATGGGTGTATATTCAGCTTTAGGAGTATATATCAGTGCATATTCAGCTTTAGGAGTACATAACTGTGTATGTTCTGCTTTAGGAGTATACAGTCCTATGAAAAAGTTTGGGCACCCCTATTAATCTTAATCATTTTTAGTTCTAAATATTTTGGTGTTTGCAGCAGCCATTTCAGTTTGATATATCTAATAACTGATGGACACAGTAATATTTCAGGATTGAAATGAGGTTTATTGTACTAACAGAAAATGTGCAATATGCATTAAACCAAAATTTGACTGGTGCAAAAGTATGGGCACCCTTATCATTTTATTGATTTGAATACTCCTAACTACTTTTTACTGACTTACTGAAGCACAAAATTGGTTTTGTAACCTCACTGAGCTTTGAATTTCATAGCCAGGTGTATCCAATCATGAGAAAAGGTATTTAAGGTGGCCAATTGCAAGTTGTTCTCCTATTTGAATCTCCTCTGAAGAGTGGCATCATGGGCTACTCAAAACAACTCTCAAATGATCTGAAAACAAAGATTGTCCAACATAGTTGTTCAGGGGAAGGATACAAAAAGTTGTCTCAGAGATTTAACTTGTCAGTTTCCACTGTGAGGAACATAGTAAGGAAATGGAAGACCACAGGGACAGTTCTTGTTAAGTCCAGAAGTGGCAGGCCAAGAAAAATATCAGAAAGGCAGAGAAGAAGAATGGTGAGAACAGTCAAGGACAATCCACAGACCACCTCCAAAGAGCTGCAGCATCATCTTGCTGCAGATGGTGTCACTGTGCATCGGTCAAAAATACAGCGCACTTTGCACAAGGAGAAGCTGTATGGGAGAGTGATGAGAAAGAAGCCGTTTCTGCAAGCACACCACAAACAGAGTCGCCTGAGGTATGCAGAAGCACATTTGGACAAGCCAGCTTCATTTTGGAAGAAGTTCCTGTGGACTGATGAAACAAAGATTGAGTTGTTTGGTCATACAAAAAGGCATTATGCATGGCGTCCAAAAAAAACAGCATTACAAGAAAAACACATGCTACCCACTGTAAAATTTGGTGGAGGTTCCATCATGCTTTGGGGCTGTGTGGCCAATGCCGGCACCGGGAATCTTGTTAAAGTTGAGGGTCGCATGGATTCCACTCAGTATCAGCAGATTCTTCAGAATAATGTTCAAGAATCAGTGACGAAGTTGAAGTTACCCCGGGGATGGATATTTCAGCAAGACAATGATCCAAAACACCGCTCCAAATCGACTCAGGAATTCATGCAGAGGAACAATTACAATGTTCTGGAATGGCCATCCCAGTCCCCAGACCTGAATATCATTGAACATCTGTGGGATGATCTGAAGCGGGCTGTCCATGGTCGGCCACCATCAAACTTAACTGAACTTGAATTGTTTTGTAAAGAGGAATGGTCCAAAATACCTTCATCCAGGATCCAGGAACTGATTAAAAGCTACAGGAGGCGACTAGAGGCTGTTATCTTTGCAAAAGGAGGATCTACTAAATATTAATGTCACTTTTCTGTTGAGGTGCCCATACTTTTGCACTGGTCAAATTTTGGTTTAATGCATATTGCACATTTTCTGTTAGTACAATAAACCTCATTTCAATCCTGAAATATTACTGTGTCCATCAGTTATTAGATATAGCAAACTGAAATGGCTGCTGCAAACACCAAAATATTTAGAACAAAAAATGATTAAGATTAATAGGGGTGCCCAAACTTTTTCATAGGACTGTATATCTGTGTATGTTCTGCTTTAGGAGTATATATCAGTGTATGTTCTGCTTTAGGAGTATATATTTGTGTATATTCAGCTTTAGGGGTATATATCTGTATGTTCTGCTTTAGGAGTGTATATCTGTATGTTCTGCTTTAGGAGTATATATCTATATTCTGCTTTAGGAGTATATATCTGGGTATATTCTGCTTTACGAGTGTATATCTGTGTATATTCTGCTTTAGTATATGGTGCTTAGTGTGTTACTGTAGGGAGGGAGGAGTTAGGAATAGATGTCACTTCCTGTCTCATCCATCTTCATCCTCTTTCTCATCACAAGACCTGGATGAAGCATTTCCCGCCCGCCCACCCTCTTTTCATCACTGTGTTACACTTGTTTTTTATTTTTATTTTTTTCACATTTTCCTGTCTAATGTATTATTGTACCATTGCTTTGTTACTGTAATTGTGTATTTGGCTCTATATATTCAATTATGAGTTATTGTTGGGCATTAATCTTATAAGCCCAAGGGAAGGGACGTCCTTCAGCCATGGTTCCCTAGAGGTTTCCTCCACAGGGTTTTTTTCCTCTTCTGAGTGCTGTAGGATGACTCTTTGTGAGTCGGGGGTTTGCCATTATTTAGTCAGTCATGGGTAATAAAGTATTACGTGTCACATGGTCCATTGATAAACTGTCACAGCTTTATGTTTGCGGTTGAGGAGTCAGGTGGAAGTTGCAGGCAAGTTATTGTGGACTTATTTTAACTAACAGAGGAGGTTAAACCTCATGGTGGTGAACAGGCTGAGCTTTAGAAATGGCCAGCCTGAAGGATGTCATAATAGTAACGTCATCCAGGGGCGGGCACAGTGGTTAAGCACAGGGTCGTTGGTGCCCTTAAAGTGTACTGGCTCTGCTAGAATTGCAAGCCGGAGCGTGCCGCCCCCCTTTATTTATTTATTGCTGTCTGGCCGGGTGCTTTATGTCAGACAGCTGGGGATCTCACAGTATTCGTGAATCCCAATGGTCTAGCACTGCACCTGACTCCTTCTGTCATTATTTTACTTCTGTGAGTTTAATAAAGCTGTGGCCATTTTGACAACCAAAATAAAGTGTTTTGTGCATTTATTCCAAAGTCATTATTTACCGTAGTTTGGGTGGTTTTAAGAAGGAGTGAGGGACATCGCATATCCAAAGTCAAGTTTTTGGTGCCAAAGCCAAAGAGAAGATACAAAGATATAAAACAAGTGCACATTACCGATGTATCAATCGCCAATATAAGTATATAGTGGGATAGAAAGTATAAAAATTATCTCTACAATAGCATAAATATAAAGATATAATAATTCCTCAATATATATAGAAAATAAATCACCGCAGGTAACAGGTTAAACCAGTATGTTAATAATTACATGATGGTAAATACCCAAATATTGTACATATGGCTCCACCCATCAAAGATAGTGAAGCAGTAGAAATTTATGTCAGCACAAATACATGTGCACCATCAAAGGGTATATAAAGAAATATATTAAGTCACATAACATCCAATAACAGGTTAACCTGCATCAATATGTAAAAATGGTGGTACATGTGCTGAAAATATGCCCAATCATACGATCAACATATATAGCTAAAGAGTAGAGATGAGCGAACAGTGTTCTATCGAACACATGTTCGATCGGATATCAGGCTGTTCCCGATGTTTGAATCGAATCGAACACCGCGTGGTAAAGTGCGCCATTACTCGATTCCCCTCCCACCTTCCCTGGCGCCTTTTTTGCTCCAATAACAGCGCAGGGTAGGTGGGACAGGAACTACGACACCGGTGACGTTGAAAAAAGTAGGAAAAACCCATTGGCTGCCGAAAACATGTGACCTCTGATTTAAAAGAACAGCGCCGCCCAGCTTCGCGTCATTCTGAGCTTGCAATTCACCGGGGACGGAGGTTTCCGTCCAGTTAGCTAGGGCTTAGATTCTGGTAGGCAGGGGTAGAATAGGATAGGAAGGAGAAGACAACCAACAGCTCTTGTAAGAGCTAAATTCCAGGGAGAAGCTTGTCAGTGTAACGTGGCACTGACGGGCTCAATTGCCGCAACCCAGCTTTCCCAGGATCCTGAATGGAATACACTGACAGTGTATTCCCGTATACCCTATATATACACCCCCGATCCCCGTTCCAATGGTGTGCCCCCCCACCTTCACCCCAGAAATACACTGGAAGTCCCCTAGCAATAGAATTGGGGCTATATACACCCACTATGTTTGCTACTGCCATATAGTGCCATTGTCTGACTGGGAATTCAAAGAATATATTGGGGTTACATATAATTTCAATTCCAGGGAGAAGCTTGTCAGTATAACGTGGCACTGACGGGCTCAATCGCCGCAACCCAGCTTTCCCAGGATCCTGAATGGAATACACTGACAGTGTATTCCCGTATACCCTATATATACCCCCGATCCACGTTCCAATGGTGAGCCCCCCCACCTTCACTCCATAAATACACTGGAAGTCCCCTAGCAATAGAATTGGGGCTATATACACCCACAATTTTTGCTACTGGTATATAGTGCCATTTTCTGACTGGGAATTCAAAGAATATATTGGGGTTACGTGCACCCACAATTTTTGCTACTGGTATATAGTGCCATTTTCTGACTGGGAATTCAAAGACTATATTGGGGTTACGTGCACCCACAATTTTTGCTACTGGTATATAGTGCCATTTTCTGACTGGGAATTCAAAGAATATATTGGGGTTACGTGCACCCACAATTTTTGCTACTGGTATATAGTGCCATTGTCTGACTGGGAATTCAAAGAATATATTGGGGTTACATGCACCCACAATTTTTGCTACTGGTATATAGTGCTATTGTCTGACTGGGAATTCAAAGAATATATTGGGCCTACATATACCCTCAATTCTTGCTACTGCCATATAGTGCCAGTTTCTGAGTGGAAATTCCCCAAATAATTTGGGGATACATTCACCCTACATCTCAGGCTCTTTCCATATTCACCCAGGTTATCAGTGCTGCACCAGCTCATTCCCAGACAGCTCGGCCCAAAAAAACACATTACCTATAAAGAGGATTTTGACAATGAAGACAACATGTTCTAAATCTAATCTGTCTGCAACTTTGTTGACTTTATTAACAGCTATAGAAGCTTTAGCCAGGTTGTGACGGTGTGTAACCCCAACAACACTAAGTGGGATACACATTAATAGTCAGTCTATGTACGCT
Organism: Leptodactylus fuscus; assembly: GCF_031893055.1. NCBI lineage: Eukaryota > Metazoa > Chordata > Amphibia > Anura > Leptodactylidae > Leptodactylus > Leptodactylus fuscus. Next base: position 35,873,545 of record NC_134265.1, on the reverse strand, counting down.
AAACGCATCACTTAAGTAATTTTTGGTTCCTCTCCCCTAATATAAGAAAGGAACAGAAATTAGACCTAGACCGTGGTTCGAGGCTTGTAAAAATCCAGTATTATTTGTTCTCCATGATGTGAAGTATGCGTTAGACTTTTGAAAAGCAACCCAAGATGAAGTCAGCCATGTGTGCCAGTGTGTTACTTGGCATGCCTTTGCTGGCCCCAACTGTAAGGGTCACTCTCCATTTCCTCCATTTTCCACTCCCCTTCACACCATTTGTGGTGAAGCAATGGGATGCACTGAAGTGCACCCTCTAGCCTCGTGTGGGACAGGGACATCAGATGCCACTCCATCCCCCTCGTCTTCCTCCGCCAGCCAACGGTGCGAAAATGAGAGGAGTGTGCTCTGAATGTTTTCTGCCTAGCAGAGACTAGTTCTCACTTACGAAAATGGCCCCACTTTGACCTGTATATCAGGCACAATGGTGAAGGTTTCAAGGAAACATGGCACCAACAAGTTGAAAACGTGGGTCATGTGTGGACCGTGTTTGAGTCTGGCAAGCTCCAGATCTGCTACCAGGTTCCAGCCATTATCACAGGCGCAAAAATGCCAGGCCCCAGGTGTAGCAGGGAAAAAAACATTGCCATCTCAGCCAGGATGGCATCCCTGACCTCGGAGGCACTGTGCTGTCTGTCCCCCAAGCTGATGAGCTTCAGCACCGCCTGCTGACGTCTCCCCACACCAGTGTTTTAGCGTTTGCCGCTAGTAGCTGGGGTGGAGGTTGCAGCGTAGTAGGGTTTCAGTCTACTCCTGCCATGAATTTTGGCCTGGGAGAGGAGATAGGCCACCCCAGTTTGCACCCGGGGACCAGACTCCACCATATTCACCTTGCCTGTCCTTAAAGATAAGCACTGCAGCATCCCTGACCACAGGCGCAAGGTCCACTTGTGGTCAAGTGGACCTTGCAGCAAAGCGCAGAACTCTGGGCCCGACTGATGATATGGGACACATGCAGGTGCAAGGCAGGGCCAGCACACCAAGAGAAGTAGTAACGGCTAGGCCCAGCATAGGGAGGTGCCCCAGCTGCCATCTGCTGACGGAAGGCCTGGGTATCCAGAAGCATAAACAAACACAAACATCTCCAGGGCCAGCAGTTTATCGATGAGGCTGTTAAAGGCTTGGGCATGGGGGTGGGTTGTGTTGTACTTCTGCCTGCAATGAAAAGCTTGGGAGATGTGGAGTGGCTCGAAAGAGGCGCATGATGGTGTAGGCCAAAAGGGCGCATGAGGGTGAACTCCCCAATGTGTCAGAGACAGATGTGTAGGTGTCCTTGCATCATATACTTGCACCATACTTGGCTTTGGAATTTAATTTTGTGCCAAAAAGTGGTTAAGACAGCGATCCCTCAGCTAATCCCGTTACTATTGACAACTCCAGCACTGAAGTTACCAATCTCTTGAAGTGGACCACCACTTCTGAGATCCAAAAGGAAGTAGGCAAGAGATGTGCAGTGCAGAAAAAAAGATGAGATAATAAGTGCACAGAGCACATAGGGATCGGAGAGGACAGAGCTGGGGTCGGCCAGGTATTCCCACAACATGTGACTATACTTGTCCTTCCTGGTGACACTAGGCCCCTGAGTGGCAGTAATTTGTCCAGGGGGGCCATTAACGTGTCCCAGACCTAGGAATAAGTCTTCCAACAGGGTAGAGTTTTGCATGCCTTTGCTTCTACCCACTGTTTTTGCTGCTTAGCTTCCCTCCACATCTACACTGCTTTCGCCCCTAAACATCACCCCAGTTTATGCATCTGCTTCTACCCTGTTTTTTTGTTGAATTAGCTTCCCTCCACATCTACACTGCTTTCGCCCCTAAACATCACCCCAGTTTATGCCTTTGCTTCTACCCACGTTTTTTGTTGAATTAGCTTCCCTCCACATCTACACTGCTTTAGCCCCTAAACATCACCCCAGTTTATACCTTTGCTTCTACCCAGGTTTTTTGTTGATTTAGCTTCCCTCTACATCTACACTGCTTTAGCCCCTAGACATCACCCCTGTCCATGTGCAGTCGGTGGCCTCGTCATCCACCAACTCCTCTTCCAATTGCGCACTGTCCCCTTACTGCAAACCGCACATGACCACAGCTTTCCCTGATGGCAACTGTGTCTCATCATCCTCAAACGTCGGTGGCGGGTCCACAACCACAAAATTGGAAGGAAATGGCGGATGCTGCAGTATTTCTAACACCTGTTCCTGGTGCTCGGGCCTGGTCTGTGTTGTACTCTGCACCCTGCTTAACGCAGCTACCATATCCGGAGTTGTGATGAGCGCATACTAATGTTTCGTGTCCACTGCAATGGATGGGATAGGATTTCACATAAGTCTGCCACCCATGGCCACTCATGGTTGAGCAACTGAGGGAGCTGACTTTGACGAATCCTAGGGTTTTGCAGTTGGAACTCCATCAAAGGTCTGTGCTGCTCACACACTCTGCTGAAGAGATGATATGTTTAGTTCCAGCAGCGTGGAGACGTCGCACAACAGCCGTTGTTTGGGCAGATACTGGCGTTGTAGGAGTGCATAGAGGCTAGCGGCGGCAACTATAGACTTTCAAAACTATCCGCACAAGCGCCGCACTTTCACCAGTAGCTCAGGAACATTGGGGTACTTTTTTAAAAAGATTAGCAGCAATGAGTTAAAAACGTGGCCCAGGCATGGAACATGTTGCGGGCTGCCAAGCTACAGAGCCGATCCCAGGTTACGGCCATTATCACACATGACAACATGCCTGGGCCCAGGTGCAGTGGCCAAAACCACATTGCCGTCTCATCGAGGATTGCATGACTCACTTTGTAGGCAGTGTGCTGTCTGTCCCTCAAGCTGATGAGCTTCAGCACGGCCTGCTGACGTCTCCCCACACCAGTGTTGCAGCGCTTCCAGCTCGTAGCTGGGGTCCACTTAACAGCAGAGGAGGAGGAGGAGGGTGGTGTTTCAGCCCTCCTCCCAGGAATGTTGTGTGGGGAGACAAGTCAGTCCACCACGGTAGTTTGCCCAGGGGGTGCCATTAACGTGTCCCATACCTAGGGAAAATTCTTGAAACAGGGGAGAGTTTTGCATCTTTGCCCTTGCTGCCTCTGGACATCCCTTTGCCTCTAGCCACCTTTTTTCCCTGCTTAGCTTGCCTCCACATCCACACTGCTTTTGTCCCTAGACATCACCCCAGCCCATACCTCAGCTTGTATCCCCAGTTTTTGCTGCTTAGCTTCCCTCCACATCCACACTGCTTTTGCCCCTAGACATCACCCCTATCCATGCCTCTGCCTCTAGCCATAACTCTGCCACCCCTGGACACTCATGGTGCAGAAACTGAGGGAGCTGACTTTGAGGAACCCTTGGGTTTTGTAGATGGAACTCCAACAAAGGTCTCTGCTGCTCACACACCCTGCTGAACATACGGTATCTAGGGTTTGAGCGTGTGGTGACCTCGCACAACAGTAGGTGCTTCAGGCAGATGTAGGCCTTGCTGGAGTGTATTGCGGCTAGCTCCAGGTACTGTAGACTTGGGAAAGTGGGTGTCCAAGTGCCGCACTTTCACCCTTATCTCTGCTAATTTGGGGTATGTTTTTAAAAATCGTTGCACCACTACATTGAACACGTGGGCCAGGCATGGAACGTGTTGGAGGCTGGCAAGCTCCAGAGCCCTCCAACAAGACAAAAAAGCCTGGCCCCAGGGGCAGCGGGGATAAACAAATTGCCATCTCATCCAGGATGGCATCCCTGACCTCGGAGGCAGTGTGCTGTCCGTCCCCCAAGCTGATGAGCTTCAGCACGGCCTGCTGACGTCTCCCTACACCAGTGTTGCAGCGTTTCCAGTTCGTAGCTGGGGTCCACTTAACGGCGGAGGAGGAGGGTGGTGTTTCAGTCCTCCTCCCAGGAATGTTGTGTGGGGAGATAAGTCAGTCCACCACATTTTGCGACCCAGTCCATGCCTCAAGTACATTAAACCGCTGTGCCAAGATTGAAAGGTAGCGTCCCTGTCCGCATGCACTTGTCCATTCGTAGCTGGTCACGTGGAACTTTTGGGCAAAGCGCTGAACTAAGGGACCGCCTCATGTTTGGGGAAAAGTGCTGGTGTGGATGGCACAGTGAGGTGGCGCAGTAGCCAGCAGGCCCAAAAAGGGCAGAGGGTCCACAAGCCGGGACCCCAACATCTCCTAGGCCAGAATTTTTGAGATGAGGCCGTTGAAGCCTTGGGCATGTGAGTGGGTTGCGCTGTACTTTAGCCTGGAATGAAAGGCCTGGGAGATGGGGAGTCGCATTGCAAAGTGTATAAACCACACTCAGTCTGTCCTCGACCTATACATTTAGAAATTATCTCCCCCAGCGAGGAACGTGGCCTCGATGGGGGAATTTTTCTAAGGAAGCTAGAAAAGAGGGCATCTTGGGCCTTGCTGGCTCAGGTCTAGCTTCTGTCATGCAGCTGTCTTCTGCCTCTGGACATCCCTTTGCCTCTAGCCACCTTTTTCCCTGCTTAGCTTGCCTCCACATCCACACTGCTTTTGCCCCTAGACATCACCCCAATCCATGCCTTAGCTTGTACCCCCAGTTTTTGCTGCTTAGCTTGCCTCCACATTCACACTGCTTTTGCCCCTAGATATCACCCCAGTCCATGCCTCTGCTTGTACCCCCAGTTTTTTCTGCTTAGCTTGCCTCCACATCCACACTGCGTTTGCCCCTTGACATCATCCCTATCCATGCCTCTGCCTATAGCCATAACTCTGCCACCCCTGGAAACTCATGGTGCAGAAACTTTGGGAGCTGACTTTGAGGAACCCTTGGGTTTTGTAGATGGAACTCCATCAAAGGTCTGTGCAGCTCACACACTCTGGTCAAGATATGGAATGTAGCGTTTCAGCGTGTGTGGACATCAGGCAGATGTAGGCCTTGCTGGAGTGTTTTGAGGCTAGCAGCGGCTCCTGTACACTTGCAAAAGTGGGCGCACAAGCGCCGCATTTTCACCAGTAGCTTCGGTACATTTGGGTATGTTTTCAAAAAACGTTGCACCACTAAGTTAGACGTGGGCCAAACATGGAACGTGTTGGAGGCTGGCAAGCTCCAGAGTCGCTACCAGGTTCCAGCCATTATCACAGGTGCAAAAATGCCAGGCCCCAGGTGTAGCAGGGAAAAAAACATTGCCATCTCAGCCAGGATGGCACCCCTGACCTCGGAGGCAGTGTGCTGTCCGTCCCCCAAGCTGATGAGCTTCAGCACGGCCTGCTGACGTCTCCCCACGCCAGTGTTTTAGCTTTTGCCGCTAGTAACTGGGGTGGAGGTAGGCGCAAATATGCCAGGCCCCAGGTGTAGCAGGGAAAAAAAAATGCCATCTCAGCCAGGATGGCATCCCTGACCTCGGAGGCAGTGTGCTGTCCGTCCCCCAAGCTGATGAGCTTCAGCACGGCCTGTTGATGTCTCCCCACGCCAGTGTTTTAGCGTTTGCCACTAGTAGCTGGGGTGGAGGTTGCAGCGTCGTAGGGTTTCAGTCTACTGCCATGAATTTTGGCCTGGGAGAGGAGATAGGGTACCCCAGTTTGCACCCCGGGACCAGACTCCACCACATTCACCCTGCCTGTCCTTAAAGATAAGCAGCATCCCTGACCACAAGGGCTTGTCCAAGTGTCGGTGGTCAAGTGGACCTTGCAGCAAAGCACGGAACTAAGGGCCCACCTGATGTTGAGTGACACGTGCTGGTGCAAGGCGGGGACGCCACACTGGGAGAAGTTGTGACGGCTAGGGACGGCATAGCGAGGTGCCACCGTTGCCATCAGGTCCGGGAAGGCCGGAGTTTCAACAAGCCGGAACGCCAACATCTCCTGGGCCAGCAGTTTAGCGATGTTGGCATTCAAGGCTTGCGTGGGTGGGTGGTTAGCGGTGTATTTCTGCCGGCGCTCCAATGTCTGAGAGATGGTGGGTTGTTGTAAAGAAGCACCTGATGGTGCCTTTGATGGTGCAGGAGAAGGAGATAAGACAGGAACAGGGGAGGATGAGGGAGAAGTCAACAAAGTGGCGGAGGCAGATGAAGTGATGTCCTGGCTCGTCCTCTGGAGTGCATCGCCAGCACTGTGAGCAGAGGCAGTGGCATGAACGGCGGGCGACGTTTGTCCTGCCGTTGCTGCCTGCCACTGATTCCAGTGCTTGGATTCCAAATGACGGTGCATTGAAGTGGTGGAAAGGTTGCTCTTCTCAGAGACCCTACTCGATTTCGAGAGGCAAATTGTGCAGACAACACTATATCTGTCCTCGGCGCATTCCTTGAAAAAACTCCACACCTTCGAGAAACGTGCCCTCGAGGCGGGAGTTTTTCGGGGCTGGGTACAAACTGGAACATCTTGGGAGATTCCGGGTGTGGCCTGGCTTCGCCTGAGCTGCTGACGTCTGCCTCTAGCTACCCTTTTTGGTGCTGCACCTGCCTCAACATCCACACTACTTTCCCAGCTTGACATCCGCCTTGTCCAGGTGGGGTCAGTGTCCTCGTCGTCCACCACCTCCTCTTCCAACTCCTGTCTCACCTCCTCCTCCTGCACAATGCGCATGTCAACTGGCTGCCCTGACAGCAACTGCGTCTCATCATCGTCGATGAGGGTGGGTTGCTGGTCATCCGCCACCAAATCGACCAGAGATGGAGGAGACTCTAGTGTTTGAGCATCTGGACACAGATACTCATCTGTTAGGTCTGTGGAATCGCGAAATGGAGGGGCAGGTTGCGGTACAGTCAAAGGAAGGGAGAACAGCTCTGGGGAGCAGGGAAAGTTGGGGTTATTGTTCTGGGAAGATTGAGAATTTTGGGTGGAAGGAGGACAAGACTGTTGGGTAAGAGGAGGAGAGGAGGTAGAGGCTGACTGGCTGGTGGACAATGTGCTTTAAGCGTTATCCGACAGCCATTGCAAGACCTGTTCCTGGTTCTCGGGCCTACTAAGGTTTGTACCATTCAGCCTAGTTAATGTGGAAATTTTGTGCAAAGCACAGAACTTAGGGCTCGCCTGATGTTAAGGGACACATGCTGGTACAAGGCTCAACTCACCCTAAGGGACAAAAACACTGCTGGTGCAAGGCTCTACTCATGCCAAGGGCCTCAATCTCTGCTGGTAGCTCAGCTTAAGGTCCTGTAACTTTGTTTGGAAGGGCTCATGTTAAGGGCTAGAAAAGTGAATTTTGGAAGGTCTTACCACATCACACACACACACACACACACACTCAAAATGATAGTTAAGGGTGAGGGCTTTTGGATTTCCCATTGTCTATTCCATCCGTGGTTGTCATGGGGAACGTGATTTAAAGGGGTGGTTGTTACTGTTTGTTCAGCTTAAATTGGGGTTTGTGTCCATCCATTTGGGGAGTAAAGAAGGTTTCCAGGTATTTTCCCACTTTGATAGAGGTTTTTTGGAATGTGTAAAGTGTGTAGTTGTTAGGCTGTGATGTTGGGGTAATAGAGGGTCTTTGGTGTGTTAGATGCCCCCAGACATGCTCCCCCTGCTGTCCCAGTGTCATTCCAGAGGTGTTGGCATCATTTCCTGTGGTGTCATAGTGGACTTGGTGACCCTCCTGAGACGGATTTGGGTTTCCCCCTTAACGAGTATATGTTCCCCATAGACTATAATGGGGTTTGAAACCCGTTCGAACACTCGAACAGTGAGCGGCTGTTCGAATCGGATTTCGAACCTCGAACATTTTAGTGTTCGCTCATCTCTACTAAAGAGCAAACGCCAAAAAGCGCAAACGCCAAAAAGGACGGAATCATATATAAATGAAAATGTATTAGATGTGAGACACAGATTAGGGCAAACAGACTGATGCCAGGGCCACCCTCTTTTAGCAAGTGCCGTACCAGTTTCTGTCACCATGACTGCAGGTAGTTGTTATCTGGTTCTATTCACATAGTACATGTTTCTGTTTGCCCTATTCTGTGTCTTACATCTAATACATTTTCATTGATATATGATTCCGTCCTTTTTGGCGTTTGTGCTTTTTGGCGTTTGCTCTTTAGCTATATATGTTGATCGTATGATTGGGCATTTTTTCAGCACATGTACTACCATTTTTACATATTGATGCAGGTTCAGAATCCTTTTACACCCTTAATTGGGAGAGAGGAAAAACCTCTGACAGTTCACCTATACAACCCTTATACAGATGTGGAGTTAGTCAAGGCCTACTTACACAAGGATTGTCTGTCAGGTAAAGGTGGTGTTAAGCAGCACAATCGATTTGGCATCTTTAATTGTAAAGTCAAATTTTGGGTCAGGTTGAGAGTAGACCCCGACAACATAGGGGGTCTGTCTCACCCTCCTGCCAACTGTAACATTGCTGGGAACAGAGGATTCCTCTTTTACCCAGGACAGCCCAAGTTCTGTAGAGACTGTCACCAATATGGCCATGTTCGGGAGGAATGTCTGACAGGAAAAGTCTGCAGGAATTGTCAAAAAAGTGGTCATGAGGCCGGGGCTTGCCCTGAGCCTCGTACCTGTGATGTTTGTGGGGTTTCTGGCCATATTGCCTGTAATTGTGAGGTATATGCTCACTGTACCAACTCTATAGTGAGCTGGGTGCCTGAGACCAGCTCAAATCCTGTCACAGTAAACAAGCCTGAGGGAAATGTCAGTCAGAGCACCTCATATGCTGCTGCTGTGACGCAGTCAGTACAGGATCTCACCCCTGTGACTGAAACTAATGCCCAACCTGAAGTAGTTGCTGAAGTTTTAACTGTAAGGGGGCGTTCACACTAGCGTCGGTGTCTGACAGCTAGTGTCTGATGCTAAAGTCCGCACAAAATCTTGCGTGGACATTAGCATCGGACACTAGCTGTGTCCGTTACATTTTGCATTGATTTAATGGGACATCATGTGCGTTCTTTTACAGTCCTTGTCTGTCCTTAAGTGTCCGTTCACAAAGATGTCCGTGTAAGGATTGGAGTCAGGGTCAGGCAGTGCAAAGTGACACAGCTGGGAAAGCAACACTGTGCAACTAATGACAAAAGGGGACGCGTTCCCTGCAGCTATGACTATGCTGTAATATCTGAGATGAGGCAGACCAATGCACTTCCTAATTGAAGTGCGCCTACCACGGCTCCTAACCTTCTATCCGGTGGCTAGGATAAGGGGAGAGGAGGCCCTGAAAGTCCTAGGGACTGGAGTCACGGGGTCACACCTAAACAGAAAGCACAGTGTAAATGCAATGCAACACAAAAGACTAAACAGCATGGAACCAGGGAGGACCACAAGTCCCAGCAAGACACAGAAGAGAAGGCGAGGTCAGACGAGCAAGAGGTCAAGCCAGGAGATATAATAAAAGGTACCAAATCAAAAGACAAGGGATAGTCAAAAATACAAGCCGGGTCTAAAAACAAAGAAACATATGGAAAACAAACATACAGGGAATCAGACTGAGCAGGGGGACCAGGAAACACAAAGTGAATGGCTGGCAAGGATCCATGCCTGGGTGGGGATTAAATAGCAGCAGAAAAACACACCTGATGGCTAATGACATGGAGACTGAAGGCAAGGAAAAGATTAACCCTTAATGACCTAAGCACACCCAATAGAACTCCTAACACGTCTCCCAGGGAGACGCTGCGCAGCAAGGAGACCGCGGCGACTCCGTATCCTGACAGTATCCCCCCTTTGAGGAGGGGCCTCCGGACCCTCAAGAGGACCCCCAGGCTTAGTAGGGTAAGAACGGAAAAACTTCTCCACCAATCTAGGAGCGTGAAGGTCTCTGGCTGCCACCCAAACACGCTCCTCTGGTCCATACCCCTTCCAATGTATGAGGAACTGAAGGGAATTCCGCACTCTGCGTGAATCAATGACCCATTCCACCTCATACTCTAGTTCCCCCTGAACGATCACTGGTTCGGGTGGGGAACGAGTGACCATTGCCGGAACATACTTTTTGAATAGGGACTTATGAAAAACTGGGTGAATATGGAGGGACCTAGGAAGTGATAATTTGAATGACACAGGGTTGATTATTTCAGAAATGGGATATGGACCAATAAAACGCGGGGCAAACTTAGTAGATGGAACACGAAGTTGGAGATTTTTAGTGGATAACCAGACCTTGTCACCCACCACAAAGTCAGGTCCAGGGCGGCGCTTTCTGTTGGCGAAATTTACTTGATTAGCCTGGGCTTTTCTCAGTGATGCCAGGCTTTCAGCCCATACAGTACAGAGAGATTTAGCAACGTCCTCTACTGAGGAAAAGGCGAATTCATTGCCTGTTCCTGAGGAGAATCTGGGGTGAAAACCATAGTTAATGTGGAAAGGAGATGACTGAGTCGAGGAGTTGACATGATTATTTAGTGCAAATTCAGCCATGGGCAAATATTCACTCCATTTATCTTGGCAATCACACAAAGCACCTCAAATACTGTTCCAAAGATTGATTCAATCTCTCTGTTTGACCGTTAGTCTCTGGGTGGAAGGCTGAGGAGAAAGAAAGAGAGACTCCCAACCTGTTACAAAAGGCTTTCCAAAACCTGGACACAAACTGTACGCCCCTGTCCGACACCACATTTGAAGGAATACCATGCAGACGTAAAATGTGGCGGATAAACAACCAGGCCAACAATTTAGCTGAAGGCAATTTTTTCAAGGCAACAAAGTGGGACATCTTAGAAAAACGATCTACTACAACCCAAATTACCGATTTCCCTTTAGAGGACGGGAGATCGGTAATAAAATCCATGGAGATGTGTGACCAGGGTCGATTGGGTAGCGGGAGTGGATGTAAAAGACCCGCTGGAAGTTCTTGGGACACCTTAGATCTGGCACAGGTCTCGCAAGAATGAACAAAATTTTTAACATCTCGTTGCCAAGATGGCCACCAATACGTACGTGATAGCAGATTCCCAGTACCAGTAATGCCTGGATGACCTGCCAGAACAGAGGAGTGGATCTCCTCTAAGAGCTCCAAGCGGAGGTGGCTAGGGACAAACAATTTACCTGGTGGTAGCGCACTAGGGGCAGCATCCTGAGTGTTGAGAATATGGGTTTCAAGATCCGAGGTCAAAACTGCCACTACCACCCCAGGAGCAAGTATATTTTCAGGTTCCCCATCAGAACTACCACTAAGACCAAAACTTCTGGACAAGGCATCTGCTTTAGTATTCTTTGAGCCGGGACGGTAGGTAATTACAAAGTGGAACCTAGTGAAAAATAGAGCCCACCTGGCTTGACGGGGATTTAATCTTTTCGCCTTGTCTAAATATAATAAGTTTTTGTGGTCGGTTAGTACAGTAATTTTATGTCTGGCCCCCTCCAGGAAGTGTCTCCACTCTTCAAAGGCCCACTTAATCACCAGAAGCTCTCTATTGCCAACATCATAATTGGCCTCGGTAGTGGAGAACCTCCTGGAAAAGTAGGCGATAGGTTGGAGGTTGGTAAATGGTTCAGTGCCCTGAGACAGGACGGCTCCTACACCTACTTCTGAAGCGTCAACCTCTACAATAAAGGGCAATTCAGGATCAGGATGGACCAGGACTAGGGCAGAAGTAAAGAGTTGTTTTAAGGTGGCGAACGCTACCTCCATCTCTGGTGTCCAGGAGGCAGGATCCGCCCCCTTTTTGGTCAAATCGGTGAGAGGTTTAACAATAGAAGAAAAAATTCGGATACATTTTCGGTAATAGTTGGCAAAACCTAGAAACCTTTGAACTTCTTTTAAGGTAGTAGGTTTCTCCCATTCAAGTACAGCAGATACCTTTCTGGGATCCATACCAATGGTACCAGGAGTAAGGATGTATCCCAAAAAACCTATCTCCTGGACTCCAAATTGACACTTGGATAACTTAGCACAGAGGTGGTTTTGACGTAGCCTAAGAAGAACCTCTTTTACATGTTGCTGATGTGACTCCCAGTCCGGTGAGAATATGAGGATGTCATCTAAATAAATTACTAGATATCTACCTAACAGATCCCTAAAAATGTCATTCACAAAACGTTGAAATACCGCCGGAGCATTGCTCAAACCAAAAGGCATAACTAGGTATTCAAAATGACCTTCAGGGGTATTAAATGCAGTTTTCCACTCATCCCCGTCTCTTATCCGAATCAAGTTGTAAGCTCCGCGGAGGTCAATTTTAGAAAACCATCGAGCCCCCACCACCTGGTTAAAAAGATCCGGGATGAGTGGCAGAGGATGTTGGTCTTTGACCGTAATTTTATTCAATTCCCTGTAGTCAATACAAGGTTGGAGACCACCATCTTTTTTTTCAACGAAGAAAAACCCCGCCCCCACAGGAGAAACTGAAGGTCGGATATGTCCTTTAGATAGGCTCTCTTTAATGTACTGACGCATGGACTTGCGCTCTGGAGCTGAAAGGTTAAAAATGCGACCTTTGGATAGTTTAGCTCCAGGAACCAAATCAATTGTGCAGTCATAAGGTCGATGTGGAGGCAAGGCTTCCGCATTGAGCTCATCAAAGACGTCTTTGAACTCAGTAATAAATTCCGAAATTTTGATATAGTTTTTGATAGTACAAACAGTATTAAGATGAGAAGTACAGGAATCTCCCCATCTAACCAACTCCAAAGTTTCCCAATCAAACACTTGATTATGTACACGCAACCAGGGTAAACCAAGAATAACGTCTGCAGCAAGTTTTTTCATAACAAAAAATGACACTTTTTCAACATGTAAACTGTCGACAAAAAACTGCACCTCAGCAGTACGGGCTAAGATTTTCCCTTCAGACAAAGGGGTTAGATCTGCTCCAGATACCTGAAATGGGTATTTCAAGGGAATTAATTCAATTCCTAGAGCTTGTGCCACAACTTCATGGATGAAGTTCATGGCGGCAGCTGAATCCACCATCGCCTGACATGCAAAAGTTTTATTACCATTAACAAGAATAGCAGGGAGTAAACATTTCTCAATATTATTAGGAGGTACCTGTGTGCCTGAGTGACCCTCCCGGAAATGACTCAGGCATTGGCGTTTTTCCGGCGGTGGTTTAGGTCTGGTTGGACAGTTTCTCAGGATATGTCCAGGTTTGCCGCAATACAGACACAGAGCGTTTTCTAGGCGATACTTTCTCCTGGAGGCGGTTGTGGACCCCAATATCATCGGTTCTTCTTCAGATATAGGACTAGAGGTAGGGACAGCAGAAGGAGGTATAGGTTCCGAAAGGACAGACCAGGATTTAGCTGAGGACCCAGGTTTGCTTAATTTCTCTCTACGCCTTTCCCTAAGCCTCCTATCAATAGAAATAGCCAAGGGCATAAAGTCTCCTAGATTTTCAGGGACTGGATGACTTACTAGAGCATCTTTTACAGAATCAGATAAGCCTTGTCTAAAAAGGGTTAACAAAGGTCTGTCTGTCCACCCTGACTGAGAGCTCCACTGACGAAACTCCGTACAATAGTCCTCGGCAGTTCTAACTCCCTGCTGAATAGACAACAGATGGGACTCGGCCAAGGCAACTCTATTAGGGTCATCATAAATCTGACCTAATGTTTGAAAAAATTTACTTAACAAATTCCATTCAGGAGCTCCAGCAGGTAGAGCCAAGGCCCAGTCTTGTGGTGACCCTCGTAGAAGGGACACCACCAGCGCCACCTGCTCTGCTTCAGAAGAAAGGAAATTAAAATGGAAAAATAAACGGCAAGATTCCCGAAATGTTCGGAATCTGTCTGGTTTACCGTCAAAACGGTCAGGCAAGAACATTTTAGGATCCTGACGGGTATTCAATATGGGAAAAACTGGTGTTTGAATAGAAGAACCTGCAGCGGCTGATGCTGGATCAGGCAAAGCCTCCAGATGCTGCGAGACTTGGTTAATTAACCCAGCCATGCCCTGCACCTGCCTTGACAGTTCGTCCAGGCGGTCAGTTACGGAGTGTTCGGCATCCATACTAAACCGCAGGGCGGCCTGTCTAGGGTAAGGGCCAGCCATTATGTAAGGATTGGAGTCAGGGTCAGGCAGTGCAAGGTGACACAGCTGGGAAAGCAACACTGTGCAACTAAGGACAAAAGGGGTCGCAGGCCCTGCATCTATGACTATGCTGTAGTATCTGAGATGAGGCAGACCAATGCACTTCCTAATTGAAGTGTGCCTACCACGGCTCCTAACCTTCTATCCGGCGGCTAGGATAAGGGGAGAGGAGGCCCTGAAAGTCCTAGGGACTGGAGTCACGGGGTCACACCTAAACAGAAAGCACAGTGTCAATGCCATGCAAAACAAAAGACTAAACAGCATGGAACCATGGAGGACCACAAGTCCCAGCAAGACACAGAAGAGAAGGCGAGGTCAGACGAGCAAGAGGTCAAGCCAGGAGATATAATAAAAGGTACCAAATCAAAAGACAAGGGATAGTCAAAAATACAAGCCGGGTCTAAAAACCAAGAAACATATGGAATACAAACAGACAAGGAATCAGACTGAACAGGGGGACCAGGAAACACAAAGTGAATGGCTGGCAAGGATCCATGCCTGGGTGGGGTTTAAATAGCAGCAGAGAAACACACCTGATGGCAAATGGCATGGAGACTGAAGACAAGGAAAAGATTAACCCTTAATGACCTAAGCACACCCAATAGAACTCCTAACACGTCTCCCAGGGAGACTCCGCGCAGCAAGGAGACCGCGGCGACTCCGTATCCTGACAATATCTTTATCTAGTCACCACTCACATGGCGCTAACAACACAATGCTATGTGCAGACCACATTAACCCTTTAGCTGGACTGTGAGTGGGTGCTCACTATACATTTCCTTACACTAAGGAAAATATACAAACACTTAATACCTTGTTTCTTATTTTTCCAACTTATCAACAGTTTATTACCTCCTTTTCCAACTGTTCTTTATTTAAACTACTAGCTTTTACCCGCGACTTCGTCTGCGATGAGTTGAGTATTGGGCGGACACAGACGTGTGAAACTATAAAAGTGCTTTAAAAAGTTTGGTGGGCTAGCAAATGTGATTTGATGTGTTATATTGTGTATGTTGTGATACAGACAATGTGATGTGTTATACAGCCTGTGTACAGGAGTATATATGTATCAGGTACTGTATATAGCAGTGATAGGAGATACATGTAATATATAGTATATACAGCCTGTGTACAGGAGTATATATGTATCAGGTACTGTATATAGCAGTGATAGGAAATACATGTAATATAGAGTATATACAGCCTTTGTACAGGAGTATATATGTATCAGGTACTGTATATAGCAGTGATAGGAGATACATGTAATATATAGTATATACAGCCTGTGTACAGGAGTATATATGTATCAGGCACTGTATATAGCAGTGATAGGAGATACATGTAATATATAGTATATACAGCCTGTGTACAGGAGTATATATGTATCAGGTACTGTATATAGCAGTGATAGGAGATACATGTAATATATAGTATATACAGTCTGTGTACAGGAGTATATATGTATCAGGCACTGTATATAGCAGTGATAGGAGATACATGTAATTATATAGTATATACAGCCTGTGTACAGGGGTATATATGTATCAGGTACTGTATATAGCAGTGATAGGAGATACATGTAATTATATAGTATATGCAGACTGTGTACAGGAGTATATATGTATCAGGCACTGTATATAGCAGTGATAGGTAATACATGTAATATATAGTATATACAGCCTTTGTACAGGAGTGTATATGTATCAGGTACTGTATATAGCAGTGATAGGAGATACATGTAATTATATAGTATATACAGCCTTTGTACAGGAGTGTATATGTATCAGGTACTGTATATAGCAGTGATAGGAGATACATGTAATTATATAGTATATACAGCCTGTGTACAGGAGTATATATGTATCAGGTACTGTATATAGCAATGATAGGAGATACATGTAATATATAGTATATACAGTCTGTGTACAGGAGTATATATGTATCAGGTACTGTATATAGCAGTGATAGGAGATACATGTAATTATATAGTATATACAGCCTGTGTACAGGAGTATATATGTATCAGGCACTGTATATAGCAGTGATAGGCAATACATGTAATTATATAGTATATACAGCCTGTGTACAGGAGTATATATGTATCAGGTACTGTATATAGCAGTGATAGGAGATACATGTAATTATATAGTATATACAGCCTGTGTACAGGAGTATATATGTATCAGGTACTGTATATAGCAGTGATAGGTAATATATGTAATATATAGTATATACAGCCTGTGTACAGGGGTATATATGTATCAGGTACTGTATATAGCAGTGATAGGTAATACATGTAATATATAGTATATACAGCCTGTGTACAGGGGTATATATGTATCAGGTACTGTATATAGCAGTGATAGGTGATACATGTAATATACAGTATATACAGCCTGTGTAGGAGGAGGAGTATATAGGAGCAGGAGTATATATGTATCAGGTACTTTATATAGCAGTGATAGGAGATACATGTAATATATAGTATATACAGTCTGTGTACAGGAGTATATATGTATCAGGTACTGTATATAGCAGTGATAGGAGATACATGTAATATATAGTATATACAGCCTGTGTACAGGAGTATATATGTATCAGGTACTGTATATAGCAGTGATAGGAGATACATGTAATTATATAGTATATACAGCCTGTGTACAGGAGTATATATGTATCAGGCACTGTATATAGCAGTGATAGGAGATACATGTAATTATATAGTATATTCAGCCTGTGTACAGGAGTATATATGTATCAGGCACTGTATATAGCAGTGATAGGTAATACATGTAATTATATAGTATATACAGCCTGTGTACAGGAGTATATATGTATCAGGTACTGTATATAGCAGTGATAGGAGATACATGTAATTATATAGTATATACAGCCTGTGTACAGGAGTATATATGTATCAGGCACTGTATATAGCAGTGATAGATAATACATGTAATTATATAGTATATACAGCCTGTGTACTGGAGTATATATGTATCAGGTACTGTATATAGCAGTGATAGGAGATACATGTAATATATAGTATATACAGCCTGTGTACAGGAGTATATATGTATCAGGTACTGTATATAGCAGTGATAGGAGATACATGTAATTATATAGTATATACAGCCTGTGTACAGGAGTATATATGTATCAGGCACTGTATATAGCAGTGATAGGTAATACATGTAATTATATAGTATATACAGCCTGTGTACAGGAGTATATATGTATCAGGTACTGTATATAGCAGTGATAGGAGATACATGTAATTACAATGGGATGTGTTGTATTGTGTATGTATAGTGGAAAGCTATATGTAAATGTGAGTGAGTAGAGTGAGAGCTACTCCTGAGGTGACAGTAAGGAGTGTGCAGGCAGGTTGAGGCAGGAAATGCCAGGCAGTGTGTGTGAGTCTATAGCTGGGGCTAGGAGTCCTGCTTTTGTGAGTCTCCTGCTAGGAAGCCATGTTGTTTAGTGGCACCAAAAGTAGCCTGTGACTCAATCCTAAGGGAAAACTATGTTTGTGGAAAATTGCACGTAAATCCGTCCAGGCGTTTTAGCGTGATTGAGGAACAAACATCCAAACTCACAAACATCCAAACACACAAACTTTCACATTTATAATATTAGTAGGATCTCTTGGGCTCATTTCCATACCGGCTGACTCTGCACTCCTCCCATTCTGTTCTTTAATCAGAGCATATATTCCCCTTTGTAACTTATGCTCCTGTATCTGTCCTGCATGATCTAATCCCCATTGGTTCCAAAATTTACTATCAAACAGTCCTATCTCTTAAAAATTTTCATTTTTACTTTTGGGCGGCAACTTATGTTTTCCACAATTCTAGGGCCACACAGACCTCTTGCAGATTTTTCTAGGGCCACACAGACCCATCACATTTTCTAGGGCCACACAGACCCGTCACATTTTCTAGGGCCACACAGACCCTTCACAGATTTTTCTAGGGCAATACAAATCCGTCACATTTTCTAGGGCCACACAGACCCATCACAGATTTTTCTAGGGCCACACAGACCAGTCACATTTTCTAGGGCCAAACAGACCCGTCACAGATTTTTATTTATTTATTATTATTTTTTTTATTTTACTTTTTTTCTTGGGCTTCTTCAACTTCTCTCTCTCTCTCCCTTCCCTATTAGTTCATATGGGGTGTACCATATCTCAGAGGGTCCCTTCCCCATACTAGCTGATGGCCAGTCAGCTGTGAGCTCCCACCCCTCTAGGGCAATTAAGACAATAGAGGGTCACTCTTGACTTCTCGAGGGTCACACCGACCTCTCTTAGTGGGAACTCCCAAACAGTCACTCTGTTTTCATTGAACTAATCTCTGATGTGAAAGTCTCTGGCTTAGTGTCCCTTTACTGAAACACCCCTGAATCTTTGCACTTTTATGTGCAAGTCTCTGTTGCAGAGTGCAGTCGCAGAAGAAAGCTTCAGAGTAGATTATATGGGTTAATCTTCAGTTTACTTCTCAGAACATGAGGTAACATCCATCAGCATGTCTATACAGCAATATAACAAGGAATACACTGGAAAGGACCTTAACCATAGATATGCAGCATTCTGAGATATAGACAAGCCTCCATAGCATATCATTACATGTATTCAGCACATAACAATAATAACATCGCCATCTAGTGTCCGGAAGCTATAAGTTCCTCCTACACAGTATAATACAATAAGTCTATATCTGTTGCATATATGTATATACCAACAGTCTCTGGCCTAGTGCTCGGTTTCCACAGACTCAACTTTCTGTCTGTGTCCCGAACACCCCTGAGTCTTTGCACGTACTTGCGCGGATTCTACTCAGTCCTTAGTGAAACAAGGACTTTTCAATCACTCAGTACTTCAACTCTAGGGATTAAGGATGGAGAATGACTCTCCCTTCTGTGCCGCCCTATACACTTTATAACAGATGTAGCAGCCAAATGACAGCATGGACAGTATACAAAGAATGAGGTATAACATTTCCCACCCCGCTACAGACTGCTGTGCAGACAGTGCTGCAATTACTTGTGAGAACTGTAAAAGCTATACTGCTATTTGCTACTAAAGAGACTGTGATATCTGTACTTTGCATGCACAAGAGATTTTTCAAGTAAAGTTCTTCAAAACCGTTGTTACTGGACTCTTAGTCACAGAAGTCATTACAGCCTGTACACTGTAGAAAAGTAACAGCCGAAAGTGAAAGGAAAGGTACTTGTATGTGACAGGGGAACAGGGTTGTATACCACTCAGGCCTGTGATACCACCGTGACTACTATCCCCATCAGCCCTGGACTACCACCGCCATTGTGCACCCCCTTGCTCACTGCATATACACAGCACAAGCTTTTTGCAGAGAAGTTTCTAGCAAGCTGTGGGTGGAGACTTTAGCCCCACCTTCCTTTTAGCAGGGGATAGGAAACCAGGGAAGCCATGTTCTGTAGAGGATAGTCTATGATGTAACATCACCTGCTGCTATACCAAACCTAGGCGCTGCATGGTGAATTTCGAGATCCATGTAAGGTACAGATTCTCCTGGGACCCTTCACCAGTCCATACAGAGGGGATAACAAACACACTTCTACTACCTCCAAGAAGGAGTGAACCTGATAGGAGCAGCTATAAAGGAGCCTTTCTGCATTCCTGAACCCAAAGAAGGCCTCTGGTCAAGTCCAGTGCTCCGTGGTTTCCAAACCATGTGTCTTTTAGGTCTGCATCCGGCTATCGAATACCATGGAGCATTAACCATAAGTAACTACATATACCCCAAATTAGTCTCCCACCAGGAGAAGATCCCTCTTCTGTAGCTATAATCTGGACTGTGTCTCCTCAATACTTTAGACTACAAAATCTGAGGAAAGTTGTGTCAGCATCAGCCCTTACTTGTCAGTTTACAAGGGAATCCTCCTCGCATGCACCTGCTGAATTGTACATGAGAGACTGTATCACTGTGAGGTATTGCTGCACTTTATGGAAGTCCTCAGTAATGAAACTTTTGGTCAATAAAGGACTGTGTCTTTTGCTATACTACTTTTGAAAATTGACTTGTTGTGTGTTCCATGAGAGGTGCCCCACACTCTGGACCACCACTACAGTTACCATGGCCATTGCAAAAGCTCAGCTATCAGAGGGACTACTACCTCCTATTACAGTGGTTCTCAACCTTTCTAATGCCGTGACCCCGCAATACAGTTCCTCATGTTGCGGTGACCCAATTCAGTTTGGAATGTGCATCTATAACGGCGTGCGTTCCAGCTTAATAGCATTGCTGCAGACAGTAGCGCGGCTTCTGAGTGGCTAAAGCCATCGGAAATATGTATTTTCTGATGGCTTTAGGCATACCTCCCAACTTTTGAAGATTCGCTGTGGCGAATTTAGCTCCGCCCACTTTTATGTTGACTCCGCCCATTCTCATTCAATTTTCATGTGCTCCCACACAGTATAATCCTACTACAGTCACCCGTACATTATATGTCCCTTCGCCATCTCTCCCCCAGTTTCATATAACCCCTTCATCTGCCGCCAGTTTCATGTCCCCTCATCTCTGCTCCCAGTTTCATGTCCCCCCATCTCTGCCCCCAGTTTCATGTCCCCCATCTCTGCCCCCAGTTTCATGTCCCCCCATCTCTGCCCCCAGTTTCCTGTCCCCCCATCTCTGCCCCCAGTTTCATGTCCCCCCATCTGCCCCCAGTGTCATGCCGTACCCCCTTCATCTGCCAACAGTTTCATGTCCCCCCATCTCTTCCCCCAGTTTCATGTCCCCATCTGTTCCCCCGTTTCATGTTCATGGAAATCCCTGTCGCAAGCTGACAGGGATTTCCATGTAATAAAGTGACTTATATGCCCCCAGACATGCTTCCCCTGCTGTCCCAGTGTCATTCCAGAGGTGTTGGCATCATTTCCTGGGGTGTCATAGTGGACTTGGTGACCCTCCTGAGACGGATTTGGGTTTCCCCCTTAACTAGTATACTGTATGTTCCCCATAGACTATAATGGGGTTCGAAACCCGTTTGAACAGTCGAACAGTGAGCTACTGTTCGAATCGGATTTCGAACTTCGAACATTTGGGTGTTCGCTCATCTCTACAACCTAACATTAAGTCAGCCATGTGTGCCAGTGTATTACTTGGCATGACTTATAAAGAGCTTCTAACCAGCACAGTTGGCGGAATCAGGGTGGATTGAGCCTCTAACCAGAAGAGTTTGGGCAAATTAGTGTGAATTGAGCCTAGTAGGAGCAGAAGTGTGCAAGGAGGAGTATGAGTAGGAGGAACAATTGTAGAGGGTGAGCACAAACATCAAACTTCATGTCAGGGTGCTTGATACTGCTGGACATGATGGCGTTATACCATCTATCACCATTTATTACTGGATGTCCACTTTCAGGTTGCAATTTTTAATTTTTTGTCTGGAATAAAGAAGAAAAGATTTTATTAAGCCTGCTGGATCTCCGTCTGTTTGTTCATTACTACTGGTGGGTTCACGTTCCCAGCCAGGGGAATCAAATCAAATCAAATCAAAAAATGCTTTATTGGCACGTCCGAATAGGTATTTGGCATTGCCAAAGCTAGTAAAGTGGGTGGGTTGGGGGGGGAGTTGGGTTGGGTGGGTGGTGGGTATGGGGGGGGGGTTCGGTTATAACAGTCCATGGAGTCTCATCTTCCTCTTCGTTGGTGACTGCTATATGGGGAGGTGGGGGTGGGGCAGGTGTTTTGGGATAAATATAAAAGTCCATGGAGTCTCATCTTCCTCTTGTTTGGTGACAGCTGGACACGTATTGGGCAGCGATCTCCACAGTGGCCTCTTCTTCTCCCAGTAGGATGTAGAGTTTCCTCTTCTCGTCTGCAGATATGAAGTCTGGGATGTGGGCAGAGAGTCTTTGGTAGTAGACGGCCCTCATAGCTGAGTATTTGGTGCAGTGTAGCAGGAAGTGGGTCTCGTCTTCTAGGGCCCCCTGGTCACAGTGCTGGCACAGTCTCTTCTCCCGTGGCTTGTACGTCTGTCTGTATCGCCCCGTCTCTATCTCTAGGTTGTGGGCGCTCAGTCTGTATCGGCTCAGGGTCTGTCTGTGCTTGGGGTGGCGTATTCTCTCCAGGTAGGTGGCCATGGTGTAGTCCCTTTGTAGGGATTGGTACACGGTGAGTTTCTTGGAGTTATTTATTTCGTTTCTCCATTCTTCAATGTACCGCTCTCTGTTTGCCTCTGTGGTCGCCTTTATTTTGGCCTTGGTTATCATCTGTTGGAGTTTTTGGTTTGGTGGTTGGCTGCTGTTTGGTTGTTGAATGTCTGGTTTGCTCAGGTGGCTTAGCCATGCTTGGTGGTGGTAGGAGTCAGGCTTGCTCCCCTGGATGTGTGCCTGGAAAGCTAGCGCCCTCTTCTGTATGGTGAGCCATAGGGGGAGTCTGCCTAGCTCTGCCCTGCAGGCTATGTTGGTGGTGTTGCGATGGACATGGAGCAGGTATTTGCAGAACTCCAGGTGGAAGTTCTCTGTTGGGCTGGAATCCCACCTTGACTGGTCTGGGTAGGTGGCTGGGCCCCAAACCTCACTGCCATAGAGAAGGATCGGGGAGATGACTGCGTCAAATATCTTCATCCAGACCCTCACCGGTGGTTTGAGGTGGTACAGTTGTCTTCTGATGGCGTAGAAGGTTCTGCAGGCTTTTGCTTTCAGGGTTTCTATTGCTGCTTTGAAGCTTCCTGATTGGCTGAGCTCCAGCCCCAGGTAGGTGTAGCTGTTGGTTTTCTCCAGTGTGGAGCCGTTCAGTGTGAATTGTGAGGTGGTGGAGGCTTTATTGTGGCCCTTCTTCTGGAATACCATGATTTTGGTCTTCTTCTGGTTGATGGGTAGGGCCCATGTGGTGCTGAATTTTTCCAGCACTGACAGGCTTTCTTGGAGGTCTTTCTCGGTGGGGGCCAGGAGTAGGAGGTCATCAGCGTATAGCAGGAACTTCACCTCTCGATTGTTCAGGGTGAGGCCTGGGGTTGGTGAGGCCTCCAGGGCTGTAGCCAGTTCATTGATATAGATGTTGAAGAGCGTTGGGCTCAGGCTACAGCCTTGTCTGACCCCTCGGGCCTGTTGGAAGTATGCTGTCCTTTTCCCATTCACCTTCACACTGCACTGGTTTCCGGTGTAGGAATCAACTTGGTGGATCAGTGTTTATATATTCAATTGCTTCAGGATTTGAACATCATTGATAATATATTCTAAGTTGCCATTTTTGCACATTGAACATTCTTGTGCTATTAGTTGGAGGCTGTATTTTTTCCCTTTCTTCCCTCATTCCAGTGTGTACAGCTTACATTCAGGCAGTGTGCTGCGATTGAGATGCAGCGTCCCTGGCCGCATGCACTTGTCCACGCGTCGGTGGTCAAGTGGAACTTTTTGCAACTTTGCGCAGAACTTAGGGCCCTGATGTTACGGGATACGTGTTGGTGCAAGGCTCAACTCACCCAAAGGGCCAAAAACACTGATGGTGAATTTTGTTCCGTTCCAAAGGACTCTGTGTTTAGATTTGGCTCAGTCGCAGCTCCACAAACATGCCTTTGAAGGCAAGGTTTCCTTTAGTGGCTCCATCTCAGCAGGATGATGATGGTGAAGCTTGGTTAAATCTGGTGTCGGAAGGGAAAGTGGTTTCTGATCTACATCTAAAGTATTGGAGCATGTTGTTTGGACTATTAACACCTGATCAGAACCCTGTAGAGGTAATGTAGAGTCCGATATTAGAGGACCATTACCGCTTGTAGTGGTTGCAGCCAATTCTCCACCTTTGCGGTCCTCTAAATAAAAGTTACCCCCAGGACTTGATGATCATTCTAATGGGAGACTAAAGTAGCATCTCTATTAGCTACTTACCTCTGGAGATGGCTGCTCCGCTGCTGTTCGCCTCGCTGCCGCTCCAGCTGCAGTCTTCTTCTCCCTTCGCTGCCCCCTCCCTGCCAGGTTAGGAAAATGTGGGCGGGTACTGGGAGGGGAGACGTCACGTCTCCCCGCCCTGTACCCATCCGCCCACACTCTCCTAACCCGCCCACACTCTCCTAACCTGGCAGGGAGGGGGCAGCGAGGCGAAGAAGACTGCAGCTGGAGCGGCAGCGAGGCGAACAGCAGCGGAGCAGCCATCTCCGGAGGTAAGTAGCTAATAGAGATGCTACTTTAGTCTCCCATTAGAATGAATGGAGGCAGCAGGCGCGCAGGGGGTTAAGGCTGTGTGCCGGCTGCTTCCATTCATTCCTATGGAACCGCAGCAGAGCCTACACACTGAGTATACGCTATATACTCAGTGTGAAGGCATTGTGGGAAATACTACCGATCTCGATCCCACCTAAAAAGATCGTGTTCGGAATTCCGATCGCGATCGTGACATTTTTTCAATAGCCGATCGGAATCCGATTTTTTCCGAACACGATCGCTTAACCCTACTTACCACATCACACACACGCACACACACAATGACAGTTAAGGGTGGGGGCTGTTGGATTTCCCATTACCTATGCCATCTGTGGTTGTCATGGGCATCACGATTTAAAGGGGTGCATGCTAATGTTTCTTTAGCTTTAAATTTGTGTTTCTGTCCATACTATTGTGGAGGAAAGAAGGTTTCCAAGTATTTTTCAAATTTCATAGAGGTTCTATTGAGTTTGGAAAGTGTCTAGTTGATAGGCTGTGATAGTGGGGTAATACTGTTACTTGAACGTGTTAGATGCCCCCAGGTATGCTTCCCCTGCTGTCCCAGTTGCATTCCAGAGGCGTTGACATCATTTTCTGAGGTATGATAGTGGACTTGGTGACCCTCCTGAGTCGAATGGTGGGATCCTCGGAAACGAAGCATTTTTCCCCATAGACTACAATGGGGTTCGATACTCGATCGAATAGTCGAATATTGAGCGGCTATTCAAAAAAAATAACGAATATGGAATATTTTACTGTTCGCTCATCTCTACTTTTAACCCTTTCGCTGCCAAGCACGTAGCTATACGTGCTCCCAAGGTGGCACTTCAGTAGCGGAGGACGTAGCTACTGCGTCCTTGCTACTGAAGCCCATAACTCTGTCAAAAATTGGGTTATCTTGACAGTTTTGGTGTCATTTTAAAGCCAAGAATCTTTACTTTCAAATAGCAAAATGATCTGGTGACCTAGAGGTCACCAATTGCTCCCAAAACTGTTAATATAGGCAGATTCTGCTCCTTGTTTTTTCTATAGAAATGTAGGGGAGGCACTATAAAAAGTAGTATAGTGAGCTGAAAAGTAGTATAGTGAGCTGCCATTTTCAGCTTATATGAAAGCCAAGAGCCTGCCCTTTAAAATAAGCTAGCGATCAGCTGACTAGGAGGTCACTGATCGCAGCTGTCAACTAAAAAACACGGTGGTACCGCTCTGTGATGCGACAGTAGAAGTGGGGGAGGGGGGGAGCGCTCACATAAAGCTTTACAGTGAGATGAAAATTACAAGCATCGTTGCAATTTTCATCTCATTTGAAAGCTAGGAACATGGGCTACAAAATAAGCCAGCGATCAGCTGTCCAAAAGGTCGCTGATCGCAGCTATCACATAAAAAAGACAGCGATATCGCTCCATCTGTCCCTCGCTTGTCTGTACTGCTGAAGAACGGGTACATACTAATACTGTGAGATGAATATTGTGAATAGTGTCACAATTGTAATATCATTTGGAAGCGTTGAACATGGGCTATAAAATAAGCCAATGATCAGCTGTCCAAGGGGTTGCTGATCGCAGCTGTCAACTAAAGAAGTCAGCGGTAGCGCACAGTGTCGGCACTATTGAAGGGGACGAGAAAGAGCTCACATAAAGCCTTACAGAGAGATGAAACCTGCAAGTAGATTTGCAGATTCCATCTCATCTGAAAGCTAGGAACATGGGCTATAAAATGAGATAAAATTGTGAATCTACTTGCAGTTTTTATCTAACTGTAACACTTTTTGTGAGGTCTCTCTCACCCCCTTCAATAGTGCCGACACTGTGCGGTACTGCTGACTTCTTTAGTTGACAGCTGTGATCAGCAACCCCTTGGACAGCTGATCACTGGCTTATTTTATAGCCCATGTTCATAGCTTCCAAATGAAATTAAAATTGTGACACTATTCACAAGATTGATGTCACAGTTGCACTGTATACGATTGCTGCACAATCTCAGTACCATAGATAAGAGGGAAAGAGGGAGCGTACTGCCGTTTTTTTTAACTGATAGCTGTGAGAAGTGACCTTTTGGTCAGCTTATCACTGGCTTATTTTATAGCCGGTGTTCCTAGATTTCAGATAAGCCAGTGATAAGCTTATCACTGATCACAGCTATCACATAAAAAAGACTGCAGGTCCTGCTATCTCTGTCCTTCTCTTATCTGTGGTGCTGAAGAATGGGCACTGTGCTACTGTGCTGAGATGTATTGTGACACTCACAATTTCCATCTCATTTGGAAGTTAAAAATGTCTGAGCTTCAGAGTAAGGTAACATCTGGTGACTAGGGTTGAGCCGATCTTGACTTTTCAGGATCGATTTTAAAATCCGATTTCCAATCATTTTTCATTCGAACCCGATCTCGATCCCAATTCCAATCCCAATGCAAGTCTATGGAATTTTTTAATTAATCGGAGATCGGATTTTAAAAGCAATCCTATTCACTATACAGCATGGAATCTAACAATTGTTAGAATCCACGCTGTGTAGTGAATCACTAAAGTAGCCAGAGGATTTTTTTTTAATCCTCTGGCTACTTAGTCCCCCCTGGTGTCCACTTACCTCCAGAGATGGCTGGTCCGGTGCCCGGTCTTTCTTTCTTCTTTGCTTCGCTGCCGCTCCATGCTGCTCCCTGCCCCCTCCCTGCCAGGTTAGGAGAGTGTGGGCGGGTTAGGAGAGTATGGGCGGGTACTGGGAGGAGAGACGTCACGTCTCCCCGCCCTGTACCCGCCCACACTCTCCTAAGCTACAAGCCCCGCCTACCTAGCGCTATAAACACTAACCTGGGAGGCGGGGCAGCGAGGCAAGAAGAAGGAGGGCACCGGAGCAGCCATCTCTAGAGGTAAGTAGCTGCTAGAGATGTTAGTTTAGCCTCCCATTCCTTTCAAATTCTCTTTTTATTGAAAATAAGGTCAAACAAACAAAAGCACTAAAGTGCAAGGTAATTATATAGCACATAAACAGCATTTTGAAGTGCAAAGTATATAACATAAAGAAAAACAATAAAAGTGGGGAAACAGGTTCTGGAGCAATATATATGAACAGATCGCAATAGAGCACGGTAAGGAAGGAATGGTTCTAGGTCCTGGGTCCTTGCTGAGCTACCAAGAGCGCCTATGAACAAAGAACAGTATTTGTAAAGTCTCATGTGGGGAATGTGGTGGTAGAGATAAGGAGTTAAGGACGAGGGTTAGATTGTCTACGATATTCAAACCAAGGTCCCCAAAGTTTGGTGTATAACTGATGTTTCCTCAGCTCCCAGCTGTACAACTCTTCAAGTCTGGCTATTTCGTTAATCTTGTCTAGCCACTCTGAAATAGTTGGTGGATCTTTATCCAGCCAATGAAGCGGAATGAGCAATTTTGCGGCTTGTACCATAATGGTGGCAAGATCCTTCCTTGAGGGAAACCATGAGTTAGCAGGCAGCCAAAGCAAGACTGAAACTGGTGAAAGTGTTATATTAATTTTAGTTATCTGACGCAAAATTGATTCTACTTGGTGCCAAAAAGGTTTTACCATGTCGCAGAACCAAAATAGGTGTGCTAATGTACCTCCACCTTCACCACATCTCCAGCATTTATCGTCTCGATGCAGGTGCATCACTTTCAAATCAACAGGTCCTCTATACCATCTCGTGAGGATTTTAAAAGAGTTTTCTTGGATTCTTATACACGGAGAGAATCCGTGGGATCTATTATGGATATGGGAGATCTCTGGCTCCGAAAATGTGCGCCCTAAATCTTTTTCCCACTTAGAAATATAAGCAGGCTTGGGCGAGTGTGGGTGCGTTAACAGAAAATTGTATAACAAAGAGATCATACCAGTGGCGTAACTACCGTGGTAGCAGCAGTAGCAGCTGCCACAGGGCCCGGGACATTAGGGGCCCGGTGGCAGCCGCTACCGCTGCGTTTTTTTTTTTTTTTAATAGGCCGTTACCGGCTGGAGTTACTCCAGCCACTAACGGGCCCTATTTACTTACCGATCCTGGCAGGGGCCGGGATCGGTAAGTGACACTGCGGGCCCCACAAGCACTATTATACTCGGGGGTCTTTTCGGACCCCCGAGTATAATGATCGGAAGTGCAGGAGAGGTAACTGAACATAAAAAACTGTGTTACTTACCTCTCCAGGCTCCGCGCAGGCTTCGGCCTACTTGTGTGACGTCTCAGACGTCACATGATCGGGGCCTGCGTCCTAATGCGTCGCGACGCAGACTCCCGGTCACATGACGTCCCTGACGTCATTGAAGATGGCCGCCAGCGGGGAGTCGGGAGACAGGTAAGTTACAGTGTTTTTTTTTTTTTATGTTGTTCTTCCCCCGGGTCTCCGATTATTATACTCTGGGGTCTGAAAAGACCCCAGAGTATAATAATTGTTAATGGGTGTCCACAACGGGGCATAATAGTGGGTGAAGGGGCCACAATGGGGGATAATACTGTGTGTAGGGGCCACAATGGGGCATAATACTGTGTGCAGGGCCACTATGGGGGATAATACTGTGTGCAGGGGCCACTATGGGGTATAATAATGTGTGCAGGGGCCAAATGGGGTATAATACTGTGTGCAGGGGCCACTATGGGGTATAATACTGTGTGCAGGGGCCACTATGGGGTATAATAATGTGTGCAGGGGCCACTATGGGGTATAATAATGTGTGCAGGGGGCACTATGGAGCGTAATAGTGTGCGTAGGAATGCGGGGGGTGGGGTCGTGCGGGGTTTTCGGCGTTGGTCGGGGTTTTCGATGTCAGCCGGGGGGGGGGGGGGGGGGCCATGTCAAAGGTTCGCCACGGGGCCCCGCCATTCCTAGTTACGCCACTGGATCATACCTTTGGAGGTATTAGGGCGGGAGAGCAAAGATTCAAACCATGGCTCTGATGGAGAGTGGGGAAAGGACTTTTTAAGGAGCGCGTGGGTGTTCTGTAAGTCAGAAACCTGTAGAAAAGTGTGTGCTCTGTCCAAGATGTGTCCCGGTATTGAGTCCCAGCTCAAGAGATCACTTAACTTATATTTATCTAATAATTTCCACGCCTCCGAAATGTCTCTTGCTTTCGGGCGAAGTAAAAAGGGGACTAGATCCCCAGGGAGAGATGAGGGAGGAGACCCAACAAGAGA
Organism: Leptodactylus fuscus; assembly: GCF_031893055.1. Taxonomy (NCBI): domain Eukaryota; kingdom Metazoa; phylum Chordata; class Amphibia; order Anura; family Leptodactylidae; genus Leptodactylus; species Leptodactylus fuscus. The sequence goes on along the minus strand of NC_134265.1, from coordinate 35,844,262 downwards.
AGCAGAAGCCTGTGTTTCTTTGAGCATCCCCGCCACTGCGGACAAAATTTTAAAAGGTATTTCGTTATGTGGGACTAGTCCCCAAAAACTGGCCCTGAGACGAGGGTTTAGAGAGTTTAATTCCAGTGAGATGTCTAATGCCTCGCAGTTTGTAGAATGTAAACGCAACCATCTCTTCAATAAAATTGCTCTGTAATAGGTCCATACATCCGGCATGCCAAAGCCACCAAACCTCTTAGGTCTAATCAGACGCTCATATGACAATCTAATCGCCTTACCTCCCCAGAGAAAGGAAATAAACAATGATCTAACTTTTTTAAAGTAGTAACGTGGGATGGGAATAGGGACCATGTTCATGAGATAAATAAATTTAGGGAGGATATAAGTTCGTAATAAATTTTTCCTTCCCATCCAAGAAATGTATGGAGTAGAAAGAGAGTTAAGGTAATCTTGAATTGACTTTAGCAGGGTCAGATAATTGGCTTGGAAGAGGGAGTCGGGATCCTTGGTAATATATGTACCTAAATATTTTAATTCAGAGGATTGCCAGGTAAATGGCGATTGTTGTTGAATTACTCTAAGTTCTGGAATAGATAAGGAAATATTCATTGCTTCAGATTTTGAGTAGTTAATTTTAAAATTGGACAGTTGACCAAATTTATCCAATAAGGCAATGATATGGGGGAAAGTTCGAATAGGGTCTGAGACAAAAAGTAACAGATCATCAGCGAATGCTGCAAAATAGTGAGTGTCTGGACCAACTTTGAACCCCCTGACATATTTTAGCCTCCCATTCCAATGAATGGAGGCAGCCGGTGCACAGGGGGTTAAGGCTGTGTGCCGGCTGCAGCGGAGCCTTCACACTGAGTATACACAATATGCTCAGTGTGAAGGCATTGTGGGAAATACTACCGATCTCAATCCCACCTAAAAAGATCGTGTTCGGAATTCCGATCGTGAAATTTTCTCCAGAGATGGCTGGTCCGGTGCCCGGTCCTTCTTTCTTCTTTGCTTCGCTGCCGCTCCATGCTGCTCCCTGCCCCCTCCCTGCCAGGTTAGGAGAGTGTGGGCGGGTTAGGAGAGTATGGGCGGGTACTGGGAGGAGAGACGTCACGTCTCCCCGCCCTGTACCCGCCCACACTCTCCTAAGCTACAAGTCCCACCTACCTAGCGCTATAAACACTAACCTGGGAAGCGGGGCAGCGAGGCAAGAAGAAGGAGGGCACCGGAGCAGCCATCTCTAGAGGTAAGTAGCTGCTAGAGATGTTAGTTTAGCCTCCCATTCCAATGAATGGAGGCAGCCGGCGCACAGGGGGTTAAGGCTGTGTGCCAGCTGCAGCGGAGCCTTCACAGTGAGTATACACAATATGCTCAGTGTGAAGGCATTGTGGGAAATACTACCGATCTCGATCCCACCTAAAAAGATCGTGTTCGGAATTCCGATCGTGAAATTTTCTCGATCGCCGATCGGAATCCGATTTTTTCCGAACACGAACGCTCAACCCTACTGGTGACCAATAGGTCATCAGAGCATTCCTATCTGCATAGAAACTGTCCCTACCTTTGTAAAGTGAGGAGCCCAGGAAGCAGTGTCACTAAGCACTAAGCACTTCCACCACTCAATTCCAGCACTTCCATTCACTTACAACAGAATAACATTTATACACGTACATATCCATTCATTTACACTAACAGAATAAAATTTATACACGTACATACCCCTTTTTCAAATTCTTAGCACCTTACCCCTGTCCCTGATATACCGACCCCCCTCCCCTTCTATTATCCAAACCCCCTATTTCCTATAACGTCTTTAAGTTAAGGGATTCTTCTTTAAATTTAAGCAATTATATACTGTTAAACTTAGTATTGCCTAGTGCACAAAGAGCTCAGCTGTGACAGTTTTCTGTCTATATAGTTCAAACTGTCTCAGAGATTTAGTCTCAAAGCTGAACCTTTGTGTAATTTTTGCAAAAAATCAATGTTTGATAAAAACTTGCATGAAGGTGTCTGTGAGTATAATAAGCTAGATGGTATTTTTAGGATCGCCAGGGTGTCTGCTGTTTGGAAATATATAGGTTTATGGGGTTTAGTCATTGATTGTAATTTCTATGGCCTGTTTTATTCATGCTACTATTTTTTTCACATTTAAGGCCAAAAACAAGATTTTGAGGTGCACTTTTTTAGGGTCTTAAAGGGAGTTTAGTCACATATATGTAGTATTGATGAATTAAAGGCACCTTAGACTTTATTATACTAAAGAAATGATGTCAGTATATCCGTGCATGTGGTAGAGTTTAAGTCGGAAATTTGGAATTTTGGATTTTTTTTTTTTAGAAAAAAAACTTTAACTCAAATGTATACAAGTATAATGTAGCATTCCAAGATAGAACTGTTCAAGCTATATTCCCCTGGCTCCGTGCTTTCAGAAAGTATATTGGTATGGGGGTCTGTGAAAAACATTTCATTTAGAAATATGCATTTTATTCAGACATGTCAAAACTGTGAAATTTGCTCTGGCTACTGGAGGTGCAAAATTTCCAGAGACCCTTGGCAGCGAAAAGGTTAACCTAATTTGGAAGGGCTCATGTTAAGAGCCAGAAAAGTGAATTTTTGAAGGTCTCACCACATCACACACACATGAACAAGGACAGTTAAGGGTGAGGGCTGTTGGATTTCCCATTGCCTATTCCATCTGTGGTTGTCATGCGCAACGTGATTTAAGGGCTGCTTATTAATGTTCTTTATTTTTAAATTTGGGTTTCTGTCCATCCAATTGGGGAGAAAAGAAGGTTTCCAGGTATTTTCCAACTTTGCTAGAGGTTTTTTGGAGTGTGGAAAGTGTTCAGTTGATAGGCTGTGATGGTGGGGTAATACAGGGACTTTGGTGTTAGATGCCCCCAGGCATGCTTCCCCTGCTGTCCCAGTTGCATTGCAGAGGTGTTGGCATCATTTCCTGGGGTGTCATAGTGGACTTGGTGAACCTCCTGAGTCGAATGGTGGGATCCCCTGAAACAAAGCATTTTTCCCCATAGACTATAATGGGGTTCGATATTCGATCGAATAGTCGAATATTAAGCAGCTATTCGAAATGAATAACGAATATCGAATATTTTAATGTTCACTCATCTCTAGACATAAGACATCCATTGTTTCCCGGGCATAGCACAGCAGAGTTATCACAAAAACATAAAAACGTCAGGTTTTCTGCAAAAATAAGTCCTTGCTAGGGTTGAACCGATCTTGACTTTTCAGGATCGATTTTGAAATCTGATTTCCGATCATTTTTCATTCGAACCCGATCTCGATTCCAATTCCGATCACAATGCAAGTCAATGGGATTTTTTTACTAATCGGAGATCGGATTTTAAAAACAATCCTATTCATTATACAGCATGGAATCTAACAATTGAATGCTTTAATTGTTAAAATCCACGCTGTGTAGTGATTGTTTTTTAATCACTAAGTAGCCAGAGGATTCTTTTTTTAATCCTCTGGCTACTTAGTCTCCCTTGGTGTCCACTCACCTGCAGAGATGGCTGGTCCGGTGCTCGGTGTTCTCATTCTTCTTCGCCTTGCTGCAAATGCCTCATAGGTTAGGAGAGTGTGGGCGGGTAGAGGACGGGGAGACGTGATGTTTCCCCTCCCAGTACCCGCCCACACTCTCCTAAGCCACAAGCCCAGCTTTCTTCCTAGCTCTTTAACACTAACCTGGGAGGCGGGGGCAGTGACGCAAAGAAGAACGAGAACACCGGGCATTGGACCAGCCATCTCTGCAGGTAAGTAGCTAATAGAGATGTTAGCTAGTCTCCCATTAGAATGAATGGACGCAGTCGGCGTGCAGGGGGTTAAAGGCTGTGTGCCGGCTGCTTTTATTCATTCCTATGGACCCGCAGCGGAGCCTTCACACTGACTATACACTCCGCTCAGAAGGCAGGCGTGCAGAAACGCGCGCGTCGGGTGAGAGCCAGCATGTCCTCTTAATGCCCTATAATTTATTCTCATGCTGCTTTTATGATGGGCAATCTTTACTCTTCAATATGTATATGATGTGTTGTACACCTTGTGACTAAACCTAACTATTGTAGAGCAAGCTCCATGTACATTTTATATTATCCTTTTTCCTTGCACTTTAATATTTAATAACTAGAGATGAGCGAACAGTGTTCTATCGAACTCATGTTCGATCGGATATTAGGCTGTTCGGCATGTTCGAATCGAATCGAACACCGCGTGGTAAAGTGCGCCATTACTCGATTCCCCTCCCACCTTCCCTGGCGCCTTTTTTGCTCCAATAACAGAGCAGGGTAGGTGGGACAGGAACTACGACACCGGTGACGTTGAAAAAAGTAGGCAAAACCCATTGGCTGCCGAAAACATGTGACCTCTAATTTAAAAGAACAGCGACGCCCAGCTTCGCGTCATTCTGAGCTTGCAATTCACCGAGGACGGAGGTTTCCGTCCAGTTAGCTAGGGCTTAGATTCTGGGTAGGCAGGGACAGGCTAGGATAGGAAGGAGAAGACAACCAACAGCTCTTATAAGAGCTAAATTCCAGGGAGAAGCTTGTCAGTGTAACGTGGCACTGACGGGCTCAATCGCCGCAACCCAGCTTTCCCAGGATCCTGAATGGAATACACTGTCAGTGTATTCCCGTATACCCGATATATACCCCGATACCCGTTCCAACGGTGTGCCCCCCCCACCTTCACCCCAGAAATACCCTGCAAGTCCCCTAGCAATAGAATTGGGGCTATATACACCCACAATTTTTACTACTGGTATACAGTGCCATTGTCTGACTGGGAATTCAAAGAATATATTGGGATTACGTGCACCCACAATTTTTACTACTGGTATACAGTGCCATTGTCTGACTGGGAATTCAAAGAATATATTGGGAATACAAATACCCTCATTTCTTGCTACTGCCATATAGTGCCAGTGTCTGACTGGGAATTCAAAGAATATATTGGGGTTACGTGCACCCACAATTTTTACTACTGGTATACAGTGCCATTGTCTGACTGGGAATTCAAAGAATATATTGGGAATACAAATACCCTCATTTCTTGCTACTGCCATATAGTGCCAGTGTCTGACTGGGAATTCAAAGAATATATTGGGGTTACGTGCACCCACAATTTTTACTACTGGTATACAGTGCCATTGTCTGACTGGGAATTCAAAGAATATATTGGGAATACAAATACCCTCATTTCTTGCTACTGCCATATAGTGCCAGTTTCTGACTGGTAATTCAAAGAATATATTGGGGTTACGTGCACCCACAATTTTTACTACTGGTATACAGTGCCATTGTCTGACTGGGAATTCAAAGAGTATATTGGGAATACAAATACCATCATTTCTTGCTACTGCCATATAGTGCCAGTGTCTGACTGGGAATTCAAAGAATATATTGGGGTTACGTGCACCCACAATTTTTACTACTGGTATACAGTGCCATTGTCTGACTGGGAATTCAAAGAATATATTGGGGTTATAAATACCCTCATTTCTTGCTACTGCCATATAGTGCCAGTTTCTGACTGGTAATTCAAAGAATATATTGGGGTTACGTGCACCCACAATTTTTACTACTGGTATACAGTGCCATTGTCTGACTGGGAATTCAAAGAATATATTGGGAATACAAATACCCTCATTTCTTGCTACTGCCATATAGTGCCAGTTTCTGACTGGTAATTCAAAGAATATATTGGGGTTACGTGCACCCACAATTTTTACTACTGGTATACAGTGCCATTGTCTGACTGGGAATTCAAAGAGTATATTGGGAATACAAATACCCTCATTTCTTGCTACTGCCATATAGTGCCAGTGTCTGACTGGGAATTCAAAGAATATATTAGGGTTACGTGCACCCACAATTTTTACTACTGGTATACAGTGCCATTGTCTGACTGGGAATTCAAAGAATATATTGGGGTTATAAATACCCTCATTTCTTGCTACTGCCATATAGTGCCAGTTTCTGACTGGTAATTCAAAGAATATATTGGGGTTACGTGCACCCACAATTTTTACTACTGGTATACAGTGCCATTGTCTGACTGGGAATTCAAAGAATATATTGGGAATACAAATACCCTCATTTCTTGCTACTGCCATATAGTGCCAGTGTCTGACTGGGAATTCAAAGAATATATTGGGGTTACGTGCACCCACAATTTTTACTACTGGTATACAGTGCCATTGTCTGACTGGGAATTCAAAGAATATATTGGGAATACAAATACCCTCATTTCTTGCTACTGCCATATAGTGCCAGTTTCTGACTGGTAATTCAAAGAATATATTGGGGTTACGTGCACCCACAATTTTTACTACTGGTATACAGTGCCATTGTCTGACTGGGAATTCAAAGAATATATTGGGGTTATAAATACCCTCATTTCTTGCTACTGCCATATAGTGCCAGTGTCTGACTGGTAATTCAAAGAATATATTGGGGTTACGTGCACCCACAATTTTTACTACTGGTATACAGTGCCATTGTCTGACTGGGAATTCAAAGAATATATTGGGAATACAAATACCCTCATTTCTTGCTACTGCCATATAGTGCCAGTGTCTGACTGGGAATTCAAAGAATATATTGGGGTTACGTGCACCCACAATTTTTACTACTGGTATACAATGCCATTGTCTGACTGGGAATTCAAAGAATATATTGGGAATACAAATACCCTCATTTCTTGCTACTGCCATATAGTGCCAGTTTCTGACTGGTAATTCAAAGAATATATTGGGGTTACGTGCACCCACAATTTTTACTACTGGTATACAGTGCCATTGTCTGACTGGGAATTCAAAGAGTATATTGGGAATACAAATACCCTCATTTCTTGCTACTGCCATATAGTGCCAGTTTCTGACTGGTAATTCAAAGAATATATTGGGGTTACGTGCACCCACAATTTTTACTACTGGTATACAGTGCCATTGTCTGACTGGGAATTCAAAGAATATATTGGGAATACAAATACCCTCATTTCTTGCTACTGCCATATAGTGCCAGTGTCTGACTGGGAATTCAAAGAATATATTGGGGTTACATGCACCCACAATTTTTACTACTGGTATACAGTGCCATTGTCTGACTGGGAATTCAAAGAATATATTGGGAATACAAATACCCTCATTTCTTGCTACTGCCATATAGTGCCAGTTTCTGACTGGTAATTCAAAGAATATATTGGGGTTACGTGCACCCACAATTTTTACTACTGGTATACAGTGCCATTGTCTGACTGGGAATTCAAAGAATATATTGGGGTTATAAATACCCTCATTTCTTGCTACTGCCATATAGTGCCAGTTTCTGACTAGTAATTCAAAGAATATATTGGGGTTACGTGCACCCACAATTTTTACTACTGGTATACAGTGCCATTGTCTGACTGGGAATTCAAAGAGTATATTGGGAATACAAATACCCTCATTTCTTGCTACTGCCATATAGTGCCAGTGTCTGACTGGGAATTCAAAGAATATATTGGGGTTACGTGCACCCACAATTTTTACTACTGGTATACAGTGCCATTGTCTGACTGGGAATTCAAAGAATATATTGGGGTTATAAATACCCTCATTTCTTGCTACTGCCATATAGTGCCAGTTTCTGACTGGTAATTCAAAGAATATATTGGGGTTACGTGCACCCACAATTTTTACTACTGGTATACAGTGCCAATTTCTAACTAGGAATTCAAAATGCGCAAGGCTCCCGGAAAGGGACGTGGACGAGGCCGTGGGCGAGGTCGGGGGAATGGTTCTGGGGAGCAAGGTAGCAGTGAAGCCACAGGGCGTCCCGTGCCTACTCCTGTGGGGCAGCAAGCATTGCGCCACTCCACAGTGCCAGGGTTGCTTGCCACATTAACTAAACTGCAGGGTACAAACCTTAGTAGGCCCGAGAACCAGGAACAGGTCTTGCAATGGCTGTCAGAGAACGCTTACAGCACATTGTCCAGCAGCCAGTCAGACTCTGCCTCCTCTCCTCCTATTACCCAACAGTCTTGTCTTCCTTCCTCCCAAAATTCCGAAGCTTTACAGAACAATAACCCAAACTGTCCCTGCTCCCCAGAGCTGTTCTCCGCTCCTTTCATTGTCCCTCAACCTGCCTCTCCACGTCACGATTCCACGAACCTAACAGAGGAGCATCTGTGTCCAGATGCTCAAACACTAGAGTCTCCTCCATCTCCGTTCGATTTGGTGGTGGATGACCAGCAACCCACCCTCATCGACGATGATGTGACGCAGTTGCCGTCAGGGCATCCAGTTGACCGGCGCATTGTGCGGGAGGAGGAGATGAGACAGGAGTTGGAAGAGGAAGTGGTGGATGATGAGGACACTGACCCGACCTGGACAGGGGGGATGTCAAGCGGGGAAAGTAGTGTGGATGTTGAGGCAGGTGCAGCACCAAAAAGGGTAGCTAGAGGCAGAGGCAGAGGTCAGCAGCTTAGGCGAAGCCAGGCCACACCCGGAATCTCCCAAGATGTTCCAGTTCGTACCCAGCCCCGAAAAACTCCCACCTCGAGGGCACGTTTCTCGAAGGTGTGGAGTTTTTTCAAGGAATGCGCCGAGGACAGATATAGTGTTGTCTGCACAATTTGCCTCTCGAAATTGATTAGGGGCTCTGAGAAGAGCAACCTGTCCACCACTTCAATGCGCCGTCATTTGGAATCCAAGCACTGGAATCAGTGGCAGGCAGCAACGGCAGGACAAAGGCCGCCTGCCGTTCACGCCACTGCCACTGCCTCTGCCACTGCCTCTGCCTCTGCCACTGCCACTGCTGACTGTGCTGGCGATGCACTCCAGAGGACGAGCCAGGACACCACTTCATCTGCCTCCGCCACTTTGTTGACTTCTACCTCATCCTCCCCTGGTCCTGTCTTATCTCCTTCTCCTGCACCATCAAAGGCACCATCAGGCGTTTCTTTACAACAACCCACCATCTCTCAGACATTGGAGCGGCGGCAGAAATACACTGCTAACCACCCACACGCGCAAGCCTTGAACGCCAACATCGCTAAACTGCTGGCCCAGGAGATGTTGGCGTTCCGGCTTGTTGAAACTCCCGCCTTCCTGGACCTGATGGCAACTGCGGCACCTCGCTATGCCGTCCCTAGCCGTCACTACTTCTCCCGGTGTGCCGTCCCCGCCTTGCACCAGCACGTGTCACTCAACATCAGGCGGGCCCTTAGTTCCGCGCTTTGCACAAAGGTCCACTTGACCACCGACGCGTGGACAAGTGCATGCGGACAGGGACGCTACATTTCACTGACGGCACACTGGGTGAATGTAGTTGAGGCTGGGACTGCTTCCCAAACTGGCCCGGTGTACCTCGTCTCCCCGCCTAACATTCCTGGCAGGGACACGAGAAGAACACCCCCCTCCTCCTCCTCCTCTACCGCCTCCTCCTCCGCCACCGCCTCCTCCTCCGCCACCGCCTCCTCCTCCGCTGTTAGATTGACCCCAGCTACGAGTTGGAAACGTTGCAGCACTGGCGTTGGTAGACGTCAGCAGGCTGTGCTGAAGCTGATCAGCTTGGGGGACAGACAGCACACTGCCTCCGAGGTGAGGGATGCCCTCCTCGATGAGACGGCAATATGGTTTGAGCCGCTGCACCTGGGCCCAGGCATGGTCGTTTGTGATAACGGCCGGAACCTGGTAGCAGCTCTGGAGCTTGCCGGACTCCAACATGTTCCATGCCTGGCCCACGTCTTCAACCTAGTGGTGCAACGTTTCCTAAAGAGCTACCCCAATGTTCCAGAGCTACTGGTGAAAGTGCGGCGCATGTGCGCCCACTTTCGCAAGTCGACAGTAGCCGCTGCTAGCTTAAAATCTCTCCAGCAACGCCTGCATGTGCCACAACACCGGCTTTTGTGCGACGTCCCCACACGCTGGAACTCAACGTTTCAGATGTTGAATAGAGTGGTTGAGCAGCAGAGACCTTTGATGGAATACCAGCTACAAAACCCTAGGGTGCCACAAAGTCAGCTGCCTCAGTTTCACATCCATGAGTGGCCATGGATGAGAGACCTTTGTGACATCCTACGGGTCTTTGAGGAGTCCACAAGGAGGGTGAGCTCTGAGGATGCGATGGTGAGCCTTACAATCCCGCTCTTGTGTGTTCTGAGAGAATCCCTGATTGACATCAGGGATAACTCAGATCACACAGAGGAGTTAGGGATAGCATCCGATCCGTCACAGCTGGAGAGTAGGTCCACACATCTGTTCGCTTCACTGCGTTTAATGGAGGAGGAGGAGGAGGAGGAGGAGGAGGAAGAAGAGTTGTCCGATGATGTGATGGTGATACAGGAGGCTTCCGGGCAACTTCGAATCGTCCCATTGTTGCAGCGCGGATGGGTAGACATGGAGGATGAGGAGGAAATGGAGATTGAACTTTCCGGTGGGGCCAGAGGAGTCATGCCAACTAACACTGTGGCAGACATGGCTGAGTTCATGTTGGGGTGCTTTACAACCGACAAGCGTATTGTCAAAATCATGGAGGACAACCAGTACTGGATCTTTGCTATCCTTGACCCCCGGTATAAAAACAACATCTCGTCTTTTATTCCGGTAGAGGGGAGGGCCAATCGCATCAATGCTTGCCACAGGCAATTGGTGCAGAATATGATGGAGATGTTTCCAGCATGTGACGTTGGCGGCAGGGAGGGCAGTTCCTCCAGTAGGCAACCAAGTTCTCACCGGTCCACACAAACGAGGGGCACACTGTCTAAGGTCTGGGACACCTTGATGGCACCCCCTCGCCAAAGTGCCGCCACGGAGGGTCCTAGTGTCACCAGGCGTGAGAAGTATAGGCGCATGTTGCGGGAATACCTTTCCGACCACAGCCCTGTCCTCTCCGACCCCTCTGCGCCCTACACGTATTGGGTGTCGAAGTTGGACCTGTGGCTTGAACTTGCCCTATATGCCTTGGAGGTGCTGTCCTGTCCTGCCGCCAGCGTCCTATCTAAGAGGGTGTTCAGTGCAGCCGGTGGCATCATCACTGACAAGCGCACCCGTCTGTCAGCTGAGAGTGCCGACCGGCTCACTTTGATAAAAATGAACCACCACTGGATAGAGCCTTCATTTTTGTGCCCACCTGTGTAAAGCACCCCAACATGAAACTCCATGTCTGTACTCAACCTCTCCAATTCCTCCGCATCCTCATACTCATCCACCATAAGCGTTGCACAATTCTGCTAATACTAGGCTCCCTCCAACATGATTTCCCCCAACTCTGCTGGTTAGAGGCTCCCTCCACCCTGATTTCCACCAACTCTGCTGGTTAGAGGCTCCCTCCACCCTGCTTTCCCACAACTCTGCTGGTTAGAGGCTCCCTCCACCATGAATTTGCCCAAACTGGGCTGGTTAGAGGCTCCCTCCACCATGAATTGGTCCAAACTGGGTTTTTTAGAGGCTCCCTCCACCATGAATTGGTCCAAACTGGGGTTTTTAGAGGCTCCCTCCACCATGAATTGGTCCAAACTGGGCTGTTTAGCGGCTCCCTCCACCATTAATTGGTCCAAACTGGGCTGGTTAGAGGCTCCCTCCACCATGAATTTGCCCAAACTGGGCTGGTTAGAGGCTCCCTCCACCATGAATTTGCCCAAACTGGGCTGGTTAGAGGCTCCCTCCACCATGTATTGGTCCAAACTGGGTTTTTTAGAGGCTCCCTCCACCATGAATTTGCCCAAACTGGGCTGTTTAGAGGCTCCCTCCACCATGAATTGGTCCAAACTGGGCTGTTTAGAGGCTCCCTCCACCATTAATTGGTCCAAACTGGGCTGGTTAGAGGCTCCCTCCACCATGAATTTCCCAAAACTTGGCTGTTTATAGGCTCCCTCCACCATTAATTGGTCCAAACTGGGCTGGTTAGAGGCTCCCTCCACCATGAATTTGCCCAAACTGGGCTGTTTAGAGGCTCCCTCCACCATGAATTGGTCCAAACTGGGTTTTTTAGAGGCTCCCTCCACCATGAATTGGTCCAAACTGGGCTGTTTAGAGGCTCCCTCCACCATGAATTTGCCCAAACTGGGCTGTTTAGCGGCTCCCTCCACCATTAATTGGTCCAAACTGGGCTGGTTAGAGGCTCCCTCCACCATGAATTTGCCCAAACTGGGCTGTTTAGAGGCTCCCTCCACCATGAATTTGCCCAAACTGGGCTGGTTAGAGGCTCCCTCCACCATGAATTGGTCCAAACTGGGGTTTTTAGAGGCTCCCTCCACCATGAATTGGTCCAAACTTGGCTGTTTAGAGGCTCCCTCCACCATGAATTGGTCCAAACTGGGGTGGTTAGAGGCTCCCTCCACCATTAATTGGTCCAAACTGGGCTGGTTAGAGGCTCCCTCCACCATTAATTGGTCCAAACTGGGCTGGTTAGAGGCTCCCTCCACCATTAATTGGTCCAAACTGGGCTGGTTAGAGGCTCCCTCCACCATGAATTTGCCCAAACTGGGCTGGTTAGAGGCTCCCTCCACCATGAATTGGTCCAAACTGGGTTTTTTAGAGGCTCCCTCCACCATGAATTGGTCCAAACTGGGCTGTTTAGCGGCTCCCTCCACCATTAATTGGTCCAAACTGGGCTGGTTAGAGGCTCCCTCCACCATGAATTTGCCCAAACTGGGCTGTTTAGAGGCTCCCTCCACCATGAATTTGCCCAAACTGGGCTGGTTAGAGGCTCCCTCCACCATGAATTGGTCCAAACTGGGGTTTTTAGAGGCTCCCTCCACCATGAATTGGTCCAAACTTGGCTGTTTAGAGGCTCCCTCCACCATTAATTGGTCCAAACTGGGCTGGTTAGAGGCTCCCTCCACCATGAATTGGTCCAAACTGGGTTTTTTAGAGGCTCCCTCCACCATGAATTTGCCCAAACTGGGCTGTTTAGAGGCTCCCTCCACCATGAATTGGTCCAAACTGGGCTGGTTAGAGGCTCCCTCCACCATGAATTTCCCAAAACTTGGCTGTTTAGAGGCTCCCTCCACCATTAATTGGTCCAAACTGGGCTGGTTAGAGGCTCCCTCCACCATGAATTTGCCCAAACTGGGCTGTTTAGAGGCTCCCTCCACCATGAATTGGTCCAAACTGGGTTTTTTAGAGGCTCCCTCCACCATGAATTGGTCCAAACTGGGCTGTTTAGAGGCTCCCTCCACCATGAATTTGCCCAAACTGGGCTGTTTAGCGGCTCCCTCCACCATTAATTGGTCCAAACTGGGCTGGTTAGAGGCTCCCTCCACCATGAATTTGCCCAAACTGGGCTGTTTAGAGGCTCCCTCCACCATGAATTTGCCCAAACTGGGCTGGTTAGAGGCTCCCTCCACCATGAATTGGTCCAAACTGGGGTTTTTAGAGGCTCCCTCCACCATGAATTGGTCCAAACTTGGCTGTTTAGAGGCTCCCTCCACCATGAATTGGTCCAAACTGGGGTGGTTAGAGGCTCCCTCCACCATTAATTGGTCCAAACTGGGCTGGTTAGAGGCTCCCTCCACCATGAATTTCCCAAAACTTGGCTGTTTAGAGGCTCCCTCCACCATTAATTGGTCCAAACTGGGCTGGTTAGAGGCTCCCTCCACCATGAATTTGCCCAAACTGGGCTGTTTAGAGGCTCCCTCCACCATGAATTGGTCCAAACTGGGTTTTTTAGAGGCTCCCTCCACCATGAATTGGTCCAAACTGGGCTGTTTAGAGGCTCCCTCCACCATGAATTTGCCCAAACTGGGCTGTTTAGCGGCTCCCTCCACCATTAATTGGTCCAAACTGGGCTGGTTAGAGGCTCCCTCCACCATGAATTTGCCCAAACTGGGCTGTTTAGAGGCTCCCTCCACCATGAATTTGCCCAAACTGGGCTGGTTAGAGGCTCCCTCCACCATGAATTGGTCCAAACTGGGGTTTTTAGAGGCTCCCTCCACCATGAATTGGTCCAAACTTGGCTGTTTAGAGGCTCCCTCCACCATGAATTGGTCCAAACTGGGGTGGTTAGAGGCTCCCTCCACCATTAATTGGTCCAAACTGGGCTGGTTAGAGGCTCCCTCCACCATGAATTTGCCCAAACTGGGCTGTTTAGAGGCTCCCTCCACCATGAATTTGCCCAAACTGGGCTGGTTAGAGGCTCCCTCCACCATGAATTGGTCCAAACTGGGGTTTTTAGAGGCTCCCTCCACCATGAATTGGTCCAAACTTGGCTGTTTAGAGGCTCCCTCCACCATGAATTGGTCCAAACTGGGGTGGTTAGAGGCTCCCTCCACCATTAATTGGTCCAAACTGGGCTGGTTAGAGGCTCCCTCCACCATGAATTGGTCCAAACTGGGGTTTTTAGAGGCTCCCTCCACCATGAATTGGTCCAAACTTGGCTGTTTAGAGGCTCCCTCCACCATTAATTGGTCCAAACTGGGCTGGTTAGAGGCTCCCTCCACCATGAATTGGTCCAAACTGGGTTTTTTAGAGGCTCCCTCCACCATGAATTGGTCCAAACTGGGCTGTTTAGAGGCTCCCTCCACCATGAATTTGCCCAAACTGGGCTGTTTAGCGGCTCCCTCCACCATTAATTGGTCCAAACTGGGCTGGTTAGAGGCTCCCTCCACCATGAATTTGCCCAAACTGGGCTGTTTAGAGGCTCCCTCCACCATGAATTTGCCCAAACTGGGCTGGTTAGAGGCTCCCTCCACCATGAATTGGTCCAAACTGGGGTTTTTAGAGGCTCCCTCCACCATGAATTGGTCCAAACTTGGCTGTTTAGAGGCTCCCTCCACCATGAATTGGTCCAAACTGGGGTGGTTAGAGGCTCCCTCCACCATTAATTGGTCCAAACTGGGCTGGTTAGAGGCTCCCTCCACCATGAATTTGCCCAAACTGGGCTGTTTAGAGGCTCCCTCCACCATGAATTTGCCCAAACTGGGCTGGTTAGAGGCTCCCTCCACCATGAATTGGTCCAAACTGGGGTTTTTAGAGGCTCCCTCCACCATGAATTGGTCCAAACTTGGCTGTTTAGAGGCTCCCTCCACCATGAATTGGTCCAAACTGGGGTGGTTAGAGGCTCCCTCCACCATTAATTGGTCCAAACTGGGCTGGTTAGAGGCTCCCTCCACCATGAATTGGTCCAAACTGGGGTTTTTAGAGGCTCCCTCCACCATGAATTGGTCCAAACTTGGCTGTTTAGAGGCTCCCTCCACCATTAATTGGTCCAAACTGGGCTGGTTAGAGGCTCCCTCCACCATGAATTGGTCCAAACTGGGTTTTTTAGAGGCTCCCTCCACCATGAATTGGTCCAAACTGGGCTGTTTAGAGGCTCCCTCCACCATGAATTTGCCCAAACTGGGCTGTTTAGCGGCTCCCTCCACCATTAATTGGTCCAAACTGGGCTGGTTAGAGGCTCCCTCCACCATGAATTTGCCCAAACTGGGCTGTTTAGAGGCTCCCTCCACCATGAATTTGCCCAAACTGGGCTGGTTAGAGGCTCCCTCCACCATGAATTGGTCCAAACTGGGGTTTTTAGAGGCTCCCTCCACCATGAATTGGTCCAAACTTGGCTGTTTAGAGGCTCCCTCCACCATGAATTGGTCCAAACTGGGGTGGTTAGAGGCTCCCTCCACCATTAATTGGTCCAAACTGGGCTGGTTAGAGGCTCCCTCCACCATGAATTTGCCCAAACTGGGCTGTTTAGAGGCTCCCTCCACCATGAATTTGCCCAAACTGGGCTGGTTAGAGGCTCCCTCCACCATGAATTGGTCCAAACTGGGGTTTTTAGAGGCTCCCTCCACCATGAATTGGTCCAAACTTGGCTGTTTAGAGGCTCCCTCCACCATGAATTGGTCCAAACTGGGGTGGTTAGAGGCTCCCTCCACCATTAATTGGTCCAAACTGGGCTGGTTAGAGGCTCCCTCCACCATGAATTGGTCCAAACTGGGGTTTTTAGAGGCTCCCTCCACCATGAATTGGTCCAAACTTGGCTGTTTAGAGGCTCCCTCCACCATTAATTGGTCCAAACTGGGCTGGTTAGAGGCTCCCTCCACCATGAATTGGTCCAAACTGGGTTTTTTAGAGGCTCCCTCCACCATGAATTGGTCCAAACTGGGGTTTTTAGAGGCTCCCTCCACCATGAATTGGTCCAAACTGGGCTGTTTAGCGGCTCCCTCCACCATTAATTGGTCCAAACTGGGCTGGTTAGAGGCTCCCTCCACCATGAATTTGCCCAAACTGGGCTGTTTAGAGGCTCCCTCCACCATGAATTTGCCCAAACTGGGCTGTTTAGAGGCTCCCTCCACCATGAATTGGTCCAAACTGGGTTTTTTAGAGGCTCCCTCCACCATGAATTTGCCCAAACTGGGCTGTTTAGCGGCTCCCTCCACCATTAATTAGTCCAAACTGGGCTGGTTAGAGGCTCCCTCCACCATGAATTTGCCCAAACTGGGCTGTTTAGAGGCTCCCTCCACCATGAATTTGCCCAAACTGGGCTGGTTAGAGGCTCCCTCCACCATGAATTGGTCCAAACTGGGGTTTTTAGAGGCTCCCTCCACCATGAATTGGTCCAAACTTGGCTGTTTAGAGGCTCCCTCCACCATGAATTGGTCCAAACTGGGGTGGTTAGAGGCTCCCTCCACCATTAATTGGTCCAAACTGGGCTGGTGAGAGGCTCCCTCCACCATTAATTGGTCCAAACTGGGCTGGTTAGAGGCTCCCTCCACCATTAATTGGTCCAAACTGGGCTGGTTAGAGGCTCCCTCCACCATTAATTGGTCCAAACTGGGCTGGTTAGAGGCTCCCTCCACCATGAATTTGCCCAAACTGGGCTGGTTAGAGGCTCCCTCCACCATGAATTGGTCCAAACTGGGTTTTTTAGAGGCTCCCTCCACCATGAATTTGCCCAAACTGGGCTGGTTAGAGGCTCCCTCCACCATGAATTTGCCCAAACTGGGCTGGTTAGAGGCTCCCTCCACCATGAATTGGTCCAAACTGGGTTTTTTAGAGGCTCCCTCCACCATGAATTTGCCCAAACTGGGCTGGTTAGAGGCTCCCTCCACCATGAATTGGTCCAAACTGGGGTTTTTAGAGGCTCCCTCCACCATGAATTTGCCCAAACTGGGGTGTTTAGAGGCTCCCTCCACCATGAATTTGCCCAAACTCTGCTGGTTAGAGGCTCAATCCACCCTGATTTTCAAAACAAATGTTGGTGCCAACCTCAACTTACTACAAGGGCCAAATTCACTGCTGGTGACAAGCTCTCCTCACTGCAAGTGCCAAATACACATGTTTCAAGGTGTTTTCCTACTGTCAGAGAGGTGGTATTGAGTGTGTAAAGTGTGTAGTTGTTAGGCTGTGATGTTGGGGTAATAGAGGGTCTTTGGTGTGTTAGATGCCCCCAGACATGCTCCCCCTGCTGTCCCAGTGTCATTCCAGAGGTGTTGGCATCATTTCCTGGGGTGTCATAGTGGACTTGGTGACCCTCCAGACACGGATTTGGGTTTCCCCCTTAACGAGTATCTGTTCCCCATAGACTATAATGGGGTTCGAAACCCATTCGAACACACGAACATTGAGCGGCTGTTCGAATCGAATTTCGAACCTCGAACATTTTAGTGTTCGCTCATCTCTATTAATAACTAACAATTGTGTGTTTGGCCACTATACCATCATTATTACAGTGAGGCCTTTTGTATATTTGCAGACGTCTGCATACACAATTTACTATGCTACAGCTCTACCTAATCCTGTTGTGTCTGCATACACAATTTACTATACTACAACTCTACCTAATCCTGTTGTGTCTGCATACACAATTTACTATACTACAGCTCTACCTAATCCTGTTGTGTCTGCATACACAATTTACTATACTACAACTCTACCTAATCCTGTTGGTATCAATTGTGTATTTGAACCTCACTGGATAGCTGACCCATTTGGTCTATGTGCTATACGCTTATAAATGTACATCTCTCTATTATCTGTACTTTATTGTTATTTAGGGCTCCATTGGACACTGCTGTGCTCATTTTTGTATATTTACTGTTGCCATTTTCATCTCATATTTTGTATAATTTTTTAATGTGGTAATATTAAAGTTTGTATATTTTATTAATTATAAATCTTGGTCTTTTATGACCTCATTATTCTGAGTGTCTGTACCTTTTTTTTGTTTCTCTAATTTTATTACATACTGGGTTTTTACTTGTCCTCATACAGTTACATTGACAGAAATCAAAAATCTATAGGGCTTATTATGTGATGATGGAAAAACAAACAAAATGGTTTTGCTATCAAGGCCTAAAATAGGCCGTGTGCAAGGCAACAACCTTTTAAGTAATGTCCCTTAAAGTTAGCAGCCCAAGATTCCATGCTGACATCATAGATCATGGTTGGCCATTATGGGGCTGGTCATTTATAATAAGATAAATCTATGAGCCCTAATAAATATACATAATATTTCTTATAATATGACTGACTATGCCGCTATTTTGGTGAGAATTTCGGTTCCACATAATATGGCGACATCTTTAGGTTTATGGACTGCTGTTCTAAATGTTGATAGGCAACAAGATTCCATGATGACATCACAGAACATAGCTGGCCATTATGACATCACAGCTCACCATCACTATAAATAAACCGTTCACAGTCTTGGGGTCAGACTTGTCAGTGTTTGCTCTATAGATAGTGACCTACTGACTGCGCTTGGATTGCAATGTCTGAATTTCTATTCGACAGTGCTGAGGTGGAAGTACAGCTACAGGGGATTCTTAAAAACTATTCCCCTGACACTGTGCCTCCACCACCTGATGGCATCCTCAGCTTCACTCACCGGCTGGTGGTGGAGCTAGTGAGAGATTGCCTGACCAAATGTCACCAAGGTCGTCTAACCTCAAGTTATCTTGAGGATCTCCAGACCAACATACGGACGTTACTACAACAGGTAAATAGCAGATACCCTGCACATATTTTATATACAAAAATAGATAATAATAGTAATAATACTATAATAGAAGGTTACTCACAGGAAATTGTTATTTAGGCCTAAATGTAAATGTAGCTCATGATTATACGCAATTTCCTGAGATTTTCTGCAGTAATCTCCTGCGCTCCCTCTAGTGGTGGCTGCAGGAGGGCAGACTCTTATCTTTTAAATATACATCTATGAAAGAGATGTGCAATTCTGTAGTAGATTAAAAAAAAAACTCTGATCGCTATAAATATATTTTGAGAAATGAGATTTTAGGGTCTAAAACCCGCAGGAAAAAATATATATAGAAGGGAGAACAGATATATACTATGGGGAAAAGATACAAGTATATGGAAAAAAATGACATTGCATTGTCATCATGGCAGATTGAGTTCAACACTATCGAAAATACTAACAGCCAAAACTGTGCAATAACTGGGAGTAAGTTGACCAAAACTAATATAGACAGAATGAGATACAATAAATAAATATAAATATACATAATGATTCCATGATGACATCAAAGAACATAGCTGGCCATTATGACATCACAGCTCACCATCACTATTGAAATGTTAACATATAATGTAGATTATATGTTAGATAAAAAAAAAAAAAAAACTGATCGCTATAAATATATTTTGAGAAATGAGATTTTAGGGTCTAAAACTCGCAGGTTAAATGGTGGAGATTCACTTTAAGATGTCCATAGACTTAATGGTTTCATTAATAATCTAAATGATTTCATAAACAGTAAACACATAAAACTATAAAGTTTATTCTACATTGGTCAACAACCAGGTTGTTTGCTATAATAGGATAAATCTATGAGCTGTAATAAATATACATAATATTTCTTATAATATGACTGACTGTGCCGCTATACCGGTGAGAATTCCGGTTGCACATAATATGGCGACATCTGTAAGTCTATGGAATGCTATTCTAAGTGTTACTAGGCAGCATGATTCCATGATGACATCACAGCTCACCATCACTATTAATATACCTCTCACAGATCTTATATAGGATAATAGATAATAATAATAGTAATAATAATGTAATAAAAGGTTATTCACTTAAATTGTTATTTAGGCCTAAATGTAACTGTAGCAGAAGATAGGAGGAGCCCTAATAAATATACATAATATTTCTTATAATATGACTGACTATGCCGCTATACCGGTGAGAATTCCGGTTGCACATAATATGGTGACATCTGTAAGTCTATGGAATGCTATTCTAAGTGTTACTAGGCAGCATGATTCCATGACATGTTGTTACTACAATAGGTAAATGGTAGAAATCCTGACCAAATCTTATACACAAACCATTGTGCACGTTCTAATCTCATGATTTTCCTTCTCTGTTTGCTTTGATCTATTTAGGCTGAAGAAAGATCCCAAAGTGGAGAATTGGCCTTTGTCAAAGAACTGGCCCTATACGTCCTGTGTTTGATAGAACGTCTGGCCCCATTGGAACGCCTGGTAAGGATCATCTTCTATATGATATGTCTTTGTTTTCTCCACATTGCCAGTCAGATATCAGAACATCAGATTCATGATCTTCCTTGTCATCTCCAGGCAGATACAGGATATTTTATGACAGCCTGTATTCTGCTGTTGTATTCACAGGACAATGGTGGGGAGTTATTATTTCTGACCTCTATTTGTGGTCTTGCTTAGTTATCAGATTTGTCCTTCTTGTAAATGCTGCAGTTCTGATAATAGATGTTATTATAGAAATGTTGTGATTATAAGTTACTTATATATTAATGTGGATGTGCTAGAGAGGAGCTGCAGTGTAAAGTAATTCCACCCAATAATGAAATAAATCATGTAAATCCAGGTTTAGTTCTTCCTACCTTCTATATATGGGGATTTAGTGTGTGTGAAATAAATTCATTATATGTCTTATAACTTTTAGGACAAAACAGAAGGCGACGCCAAAGAGGGGCAAATTCCAAAACCTGAAATTGACCATGAGAGCTGTCAACTGGGACCAAAAAGTGATCTGACTGAAGGTAAGCCGACCATCCTACGTCCTATTTACAAGTATGATAAATCCTTTCCAATGGCCGACTTCTTTGAGAAGTTCTCCCCTTCATCTAGACCAGACTGTCCATGATTGTCCCTGTCATTGTCTTCATTATGTTATTGTATTATGTACTTCAGATTGATATAATCTAATACATTATGTTTCTTCTTTGTTCTTCTTCAATATTTTAGATACATCTGAGTTGCCAAATGCAGAAATTAAAATCTCAGAGACCCCAGAGGTCCAAGAATCTGCCAGTGTAAGTATCATGGAGAGAGGTGTCCTTATATCACCAGAGAACTGGGTATAAATGACATATCTGATATTATACCCCATGAAATATCTCTATTCTTAATGTAGATCAGATCTATTGTGTTACATAATAACATTTATACTGAGACCTCCAGTGTGTGATATCCCTTACTATCCAATACTGTACAATAATACATGTGCATGGTGGATACACCTTATATTCTATAGGGTCTGTGCAGAGTCCGGCTTGTATCACGTCCTCTGTATCTGCTGTGATGTAAATCAGTTATGACATTGTATAGAGGGGAGAAGTTTCCACATCTGGAGCTTTTATTTTCTGCAGCTTCTCTGTCTTATTGTTATTTCTTTTATTCTTCTTTAGAACTCGATCAGATCATTGAATGCGGCAAGAAAGCCGTGTAAGAGAGACTTTGAGACCTCCAAACTGGTCAGCAGTGGGGCTTTTGGGTAAGTATTATGTTGGTATTATATACGTGTCCCGGGTTTCTTATGACAATGCTTCTGCCTGTGTCCTCTGCCAGTTCAATGTTGTCATAGAGAAATGATATAGATCCACATCACTGTCCACATCCAATAGTCACCATTCAGGTCAGTGAGGATGTGACATGGATGAGGACTCTGGCAGTCCTGACATTGTGTAGACCTCCCAAGTTTATGGAGTGTTATTTCATATATTACTAGACATGTATTTGTAGTGTCCACTGTAGGTCTATCACTCTATTCTTTATAATCCATGGATTTTTCTCTTCTCCAGGGCTGTCTACTTAGTGCACCATAAAGACACGCACCAACTATTTGCTATGAAGAAACTGGATAAGAAGAACCTTGATCCAAGCCTGCTACAACTGGCCTTTATAGAAAGGGACATCTTAACATTCGTAGAGTGTCCCTTTGTGGTCTCCATGCTCTGCTCCTTTACAACCAAACTTCACTTGTGTATGGTCATGGAGTATGTAGGAGGTAGGACATATGCATTGTATTTAGATTTCACCCATTTCACCATTACTACAATCATCCTGATAGTATATACTCTATATATCCCTATATGTTATGTCGTTCCCCTATGTCTCAGGTTACTTATCGTTATATGACATGTGGGATCTACCTTGTGTAACTCCCTTACCGGTCATTTTTGCTTTCTGCTGCAGGAGGAGACTGCGGGAGCCTTCTAAAGTCAATGGGCTCTTTACCTGTCACCTTGGCTCGGATGTACTTTGCAGAGCTGGTTCTTGCTGTAGAATACCTGCATAGCTATGGTGTGGTGCACAGAGACCTGAAGCCTGACAAGTAAGTGACACTTGTAGTATAATAAAGGGAAAGAGAGTTACAGCCTCTTATCTTACAGTCTATGGATTATTACCTGGATCTAACACCATCTTTTCTTTCACAGTATTCTGATAACCCCCACTGGACATATTAAAGTGACTGATTTTGGGCTTGCAAAAGTCGGCCTTATGAGACCAGCCACAAATCTCTACAAGCCTACAGTCATGGACATCAGCAAAGAGTTCCCCGATCATGAGGTCAGCTGTACTTACAGGAATCTAGCTTCTTCTTAGCTCGCTCTTTACAGATCTCATCTCTGTCAACTTCTCTATTTTCCCTTCTAGAAAATGTTTGCACTGATATCTTTGGTCATACTGATTTTTAATTCATTGTCTTTCTTCTACTGGTTTTCAGAGCTGTGGTACCCCTCATTACATGGCCCCAGAGGTTATCATGCAGCTGGGATACGGAAGACCCGTTGACTGGTGGTCATTGGGGATCATCCTATATGAGTTCATTGTAGGATCTGTACCGTTTGATGGGAAAATCAGATCGGAGATTTTTGTTAAGATTGTCGTGAGTAAGTAGAATAATCCAGATGATATGAGACACCATTGTCCTTGATTTTATTGTTAGAATTGGTTGATTGGTTTAGATATTTGCTCTGTAAATCAGAAGTTTGCTTTCTATCACACTTCAGTGGTTTATTTTCTGTAATATTTGCTTTTCTATATGATAGGAAACATATATTGGAATTCTATTGCCAACGCTCCTCCACCCGATGTAAAAAATATTATCAATAAACTTCTTAGAAAAGATCCTGCACGTAGACTCGGGACAGGTAATATATATATAACAGTATTAATATATACTTATTACTCCCTGGACTGTGGAACAAGACAAACGTCATATTCATGAGGATCAGCACTGAGAATTTTTACTTTATGTGACTGTCTATTTCCAGTTCTTTACTGTATGGCTTCTAGTAGATGATTATCTTTCCTTCATATCTCCATTTGGCAGTCTCTGTTAATTTCTCCATCACTTTTTTCTTATTTTTCCAGGAGGAGCAAAGGAGCTCAAGGTTCACCCATTCCTGAAGGACTTGGACTTTGAGAACATTCTGAGTCAGAAGCCTGAGTATGTTCCTCAGCTAGTGTCAGACATGGACACCAGCAACTTTGATGATTGTAAGTACAATGAGATGTCATCTAGACCGAGCTGTTGTTTGTCTCGTCTTCCGTTTCTTTATGTTGCCATCATTAGTAATGATAAAATGATTTCTGTTTCTGTGTCGTGTCTTATACTAACAACCTGTGATAACACTTGAATTCTTGTGGCTTGTAGCTCATTCTAAGAGACAGCACCATAAAGTCTCAGATGAGGAGGAAACAAGCGAGGACGATGACTGCCAAGAACTCAAAAACTTTGTGTCATCAACTCAAAGGTTTTCTGAAGTAAGTCCAGTATGTGAGCTATATGTCTATATTACCTGTAACATAATACAATACATTTACAGCAAAAGGGAAACAATATATTTATGTACATTATATCTTGTATCTCCTTGTGTGTATTTAGCTCTGTACCAGGATGGTGATCAGTGAGGATCCCAAGTCCTCTCCAGGTTGTTCCCCGGCGCACAGCGCGGACCACTCAGAAATGTGAGTAGATTGTGGGGTTATTACTGGGATCTCTGGGTTGATATCTGTAGAGAACAACAGATAGAAGACAGGGGTAACACTTTACTAAATGTATCCATCACCCCAGCCATCTTTCCTGACTTAGCCAGATGGGGCAGTATTTGCTGAAGCCTTTCTCACCAGTGTTAGGGTATCAGGTCAGCAGTGTAGACATATTTCCTGCCATCTGTCCTCATGATAATACATTTATCACACAGCTGGGAGCTCAGTAACATTGCAGTGGATTTAGCTGGGTATTCTGTATTCATTTTCATTTTCATTTTTTCTTCTATAAAACAGGCAGAAAGAATCTTCACCATCTGAAGCTGCTGGTGACAATAAGAGGAGCACTACTAGTAGCAGCAAGTCATCCTCATACACATCGTCAGATCTGTTCAGGTCTGCACAATCGTCACCTTCTAAAGCTGCTGGTGACAATAAGAGGAGCACTACTAGTAGCAGCACATCATCCTCATACACATCGTCAGATCTGTTCGGGTCTGTACAATCGTCACCTTCTAATGCTGCTGGTGACAATAAGAGGAGCACTACTAGTAGCAGCACGTCATCCTCATACACATTGTCAGGTCTGTTCAGGTCTGTACAATCGTCACCTTCTAAATCTGCATTAAACCTGAGAGAACAAGAACAAAATCAAACCATAGGAGATGTAGAACTCAGAGCCAGAGGTAAGTGTGACAATACCCTCCATGTTGTATCATGTCAGTCAGTGAGAATACTTCATGCGGAATAGATGTTCACTGTCAGTGATGAGATTGTCCCATGTATGATGAACAATGATCCCTTACCCCGTATAGATAAGACTCCTCTGCCATCCTGCCGCAGTGACATCACAGTAGTATCCTGTAATATGTTGTCCCATTACTTACATTGTATTTGCTTCTCCTAGTTGCTAGAGTCCGCCGATTGTTATCGTCCTGCTGGCGCAGATTATCCAGAGCTGCTCGTGCCATTAGAAGTGGCTGCCGTTCTGCATGCTGTTTCTGTTCCACCAGTACTTAGTACTATTGCCTTGCAGCACTGAGGTCCTTACCAAGGGCAACATCTGCATGGAGTTTGTATGTTCTCCCCGTGCTTGCGTGGGTTTCCTCCGGGTACTCCGGTTTCCTCCCACACTCCAAAGACATACAAGGGCCCATCATCTTCAGGGCTCCTTCTAAACCTAAAATCCTAACTTCTACATTTCACACCTTGAATGAAGTCAATAAAGAAGTTAGTGTAAAAAAAAAAAAAAAAAACTGTGTATCTAAGCCTGTCTGTCTATCGTCATACAATTAATCACATAAAGCTCAGTATGGTAAGGTAGTATGATAACTACACCAGTTTTGGGGATTTCCACCTACAAACAAATACCACTGTGTGCACACCCACGTGTTCAAGTTGTGCCATAAAATGAAATGTCCAAAGTTTGATAGTTCTTCTCAGCTGAATTCCTTTGGTAAATACAAAGGGTTAAACGCTATAGTGAAAAGCATAAATTGATGTACTGCCTCTAGAAACATGCACCCCTTGTCATTTTGAGTATGAAATTTGGTTAACTGTAATCTGCTTTATCTAAAATACTTCGGGTCTGACCCATGGTCAAACACAAAAACAGTCTTTATTGATAGGAGGCAGTTTTACAGGCACATCCTATTTGGGAACAATGCACCCCAATAATAGGAGTGCACATGATCTTCTCTTACAGCAATGGTCCACAACCTTTCTTACGTTGCAAGATTCATCCTATGTATAGATTCTATAGAAGTCATACAATTTTACCATGAATGAATACCATAGTGTATACCTCCCAACTTTTGAAGAACAGAAAGAGGGACAAAATATGTGTGCCGCTGCAAATTTAGATTCGCCCACATCTATGTTGACTCCGTCCATTCTCATTCATTTTTCATGTGCCCCCACACAGTATAATCATCCTACAGTCACCCGTACATTATATGTCTCCACATTATAAATGTTCCTTTCCAACTGCTCCACAGTATTAAGTCCCTCTCCTGGTGCCCCACTTTAAACTGGGGGAAACTAGAGGGGACATGAAACTGGGGCAGTTGGAGGGGGACATTAAACAGTGGGGGTAGTTGGAGGGGGACAATAAATTAATGGCAACTGAAGTAGGACATTAAACTGGGGGCAACTAGAGGGGGACATTAAACTTGGGCAGCTAGAAGCAGAAAGGTATCCCTCCAGCTACTCCCATGGTTTAATGCCCCTTCCATCTTTCCCCAGTTTCATGTCCTTCCCCTGCCCCCAGTTTCATGCTCCATCTCATCTCGGCCCCCAGTTTCATGTCCTTCCTTCCATCTCTACCCCCAGTATAATGTTCCCCTTTCATCTCTGCCCCCAGTATATTGTTCCACTTCCATCTCTGCCCCTAGGTTACTGTTTTTCCTAAATGTGTCATCAAAATTTAACATAAAAACATTGATACTCACCTTAACCTCGATCCCCTGTCTGCAGTCTCAGTCTGTTCTGGAAAGCTGCGAGTGCAATGTGAGTGACGTCATCATATCGTGCCCGGTGCCGTAGCACAGCGTTGAAGCAAGAGCTGTCTGGCAACAGCTCCTGCTTCCTCCGATACTGTATTCAACTCATCTACATCCTCCAGATGCAGATGAGTTGAAGCCAGGACATACATCCCGCCGACCACCACTACGGGATATGACCCTGAATTCGGGAATGTCCTGCAGAATCCGGCACAGTTAGGACGTATGCCATAATGGAGCATTGAGTTCTGTGCTCCATTATTCAACCTTTGACTGGTGTTGTCTGTGCAGGGAAGTGCAATGAGCGCCGAGCCGCAGACATCATTACAGCCAGACCCTGCAGAGCCATCGGACTGTGGTTAGGTGACTATTCATTCGTTGGTATGTTTTCCTTTTTTGTGTGGTGGTTGAGACGATTTAACTTACACAAGTTTGTTAGTGGTAAATATTGATCAATATTTTTATATTTATTTATAATTTTAAAAAAT
Source organism: Leptodactylus fuscus (assembly GCF_031893055.1). Taxonomy (NCBI): domain Eukaryota; kingdom Metazoa; phylum Chordata; class Amphibia; order Anura; family Leptodactylidae; genus Leptodactylus; species Leptodactylus fuscus. The sequence continues at coordinate 35,817,053 of NC_134265.1, read as the reverse complement.
GGGAAATTTGATGGAAATTTAGAAAAAAAAATCACAATTTTCAAAATGTGAAATGCTCTGCTTTTCAAACAGATAGTCATATCACACAAATACATTAATGAGTATTATCTACCATATCTCTGCTTTATATTGGCATCATTTTTAATTGTCCGTTAATGAATTTTGGACATTATAAAGTTTGCAAGTGTAACAGCAATTTTCCAGATTTACAAGAAAGTTTCCCAAACTAATTTTTTAGGGACCACTTCATTTCTGAATGGGATTATTATGAATTAGAAACCCCCATAAATCACACCATTTTCAAAACAGCACCCCTCAAATAATGCAAAACTGCATTTGGGAAGTTTGTTAATCCTTTAAGCATTTCACAGAAATTAAAAAATATGGAGGTGAAATTTAGACATTTCATTGTTTTTCAAACCCCCCCCCCCATTAATTTAGCCCTAAAATTAACACATTCACAAAGGGTTAAAGGAGAAAATGCATCTCACAGTTTGTTGTGCAATTTCTCCCGAGCACAGAAATACCCCACAAGTTGGTGTAAACTGAGGTTCGGGCACAGGGCAGTGCATGGAAGGGAAGGAGCAACACTGAGAATTTGAAAAATAGTTTTTGCTGGAATAGACACCCCCAGAGCCATCAGCAAAGGGGGACATGACTTTGGGATGGGGGAACCAATAACTCCTGCAGTTTCTTCTTCGTGCAGTAGTTTTGTAGATTTATACAGACTGGGTCAGCTTTAAGAATATATGGGTGTATATTCAGCTTTAGGAGTATATATCAGTGCATATTCAGCTTTAGGAGTACATAACTGTGTATGTTCTGCTTTAGGAGTATACAGTCCTATGAAAAAGTTTGGGCACCCCTATTAATCTTAATCATTTTTAGTTCTAAATATTTTGGTGTTTGCAGCAGCCATTTCAGTTTGATATATCTAATAACTGATGGACACAGTAATATTTCAGGATTGAAATGAGGTTTATTGTACTAACAGAAAATGTGCAATATGCATTAAACCAAAATTTGACTGGTGTAAAAGTATGGGCACCCTTATCATTTTATTGATTTGAATACTGCTAACTACTTTTTACTGACTTACTGAAGCACAAAATTGGTTTTGTAACCTCACTGAGCTTTGAATTTCATAGCCAGGTGTATCCAATCATGAGAAAAGGTATTTAAGGTGGCCAATTGCAAGTTGTTCTCCTATTTGAATCTCCTCTGAAGAGTGGCATCATGGGCTACTCAAAACAACTCTCAAATGATCTGAAAACAAAGATTGTCCAACATAGTTGTTCAGGGGAAGGATACAAAAAGTTGTCTCAGAGATTTAACTTGTCAGTTTCCACTGTGAGGAACATAGTAAGGAAATGGAAGACCACAGGGACAGTTTTTGTTAAGTCCAGAAGTGGCAGGCCAAGAAAAATATCAGAAAGGCAGAGAAGAAGAATGGTGAGAACAGTCAAGGACAATCCACAGACCACCTCCAAAGAGCTGCAGCATCATCTTGCTGCAGATGGTGTCACTGTGCATCGGTCAAAAATACAGCGCACTTTGCACAAGGAGAAGCTGTATGGGAGAGTGATGAGAAAGAAGCCGTTTCTGCAAGCACACCACAAACAGAGTCGCCTGAGGTATGCAGAAGCACATTTGGACAAGCCAGCTTCATTTTGGAAGAAGTTCCTGTGGACTGATGAAACAAAGATTGAGTTGTTTGGTCATACAAAAAGGCATTATGCATGGCGTCCAAAAAAAACTGCATTACAAGAAAAACACATGCTACCCACTGTAAAATTTGGTGGAGGTTCCATCATGCTTTGGGGCTGTGTGGCCAATGCCGGCACCGGGAATCTTGTTAAAGTTGAGGGTCGCATGGATTCCACTCAGTATCAGCAGATTCTTCAGAATAATGTTCAAGAATCAGTGACGAAGTTGAAGTTACCCCGGGGATGGATATTTCAGCAAGACAATGATCCAAAACACCGCTCCAAATCGACTCAGGCATTCATGCAGAGGAACAATTACAATGTTCTGGAATGGCCATCCCAGTCCCCAGACCTGAATATCATTGAACATCTGTGGGATGATCTGAAGCGGGCTGTCCATGGTCGGCCACCATCAAACTTAACTGAACTTGAATTCTTTTGTAAAGAGGAATGATCCAAAATACCTTCATCCAGGATCCAGGAACTGATTAAAAGCTACAGGAGGCGACTAGAGGCTGTTATCTTTGCAAAAGGAGGATCTACTAAATATTAATGTCACTTTTCTGTTGAGGTGCCCATACTTTTGCACTGGTCAAATTTTGGTTTAATGCATATTGCACATTTTCTGTTAGTACAATAAACCTCATTTCAATCCTGAAATATTACTGTGTCCATCAGTTATTAGATATAGCAAACTGAAATGGCTGCTGCAAACACCAAAATATTTAGAACAAAAAATGATTAAGATTAATAGGGGTTCCCAAACTTTTTCATAGGACTGTATATCTGTGTATGTTCTGCTTTAGGAGTATATATCAGTGTATGTTCTGCTTTAGGAGTATATATTTGTGTATATTCAGCTTTAGGGGTATATATCTGTATGTTCTGCTTTAGGAGTGTATATCTGTATGTTCTGCTTTAGGAGTATATATCTATATTCTGCTTTAGGAGTATATATCTGGGTATATTCTGCTTTAGGAGTGTATATCTGTGTATATTCTGCTTTAGTATATGGTGCTTAGTGTGTTACTGTAGGGAGGGAGGAGTTAGGAATAGATGTCACTTCCTGTCTCATCCATCTTCATCCTCTTTCTCATCACAAGACCTGGATGAAGCATTTCCCGCCCGCCCACCCTCTTTTCATCACTGTGTTACACTTGTTTTTTATTTTTATTTTTTTCACATTTTCCTGTCTAATGTATTATTGTACCATTGCTTTGTTACTGTAATTGTGTATTTGGCTCTATATATTCAATTATGAGTTATTGTTGGGCATTAATCTTATAAGCCCAAGGGAAGGGACGTCCTTCAGCCATGGTTCCCTAGAGGTTTCCTCCACAGGGTTTTTTTTCCTCTTCTGAGTGCTGTAGGATGACTCTTTGTGAGTCGGGGGTTTGCCATTATTTAGTCAGTCATGAGTAATAAAGTATTACGTGTCACATGGTCCAATGGAAGCAAATTTGAAGAAAATCCAGCACTGCAGTCAGGTATCCGTATAAAATAAAACTTAACTTTTATTGACTTGTAGTTGCTACATTAAAAAATCTGTGTGCAGCAATAGGAGTAGCAGAAGCCTACGCGTTTCAGGATAGACCCTTACTCATGGCATACAGAGCTGTAATATGCTGCAATCTTATATAAAAATAAAAGAGACACACATAAAATCCAGGCCCCTCCCATCTGCACATAGACAGGAAGTTAATTAATTAAGCAACATCTGTGATACATGCGATAAGATGCAAGTGAAACAGGAACAAAAGCAGACAAAGTTGGCTGATTGTAGTCAAAATAGTTCAAACAGGTTAAGGTAAATAAGTAAATAAATCATAATTTTTAGTGACATAGATAAAACGTGACATGACCAAGAGATGTAACATCTTCATTACATAGTTGTGGCACCATACTGAAGAAACATAATGACAACATCCCTTTCTATGGTGCATAATGCACCAGGAGGATAGAGTACGTATTATACTGAGAAAAAAAAACAAAAAACACTGAGCTGAACACCGTACTGGAACATGAAAGTGTGATTTGTGTATGATGCTCCAGGAGGATAAGATAAGTATAACTACATTAAGAATTGCATGTGTATCATACTGGAAAGAAAAAGGAGAGAAAAAAAAAAAAATTTGGAAAAAATGAATAAAAAAAAAAAAAAAAAAAAAAAGGGAATTTTTTTATTTTATTTTTTTTCTTTTCTTGAATAATTTTTTTTTTTTTTTTTTTTTTTGAAAAAAATAAATAAAATTTATAGAAAAATAATAAATATTTGAAATGTATAATTGATGCATAAAGACTATAGGAATATAGGATGAATTGTTGCAGTTAGTACAATTAATAAATAAAAGCTAAGTCAGTACGGAAGTTCATTCCGTGGGGGAATCTAGTTTTGAGCATGAAAATCCAATAGGCTTCTCTACGTAAAAGTTTTTTCTGCCAATTTCCCCCTCTGACTGGTTTGTTAACCCTCTCTATCCCGTATGCTTTGAAGGTGGTAGTGTCCCCTCCGTGTATTTCCCGAAAATGCTTAGATGCCCCTGAGCAATGTATAATATCCAAATTGCTACTGTGGTATAGATGTTCTGCTAATCTCACTTTCAGTTTTCTAGTGGTACATCCCACATAGTATTTCCTACATTCTTCACACAGTGTATTACAAAGTATTACGTGTCACATGGTCCATTGATAAACTGTCACAGCTTTATGTTTGCGGTTGAGGAGTCAGGTGGAAGTTGCAGGCAAGTTATTGTGGACTTATTTTAACTAACAGAGGAGGTTAAACCTCATGGTGGTGAACAGGCTGAGCTTTAGAAATGGCCAGCCTGAAGGATGTCATAATAGTAACGTCATCCAGGGGTGGGCACAGTGGTTAAGCACAGGGTCGTTGGTGCCCTTAAAGTGTACTGGCTCTGCTAGAATTGCAAGCTGGAGCGTGCCGCCCCCCTTTATTTATTTATTGCTGTCTGGCCGGGTGCTTTATGTCAGACAGCTGGGGATCTCACAGTATTCGTGAATCCCAATGGTCTAGCACTGCACCTGACTCCTTCTGTCATTATTTTACTTCTGTGAGTTTAATAAAGCTGTGGCCATTTTGACAACCAAAATAAAGTGTTTTGTGCATTTATTCCAAAGTCATTATTTACCGTAGTTTGGGTGGTTTTAAGAAGGAGTGAGGGACATCGCATATCCAAAGTCAAGTTTTTGGTGCCAAAGCCAAAGAGAAGATACAAAGATATAAAACAAGTGCACATTACCGATGTATCAATCGCCAATATAAGTATATAGTGGGATAGAAAGTATAAAAATTATCTCTACAATAGCATAAATATAAAGATATAATAATTCCTCAATATATATAGAAAATAAATCACCGCAGGTAACAGGTTAAACCAGTATGTTAATAATTACATGATGGTAAATACCCAAATATTGTACATATGGCTCCACCCATCAAAGATAGTGAAGCAGTAGAAATTTATGTCAGCACAAATACATGTGCACCATCAAAGGGTATATAAAGAAATATATTAAGTCACATAACATCCAATAACAGGTTAACCTGCATCAATATGTAAAAATGGTGGTACATGTGCTGAAAATATGCCCAATCATACGATCAACATATATAGCTAAAGAGTAGAGATGAGCGAACAGTGTTCTATCGAACACATGTTCGATCGGATATCAGGCTGTTCCCGATGTTTGAATCGAATCGAACACCGCGTGGTAAAGTGCGCCATTACTCGATTCCCCTCCCACCTTCCCTGGCGCCTTTTTTGCTCCAATAACAGCGCAGGGTAGGTGGGACAGGAACTACGACACCGGTGACGTTGAAAAAAGTAGGAAAAACCCATTGGCTGCCGAAAACATGTGACCTCTGATTTAAAAGAACAGCGCCGCCCAGCTTCGCGTCATTCTGAGCTTGCAATTCACCGGGGACGGAGGTTTCCGTCCAGTTAGCTAGGGCTTAGATTCTGGTAGGCAGGGGTAGAATAGGATAGGAAGGAGAAGACAACCAACAGCTCTTGTAAGAGCTAAATTCCAGGGAGAAGCTTGTCAGTGTAACGTGGCACTGACGGGCTCAATTGCCACAACCCAGCTTTCCCAGGATCCTGAATGGAATACACTGACAGTGTATTCCCGTATACCCTATATATACACCCCCGATCCCCGTTCCAATGGTGTGCCCCCCCCACCTTCACCCCAGAAATACACTGGAAGTCCCCTAGCAATAGAATTGGGGCTATATACACCCACTATGTTTGCTACTGCCATATAGTGCCATTGTCTGACTGGGAATTCAAAGAATATATTGGGGTTACATATAATTTCAATTCCAGGGAGAAGCTTGTCAGTGTAACGTGGCACTGACGGGCTCAATCGCCGCAACCCAGCTTTCCCAGGATCCTGAATGGAATACACTGACAGTGTATTCCCGTATACCCTATATATACCCCCGATCCACGTTCCAACGGTGAGCCCCCCCACCTTCACTCCATAAATACACTGGAAGTCCCCTAGCAATAGAATTGGGGCTATATACACCCACAATTTTTGCTACTGGTATATAGTGCCATTGTCTGACTGGGAATTCAAAGACTATATTGGGGTTACGTGCACCCACAATTTTTGCTACTGGTATATAGTGCCATTTTCTGACTGGGAATTCAAAGAATATATTGGGGTTACGTGCACCCACAATTTTTGCTACTGGTATATAGTGCTATTGTCTGACTGGGAATTCAAAGAATATATTGGGCCTATATATACCCTCAATTCTTGCTACTGCCATATAGTGCCAGTTTCTGAGTGGAAATTCCCCAAATAATTTGGGGATACATTCACCCTACATCTCAGGCTCTTTCCATATTCACCCAGGTTATCAGTGCTGCACCAGCTCATTCCCAGACAGCTCGGCCCAAAAAAACACATTACCTATAAAGAGGATTTTGACAATGAAGACAACATGTTCTAAATCTAATCTGTCTGCAACTTTGTTGACTTTATTAACAGCTATAGAAGCTTTAGCCAGGTTGTGACGGTGTGTAACCCCAACAACACTAAGTGGGATACACATTAATAGTCAGTCTATGTACGCTAAACGCATCACTTAAGTAATTTTTGGTTCCTCTCCCCTAATATAAGAAAGGAACAGACATTAGACCTAGACCGTGGTTCGAGGCTTGTAAAAATCCAGTATTATTTGTTCTCCATGATGTGAAGTATGCGTTAGACTTTTGAAAAGCAACCCAAGATGAAGTCAGCCATGTGTGCCAGTGTGTTACTTGGCATGCCTTTGCTGGCCCCAACTGTAAGGGTCACTCTCCATTTCCTCCATTTTCCACTCCCCTTCACACCATTTGTGGTGAAGCAATGGGATGCACTGAAGTGCACCCTCTAGCCTCGTGTGGGACAGGGACATCAGATGCCACTCCATCCCCCTCGTCTTCCTCCGCCAGCCAACGGTGCGAAAATGAGAGGAGTGTGCTCTGAATGTTTTCTGCCTAGCAGAGACTAGTTCTCACTTACGAAAATGGCCCCACTTTGACCTGTATATCAGGCACAATGGTGAAGGTTTCAAGGAAACATGGCACCAACAAGTTGAAAACGTGGGTCATGTGTGGACCGTGTTTGAGTCTGGCAAGCTCCAGATCTGCTACCAGGTTCCAGCCATTATCACAGGCGCAAAAATGCCAGGCCCCAGGTGTAGCAGGGAAAAAAACATTGCCATCTCAGCCAGGATGGCATCCCTGACCTCGGAGGCACTGTGCTGTCTGTCCCCCAAGCTGATGAGCTTCAGCACCGCCTACTGACGTCTCCCCACACCAGTGTTTTAGCGTTTGCCACTAGTAGCTGGGGTGGAGGTTGCAGCGTAGTAGGGTTTCAGTCTACTCCTGCCATGAATTTTGGCCTGGGAGAGGAGATAGGCCACCCCAGTTTGCACCCGGGGACCAGACTCCACCATATTCACCTTGCCTGTCCTTAAAGATAAGCACTGCAGCATCCCTGACCACAGGCGCAAGGTCCACTTGTGGTCAAGTGGACCTTGCAGCAAAGCGCAGAACTCTGGGCCCGACTGATGATATGGGACACATGCAGGTGCAAGGCAGGGCCAGCACACCAAGAGAAGTAGTAACGGCTAGGCCCAGCATAGGGAGGTGCCCCAGCTGCCATCTGCTGACGGAAGGCCTGGGTATCCAGAAGCATAAACAAACACCAACATCTCCAGGGCCAGCAGTTTATCGATGAGGCTGTTAAAGGCTTGGGCATGGGGGTGGGTTGTGTTGTACTTCTGCCTGCAATGAAAAGCTTGGGAGATGTGGAGTGGCTCGAAAGAGGCGCATGATGGTGCAGGCCAAAAGGGCGCATGAGGGTGAACTCCCCAATGTGTCAGAGACAGATGTGTAGGTGTCCTTGCATCATATACTTGCACCATACTTGGCTTTGGAATTTAATTTTGTGCCAAAAAGTGGTTAAGACAGCGATCCCTCAGCTAATCCCGTTACTATTGACAACTCCAGCACTGAAGTTACCAATCTCTTGAAGTGGACCACCACTTCTGAGATCCAAAAGGAAGTAGGCAAGAGATGTGCAGTGCAGAAAAAAAGATGAGAAAATAAGTGCACAGAGCACATAGGGATCGGAGAGGACAGAGCTGGGGTCGGCCAGGTATTCCCACAACATGTGACTATACTTGTCCTTCCTGGTGACACTAGGCCCCTGAGTGGCAGTAATTTGTCCAGGGGGGCCATTAACGTGTCCCAGACCTAGGAATAAGTCTTCCAACAGGGTAGAGTTTTGCATGCCTTTGCTTCTACCCACTGTTTTTGCTCCTTAGCTTCCCTCCACATCTACACTGCTTTCGCCCCTAAACATCACCCAGTTTATGCATCTGCTTCTACCCTGTTTTTTTGTTGAATTAGCTTCCCTCCACATCTACACTGCTTTCGCCCCTAAACATCACCCCAGTTTATGCCTTTGCTTCTACCCACGTTTTTTGTTGAATTAGCTTCCCTCCACATCTACACTGCTTTAGCCCCTAAACATCACCCCAGTTTATACCTTTGCTTCTACCCAGGTTTTTTGTTGATTTAGCTTCCCTCTACATCTACACTGCTTTAGCCCCTAGACATCACCCCTGTCCATGTGGAGTCGGTGGCCTCGTCATCCACCAACTCCTCTTCCAATTGCGCACTGTCCCCTTACTGCAAACCGCACATGACCACAGCTTTCCCTGATGGCAACTGTGTCTCATCATCCTCAAACGTCGGTGGCAGGTCCACAACCACAAAATTGGAAGGAAATGGCGGATGCTGCAGTATTTCTAACACCTGTTCCTGGTGCTCGGGCCTGGTCTGTGTTGTACTCTGCACCCTGCTTAACGCAGCTACCATATCCGGAGTTGTGATGAGCGCATACTAATGTTTCGTGTCCACTGCAATGGATGGGATAGGATTTCACATAAGTCTGCCACCCATGGCCACTCATGGTTGAGCAACTGAGGGAGCTGACTTTGACGAATCCTAGGGTTTTGCAGTTGGAACTCCATCAAAGGTCTGTGCTGCTCACACACTCTGCTGAAGAGATGATATGTTTAGTTCCAGCAGCGTGGAGACGTCGCACAACAGCCGTTGTTTGGGCAGATACCGGCGTTGTAGGAGTGCATAGAGGCTAGCGGCGGCAACTATAGACTTTCAAAACTATCCGCACAAGCGCCGCACTTTCACCAGTAGCTCAGGAACATTGGGGTACTTTTTTAAAAAGATTAGCAGCAATGAGTTAAAAACGTGGCCCAGGCATGGAACATGTTGCGGGCTGCCAAGCTACAGAGCCGATCCCAGGTTACGGCCATTATCACACATGACAACATGCCTGGGCCCAGGTGCAGTGGCCAAAACCACATTGCCGTCTCATCGAGGATTGCATGACTCACTTTGTAGGCAGTGTGCTGTCTGTCCCTCAAGCTGATGAGCTTCAGCACGGCCTGCTGACGTCTCCCCACACCAGTGTTGCAGCGCTTCCAGCTCGTAGCTGGGGTCCACTTAACGGCAGAGGACGAGGAGGAGGGTGGTGTTTCAGCCCTCCTCCCAGGAATGTTGTGTGGGGAGACAAGTCAGTCCACCACGGTAGTTTGCCCAGGGGGTGCCATTAACGTGTCCCATACCTAGGGAAAATTCTTGAAACAGGGGAGAGTTTTGCATCTTTGCCCTTGCTGCCTCTGGACATCCCTTTGCCTCTAGCCACCTTTTTTCTCTGCTTAGCTTGCCTCCACATCCACACTGCTTTTGTCCCTAGACATCACCCCAGCCCATACCTCAGCTTGTATCCCGTTTTTGCTGCTTAGCTTCCCTCCACATCCACACTGCTTTTGCCCCTAGACATCACCCCAGCCCATGCCTCAGCTTGTATCCCTAGTTTTTGCTGCCTATCTTGCCTCCACATCCACACTGCTTTTGCCCCTAGACATCACCCCAGTCCATGTCTCAGCTTGTACCCCCAGTTTTTTCTGCTTAGCTTGCCTCCACATCCACACTGCTTTTGCCCCTAGACATCACCCCTATCCATGCCTCTGCCTCTAGCCATAACTCTGCCACCCCTGGACACTCATGGTGCAGAAACTGAGGGAGCTGACTTTGAGGAACCCTTGGGTTTTGTAGATGGAACTCCATCAAAGGTCTCTGCTGCTCACACACCCTGCTGAACATACGGTATCTAGGGTTTGAGCGTGTGGTGACCTCGCACAACAGTAGGTGCTTCAGGCAGATGTAGGCCTTGCTGGAGTGTATTGCGGCTAGCTCCAGGTACTGTAGGCTTGGGAAAGTGGGTGTCCAAGTGCCGCACTTTCACCCTTATCTCTGCTAATTTGGGGTATGTTTTTAAAAATCGTTGCACCACTACATTGAACACGTGGGCCAGGCATGGAACGTGTTGGAGGCTGGCAAGCTCCAGAGCCCTCCAACAAGACAAAAAAGCCTGGCCCCAGGGGCAGCGGGGATAAACAAATTGCCATCTCATCCAGGATGGCATCCCTGACCTCAGAGGCAGTGTGCTGTCCGTCCCCCAAGCTGATGAGCTTCAGCACGGCCTGCTGACGTCTCCCTACACCAGTGTTGCAGCATTTCCAGTTCGTAGCTGGGGTCCACTTAACGGCGGAGGAGGAGGGTGGTGTTTCAGTCCTCCTCCCAGGAATGTTGTGTGGGGAGATAAGTCAGTCCACCACATTTTGCGACCCAGTCCATGCCTCAAGTACATTAAACCGCTGTGCCAAGATTGAAAGGTAGCGTCCCTGTCCGCATGCACTTGTCCATTCGTAGCTGGTCACGTGGAACTTTTGGGCAAAGCGCTGAACTTAGGGACCGCCTCATGTTTGGGGAAAAGTGCTGGTGTGGATGGCACAGTTTGGGATGGATATTTTGGAACAAAAATCTCAGCTAATGGACGAACAAAAAATATCTACAATTAAATTTATTATATTAAAACCATTTTTAAAAATTTTTTTTTCCTGTTTTATTTTAGCTGTTATTGGGTTTATTTGCACTTTTAATTTTCATATTAATTACTCACACTTATTTTCATATTTCACTTACATTTGATTTTTTATTATTTCTACACACTATTGTCACTTTTCACACCTTTTCTTTTTATATTTTTTTAATCAGGCAGTATTATTTACTTCCTGTCTTAGTCACTTATTACACTTACCCCTTCAGGACGTGCTGGTTCATTTCCTGTCTTATATTTTATGTTTTTCACTCATTTTTTGTTGGTTGCTTATCTGTTGGTCATGTGATTTTTTCAAATGACCTTCTTTAATATTCATATCCAGATACCCGTCCCTTTCCAGCGAGACGCGCGCCTCCTCCATGCGCTGGTCTCGCGTGACTCTGTTTCGTGCCTCTGCAGTCACGTGATTGGCACGTCACTCGTGACGTGCCGTCTAGTGCGCGCATGCGCGAATGGACTCGCGCGGCGCCATCATGGTGTTGGCGCGCTCTAGTGACGCTGAATCACCAATGATTTCAGTATGTATATATAGGTTGCCGTGTAGACAGTATCTTATGCCTCCTGAGGAAGCCTGAATAGGCGAAACGCGTAGAGGCGTTTGGGGCACAGTTCATGAGATCTGCATCTTGCTCTCTACACACCATGGCTACAGGTATATCATTTGTCTTTAAATCTAAGCAGTGACTTTTCTTACTGCGCTGACATACTGTTGTGGGATATGCTGTATATCTGTATTGGTCTGCTGTAGCTACAAAGTTAGTGGGTTATTATAGTCATTTATTTATATAATTGTTGCTTCTGTCCAGCACATATTCTGTGGTACAAGCTCTGGTTCAGTTTTGCATATATTCTTGAGAATTTATTTTGACTGTTGATTATTACCCCTGACACATACTTACCTGTTACTCCTTGATATACTTATATGCCATTTTACCTGGTGTGCCACTTTACCCGGTGTGTAGCTATTTATATCTGTGTCTGTATATACTCCAGATTATTTGTTAGATCTACTATCTAGTACATACACAGCATTACTATATTGTTGTTTCCTTGTTTGTATGGTTCAATTTGCTTTTTCCATCTGCCCTGCTGAAATGAATTTTTAATATTTATTCAATAAAAATGTATATATTTTATAGATATTGTATTGAATTCATAAAATTTTTGACCACTATTTCTATGGTATGTTTAGGTGTTTGCTCTATATGTGGTCTTTTCATTCATGAGGAAATGGTTTAAGTGTTGGTTCAGGTCTAGCTTCTGTCATGCAGCTGTCTTCTGCCTCTGGACATCCCTTTGCCTCTAGCCACCTTTTTCCCTGCTTAGCTTGCCTCCACATCCACACTGCTTTTGCCCCTAGACATCACCCCAGTCCATGCTTTAGCTTGTACCCCCAGTTTTTGCTGCTTAGCTTGCCTCCACATTCACACTGCTTTTGCCCCTAGATATCACCCCAGTCCATGCCTCTGCTTGTACCCCCAGTTTTTTCTGCTTAGCTTGCCTCCACATCCACACTGCGTTTGCCCCTTGACATCATCCCTATCCATGCCTCTGCCTATAGCCATAACTCTGCCACCCCTGGAAACTCATGGTGCAGAAACTTTGGGAGCTGACTTTGAGGAACCCTTGGGTTTTGTAGATGGAACTCCATCAAAGGTCTGTGCAGCTCACACACTCTGGTCAAGATATAGAATGTAGCGTTTCAGCGTGTGTGGACATCAGGAAGATGTAGGCCTTGCTGGAGTGTTTTGAGGCTAGCAGCGGCTCCTGTACACTTGCAAAAGTGGGCGCACAAGCGCCGCATTTTCACCAGTAGCTTCGGTACATTTGGGTATGTTTTCAAAAAACGTTGCACCACTAAGTTAGACGTGGGCCAAACATGGAACGTGTTGGAGGCTGGCAAGCTCCAGAGCCGCTACCAGGTTCCAGCCATTATCACAGGCGCAAAAATGCCAGGCCCCAGGTGTAGCAGGGAAAAAAACATTGCCATCTCAGCCAGGATGGCACCCCTGACCTCGGAGGCAGTGTGCTGTCCGTCCCCCAAGCTGATGAGCTTCAGCACGGCCTGCTGACGTCTCCCCACGCCAGTGTTTTAGCTTTTGCCGCTAGTAACTGGGGTGGAGGTAGGCGCAAATATGCCAGGCCCCAGGTGTAGCAGGGAAAAAAATGCCATCTCAGCCAGGATGGCAACCCTGACCTCGGAGGCACTGTGCTGTCTGTCCCCCAAGCTGATGAGCTTCAGCACGGCCTGTTGATGTCTCCCCACGCCAGTGTTTTAGCGTTTGCCGCTAGTAGCTGGGGTGGAGGTTGCAGCGTCGTAGGGTTTCAGTCTACTGCCATGAATTTTGGCCTGGGAGAGGAGATAGGGTACCCCAGTTTGCACCCCGGGACTAGACTCCACTACATTCACCCTGCCTGTCCTTAAAAATAAGCAGCATCCCTGACCACAGGCGCTTGTCCAAGTGTCGGTGGTCAAGTGGACCTTGCAGCAAAGCATGGAACTAAGGGCCCACCTGATGTTGAGTGACACGTGCTGGTGCAAGGCGGGGACACCACACCGGGAGAAGTTGTGACGGCTAGGGACGGCATAGCGAGGTGCCACCGTTGCCATCAGGTCCGGGAAGGCCGGAGTTTCAACAAGCCGGAACGCCAACATCTCCTGGGCCAGCAGTTTAGCGATGTTGGCATTCAAGGCTTGCGTGGGTGGGTGGTTAGCGGTGTATTTCTGCCGGCGCTCCAATGTCTGAGAGATGGTGGGTTGTTGTAAAGAAGCACCTGATGGTGCCCTTGATGGTGCAGGAGAAGGAGATAAGACAGGAACAGGGGAGGATGAGGGAGAAGTCAACAAAGTGGCGGAGGCAGATGAAGTGATGTCCTGGCTCGTCCTCTGGAGTGCATCGCCAGCACTGTGAGCAGAGGCAGTGGCATGAACGGCGGGCGACGTTTGTCCTGCCGTTGCTGCCTGCCACTGATTCCAGTGCTTGGATTCCAAATGACGGTGCATTGAAGTGGTGGAAAGGTTGCTCTTCTCAGAGACCCTACTCGATTTCGAGAGGCAAATTGTGCAGACGACACTATATCTGTCCTCGGCGCATTCCTTGAAAAAACTCCACACCTTCGAGAAACGTGCCCTCGAGGCGGGAGTTTTTCGGGGCTGGGTACAAACTGGAACATCTTGGGAGATTCCGGGTGTGGCCTGGCTTCGCCTGAGCTGCTGACGTCTGCCTCTAGCTACCCTTTTTGGTGCTGCACCTGCCTCAACATCCACACTACTTTCCCAGCTTGACATCCGCCTTGTCCAGGTGGGATCAGTGTCCTCGTCGTCCACCACCTCCTCTTCCAACTCCTGTCTCACCTCCTCCTCCTGCACAATGCGCATGTCAACTGGCTGCCCTGACAGCAACTGCGTCTCATCATCGTCGATGAGGGTGGGTTGCTGGTCATCCACCACCAAATCGACCGGAGATGGAGGAGACTCTAGTGTTTGAGCATCTGGACACAGATACTCATCTGTTAGGTCCGTGGAATCGCGAAATGGAGGGGCAGGTTGCGGTACAGTCAAAGGAAGGGAGAACAGCTCTGGGGAGCAGGGAAAGTTGGGGTTATTGTTCTGGGAAGATTGGGAATTTTGGGTGGAAGGAGGACAAGACTGTTGGGTAAGAGGAGGAGAGGAGGTAGAGGCTGACTGGCTGGTGGACAATGTGCTTTAAGCGTTATCCGACAGCCATTGCAAGACCTGTTCCTGGTTCTCGGGCCTACTAAGGTTTGTACCATTCAGCCTAGTTAATGTGGAAATTTTGTGCAAAGCACAGAACTTAGGGCCCGCCTGATGTTAAGGGACACACGCTGGTACAAGGCTCAACTCACCCTAAGGGACAAAAACACTGCTGGTGCAAGGCTCTACTCATGCCAAGGGCCTCAATCTCTGCTGGTAGCTCAGCTTAAGGTCCTGTAACTTTGTTTGGAAGGGCTCATGTTAAGGGCTAGAAAAGTGAATTTTGGAAGGTCTTACCACATCACACACACACACACACACACACACACACACACACACACACACACACACACACACACACACACACACACACACACACACACACACACACACACACACACACACACACACACACACACACACACACACACACACACACACACACACACACACACACACACACACTCAAAATGATAGTTAAGGGTGAGGGCTTTTGGATTTCCCATTGTCTATTCCATCCGTGGTTGTCATGGGGAACGTGATTTAAAGGGGTGGTTGTTACTGTTTGTTCAGCTTAAATTGGGGTTTGTGTCCATCCATTTGGGGAGTAAAGAAGGTTTCCAGGTATTTTCCCACTTTGATAGAGGTTTTTTGGAATGTGTAAAGTGTGTAGTTGTTAGGCTGTGATGTTGGGGTAATAGAGGGTCTTTGGTGTGTTAGATGCCCCCAGACATGCTCCCCCTGCTGTCCCAGTGTCATTCCAGAGGTGTTGGCATCATTTCCTGTGGTGTCATAGTGGACTTGGTGACCCTCCTGAGACGGATTTGGGTTTCCCCCTTAACGAGTATATGTTCCCCATAGACTATAATGGGGTTTGAAACCCGTTCGAACACTCGAACAGTGAGCGGCTGTTCGAATCGGATTTCGAACCTCGAACATTTTAGTGTTCACTCATCTCTACTAAAGAGCAAACGCCAAAAAGCGCAAACGCCAAAAAGGACGGAATCATATATCAATGAAAATGTATTAGATGTGAGACACAGATTAGGGCAAACAGACTGATGCCAGGGCCACCCTCTTTTAGCAAGTGCCGTACCAGTTTCTGTCACCATGACTGCAGGTAGTTGTTATCTGGTTCTATTCACATAGTACATGTTTCTGTTTGCCCTATTCTGTGTCTTACATCTAATACATTTTCATTGATATATGATTCCGTCCTTTTTGGCGTTTGTGCTTTTTGGCGTTTGCTCTTTAGCTATATATGTTGATCGTATGATTGGGCATTTTTTCAGCACATGTACTACCATTTTTACATATTGATGCAGGTTCAGAATCCTTTTACACCCTTAATTGGGAGAGAGGAAAAACCTCTGACAGTTCACCTATACAACCCTTATACAGATGTGGAGTTAGTCAAGGCCTACTTACACAAGGATTGTCTGTCAGGTAAAGGTGGTGTTAAGCAGCACAATCGATTTGGCATCTTTAATTGTAAAGTCAAATTTTGGGTCAGGTTGAGAGTAGACCCGGACAACATAGGGGGTCTGTCTCACCCTCCTGCCAACTATAACATTGCTGGGAACAGAGGATTCCTCTTTTACCCAGGACAGCCCAAGTTCTGTAGAGACTGTCACCAATATGGCCATGTTAGGGAGGAATGTCTGACAGGAAAAGTCTGCAGGAATTGTCAAAAAAGTGGTCATGAGGCCGGGGCTTGCCCTGAGCCTCGTACCTGTGATGTTTGTGGGGTTTCTGGCCATACTGCCCGTAATTGTGAGGTATATGCTCACTGTACCAACTCTATAGTGAGCTGGGTGCCTGAGACCAGCTCAAATCCTGTCACAGTAAACAAGCCTGAGGGAAATGTCAGTCAGAGCACCTCATATGCTGCTGCTGTGACGCAGTCAGTACAGGATCTCACCCCTGTGACTGAAACTAATGCCCAACCTGAAGTAGTTGCTGAAGTTTTAACTGTAAGGGGGCGTTCACACTAGCGTCGGTGTCTGACAGCTAGTGTCTGATGCTAAAGTCCGCACAAAATCTTGCGTGGACATTAGCATCGGACACTAGCTGTGTCCGTTACATTTTGCATTGATTTAATGGGACATCATGTGCGTTCTTTTACAGTCCTTGTCTGTCCTTAAGTGTCCGTTCACAAAGATGTCCGTGTAAGGATTGGAGTCAGGGTCAGGCAGTGCAAAGTGACACAGCTGGGAAAGCAACACTGTGCAACTAATGACAAAAGGGGACGCGTTCCCTGCAGCTATGACTATGCTGTAATATCTGAGATGAGGCAGACCAATGCACTTCCTAATTGAAGTGCGCCTACCACGGCTCCTAACCTTCTATCCGGTGGCTAGGATAAGGGGAGAGGAGGCCCTGAAAGTCCTAGGGACTGGAGTCACGGGGTCACACCTAAACAGAAAGCACAGTGTAAATGCAATGCAACACAAAAGACTAAACAGCATGGAACCAGGGAGGACCACAAGTCCCAGCAAGACACAGAAGAGAAGGCGAGGTCAGACGAGCAAGAGGTCAAGCCAGGAGATATAATAAAAGGTACCAAATCAAAAGACAAGGGATAGTCAAAAATACAAGCCGGGTCTAAAAACAAAGAAACATATGGAAAACAAACATACAGGGAATCAGACTGAGCAGGGGGACCAGGAAACACAAAGTGAATGGCTGGCAAGGATCCATGCCTGGGTGGGGATTAAATAGCAGCAGAAAAACACACCTGATGGCTAATGACATGGAGACTGAAGGCAAGGAAAAGATTAACCCTTAATGACCTAAGCACACCCAATAGAACTCCTAACACGTCTCCCAGGGAGACGCCGCGCAGCAAGGAGACCGTGGCGACTCCGTATCCTGACAGTATCCCCCCTTTGAGGAGGGGCCTCCGGACCCTCAAGAGGACCCCCAGGCTTAGTAGGGTAAGAACGGAAAAACTTCTCCACCAATCTAGGAGCGTGAAGGTCTCTGGCTGCCACCCAAACACGCTCCTCTGGTCCATACCCCTTCCAATGTATGAGGAACTGAAGGGAATTCCGCACTCTGCGTGAATCAATGACCCATTCCACCTCATACTCTAGTTCCCCCTGAACGATCACTGGTTCGGGTGGGGAACGAGTGACCATTGCCGGAACATACTTTTTGAATAGGGACTTATGAAAAACTGGGTGAATATGGAGGGACCTAGGAAGTGATAATTTGAATGACACAGGGTTGATTATTTCAGAAATGGGATATGGACCAATAAAACGCGGGGCAAACTTAGTAGATGGAACACGAAGTTGGAGATTTTTAGTGGATAACCAGACCTTGTCACCCACCACAAAGTCAGGTCCAGGGCGGCGCTTTCTGTTGGCGAAATTTACTTGATTAGCCTGGGCTTTTCTCAGTGATGCCAGGCTTTCAGCCCATACCGTACAGAGAGATTTAGCAACGTCCTCTACTGAGGAAAAGGCGAATTCATTGCCTGTTCCTGAGGAGAATCTGGGGTGAAAACCATAGTTAATGTGGAAAGGAGATGACTGAGTCGAGGAGTTGACATGATTATTTAGTGCAAACTCAGCCATGGGCAAATATTCACTCCATTTATCTTGGCAATCACACAAAGCACCTCAAATACTGTTCCAAAGATTGATTCAATCTCTCTGTTTGACCGTTAGTCTCTGGGTGGAAGGCTGAGGAGAAAGAAAGAGAGACTCCCAACCTGTTACAAAAGGCTTTCCAAAACCTGGACACAAACTGTACGCCCCTGTCCGACACCACATTTGAAGGAATACCATGCAGACGTAAAATGTGGCGGATAAACAACCAGGCCAACAATTTAGCTGAAGGCAATTTTTTCAAGGCAACAAAGTGGGACATCTTAGAAAAACGATCTACTACAACCCAAATTACCGATTTCCCTTTAGAGGACGGGAGATCGGTAATAAAATCCATGGAGATGTGTGACCAGGGTCGATTGGGTAGCGGGAGTGGATGTAAAAGACCCGCTGGAAGTTCATGGGACACCTTAGATCTGGCACAGGTCTCGCAAGAATGAACAAAATTTTTAACATCTCGTTGCCAAGATGGCCACCAATACATACGTGATAACAGATTCCCAGTACCAGTAATGCCTGGATGACCTGCCAGAACAGAGGAGTGGATCTCCTCTAAGAGCTCCAAGCGGAGGTGGCTAGGGACAAACAATTTACCTGGTGGTAGCGCACTAGGGGCAGCATCCTGAGTGTTGAGAATACGGGTTTCAAGATCCGAGGTCAAAACTGCCACTACCACCCCAGGAGCAAGTATATTTTCAGGTTCCCCATCAGAACTACCACTAAGACCAAAACTTCTGGACAAGGCATCTGCTTTAGTATTCTTTGAGCCGGGACGGTAGGTAATTACAAAGTGGAACCTAGTGAAAAATAGAGCCCACCTGGCTTGACGGGGATTTAATCTTTTCGCCTTGTCTAAATATAATAAGTTTTTGTGGTCGGTTAGTACAGTAATTTTATGTCTGGCCCCCTCCAGGAAGTGTCTCCACTCTTCAAAGGCCCACTTAATCACCAGAAGCTCTCTATTGCCAACATCATAATTGGCCTCGGTAGTGGAGAACCTCCTGGAAAAGTAGGCGATAGGTTGGAGGTTGGTAAATGGTTCAGTGCCCTGAGACAGGACGGCTCCTACACCTACTTCTGAAGCATCAACCTCTACAATAAAGGCCAATTCAGGATCAGGATGGACCAGGACTAGGGCAGAAGTAAAGAGTTGTTTTAAGGTGGCGAACGCTACCTCCATCTCTGGTGTCCAGGAGGCAGGATCCGCCCCCTTTTTGGTCAAATCGGTGAGAGGTTTAACAATAGAAGAAAAAATTCGGATAAATTTTCGGTAATAGTTGGCAAAACCTAGAAACCTTTGAACTTCTTTTAAGGTAGTAGGTTTCTCCCATTCAAGTACTGCAGATACCTTTCTGGGATCCATACCAATGGTACCAGGAGTAAGGATGTATCCCAAAAAACCTATCTCCTGGACTCCAAATTGACACTTGGATAACTTAGCACAGAGGTGGTTTTGACGTAGCCTAAGAAGAACCTCTTTTACATGTTGCTGATGTGACTCCCAGTCCGGTGAGAATATGAGGATGTCATCTAAATAAATTACTAGATATCTACCTAACAGATCCCTAAAAATGTCATTCACAAAACGTTGAAATACCGCCGGAGCATTGCTCAAACCAAAAGGCATAACTAGGTATTCAAAATGACCTTCAGGGGTATTAAATGCAGTTTTCCACTCATCCCCGTCTCTTATCCGAATCAAGTTGTAAGCTCCGCGGAGGTCAATTTTAGAAAACCATCGATTCCCCACCACCTGGTTAAAAAGATCCGGGATGAGTGGCAGAGGATGTTGGTCTTTGACCGTAATTTTATTCAATTCCCTGTAGTCAATACAAGGTTGGAGACCACCATCTTTTTTTTCAACGAAGAAAAACCCCGCCCCCACAGGAGAAACTGAAGGTCGGATATGTCCTTTAGATAGGCTCTCTTTAATGTACTGACGCATGGACTTGCGCTCTGGAGCTGAAAGGTTAAAAATGCGACCTTTGGATAGTTTAGCTCCAGGAACCAAATCAATTGTGCAGTCATAAGGTCGATGTGGAGGCAAGGCTTCCGCATTGAGCTCATCAAAGACGTCTTTGAACTCAGTAATAAATTCCGAAATTTTGATATAGTTTTTGATAGTACAAACAGTATTAAGATGAGAAGTACAGGAATCTCCCCATCTAACCAACTCCAAAGTTTCCCAATCAAACACTTGATTATGTACACGCAACCAGGGTAAACCAAGAATAACGTCTGCAGCAAGTTTTTTCATAACAAAAAATGACACTTTTTCAACATGTAAACTGTCGACAAAAAACTGCACCTCAGCAGTACGGGCTAAGATTTTCCCTTCAGACAAAGGGGTTAGATCTGCTCCAGATACCTGAAATGGGTATTTCAAGGGAATTAATTCAATTCCTAGAGCTTGTGCCACAACTTCATGGATGAAGTTCATGGCGGCAGCTGAATCCACCATCGCCTGACATGCAAAAGTTTTATTACCATTAACAAGAATAGCAGGGAGTAAACATTTCTCAATATTATTAGGAGGTACCTGTGTGCCTGAGTGACCCTCCCGGAAATGACTCAGGCATTGGCGTTTTTCCGGCGGTGGTTTAGGTCTGGTTGGACAGTTTCTCAGGATATGTCCAGGTTTGCCGCAATACAGACACAGAGCGTTTTCTAGGCGATACTTTCTCCTGGAGGCGGTTGTGGACCCCAATATCATCGGTTCTTCTTCAGATATAGGACTAGAGGTAGGGACAGCAGAAGAAGGTATAGGTTCCGAAAGGACAGACCAGGATTTAGCTGAGGACCCAGGTTTGCTTAATTTCTCTCTACGCCTTTCCCTAAGCCTCCTATCAATAGAAATAGCCAAGGGCATAAAGTCTCCTAGATTTTCAGGGACTGGATGACTTACTAGAGCATCTTTTACAGAATCAGATAAGCCTTGTCTAAAAAGGGTTAACAAAGGTCTGTCTGTCCACCCTGACTGAGAGCTCCACTGACGAAACTCCGTAGAATAGTCCTCGGCAGTTCTAACTCCCTGCTGAATAGACAACAGATGGGACTCGGCCAAGGCAACTCTATTAGGGTCATCATAAATCTGACCTAATGTTTGAAAAAATTTACTTAACAAATTCCATTCAGGAGCTCCAGCAGGTAGAGCCAAGGCCCAGTCTTGTGGTGACCCTCGTAGAAGGGACACCACCAGCGCCACCTGCTCTGCTTCAGAAGAAAGGAAATTAAAATGGAAAAATAAACGGCAAGATTCCCGAAATGTTCGGAATCTGTCTGGTTTACCGTCAAAACGGTCAGGCAAGAACATTTTAGGATCCTGACGGGTATTCAATATGGGAAAAACTGGTGTTTGAATAGAAGAACCTGCAGCGGCTGATGCTGGATCAGGCAAAGCCTCCAGATGCTGCGAGACTTGGTTAATTAACCCAGCCATGCCCTGCACCTGCCTTGACAGTTCGTCCAGGCGGTCAGTTACGGAGTGTTCGGCATCCATACTAAACCGCAGGGCGGCCTGTCTAGGGTAAGGGCCAGCCATTATGTAAGGATTGGAGTCAGGGTCAGGCAGTGCAAGGTGACACAGCTGGGAAAGCAACACTGTGCAACTAAGGACAAAAGGGGTCGCAGGCCCTGCATCTATGACTATGCTGTAGTATCTGAGATGAGGCAGACCAATGCACTTCCTAATTGAAGTGTGCCTACCACGGCTCCTAACCTTCTATCCGGCGGCTAGGATAAGGGGAGAGGAGGCCCTGAAAGTCCTAGGGACTGGAGTCACGGGGTCACACCTAAACAGAAAGCACAGTGTCAATGCCATGCAAAACAAAAGACTAAACAGCATGGAACCAGGGAGGACCACAAGTCCCAGCAAGACACAGAAGAGAAGGCGAGGTCAGACGAGCAAGAGGTCAAGCCAGGAGATATAATAAAAGGTACCAAATCAAAAGACAAGGGATAGTCAAAAATACAAGCCGGGTCTAAAAACCAAGAAACATATGGAATACAAACAGACAAGGAATCAGACTGAACAGGGGGACCAGGAAACACAAAGTGAATGGCTGGCAAGGATCCATGCCTGGGTGGGGTTTAAATAGCAGCAGAGAAACACACCTGATGGCAAATGGCATGGAGACTGAAGACAAGGAAAAGATTAACCCTTAATGACCTAAGCACACCCAATAGAACTCCTAACACGTCTCCCAGGGAGACTCCGCGCAGCAAGGAGACCGCGGCGACTCCGTATCCTGACAATATCTTTATCTAGTCACCACTCACATGGCGCTAACAACACAATGCTATGTGCAGACCACATTAACCCTTTAGCTGGACTGTGAGTGGGTGCTCACTATACATTTCCTTACACTAAGGAAAATATACAAACACTTAATACCTTGTTTCTTATTTTTCCAACTTATCAACAGTTTATTACCTCCTTTTCCAACTGTTCTTTATTTAAACTACTAGCTTTTACCCGCGACTTCGTCTGCGATGAGTTGAGTATTGGGCGGACACAGACGTGTGAAACTATAAAAGTGCTTTAAAAAGTTTGGTGGGCTAGCAAATGTGATTTGATGTGTTATATTGTGTATGTTGTGATACAGACAATGTGATGTGTTATACAGCCTGTGTACAGGAGTATATATGTATCAGGTACTGTATATAGCAGTGATAGGAGATACATGTAATATAGAGTATATACAGCCTGTGTACAGGAGTATATATGTATCAGGTACTGTATATAGCAGTGATAGGAGATACATGTAATATAGAGTATATACAGCCTTTGTACAGGAGTATATATGTATCAGGTACTGTATATAGCAGTGATAGGAGATACATGTAATATATAGTATATACAGCCTGTGTACAGGAGTATATATGTATCAGGCACTGTATATAGCAGTGATAGGAGATACATGTAATATATAGTATATACAGCCTGTGTACAGGAGTATATATGTATCAGGCACTGTATATAGCAGTGATAGGAGATACATGTAATATATAGTATATACAGTCTGTGTACAGGAGTATATATGTATCAGGCACTGTATATAGCAGTGATAGGAGATACATGTAATTATATAGTATATACAGCCTGTGTACAGGGGTATATATGTATCAGGTACTGTATATAGCAGTGATAGGAGATACATGTAATTATATAGTATATGCAGCCTGTGTACAGGAGTATATATGTATCAGGCACTGTATATAGCAGTGATAGGTAATACATGTAATATATAGTATACACAGCCTTTGTACAGGAGTGTATATGTATCAGGTACTGTATATAGCAGTGATAGGAGATACATGTAATTATATAGTATATACAGCCTGTGTACAGGAGTATATATGTATCAGGTACTGTATATAGCAATGATAGGAGATACATGTAATATATAGTATATACAGTCTGTGTACAGGAGTATATATGTATCAGGTACTGTATATAGCAGTGATAGGAGATACATGTAATTATATAGTATATACAGCCTGTGTACAGGAGTATATATGTATCAGGCACTGTATATAGTAGTGATAGGCAATACATGTAATTATATAGTATATACAGCCTGTGTACAGGAGTATATATGTATCAGGTACTGTATATAGCAGTGATAGGAGATACATGTAATTATATAGCATATACAGCCTGTGTACAGGAGTATATATGTATCAGGTACTGTATATAGCAGTGATAGGTAATACATGTAATATATAGTATATACAGCCTGTGTACAGGGGTATATATGTATCAGGTACTGTATATAGCAGTGATAGGTAATACATGTAATATATAGTATATACAGCCTGTGTACAGGGGTATATATGTATCAGGTACTGTATATAGCAGTGATAGTTAATACATGTAATATACAGTATATACAGCCTGTGTACAGGAGTGTATATGTATCAGGCACTGTATATAGCAGTGATAGGAGATACATGTAATTATATAGTATATACAGCCTGTGTACAGGAGTATATATGTATCAGGCACTGTATATAGCAGTGATAGGAGATACATGTAATTATATAGTATATACAGCCTGTGTACAGGAGTATATATGTATCAGGTACTGTATATAGCAGTGATAGGTAATACATGTAATTATATAGTATATACAGCCTGTGTACAGGAGTATATATGTATCAGGTACTGTATATAGCAGTGATAGGAGATACATGTAATTATATAGTATATACAGTCTGTGTACAGGAGTATATATGTATCAGGTACTGTATATAGCAGTGATAGGAGATACATGTAATTATATAGTATATACAGCCTGTGTACAGGAGTATATATGTATCAGGCACTGTATATAGCAGTGATAGGTAATACATGTAATTATATAGTATATACAGCCTGTGTACAGGAGTATATATGTATCAGGTACTGTATATAGCAGTGATAGGAGATACATGTAATATATAGTATATACAGCCTGTGTACAGGAGTGTATATGTATCAGGTACTGTATATAGCAGTGATAGGAGATACATGTAATTATATAGTATATACAGCCTGTGTACAGGAGTATATATGTATCAGGTACTGTATATAGCAGTGAAAGGTAATATATGTAATTATATAGTATATACAGCCTGTGTACAGGGGTATATATGTATCAGGTACTGTATATAGCAGTGATAGGAGATACATGTAATTATATAGTATATACAGTCTGTGTACAGGAGTATATATGTATCAGGTACTTTATATAGCAGTGATAGGAGATACATGTAATTATATAGTATATACAGTCTGTGTACAGGAGTATATATGTATCAGGTACTGTATATAGCAGTGATAGGAGATACATGTAATTATATAGTATATACAGCCTGTGTACAGGAGTATATATGTATCAGGCACTGTATATAGCAGTGATAGGTAATACATGTAATTATATAGTATATACAGCCTGTGTACAGGAGTATATATGTATCAGGTACTGTATATAGCAGTGATAGGAGATACATGTAATATATAGTATATACAGCCTGTGTACAGGAGTGTATATGTATCAGGTACTGTATATAGCAGTGATAGGAGATACATGTAATTATATAGTATATACAGCCTGTGTACAGGAGTATATATGTATCAGGTACTGTATATAGCAGTGATAGGTAATATATGTAATTATATAGTATATACAGCCTGTGTACAGGGGTATATATGTATCAGGTACTGTATATAGCAGTGATAGGAGATACATGTAATTATATAGTATATACAGTCTGTGTACAGGAGTATATATGTATCAGGTACTTTATATAGCAGTGATAGGAGATACATGTAATTATATAGTATATACAGTCTGTGTACAGGAGTATATATGTATCAGGTACTGTATATAGCAGTGATAGGAGATACATGTAATATATAGTATATACAGCCTGTGTACAGGAGTGTATATGTATCAGGTACTGTATATAGCAGTGATAGGAGATACATGTAATTATATAGTATATACAACCTGTGTACAGGAGTATATATGTATCAGGTACTGTATATAGCAGTGATAGGAGATACATGTAATATATAGTATATACAGTCTGTGTACAGGAGTATAGATGTATCAGGTACTGTATATAGCAGTGATAGGAGATACATGTAATATATAGTATATACAGCCTGTGTACAGGAGTATATATGTATCAGGTACTGTATATAGCAGTGATAGGAGATACATGTAATTATATAGTATATACAGCCTGTGTACAGGAGTATATATGTATCAGGCACTGTATATAGCACTGATAGGTAATACATGTAATTATATAGTATATACAGCCTGTGTACAGGAGTATATATGTATCAGGTACTGTATATAGCAGTGATAGGAGATACATGTAATTACAATGTGATGTGTTGTATTGTGTATGTATAGTGGAAAGCTATATGTAAATGTGAGTGAGTAGAGTGAGGGCTACTCCTGAGGTGACAGTAATGAGTGTGCAGGCAGGTTGAGGCAGGAAATGCCAGGCAGTGTGTGTGAGTCTATAGCTGGGGCTAGGAGTCCTGCTTTTGTGAGTCTCCTGCTAGGAAGCCATGTTGTTTAGTGGCACCAAAAGTAGCCTGTGACTCAATCCTAAGGGAAAACTATGTTTGTGGAAAATTGCACGTAAATCCGTCCAGGCGTTTTAGCGTGATTGAGGAACAAACATCCAAACTCACAAACATCCAAACATCCAAACACACAAACTTTCACATTTATAATATTAGTAGGATCTCTTGGGCTCATTTCCATACCGGCTGACTCTGCACTCCTCCCATTCTGTTCTTTAATCAGAGCATATATTCCCCTTTGTAACTTATGCTCCTGTATCTGTCCTGCATGATCTAATCCCCATTGGTTCCAAAATTTACTATCAAACAGTCCTATCTCTTAAAAATTTTCATTTTTACTTTTGGGCGGCAACTTATGTTTTCCACAATTCTAGGGCCACACAGACCTCTTGCAGATTTTTCTAGGGCCACACAGACCCATCACATTTTCTAGGGCCACACAGACCCGTCACATTTTCTAGGGCCACACAGACCCTTCACAGATTTTTCTAGGGCAATACAAATCCGTCACATTTTCTAGGGCCACACAGACCCATCACAGATTTTTCTAGGGCCACACAGACCAGTCACATTTTCTAGGGCCAAACAGACCCGTCACAGATTTTTATTTATTTATTATTATTTTTTTTATTTTACTTTTTTTCTTGGGCTTCTTCAACTTCTCTCTCTCTCTCCCTTCCCTATTAGTTCATATGGGGTGTACCATATCTCAGAGGGTCCCTTCCCCATACTAGCTGATGGCCAGTCAGCTGTGAGCTCCCACCCCTCTAGGGCAATTAAGACAATAGAGGGTCACTCTTGACTTCTCGAGGGTCACACCGACCTCTCTTAGTGGGAACTCCCAAACAGTCACTCTGTTTTCATTGAACTAATCTCTGATGTGAAAGTCTCTGGCTTAGTGTCCCTTTACTGAAACACCCCTGAATCTTTGCACTTTTATGTGCAAGTCTCTGTTGCAGAGTGCAGTCGCAGAAGAAAGCTTCAGAGTAGATTATATGGGTTAATCTTCAGTTTACTTCTCAGAACATGAAGTAACATCCATCAGCATCTCTATACAGCAATATAACAAGGAATACACTGGAAAGGACCTTAACCATAGATATGCAGCATTCTGAGATATAGACAAGCCTCCATAGCATATCATTACATGTATTCAGCACATAACAATAATAACATCGCCATCTAGTGTCCGGAAGCTATAAGTTCCTCCTACACAGTATAATACAATAAGTCTATATCTGTTGCATATATGTATATACCAACAGTCTCTGGCCTAGTGCTCGGTTTCCACAGACTCAACTTTCTGTCTGTGTCCCGAACACCCCTGAGTCTTTGCACGTACTTGCGCGGATTCTACTCAGTCCTTAGTGAAACAAGGACTTTTCAATCACTCAGTACTTCAACTCTAGGGATTAAGGATGGAGAATGACTCTCCCTTCTGTGCCGCCCTATACACTTTATAACAGATGGAGCAGCCAAATGACAGCATGGACAGTATACAAAGAATGAGGTATAACATTTCCCACCCCGCTACAGACTGCTGTGCAGACAGTGCTGCAATTACTTGTGAGAACTGTAAAAGCTATACTGCTATTTGCTACTAAAGAGACTGTGATATCTGTACTTTGCATGCACAAGAGATTTTTCAAGTAAAGTTCTTCAAAACCGTTGTTACTGGACTCTTAGTCACAGAAGTCATTACAGCCTGTACACTGTAGAAAAGTAACAGCCGAAAGTGAAAGGAAAGGTACTTGTATGTGACAGGGGAACAGGGTTGTATACCACTCAGGCCTGTGATACCACCGTGACTACTATCCCCATCAGCCCTGGACTACCACCGCCATTGTGCACCCCCTTGCTCACTGCATATACACAGCACAAGCTTTTTGCAGAGAAGTTTCTAGCAAGCTGTGGGTGGAGACTTTAGCCCCACCTTCCTTTTAGCAGGGGATAGGAAACCAGGGAAGCCATGTTCTGTAGAGGATAGTCTATGATGTAACATCACCTGCTGCTATACCAAACCTAGGCGCTGCATGGTGAATTTCGAGATCCATGTAAGGTACAGATTCTCCTGGGACCCTTCACCAGTCCATACAGAGGGGATAACAAACACACTTCTACTACCTCCAAGAAGGAGTGAACCTGATAGGAGCAGCTATAAGGGAGCCTTTCTGCATTCCTGAACCCAAAGAAGGCCTCTGGTCAAGTCCAGTGCTCCGTGGTTTCCAAACCATGTGTCTTTTAGGTCTGCATCCGGCTATCGAATACCATGGAGCATTAACCATAAGTAACTACATATACCCCAAATTAGTCTCCCACCAGGAGAAGATCCCTCTTCTGTAGCTATAATCTGGACTGTGTCTCCTCAATACTTTAGACTACAAAATCTGAGGAAAGTTGTGTCAGCATCAGCCCTTACTTGTCAGTTTACAAGGGAATCCTCCTCGCATGCACCTGCTGAATTGTACATGAGAGACTGTATCACTGTGAGGTATTGCTGCACTTTATGGAAGTCCTCAGTAATGAAACTTTTGGTCAATAAAGGACTGTGTCTTTTGCTATACTACTTTTGAAAATTGACTTGTTGTGTGTTCCATGAGAGGTGCCCCACACTCTGGACCACCACTACAGTTACCATGGCCATTGCAAAAGCTCAGCTATCAGAGGGACTACTACCTCCTATTACAGT
This sequence comes from Leptodactylus fuscus, assembly GCF_031893055.1. Taxonomy (NCBI): domain Eukaryota; kingdom Metazoa; phylum Chordata; class Amphibia; order Anura; family Leptodactylidae; genus Leptodactylus; species Leptodactylus fuscus. The sequence goes on along the minus strand of NC_134265.1, from coordinate 35,787,736 downwards.
GGTTCTCAACCTTTCTAATGCCGTGACCCCGCAATACAGTTCCTCATGTTGCGGTGACCCAATTCAGTTTGGAATGTGCATCTATAACGGCGTGCGTTCCAGCTTAATAGCATTGCTGCAGACAGTAGCGCGGCTTCTGAGTGGCTAAAGCCATCGGAAATATGTATTTTCTGATGGCTTTAGGCATACCTCCCAACTTTTGAAGATTAGAAAGAGGGACAAAATATGCGGCACGCGCTGTGGCGAATTTAGCTCCGCCCACTTTTATGTTGACTCCGCCCATTCTCATTCAATTTTCATGTGCTCCCACACAGTATAATCCTACTACAGTCACCCGTACATTATATGTCCCTTCGCCATCTCTCCCCCAGTTTCATATAACCCCTTCATCTGCCGCCAGTTTCATGTCCCCTCATCTCTGCTCCCAGTTTCATGTCCCCCCATCTCTGCCCCCAGTTTCATGTCCCCCATCTCTGCCCCCAGTTTCATGTCCCCCCATCTCTGCCCCCAGTTTCCTGTCCCCCCATCTCTGCCCCCAGTTTCATGTCCCCCCATCTGCCCCCAGTGTCATGCCGTACCCCCTTCATCTGCCAACAGTTTCATGTCCCCCCATCTCTTCCCCCAGTTTCATGTCCCCATCTGTTCCCCCGTTTCATGTTCATGGAAATCCCTGTCGCAAGCTGACAGGGATTTCCATGTAATAAAGTGACTTATATGCCCCCAGACATGCTTCCCCTGCTGTCCCAGTGTCATTCCAGAGGTGTTGGCATCATTTCCTGGGGTGTCATAGTGGACTTGGTGACCCTCCTGAGACGGATTTGGGTTTCCCCCTTAACTAGTATACTGTATGTTCCCCATAGACTATAATGGGGTTCGAAACCCGTTTGAACAGTCGAACAGTGAGCGGCTGTTCGAATCGGATTTCGAACTTCGAACATTTGGGTGTTCGCTCATCTCTACAACCTAACATTAAGTCAGCCATGTGTGCCAGTGTATTACTTGGCATGACTTATAAAGAGCTTCTAACCAGCACAGTTGGTGGAATCAGGGTGGATTGAGCCTCTAACCAGAAGAGTTTGGGCGAATTAGTGTGAATTGAGCCTAGTAGGAGCAGAAGTGTGCAAGGAGGAGTATGAGTAGGAGGAACAATTGTAGAGGGTGAGCACAAACATCAAACTTCATGTCAGGGTGCTTGATACTGCTGGACATGATGGCGTTATACCATCTATCACCATTTATTACTGGATGTCCACTTTCAGGTTGCAATTTTTAATTTTTTGTCTGGAATAAAGAAGAAAAGATTTTATTAAGCCTGCTGGATCTCCGTCTGTTTGTTCATTACTACTGGTGGGTTCACGTTCCCAGCCAGGGGAATCAAATCAAATCAAATCAAAAAATGCTTTATTGGCACGTCCGAATAGGTATTTGGCATTGCCAAAGCTAGTAAAGTGGGTGGGTGGGGGGGGGGAGTTGGGTTGGGTGGGTGGTGGGTATGGGGGGGGGGGGGTTCGGTTATAACAGTCCATGGAGTCTCATCTTCCTCTTCGTTGGTGACTGCTATATGGGGAGGTGGGGGTGGGTGGGGCGGGTGTTTTGGGATAAATATAACAGTCCATGGAGTCTCATCTTCCTCTTGTTTGGTGACAGCTGGACACGTATTGGGCAGCGATCTCCACAGTGGCCTCTTCTTCTCCCAGTAGGATGTAGAGTTTCCTCTTCTCGTCTGCAGATATGAAGTCTGGGATGTGGGCAGAGAGTCTTTGGTAGTAGACGGCCCTCATAGCTGAGTATTTGGTGCAGTGTAGCAGGAAGTGGGTCTCGTCTTCTAGGGCCCCCTGGTCACAGTGCTGGCACAGTCTCTTCTCCCGTGGCTTGTACGTCTGTCTGTATCGCCCCGTCTCTATCTCTAGGTTGTGGGCGCTCAGTCTGTATCGGCTCAGGGTCTGTCTGTGCTTGGAGTGGCGTATTCTCTCCAGGTAGGTGGCCATGGTGTAGTCCCTTTGTAGGGATTGGTACACGGTGAGTTTCTTGGAGTTATTTATTTCGTTTCTCCATTCTTCAATGTACCGCTCTCTGTTTGCCTCTGTGGTCGTCTTTATTTCGGCCTTGGTTATCATCTGTTGGAGTTTTTGGTTTGGTGGTTGGCTGCTGTTTGGTTGTTGAATGTCTGGTTTGCTCAGGTGGCTTAGCCATGCTTGGTGGTGGTAGGAGTCAGGCTTGCTCCCCTGGATGTGTGCCTGGAAAGCTAGCGCCCTCTTCTGTATGGTGAGCCATAGGGGGAGTCTGCCTAGCTCTGCCCTGCAGGCTATGTTGGTGGTGTTGCGATGGACATGGAGCAGGTATTTTCAGAACTTCAGGTGGAAGTTCTCTGTTGGGCTGGAATCCCACCTTGACTGGTCTGGGTAGGTGGCTGGGCCCCAAACCTCACTGCCATAGAGAAGGATCGGGGAGATGACTGCGTCAAATATCTTCATCCAGACCCTCACCGGTGGTTTGAGGTGGTACAGTTGTCTTCTGATGGCGTAGAAGGTTCTGCAGGCTTTTGCTTTCAGGGTTTCTATTGCTGCTTTGAAGCTTCCTGATTGGCTGAGCTCCAGCCCCAGGTAGGTGTAGCTGTTGGTTTTCTCCAGTGTGGAGCCGTTCAGTGTGAATTGTGAGGTGGTGGAGGCTTTATTGTGGCCCTTCTTCTGGAATACCATGATTTTGGTCTTCTTCTGGTTGATGGGTAGGGCCCATGTGGTGCTGAATTTTTCCAGCACTGACAGGCTTTCTTGGAGGTCTTTCTCGGTGGGGGCCAGAAGTAGGAGGTCATCGGCGTATAGCAGGAACTTCACCTCTCGATTGTTCAGGGTGAGGCCTGGGGTTGGTGAGGCCTCCAGGGCTGTAGCCAGTTCATTGATATAGATGTTGAAGAGCGTTGGGCTCAGGCTACAGCCTTGTCTGACCCCTCGGGCCTGTTGGAAGTATGCTGTCCTTTTCCCATTCACCTTCACACTGCACTGGTTTCCGGTGTAGGAATCAACTTGGTGGATCCGTGCAGCACTTTTTACAAGTGAGTGTTTATATATTCAATTGCTTCAGGATTTGAACATCATTGATAATATATTCTAAGTTGCCATTTTTGCACATTGAACATTCTTGTGCTATTAGTTGGAGGCTGTATTTTTTCCCTTTCTTCCCTCATTCCAGTGTGTACAGCTTACATTCAGGCAGTGTGCTGCGATTGAGATGCAGCGTCCCTGGCCGCATGCACTTGTCCACGCGTCGGTGGTCAAGTGGAACTTTTTGCAACTTTGCGCAGAACTTAGGGCCCTGATGTTATGGGATACGTGTTGGTGCAAGGCTCAACTCACCCAAAGGGCCAAAAACACTGATGGTGAATTTTGTTCCTTTCCAAAGGACTCTGTGTTTAGATTTGGCTCAGTCGCAGCTCCACAAACATGCCTTTGAAGGCAAGGTTTCCTTTAGTGGCTCCATCTCAGCAGGATGATGATGGTGAAGCTTGGTTAAATCTGGTGTCGGAAGGGAAAGTGGTTTCTGATCTACATCTAAAGTATTGGAGCATGTTGTTTGGACTATTAACACCTGATCAGAACCCTGTAGAGGTAATGTAGAGTCCGATATTAGAGGACCATTACCGCTTGTAGTGGTTGCAGCCAATTCTCCACCTTTGCGGTCCTCTAAATAAAAGTTACCCCCAGGACTTGATGATCATTCTAATGGGAGACTAAAGTAGCATCTCTATTAGCTACTTACCTCCGGAGATGGCTGCTCCGCTGCTGTTCGCCTCGCTGCCGCTCCAGCTGCAGTCTTCTTCTCCCTTCGCTGCCCCCTCCCTGCCAGGTTAGGAGAATGTGGGCGGGTACTGGGAGGGGAGACGTCACGTCTCCCCGCCCTGTACCCATCCGCCCACACTCTCCTAACCCGCCCACACTCTCCTAACCTGGCAGGGAGGGGGCAGCGAGGCGAAGAAGACTGCAGCTGGAGCAGCAGCGAGGCGAACAGCAGCGGAGCAGCCATCTCCGGAGGTAAGTAGCTAATAGAGATGCTACTTTAGTCTCCCATTAGAATGAATGGAGGCAGCAGGCGCGCAGGGGGTTAAGGCTGTGTGCCGGCTGCTTCCATTCATTCCTATGGAACCGCAGCAGAGCCTACACACTGAGTATACGCTATATACTCAGTGTGAAGGCATTGTGGGAAATACTACCGATCTCGATCCCACCTAAAAAGATCGTGTTCGGAATTCCGATCGCGATCGTGACATTTTTTCAATAGCCGATCGGAATCCGATTTTTTCCGAACACGATCGCTTAACCCTACTTACCACATCACACACACGCACACACACAATGACAGTTAAGGGTGGGGGCTGTTGGATTTCCCATTACCTATGCCATCTGTGGTTGTCATGGGCATCACGATTTAAAGGGGTGCATGCTAATGTTTCTTTAGCTTTAAATTTGTGTTTCTGTCCATACTATTGTGGAGGAAAGAAGGTTTCCAAGTATTTTTCAAATTTCATAGAGGTTCTATTGAGTTTGGAAAGTGTCTAGTTGATAGGCTGTGATAGTGGGGTAATACTGTTACTTGAACGTGTTAGATGCCCCCAGGTATGCTTCCCCTGCTGTCCCAGTTGCATTCCAGAGGCGTTGACATCATTTTCTGAGGTATGATAGTGGACTTGGTGACCCTCCTGAGTCGAATGGTGGGATCCTCGGAAACGAAGCATTTTTCCCCATAGACTACAATGGGGTTCGATACTCGATCGAATAGTCGAATATTGAGCGGCTATTCAAAAAAAATAACGAATATGGAATATTTTACTGTTCGCTCATCTCTACTTTTAACCCTTTCGCTGCCAAGCACGTAGCTATACGTGCTCCCAAGGTGGCACTTCAGTAGCGGAGGACGTAGCTACTGCGTCCTTGCTACTGAAGCCCATAACTCTGTCAAAAATTGGGTTATCTTGACAGTTTTGGTGTCATTTTAAAGCCAAGAATCTTTACTTTCAAATAGCAAAATGATCTGGTGACCTAGAGGTCACCAATTGCTCCCAAAACTGTTAATATAGGCAGATTCTGCTCCTTGTTTTTTCTATAGAAATGTAGGGGAGGCACTATAAAAAGTAGTATAGTGAGCTGAAAAGTAGTATAGTGAGCTGCCATTTTCAGCTTATATGAAAGCCAAGAGCCTGCCCTTTAAAATAAGCTAGCGATCAGCTGACTAGGAGGTCACTGATCGCAGCTGTCAACTAAAAAACACGGTGGTACCGCTCTGTGATGCGACAGTAGAAGTGAGGGAGGGGGGGAGCGCTCACATAAAGCTTTACAGTGAGATGAAAATTACAAGCATCGTTGCAATTTTCATCTCATTTGAAAGCTAGGAACATGGGCTACAAAATAAGCCAGCGATCAGCTGTCCAAAAGGTCGCTGATCGCAGCTATCACATAAAAAAGACAGCGATATCGCTCCATCTGTCCCTCGCTTGTCTGTACTGCTGAAGAACGGGTACATACTAATACTGTGAGATGAATATTGTGAATAGTGTCACAATTGTAATATCATTTGGAAGCGTTGAACATGGGCTATAAAATAAGCCAATGATCAGCTGTCCAAGGGGTTGCTGATCGCAGCTGTCAACTAAAGAAGTCAGCGGTACCGCACAGTGTCGGCACTATTGAAGGGGACGAGAAAGAGCTCACATAAAGCCTTACAGAGAGATGAAACCTGCAAGTAGATTTGCAGATTCCATCTCATCTGAAAGCTAGGAACATGGGCTATAAAATGAGATAAAATTGTGAATCTACTTGCAGTTTTTATCTAACTGTAACACTTTTTGTGAGGTCTCTCTCACCCCCTTCAATAGTGCCGACACTGTGCGGTACTGCTGACTTCTTTAGTTGACAGCTGTGATCAGCAACCCCTTGGACAGCTGATCACTGGCTTATTTTATAGCCCATGTTCATAGCTTCCAAATGAAATTAAAATTGTGACACTATTCACAAGATTGATGTCACAGTTGCACTGTATACGATTGCTGCACAATCTCAGTACCATAGATAAGAGGGAAAGAGGGAGCGTACTGCCGTTTTTTTTAACTGATAGCTGTGAGAAGTGACCTTTTGGTCAGCTTATCACTGGCTTATTTTATAGCCGTGTTCCTAGATTTCAGATAAGCCAGTGATAAGCTTATCACTGATCACAGCTATCACATAAAAAAGACTGCAGGTCCTGCTATCTCTGTCCTTCTCTTATCTGTGGTGCTGAAGAATGGGCACTGTGCTACTGTGCTGAGATGTATTGTGACACTCACAATTTCCATCTCATTTGGAAGTTAAAAATGTCTGAGCTTCAGAGTAAGGTAACATCTGGTGACTAGAGTTGAGCCGATCTTGACTTTTCAGGATCGATTTTAAAATCCGATTTCCAATCATTTTTCATTCGAACCCGATCTCGATCCCAATTCCAATCCCAATGCAAGTCTATGGAATTTTTTAATTAATCGGAGATCGGATTTTAAAAGCAATCCTATTCACTATACAGCATGGAATCTAACAATTGTTAGAATCCACGCTGTGTAGTGAATCACTAAAGTAGCCAGAGGATTATTTTTTAATCCTCTGGCTACTTAGTCCCCCCTGGTGTCCACTTACCTCCAGAGATGGCTGGTCCGGTGCCCGGTCTTTCTTTCTTCTTTGCTTCGCTGCCGCTCCATGCTGCTCCCTGCCCCCTCCCTGCCAGGTTAGGAGAGTGTGGGCGGGTTAGGAGAGTATGGGCGGGTACTGGGAGGAGAGACGTCACGTCTCCCCGCCCTGTACCCGCCCACACTCTCCTAAGCTACAAGCCCCGCCTACCTAGCGCTATAAACACTAACCTGGGAGGCGGGGCAGCGAGGCAAGAAGAAGGAGGGCACCGGAGCAGCCATCTCTAGAGGTAAGTAGCTGCTAGAGATGTTAGTTTAGCCTCCCATTCCTTTCAAATTCTCTTTTTATTGAAAATAAGGTCAAACAAACAAAAGCACTAAAGTGCAAGGTAATTATATAGCACATAAACAGCATTTTGAAGTGCAAAGTATATAACATAAAGAAAAACAATAAAAGTGGGGAAACAGGTTCTGGAGCAATATATATGAACAGATCGCAATAGAGCACGGTAAGGAAGGAATGGTTCTAGGTCCTGGGTCCTTGCTGAGCTACCAAGAGCGCCTATGAACAAAGAACAGTATTTGTAAAGTCTCATGTGGGGAATGTGGTGGTAGAGATAAGGAGTTAAGGACGAGGGTTAGATTGTCTACGATATTCAAACCAAGGTCCCCAAAGTTTGGTGTATAACTGATGTTTCCTCAGCTCCCAGCTGTACAACTCTTCAAGTCTGGCTATTTCGTTAATCTTGTCTAGCCACTCTGAAATAGTTGGTGGATCTTTATCCAGCCAATGAAGCGGAATGAGCAATTTTGCGGCTTGTACCATAATGGTGGCAAGATCCTTCCTTGAGGGAAACCATGAGTTAGCAGGCAGCCAAAGCAAGACTGAAACTGGTGAAAGTGTTATATTAATTTTAGTTATCTGATGCAAAATTGATTCTACTTGGTGCCAAAAAGGTTTTACCATGTCGCAGAACCAAAATAGGTGTGCTAATGTACCTCCACCTTCACCACATCTCCAGCATTTATCGTCTCGATGCAGGTGCATCACTTTCAAATCAACAGGTCCTCTATACCATCTCGTGAGGATTTTAAAAGAGTTTTCTTGGATTCTTATACACGGAGAGAATCCGTGGGATCTATTATGGATATGGGAGATCTCTGGCTCCGAAAATGTGCGCCCTAAATCTTTTTCCCACTTAGAAATATAAGCAGGCTTGGGCGAGTGTGGGTGCGTTAACAGAAAATTGTATAACAAAGAGATCATACCAGTGGCGTAACTACCGTGGTAGCAGCAGTAGCAGCTGCCACAGGGCCCGGGACATTAGGGGCCCGGTGACAGCCGCTACCGCTGCGTTTTTTGTTTTTTTTTAATAGGCCGTTACCGACTGGAGTTACTCCAGCCACTAACGGGCCCTATTTACTTACCGATCCTGGCAGGGGCCGGGATCGGTAAGTGACACTGCGGGCCCCACAAGCACTATTATACTCGGGGGTCTTTTCGGACCCCCGAGTATAATGATCGGAAGTGCAGGAGAGGTAACTGAACATAAAAAACTGTGTTACTTACCTCTCCAGGCTCCGCGCAGGCTTCGGCCTACTTGTGTGACGTCTCAGACGTCACATGATCGGGGCCTGCGTCCTAATGCGTCGCGACGCAGACTCCCGGTCACATGACGTCCCTGACGTCATTGAAGATGGCCGCCAGCGGGGAGTCGGGAGACAGGTAAGTTACAGTGTTTTTTTTTTTTTTATGTTGTTCTTCCCCCGGGTCTCCGATTATTATACTCTGGGGTCTGAAAAGACCCCAGAGTATAATAATTGTTAATGGGTGTCCACAACGGGGCATAATAGTGGGTGAAGGGGCCACAATGGGGGATAATACTGTGTGTAGGGGCCACAATGGGGCATAATACTGTGTGCAGGGCCACTATGGGGGATAATACTGTGTGCAGGGGCCACTATGGGGTATAATAATGTGTGCAGGGGCCAAATGGGGTATAATACTGTGTGCAGGGGCCACTATGGGGTATAATACTGTGTGCAGGGGCCACTATGGGGTATAATAATGTGTGCAGGGGCCACTATGGGGTATAACAATGTGTGCAGGGGCCACTATGGAGCGTAATAGTGTGCGTAGGAATGCGGGGGGTGGGGTCGTGCGGGGTTTTCGGCGTTGGTCGGGGTTTTCGATGTCAGCCGGGGGGGGGGGCCATGTCAAAGGTTCACCACGGGGCCCCGCCATTCCTAGTTACGCCACTGGATCATACCTTTGGAGGTATTAGGGCGGGAGAGCAAAGATTCAAACCATGGCTCTGATGGAGAGTGGGGAAAGGACTTTTTAAGGAGCGCGTGGGTGTTCTGTAAGTCAGAAACCTGTAGAAAAGTGTGTGCTCTGTCCAAGATGTGTCCCGGTATTGAGTCCCAGCTCAAGAGATCACTTAACTTATATTTATCTAATAATTTCCACGCCTCCGAAATGTCTCTTGCTTTCGGGCGAAGTAAAAAGGGGACTAGATCCCCAGGGAGAGATGAGGGAGGAGACCCAACAAGAGAAGCAGAAGCCTGTGTTTCTTTGAGCATCCCCGCCACTGCGGACGAAATTTTAAAAGGTATTTCGTTATGTGGGACTAGTCCCCAAAAACTGGCCCTGAGACGAGGGTTTAGAGCGTTTAATTCCAGTGAGATGTCTAATGCCTCGCAGTTTGTAGAATGTAAACGCAACCATCTCTTCAATAAAATTGCTCTGTAATAGGTCCATACATCCGGCATGCCAAAGCCACCAAACCTCTTAGGTCTAATCAGACACTCATATGACAATCTAATCGCCTTACCTCCCCAGAGAAAGGAAATAAACAATGATCTAACTTTTTAAAAGTAGTAACGTGGGATGGGAATAGGGACCATGTTCATGAGATAAATAAATTTAGGGAGGATATAAGTTCGTAATAAATTTTTCCTTCCCATCCAAGAAATATATGGAGTAGAAAGAGAGTTAAGGTAATCTTGAATTGACTTTAGCAGGGTCAGATAATTGGCTTGGAAGAGGGAGTCGGGATCCTTGGTAATATATGTACCTAAATATTTTAATTTAGAGGATTGCCAGGTAAATGGCGATTGTCCCTGATATACCGACCCCCCTCCCCTTCTATTATCCAAACCCCCTATTTCCTATAACGTCTTTAAGTTAAGGGATTCTTCTTTAAATTTAAGCAATTATATACTGTTAAACTTAGTATTGCCTAGTGCACAAAGAGCTCAGCTGTGACAGTTTTCTGTCTATATAGTTCAAACTGTCTCAGAGATTTAGTCTCAAAGCTGAACCTTTGTGTAATTTTTGCAAAAAATCAATGTTTGATAAAAACTTGCATGAAGGTGGCTGTGAGTATAATAAGCTAGATGGTATTTTTAGGATCGCCAGGGTGTCTGCTGTTTGGAAATATATAGGTTTATGGGGTTTAGTCATTGATTGTAATTTCTATGGCCTGTTTTATTCATGCTACTATTTTTTTCACATTTAAGGCCAAAAACAAGATTTTGAGGTGCACTTTTTTAGGGTCTTAAAGGGAGTTTAGTCACATATATGTAGTATTGATGAATTAAAGGCACCTTAGACTTTATTATACTAAAGAAATGATGTCAGTATATCCGTGCATGTGGTAGAGTTTAAGTCGGAAATTTGGAATTTTGGAATTTTTTTTTAGAAAAAAAACTTTAACTCAAATGTATACAAGTATAATGTAGCATTCCAAGATAGAACTGTTCAAGCTATATTCCCCTGGCTCCGTGCTTTCAGAAAGTATATTGGTATGGGGGTCTGTGAAAAACATTTCATTTAGAAATATGCATTTTATTCAGACATGTCAAAACTGTGAAATTTGCTCTGGCTACTGGAGGTGCAAAATTTCCAAAGACGCTTGGCAGCGAAAAGGTTAACCTAATTTGGAAGGGCTCATGTTAAGGGCCAGAAAAGTGAATTTTTGAAGGTCTCACCACATCACACACACATGAACAAGGACAGTTAAGGGTGAGGGCTGTTGGATTTCCCATTGCCTATTCCATCTGTGGTTGTCATGCGCAACGTGATTTAAGGGCTGCTTGTTAATGTTCTTTATTTTTAAATTTGGGTTTCTGTCCATCCAATTGGGCAGAAAAGAAGGTTTCCACGTATTTTCCAACTTTGCTAGAGGTTTTTTGGAGTGTGGAAAGTGTTCAGTTGATAGGCTGTGATGGTGGGGTAATACAGGGACTTTGGTGTGTTAGATGCCCCCAGGCATGCTTCCCCTGCTGTCCCAGTTGCATTGCAGAGGTGTTGGCATCATTTCCTGGGGTGTCATAGTGGACTTGGTGAACCTCCTGAGTCGAATGGTGGGATCCCCTGAAACAAAGCATTTTTCCCCATAGACTATAATGGGGTTCGATATTCGATCGAATAGTCGAATATTAAGCAGCTATTCGAAATGAATAACGAATATCGAATATTTTAATGTTCACTCATCTCTAGACATAAGACATCCATTGTTTCCCGGGCATAGCATAGCAGAGTTATCACAAAAACATAAAAACGTCAGGTTTTCTGCAAAAATAAGTCCTTGCTAGGGTTGAACCGATCTTGACTTTTCAGGATCGATTTTGAAATCTGATTTCCGATCATTTTTCATTCGAACCCGATCTCGATTCCAATTCCGATCACAATGCAAGTCAATGGGATTTTTTTACTAATCGGAGATCGGATTTTAAAAACAATCCTATTCATTATACAGCATGGAATCTAACAATTGAATGCTTTAATTGTTAAAATCCACGCTGTGTAGTGATTGTTTTTTAATCACTAAGTAGCCAGAGGATTCTTTTTTTAATCCTCTGGCTACTTAGTCTCCCTTGGTGTCCACTCACCTGCAGAGATGGCTGGTCCGGTGCTCGGTGTTCTCATTCTTCTTCGCCTTGCTGCAAATGCCTCATAGGTTAGGAGAGTGTGGGAGGGTAGAGGACGGGGAGACGTGATGTTTCCCCTCCCAGTACCCGCCCACACTCTCCTAAGCCACAAGCCCAGCTTTCTTCCTAGCTCTTTAACACTAACCTGGGAGGCGGAGGCAGTGACGCAAAGAAGAACGAGAACACCGGGCATTGGACCAGCCATCTCTGCAGGTAAGTAGCTAATAGAGATGTTAGCTAGTCTCCCATTAGAATGAATGGACGCAGTCGGCGCGCAGGGGGTTAAAGGCTGTGTGCCGGCTGCTTTTATTCATTCCTATGGACCCGCAGCGGAGCCTTCACACTGACTATACACTCCGCTCAGAAGGCAGGCGTGCAGAAACGCGCGTGTCGGGTGAGAGCCAGCATGTCCTCTTAATGCCCTATAATTTATTCTCATGCTGCTTTTATGATGGGTAATCTTTACTCTTCAATATGTATATGATGTGTTGTACACCTTGTGACTAAACCTAACTATTGTAGAGCAAGCTCCATGTACATTTTATATTATCCTTTTTCCTTGCACTTTAATATTTAATAACTAACAATTGTGTGTTTGGCCACTATACCATCATTATTACAGTGAGGCCTTTTGTATATTTGCAAACGTCTGCATATACAATCTACTATACTACAGCTCTACCTAATCCTGTTGTGTCTGCATACACAATTTACTATACTACAACTCTACCTAATCCTGTTGTGTCTGCATACACAATTTACTATACTACAGCTCTATCTAATCCTGTTGTGTCTGCATACACAATTTACTATACTACAACTCTACCTAATCCTGTTGTGTCTGCATATACAATCTACTATACTACAACTCTATCTAATCCTGTTGTGTCTGCATACACAATTTACTATACTACAACTCTACCTAATCCTGTTGTGTCTGCATACACAATTTACTATACTACAACTCTATCTAATCCTGTTGTGTCTGCATACACAATTTACTATGCTACAGCTCTACCTAATCCTGTTGTGTCTTCATACACAATTTACTATACTACAACTCTACCTAATCCTGTTGTGTCTGCATACACAATTTACTATACTACAACTCTACCTAATCCTGTTGTGTCTGCATACACAATTTACTATGCTACAGCTCTACCTAATCCTGTTGTGTCTGCATACACAATTTACTATGCTACAGCTCTACCTAATCCTGTTGTGTCTGCATACACAATTTACTATACTACAACTCTACCTAATCCTGTTGTGTCTGCATACACAATTTACTATACTACAACTCTACCTAATCCTGTTGTGTCTGCATACACAATTTACTATACTACAACTCTACCTAATCCTGTTGTGTCTGCATACACAATTTACTATACTACAGCTCTACCTAATCCTGTTGTGTCTGCATATACAATCTACTATACTACAACTCTACCTAATCCTGTTGTGTCTGCATACACAATTTACTATACTACAACTCTACCTAATCCTGTTGGTATCAATTGTGTATTTGAACCTCACTGGATAGCTGACCCATTTGGTCTATGTGCTATACGCTTATAAATGTACATCTCTCTATTATCTGTACTTTATTGTTATTTAGGGCTCCATTGGACACTGCTGTGCTCATTTTTGTATATTTACTGTTGCCATTTTCATCTCATATTTTGTATAATTTTTTAATGTGGTAATATTAAAGTTTGTATATTTTATTAATTATAAATCTTGGTCTTTTATGACCTCATTATTCTGAGTGTCTGTACCTTTTTTTTGTTTCTCTAATTTTATTACATACTGGGTTTTACTTGTCCTCATACAGTTACATTGACAGAAATCAAAAATCTATAGGGCTTATTATGTGATGATGGAAAAACAAACAAAATGGTTTTGCTATCAAGGCCTAAAATAGGCCGTGTGCAAGGCAACAACCTTTTAAGTAATGTCCCTTAAAGTTAGCAGCCCAAGATTCCATGCTGACATCATAGATCATGGTTGGCCATTATGGGGCTGGTCATTTATAATAAGATAAATCTATGAGCCCTAATAAATATACATAATATTTCTTATAATATGACTGACTATGCCGCTATTTTGGTGAGAATTTCGGTTCCACATAATATGGCGACATCTTTAGGTTTATGGACTGCTGTTCTAAATGTTGATAGGCAACAAGATTCCATGATGACATCACAGAACATAGCTGGCCATTATGACATCACAGCTCACCATCACTATAAATAAACCGTTCACAGTCTTGGGGTCAGACTTGTCAGTGTTTGCTCTATAGATAGTGACCTACTGACTGCGCTTGGATTGCAATGTCTGAATTTCTATTCGACAGTGCTGAGGTGGAAGTACAGCTACAGGGGATTCTTAAAAACTATTCCCCTGACACTGTGCCTCCACCACCTGATGGCATCCTCAGCTTCACTCACCGGCTGGTGGTGGAGCTAGTGAGAGATTGCCTGACCAAATGTCACCAAGGTCGTCTAACCTCAAGTTATCTTGAGGATCTCCAGACCAACATACGGACGTTACTACAACAGGTAAATAGCAGATACCCTGCACATATTTTATATACAAAAATAGATAATAATAGTAATAATACTATAATAGAAGGTTACTCACAGGAAATTGTTATTTAGGCCTAAATGTAAATGTAGCTCATGATTATACGCAATTTCCTGAGATTTTCTGCAGTAATCTCCTGCGCTCCCTCTAGTGGTGGCTGCAGGAGGGCAGACTCTTATCTTTTAAATATACATCTATGAAAGAGATGTGCAATTCTGTAGTAGATTAAAAAAAAAACTCTGATCGCTATAAATATATTTTGAGAAATGAGATTTTAGGGTCTAAAACCCGCAGGAAAAAATATATATAGAAGGGAGAACAGATATATACTATGGAAAAAAGATACAAGTATATGGAAAAAAATGACATTGCATTGTCATCATGGCAGATTGAGTTCAACACTATCGAAAATACTAACAGCCAAAACTGTGCAATAACTGGGAGTAAGTTGACCAAAACTAATATAGACAGAATGAGATACAATAAATAAATATAAATATACATAATGATTCCATGATGACATCAAAGAACATAGCTGGCCATTATGACATCACAGCTCACCATCACTATTGAAATGTTAACATATAATGTAGATTATATGTTAGATAAAAAAAAAAAAAAAAAAACTGATCGCTATAAATATATTTTGAGAAATGAGATTTTAGGGTTTAAAACTCGCAGGTTAAATGGTGGAGATTCACTTTAAGATGTCCATAGACTTAATGGTTTCATTAATAATCTAAATGATTTCATAAACAGTAAACACATAAAACTATAACGTTTATTCTACATTGGTCAGCAACCAGGTTGTTTGCTATAATAAGATAAATCTATGAGCCGTAATAAATATACATAATATTTCTTATAATGTGACTGACTGTGCCGCTATACCGGTGAGAATTCCGGTTGCACATAATATGGCGACATCTGTAAGTCTATGGAATGCTGTTCTAAGTGTTACTAGGCAGCATGATTCCATGATGACATCACAGCTCACCATCACTATTAATATACCTCTCACAGATCTTATATAGGATAATAGATAATAATAATAGTAATAATAATGTAATAAAAGGTTATTCACTTAAATTGTTATTTAGGCCTAAATGTAACTGTAGCAGAAGATAGGAGGAGCCCTAATAAATATACATAATATTTCTTATAATATGACTGACTATGCCGCTATACCGGTGAGAATTCCGGTTGCACATAATATGGCGACATCTGTAAGTCTATGGAATGCTATTCTAAGTGTTACTAGGCAGCATGATTCCATGACATGTTGTTACTACAATAGGTAAATGGTAGAAATCCTGACCAAATCTTATACACAAACCATTGTGCACGTTCTAATCTCATGATTTTCCTTCTCTGTTTGCTTTGATCTATTTAGGCTGAAGAAAGATCCCAAAGTGGAGAATTGGCCTTTGTCAAAGAACTGGCCCTATACGTCCTGTGTTTGATAGAACGTCTGGCCCCATTGGAACGCCTGGTAAGGATCATCTTCTATATGATATGTCTTTGTTTTCTCCACATTGCCAGTCAGATATCAGAACATCAGATTCATGATCTTCCTTGTCATCTCCAGGCAGATACAGGATATTTTATGACAGCCTGTATTCTGCTGTTGTATTCACAGGACAATGGTGGGGAGTTATTATTTCTGACCTCTATTTGTGGTCTTGCTTAGTTATCAGATTTGTCCTTCTTGTAAATGCTGCAGTTCTGATAATAGATGTTATTATAGAAATGTTGTGATTATAAGTTACTTATATATTAATGTGGATGTGCTAGAGAGGAGCTGCAGTGTAAAGTAATTCCACCCAATAATGAAATAAATCATGTAAATCCAGGTTTAGTTCTTCCTACCTTCTATATATGGGGATTTAGTGTGTGTGAAATAAATTCATTATATGTCTTATAACTTTTAGGACAAAACAGAAGGCGACGCCAAAGAGGGGCAAATTCCAAAACCTGAAATTGACCATGAGAGCTGTCAACTGGGACCAAAAAGTGATCTGACTGAAGGTAAGCCGACCATCCTACGTCCTATTTACAAGTATGATAAATCCTTTCCAATGGCCGACTTCTTTGAGAAGTTCTCTCCTTCATCTAGACCAGACTGTCCATGATTGTCCCTGTCATTGTCTTCATTATGTTATTGTATTATGTACTTCAGATTGATATAATCTAATACATTATGTTTCTTCTTTGTTCTTCTTCAATATTTTAGATACATCTGAGTTGCCAAATGCAGAAATTAAAATCTCAGAGACCCCAGAGGTCCAAGAATCTGCCAGTGTAAGTATCATGGAGAGAGGTGTCCTTATATCACCAGAGAACTGGGTATAAATGACATATCTGATATTATACCCCATGAAATATCTCTATTCTTAATGTAGATCAGATCTATTGTGTTACATAATAACATTTATACTGAGACCTCCAGTGTGTGATATCCCTTACTATCCAATACTGTACAATAATACATGTGCATGGTGGATACACCTTATATTCTATAGGGTCTGTGCAGAGTCCGGCTTGTATCACGCCCTCTGTATCTGCTGTGATGTAAATCAGTTATGACATTGTATAGAGGGGAGAAGTTTCCACATCTGGAGCTTTTATTTTCTGCAGCTTCTCTGTCTTATTGTTATTTCTTTTATTCTTCTTTAGAACTCGATCAGATCATTGAATGCGGCAAGAAAGCCGTGTAAGAGAGACTTTGAGACCTCCAAACTGGTCAGCAGTGGGGCTTTTGGGTAAGTATTATGTTGGTATTATATACGTGTCCCGGGTTTCTTATGACAATGCTTCTGCCTGTGTCCTCTGCCAGTTCAATGTTGTCATAGAGAAATGATATAGATCCACATCACTGTCCACATCCAATAGTCACCATTCAGGTCAGTGAGGATGTGACATGGATGAGGACTCTGGCAGTCCTGACATTGTGTAGACCTCCCAAGTTTATGGAGTGTTATTTCATATATTACTAGACATGTATTTGTAGTGTCCACTGTAGGTCTATCACTCTATTCTTTATAATCCATGGATTTTTCTCTTCTCCAGGGCTGTCTACTTAGTGCACCATAAAGACACACACCAACTATTTGCTATGAAGAAACTGGATAAGAAGAACCTTGATCCAAGCCTGCTACAACTGGCCTTTATAGAAAGGGACATCTTAACATTCGTAGAGTGTCCCTTTGTGGTCTCCATGCTCTGCTCCTTTACAACCAAACTTCACCTGTGTATGGTCATGGAGTATGTAGGAGGTAGGACATATGCATTGTATTTAGATTTCACCCATTTCACCATTACTACAATCATCCTGATAGTATGTACTCTATATATACCTATATGTTATGTCGTTCCCCTATGTCTCAGGTTACTTATCGTTATATGACATGTGGGATCTACCTTGTGTAACTCCCTTACCGGTCATTTTTGCTTTCTGCTGCAGGAGGAGACTGCGGGAGCCTTCTAAAGTCAATGGGCTCTTTACCTGTCACCTTGGCTCGGATGTACTTTGCAGAGCTGGTTCTTGCTGTAGAATACCTGCATAGCTATGGTGTGGTGCACAGAGACCTGAAGCCTGACAAGTAAGTGACACTTGTAGTATAATAAAGGGAAAGAGAGTTACAGCCTCTTATCTTACAGTCTATGGATTATTACCTGGATCTAACACCATCTTTTCTTTCACAGTATTCTGATAACCCCCACTGGACATATTAAAGTGACTGATTTTGGGCTTGCAAAAGTCGGCCTTATGAGACCAGCCACAAATCTCTACAAGCCTACAGTCATGGACATCAGCAAAGAGTTCCCCGATCATGAGGTCAGCTGTACTTACAGGAATCTAGCTTCTTCTTAGCTCGCTCTTTACAGATCTCATCTCTGGCAACTTCTCTATTTTCCCTTCTAGAAAATGTTTGCACTGATATCTTTGGTCATACTGATTTTTAATTCATTGTCTTTCTTCTACTGGTTTTCAGAGCTGTGGTACCCCTCATTACATGGCCCCAGAGGTTATCATGCAGCTGGGATACGGAAGACCCGTTGACTGGTGGTCATTGGGGATCATCCTATATGAGTTCATTGTAGGATCTGTACCGTTTGATGGGAAAATCAGATCGGAGATTTTTGTTAAGATTGTCGTGAGTAAGTAGAATAATCCAGATGATATGAGACACCATTGTCCTTGATTTTATTGTTAGAATTGGTTGATTGGTTTAGATATTTGCTCTGTAAATCAGAAGTTTGCTTTCTATCACACTTCAGTGGTTTATTTTCTGTAATATTTGCTTTTCTATATGATAGGAAACATATATTGGAATTCTATTGCCAACGCTCCTCCACCCGATGTAAAAAATATTATCAATAAACTTCTTAGAAAAGATCCTGCACGTAGACTCGGGACAGGTAATATATATATAACAGTATTAATATATACTTATTACTCCCTGGACTGTGGAACAAGACAAACGTCATATTCATGAGGATCAGCACTGAGAATTTTTACTTTATGTGACTGTCTATTTCCAGTTCTTTACTGTATGGCTTCTAGTAGATGATTATCTTTCCTTCATATCTCCATTTGGCAGTCTCTGTTAATTTCTCCATCACTTTTTTCTTATTTTTCCAGGAGGAGCAAAGGAGCTCAAGGTTCACCCATTCCTGAAGGACTTGGACTTTGAGAACATTCTGAGTCAGAAGCCTGAGTATGTTCCTCAGCTAGTGTCAGACATGGACACCAGCAACTTTGATGATTGTAAGTACAATGAGATGTCATCTAGACCGAGCTGTTGTTTGTCTCGTCTTCCGTTTCTTTAAGTTGCCATCATTAGTAATGATAAAATGATTTCTGTTTCTGTGTCATGTCTTATACTAACAACCTGTGATAACACTTGAATTCTTGTGGCTTGTAGCTCATTCTAAGAGACAGCACCATAAAGTCTCAGATGAGGAGGAAACAAGCGAGGACGATGACTGCCAAGAACTCAAAAACTTTGTGTCATCAACTCAAAGGTTTTCTGAAGTAAGTCCAGTATGTGAGCTATATGTCTATATTACCTGTAACATAATACAATACATTTACAGCAAAAGGGAAACAATATATTTATGTACATTATATCTTGTATCTCCTTGTGTGTATTTAGCTCTGTACCAGGATGGTGATCAGTGAGGATCCCAAGTCCTCTCCAGGTTGTTCCCCGGCGCACAGCGCGGACCACTCAGAAATGTGAGTAGATTGTGGGGTTATTACTGGGATCTCTGGGTTGATATCTGTAGAGAACAACAGATAGAAGACAGGGGTAACACTTTACTAAATGTATCCATCACCCCAGCCATCTTTCCTGACTTAGCCAGATGGGGCAGTATTTGCTGAAGCCTTTCTCACCAGTGTTAGGGTATCAGGTCAGCAGTGTAGACATATTTCCTGCCATCTGTCCTCATGATAATACACTTATCACACAGCTGGGAGCTCAGTAACATTGCAGTGGATTTAGCTGGGTATTCTGTATTCATTTTCATTTTCATTTTTTCTTCTATAAAACAGGCAGAAAGAATCTTCACCATCTGAAGCTGATGGTGACAATAAGAGGAGCACTACTAGTAGCAGCAAGTCATCCTCATACACATCGTCAGATCTGTTCAGGTCTGCACAATCGTCACCTTCTAAAGCTGCTGGTGACAATAAGAGGAGCACTACTAGTAGCAGCACGTCATCCTCATACACATCGTCAGATCTGTTCAGGTCTGTACAATCGTCACCTTCTAAAGCTGCTGGTGACAATAAGAGGAGCACTACTAGTAGCAGCACGTCATCCTCATACACATTGTCAGGTCTGTTCAGGTCTGTACAATCGTCACCTTCTAAATCTGCATTAAACCTGAGAGAACAAGAACAAAATCAAACCATAGGAGATGTAGAACTCAGAGCCAGAGGTAAGTGTGACAATACCCTCCATGTTGTATCATGTCAGTCAGTGAGAATACTTCATGCGGAATAGATGTTCACTGTCAGTGATGAGATTGTCCCATGTATGATGAACAATGATCCCTTACCCCGTATAGATAAGACTCCTCTGCCATCCTGCCGCAGTGACATCACAGTAGTATCCTGTAATATGTTGTCCCATTACTTACATTGTATTTGCTTCTCCTAGGTTCTAGAGTCCGCCGATTGTTATCGTCCTGCTGGCGCAGATTATCCAGAGCTGCTCGTGCCATTAGAAGTGGCTGCCGTTCTGCATGCTGTTTCTGTTCCACCAGTACTTAGTACTATTGCCTTGCAGCACTCAGGTCCTTACCAAGGGCAACATCTGCATGAAGTTTGTATGTTCTCCCCGTGCTTGCGTGGGTTTCCTCCGGGTACTCCGGTTTCCTCCCACGCTCCAAAGACATACAAGGGCCCATCATCTTCAGGGCTCCTTCTAAACCTAAAATCCTAACTTCTACATTTCACACCTTGAATGAAGTCAATAAAGAAGTTAGTGTAAAAAAAAAAAAAAAAAACTGTGTATCTAAGCCTGTCTGTCTATCGTCATACAATTAATCACATAAAGCTCAGTATGGTAAGGTAGTATGATAACTAAACCAGTTTTGGGGATTTCCACCTACAAACAAATACCACTGTGTGCACACCCACGTGTTCAAGTTGTGCCATAAAATGAAATGTCCAAAGTTTGATAGTTCTTCTCAGCTGAATTCCTTTGGTAAATACAAAGGGTTAAACGCTATAGTGAAAAGCATAAATTGATGTACTGCCTCTAGAAACATGCACCCCTTGTCATTTTGAGTATGACATTTGGTTAACTGTAATCTGCTTTATCTAAAATACTTTGCGTCTGACCCATGGTCAAACACAAAAACAGTCTTTATTGATAGGAGGCAGTTTTACAGGCACATCCTATTTGGGAACAATGCACCCCAATAATAGGAGTGCACATGATCTTCTCTTACAGCAATGGTCCACAACCTTTCTTACGTTGCAAGATTCATCCTATGTATAGATTCTATATAAGTCATATAATCATACCATGAATGAATACCATAGTGCATACCTCCCAACTTTTGAAGAACAGAAAGAGGGACAAAATATGTGTGCCGCTGCAAATTTAGATCTGCTCACTTTTATGTTGACTCCGTCCATTCTCATTCATTTTTCATGTGCCCCCACACAGTATAATCATCCTACAGTCACCCGTACATTATATGTCTCCACATTATAATGTTCCTTTCCAACTGCTCCACAGTATTAAGTCCCTCTCCTGGTGCCCCACTTTAAACTGGGGGAAACTAGAGGGGACATGAAACTGGGGCAGTTGGAGGGGGGTATTAAACAGTGGGGGTAGTTGGAGGGGGACAATAAATTAATGGCAACTGAAGTAGGACATTAAACTGGGGGCAACTAGAGGGGGACATTAAACTTGGGCAGCTAGAAGCAGAAAGGTACCCCTCTAGCTACTCCCATGGTTTAATGCCCCTTCCATCTTTCCCCAGTTTCATGTCCCCCCTCCATCTGCCCCCAGTTTCATGTCCTTCCCCTGCCCCCAGTTTCATGTCCCCCTCCATCTGCCCCCAGTTTCATGTCCTTCCCCTGCCCCCAGTTTCATGTCCTTCCCCTGCCCCCAGTTTCATGCTCCATCTCATCTCGGCCCCCAGTTTCATGTCCTTCCTTCCATCTCTGCCCCCACAGTATAATGTTCCCCTTTCATCTCTGCCCCCAGTATATTGTTCCACTTCCATCTCTGCCCCTAGGTTACTGTTTTTCCTAAATCCTAAATGAGTCATCAAAATTTAACATAAAAACATTGATACTCACCTTAACCTCGATCCCCTGTCTGCAGTCTCAGTCTGTTCTGGAAAGCTGCGAGTGCAATGTGAGTGATGTCATCATATCGTGCCCGGAGCCGTAGCACAGCGTTGAAGCAAGAGCTGTCTGGCAACAGCTCTTGCTTCCTCCGATACTGTATTCAACTCATCTACATCCTCCAGATGCAGATGAGTTGAAGCCAGGACATACATCCCGCCGACCACAACTACAGGATATGACCCTGAATTCGGGAATGTCCTGCAGAATCCGGCACAGTTAGGACATATGCCATAATGGAGCATTGAGTTCTGTGCTCCATTATCCAACTTTTGACTGGTGTTGTCTGTGCAGGGAAGTGCAATGAGCACCGAGCCGCAGACATCATTACAGCGAGACCCTGCAGAGCCATCGGACTGTGGTTAGGTGACTATTCATTCGTTGGTCTGTTTTCCTTTTTTGTGTGGTGGTTGAGACTATTTAACTTACACAAGTTTGTTAGTGGTAAATATTGATCAATATTTTTATATTTATTTATAATTAAAAAAATGGGAAATTTGATAGAAATTTGGGAAAAAAAAATTACAATTTTCAAAATGTGAAATGCTCTGCTTTTCAAACAGATAGTCATATCACACAAATACCTTAATGAGTATTATCTACCATATCTCTGCTTTACATTGGCATCATTTTTTAATTGTCCGTTAATGAATTTTGGACATTATAAAGTTTACAAGTGTCACAGCATTTTCAAAACGGCACCCCTCAAATAATGCAAAACTGCATTTGGGAAGTTTGTTAATCCTTTAAGCCAGGGGTAGGGAACGTACGGCTCTCCAGCTGTTGCAAAACTACAACTCCCAGTATGCATACTTGACTGCTTTTCTTGGAACTCCCATGGAAGTGAATGGAGCATGCTGGGAGTTGTAGTTTCACAGCAGCTGGAGAGCCAAAGGTTCCCTACCCCTGCTTTAAGCATTTCACAGAAATTATAAAATATGCAGGTGAAATTTAGACATTTCATTGTTTTTCAATAAAACATTCATTTAGCCTTAAAATTAACACATTCACAAAGGGTTAAAGGAGAAAATGCATCTCACAGTTTGTTGTGCAATTTCTCCCGAGCACAGAAATACCCCATAAGTGGGTGTAAACTGAGGTTCGGGCACAGGGCAGTGCATGGAAGGGAAGGAGCAACACTGAGAATTTGAAAAGTACTTTTTGCTGCAATAGTTTTTGGTGCCATGTCTCATTTGCAGAGCCTCTAAAGTACCAGTATAAAGGTAACCCCCCAAAAGTGACACCATTTTGAAAAATACATCCCTCAGAATTTATCAGGAGGTCTAGTGAGCATTTTGACCCAACAGCCTTTTCACAGATTTTATTAAAGGCATTCTATTATTAGAGTCCTGTTTTTAGCTAAACCCACGTCGGAATAGCCTTAAAGAGGACCTTTCATGGTTTGGGGCACAGGCAGTTCTATATACTGCTGGAAAGCCGACAGTGCGCTGAATTCAGGCTTTCCCGATCTGTGCCCCGGGTAAAAAGCTATTGGTCCCAGTACCGTAGCTCTTTACAGTCAGAAGGGCGTTCCTGACAGTCAGTCAGGTACGTCCTTCTTCAAAGCAGCGCCTATCGCGCTGTACAGTTTGAGCGGGGAGGAACGCCCCCTCCCTCTGCTCACAGTGCTCGTCCATAGACGAGTATTATCAGGAGGGGAGGGGGCGTTCCTCCCCGCTCACACTGTATAGCGCGTTGCTTTGAAGAAAGACGTACAACCAAAACGTGGGGACCAAAAACGCAATAGAAATAAATACACCAAAAGGAAAAGTTTCTTTTATGTATAAAATATGTAAATATTTATTAATACTTAGTATAAAAAAAAGAGAAATATATGGCAGCAGGGCAGATGTAACAAAAAAGCCAAAGAGAAGATACAAAGATATAAAACAAGTGATCATTACCGATGTATCAATCGCCAATATAAGTATATAGTGGGGTAGAAAGTATAAAAATTATCTCTACAATAGCATAAATATAAAGATATAATAATTCCCCAATATATATAGAAAATAAATCACCGCAGGTAACAGGTTACACCAGTATGTTAATAATTACATGATGGTAAATACCCAAATATTGTACATATGGCTCCACCCATCAAAGATAGTGAAGCAGTAGAAATTTATGTCAGCACAAATACATGTGCATCAAAGGGTATATAAAGAAATATATTAAGTCACATAACATCCAATAACAGGTTAACCTGCATCAATATGTAAAAATGGTGGTACATGTGCTGAAAATATGCCCAATCATACGATCAACATAAATAGCTAAAGAGCAAACGCCAAAAAGCGCAAACGCCAAAAAGGATGGAATCATATATCAATGAAAATGTATTAGATGTGAGACACAGATTAGGGCAAACAGACTGATGCCAGGGCCACCCTCTTTTAGCAAGTGCCGTACCAGTTTCTGTCACCATGACTGCAGGTAGTTGTTATCTGGTTCTATTCACATAGTACATGTTTCTGTTTGCCCTAATCTGTGTCTTACATCTAATACATTTTCATTGATATATGATTCCGTCCTTTTTGTCGTTTGCGCTTTTTGACGTTTGCCGTTTAGCTATATATGTTGATCGTATGATTGGGCATATTTTCAGCACATGTACCACCATTTTTACATATTGATGCAGGTTAACCTGTTATTGGATGTTATGTGACTTCAGCGCACTATCGGCTTTCCAGCAGTATATAGAACTGCCTGTGCACCGGACCATGAAAGGTCCTCTTTAAAAAATGCTATTCTACCCCTACCTTTACATGTCTTCTCCGCGCCGCCATTCCTTAGATATCCTGGTTTTTGTCCATATGCTAATTAGTTTTCTCGCTGCACTGGGGGCGATCTCCAGCACTCAAACATCACTAGGGGTATCCCCTGTGCTCCGAGAAAACTATCCAGCACCTGTTTGGCCACAGGAAAATGGCAACGGACATACACAGTCGGTGCTTTTTTGAAAAAGATGTGATGGGACATGGAAGAAGAGGCAGAGGCAGGGAACAAGAAGAAGGTGGGAGAGGCCACAGGAAAATGGCCAACGGACATGCGCAGTTCACGCTCTTGGATCCAGAGAAGAGGATCACGCAAGAAGAAGGCGGAGGCTGTGAAGAAGACAGGCCGTCGATGGAGAGTTTTCAAGCAGCCCTGGGGATTACATCAGTGCTGTTTGAGCACTGAGGAGTGCCCCCAGTGCTGTGAGAAAACTCATGTACATAAAGAAGATATTTCTAAGAAATGGCAGCGCAGATGAGAATTCCTACCATTCCTACATGTATTTACTGTAAAAAGGGTTTTTAATGATAGAAGTAGGCAATCCCAATCTTGCTAACCACCCTTTTTAACATGCTCTTAAGAGTTTTATTGAAGCTCTCCAATAGAACACCTGTCTGGGGGTGATACACAGGGGTTCACAGGTGCTGAATTTCCAGGAGCTTATACATCTCTTTCATTACCTTGGACATAAAAGGAGTCCCTTGTTCAGTCAGGACCTCCTTGGCTATGCCTGTCCAAAAGAACAATAAAAAAGCTCCTTGGCAATTAGCTTGGCTGAAGTATGTCTCAAGGGTACGGCCTCAGGATATTGTGTAGTATAATCTAACACCACTTATATACACTGATGACCCCTAGCAAACATTACAATAGGACCTACCAAGTCCATGGCCACTCTTTCAAAGAGTACCTCTATAATGGCTAGGGGTACAAATGAACTCCTGAAGTGTGACACAGGAGCAGTTAGTTGACACTCTGGGCAGGCGTTACTCTTGAATATGCTTATTAGAGATGAGTGAACAGTAAAATGTTTGAGGTTCGATATTCGTTTCGAGTAGCCCCTCAATATTCGACTACTCGAATCGCATATCGAACCCTATTATAGTCTATGGGGGGAAAATGCTCGTTTCAGGAGTAGGCAACGTTCAATCAAATTATACTTACCAAGTCCACTTGATAAGCATTAGAGATGAGCGAGTAGTACTCAATCAAGTAGGTATTCGATCGAATAATACGGTATTCAAAATACTCGTACTCGATCGAGTACCACTCGCTGTTTGAATGTAAAAGTTCGATGCAGAACCAGCATTGATTGGCCGAATGCTATACAGTTGGACAATCAACGCTGGTTCTTCTCCTACCTTTAGAAGTCTTCTCCGTGCAGCTTCCCCGCGGCGTCTTCCGGCTCTTCATTCACTCTGCCAGGCATCGGGCCTGGGCAGAGCCAACTGCGCATGCCCGCACTACAAGCGGACATGCCGAAAATATGCCTACTAGAGATGAGCGAACGCTGTTCGATCGAATAAGTATTCGATCGAATATCATGGCGTTCGATATATTTGTTCAAAATCGAATACAAGGCCGCATACGCAGTAAAAATTCGTGTCCCCTCCCACCTGGTGCGTTTTTTGCACCAATAACTGTGCAGAGGAGGTGGGATGGGAACTACGATAACGGAGGCAGTGAAAAAAATTGAAAAAAAAACATTGGCTGCCGAAAACATGTAACCTCCCATTCATAAGAACAGCTGCCGCCCTATTTGCCATTTTGGCCGTCAGACATAGGGAGAGAAACATATCTGCTGAGGGCTAGATAGCGATTAGCTTCAGATAGGCAGGCAAGAACTAAAGAAGAAAACCAACAGCTCTTCTCAGAGCTATACACTATAGGGACATCAGTCCAGCTTTCCCCGGACGGTGGAAAACAGAGATACACAACAGATACAAGTTCATATATAGCGGAGAAATAGCTTTCATTTTTGGCTGTCCACACACAGAATAGCCAGAATCCACAGCAATTACAAGTTCATATCGCTGGAAAAAGCCTTTAATTTTATTTATTTTTTTTTGGGGGGGGGGGCCTGAAACATAACATCAATCCACAGCAGTGACTAGTTCATATAGAGCTGATAAGCACAAAAATGAGGCAAATTCATAACATATGTGTGGGAAGCATAGTATCGACCCCAAACATAAAACTACCACACATTACTATTGTAAAACATAATGAAATTTATTAATATCCACTAAAAATAGACAACATATACAAAATATATAATAAGACAATACAAAAAGGGGGAATGAAAATACATCCAAGTACTAGTAAACCAAATCAGCAGGTAGGTGAATAGGGATATGAATCAAATATCTAGTGGCACTATGCCCAAGTGTGAATCACTAGATTCGTACCATAACATACTAAGGTGTAAACCACATCCTTAAAAGAATAGTGTCATAGCTACCACAATAACATACATAACGCACATATCACATACCTATACTGTTTACAGGGCCCGACACATGTTTCACCCACACGCAACGTGGGCTTCATCAGGGGACACTGTTAGTGCAAACACTGCAGCTTTATATACTAAAAATACTGATGCAAGAACTCGCCACATGTGTGTATATCTTCCTGCTACTGCCTAGTTCGCGTCTGACTGCGTGTAGGAAATGGCCGACTAAATAAAAAAATGCGCATGCGTCAAAAAAGTCTATCACTAGAGGTCTAGCGTACTGCATACTACATATACTCGCTCTATCTGAAACTAAATCTCTCTAAGACTGAACCACTACTGTTTCCACCATCTAACAGATCTGTCCCTGATATATCCATTGCAGTCTCAGGCCTTACCATAACTCATAGGCAGCAGGCCCGCTGCCTCGGGGTCATGTTTGACGCAGACCTTTCCTTCCCTCATGTTGAATCACTCGCACGTTCATGTCACCTCCACCTCAAAAACATCTCCAGAATACGCCCTTTCCTTATCAGAGATACACTAAAGACACTTATTGTCTCTCTGATTCATTCTCACCTTGACTACTGTAACTCCTTGCTAATCGGTCTTCCCCTCACTAAACTCTCCCATCTACAATCTATTCTGAATGCAGCGGCCAGGCTCATCTATCAGGCTAGACGCTACAGCGATGCCTCTGGTCTGTGCCAGTCGCTACACTGGCTGCCTATTCATTATAGAATAAAATATAAAGTTATTACTCTCATCCACAAGGCTCTCCATAATGCCGCACCTCCCTACATTTCCTCCCTCATCTCTGTCTACCGCCCAACCCGTGCTCTCCGCTCACTCAATGACCTAACACTTACATCCTCTATTATCAGAACCTCCCACGCTCGTATACAAGACTTCTCCCGAGCTGCACCACTTCTCTGGAATGCTCTACCCCGGACAATCAGATTAACTCCCAATTTCTACAGCTTTAAGCGCAAACTAAAGACACATCTCTTCAGACAGGCCGATCACAATTACTAATGTCAACCCTTCCGTACTACAATTAGAATCCCTAAATTTTAACCCTCCTCTGTCCCCGCTCCCACACTACCCCACTTGATATGGTGCCTTTTCAGCCTAACATCTGTTCAAGCTCCATCCACATGTTAAAGGTCACCACTAGTGACTGCTCATACAGTATTATTTGTGTAATGACAGTCACCTCTATTACAGAATTGTCTGACCCCTGTATAAGCAATGCCGCCCCTGCTACCTCTTGTGTCACCCCCTCTACCTCATAGATTGTAAGCTCTTGCGAGCAGGGCCCTCAGCCCCATTGTGTGAAATGAAGTTCTTTGTTATGTATCTGTCTGTATCTGAGCCCTACAAATTGTACAGTGCTGCAGAACATGTTGGCGCTATAGAAATAAAATGTATTATTATTATATTATTATAAATCCTATATGTGCAAAGTGAAAAGTGACCGAGTGCGAAGTGAAAAACAAATGTAAAAATTTTTTTTTACAAAATCATGTCATAAAATTCTTTCATAGATTATGGTATAATGAATGAAAATCCACATAGATGGAGGTCTCCACATATTCCATACAAGGGATGGATGAAAATCCTTGTCCAATTACAAATAATTCTGTCCACATAAGACGTTTGAACCACTTTGTCTAGAACAGGGGTGCTCACACTTTGTCAGCGTGTGAGCTACTTTATAACATGCCCAAGTCCAAAGATCTACTACCCACTTCTTGTGGGCGGGGCCAGGGCGGGCCTGTGGGTGGTACCGGGTCATGTTTGTGGGTGGGGCCAGGCATGTGGGCGGGGCCAGCTCGTAGCATGCGAGCAGGAGACAGCGGCGTTCTGTGGCCGCCCAGGGATCTCTGCTGTCTGCTTGTTCACAGCGCAGGCAGAGAGTTATCTCTGGACACTGGCAGGCTGGGGCTGCGGCAGACCCAGCCTGCTCTCAGACTGCACTGTGAAGAAGCAGACAGCGGGGATCCCTGGCTGCATCCCGCGATCGACCCATACGTCCATTGCGATCGACGTAATAGGCACCCCTGGTCTAGAAGATATAGAACAATTTTTTTTACTATATGGTAAGTATAAACAACCATTTTATATATATATATATATATATATATATATATATATATAAACTATTACACACTACAGCAACATAACAACATAAGACAACATATAACAAAAACAGAAAACATAAACAAAATAAATTAAAAATAATTAAAATTAAAAACTATCCATAAGGAGACACACTATATAGAATATCTCACAAAAACACGCTACAGGAATGGAGCAAAGCTGATACCCTCATTGAGCCCATTTGGTTGGATTGTACTAAGAGTATAGATCCATTTACTCTCCATCTGTCCCAATCGCTTCTTCCAATCCCCTGCTCTTGGGCTTGTACTCACCTGATCAATGGCGCGGACACCAAATTGTGCCCTGACTGAAAACATCTTTTGCATTTCTCCTCATTTGTGCATGAGGAATTCCAGTGCCCAAATTTTTCACACTTGAAGCAGTATTGCGGCATACCATTATAGAAGCACCTGCTTTCTTTGCCAATCCTGAAAAAATTGGGTGGATGATGCAAACCTTCATAGCCTTGGTCTGTGAGATCTTCTCTAAATTGAGCAATAATCCTATACTTTCAAAATAAATAAGGTGTGTGAGCTAAAACATAACTTTTAATAAATATCACTTTAAAATAAGTGCCATGTGTCAGGATAAATTTTTGTGGGCACGTATGAAATTTATTCATTGGGTACTTTATTATTTTTATTTATTCTTCATTTGTCCCAGGTTTTTCCCACTCTCCAGTTTATCCTAAAATATCAAGTTTCCCACCATCTGATTTGTCATGTATATCAGTGGTGCTCAAAACATTCAATCCAGCGTTGCAGGGGTTACCCTGCCTTGCAACAGCCGGGCGTGGTCGACTCATTGATGGACTGGTATGTCGACCAATGGACGCTCGGATTGGGCAGCTGGGCTATTTGCTGGTGACCGCCCCTTGCCTATATAAGGGGGCTGGTCTGGACGCCCGGTGCTCTAAGATCAAACGCAAATCCTAACCTGAATTTATGTGTGTGTGGTGCTTGGGTTCCAGCCTGACAACACTCAGTGGCCCTACTTAGAAATATCCCCTTAGTCAGCAATGCCATTTATAGATAGGCAGCATGCTGCCTTGTGTGTGTGAGTGTGTCAGTCAGTATTCACACTCACCAGTTGTTAGGCTGTAGCTGCATTGGGGGTTGGGTGGCTGGAAGCACACAGGGTTTGTTGGTCTCTGGCTAGTCCAGGAGTTCTGGCTAGCCAGTTAGTTTATTTGTGCGGCTGCTCTAATTGCACTGGTCTCTGTGAACGGTAACAGAGCACACGTGGTCCTTTTATTTAGCTAGCAGTGACATCAACTGTCAGACAGTGTTCACACTAGGTGTTGGCTCCACAGGGTTTTAATTTGTTTAGTTTTTTTTTTAATAAACCCTGCTGACCATAACACCAGTTCAGATCTTGGCCAAAAGGCCGAGAAGCGTTTGTTAAACAATTTTTTTTACTTTATTATAACAAGATGTACAAAAAAAACTTTCTTTATGACATCCACAAATTACAGCTTGACAAAATCAATGAAATAACAAATTCCATAACTTAATATTCCATAAGCTATTTGCTCTCTTTTTCCCAAACTTTTTGCTAACCAATAAATAAAATATATATACTTTTGACAACGCTAATTTTACACATTCAACTTCTGTAATGACGCCCTTATGATATACAAGAATGTTACTAGTTTTCCATGAGGACTCTTTTAAACAATTTATTATTGTCCAACACACTTTCTTTTTCTCACTAGGAATGTTTAAATTCACACCAAAGAACACAGTCTCATAATCCAGGGATCTCAACCCAGTTGTGAATTTCAGTAAATCGCAAACACTCTTCCATACAGTCCGTGCATAAGCACAATTCCATAACAGGTGACGCGTAGTTTCTTCAGAACCGCACACGGCTCTGGGGCATATTGGAGAAAGACCCAGCCTCCTGGCATGCTGGAAGGCTCTAACTGGTAAGGCCTCATGAACAACCAGCCACGACAGGTCCTTCAGACTGTTGTTCAAGTATGGTGCATTTACATTATTCCAGATTTCTTTACTCCAACTGTAAGAAAAAAACTTTACTGGCTCCATAGTGTCCTTCTTTCCCAAAACGGCAATTATCTTCCTTGGAGATTCCTACGTCTCTCTGTCCAAGCTGTTCAGTCCGTAAGTTTTATGGTTATTTCTAATGTCTTGTAGTGTTCTGGGCGCTGTAGCGTGACTGGGGTGGTTAAAGGGAGGGAAATCCATTTGTAGCATCTGAAAATGCAACCTGCTGCGTATTTCAAAAATGACGTCCAATCCGTCTGCATAAATGTTGCCCTGAAACAAATGGAGAAATAATGAACTTCTAAGATTTCCTTTAGTCGGGGCACACCTTTTCCTCCTTTTGCGTGGTCTTTGTGACACTTCTCCCGGCTAACCTCATGGCTTGAACTCCAAAAAAATCTGAAAAAAAATACGTTGTAAGATTTTAACAGTCCTTGTAGATGGAGGAAAAACCATATTCAGATAAAGGAGGACTGGAATAAGCACAGCTTTCATAATTAGCACTTTTCCCTCCATTGTTAATTTTCTGGCTTTCCAGAAGTCAATTTTCTTCTGAATTTTCTCCTTAACAATTTCCAAGCTATCTTCTCCTTTATTCTTCGCATCAAAGATAACACCAAGTATTTTAACTTTGTTTGACTGTACCTTTAAGGACGGGATGTCCACCGCTTGCCACTCCCCCAATGTGAAACATTCGGATTTAGCAAGATTAATGCATTTGACTTGTCTACCGTTTCCTCCTGGAAATGGCACTCCTCGTATGACCTTGTCTTTCCTTATGCATGTTAGAAGTGGTTCCATTGCGCATATAAACAAAATTGGCGAGAGTGGACAACCTTGTTTGACTCCTGATTTTAATTGGACAGCATCTGAAAGAAAGCCATTTATTAATATTTGACTGTTGGCGTTTCTGTAAAGCAAGGATATGGTTCGAATAAAGGGTTCAGGAAATCCCATCTTTTGCAACACCTTCCATAAATAACTGTGTGAGATTCTATCAAAAGCTTTGTGGAAGTCTATGTTCAAAATGGCAAGCTTTTGTTTCCTTTCTGGACATACCATATGGTATCTTTATCTTTTAGATTCTCCCATATCCCCCTTTTGGGGACCGCACAAACCTGGTCTCCATGAATCACCTTGTTCAGGGTCTCTTTCATCCTGTTGACTATTATTTTTGTGAAAACCTTGTAGTCGGAATTCAACAAGGTGATTGGTCTCCAATTTTCCAATAAATCTCTCCTACCTTTCTTGTACAGTAAGGTGACGATTCCCACTCGCCACAAATCTGGCATCTCTGTTGCTTGAAATATTTCTTAAAAAACTGGAAAGAGGTCATCCTTTAAGAGGAAACATAAATAAAATTCAACTGGTAACCCTTCCACTCCGGGAGTCTTCCCAGGCGACAGGCTTTTTAACGCAAACAGAAATTCATGAGGCATAATGTTAGTCAGCAGATTCTCTTGCTCTTGCCTTGGCAATTGTTGATCTAAGGATAATAACACATCTTTAAGAAAACAGTTATCAATTTTTTTACTTTCAAATAAATCCTCATAAAATTGCTGTGCCTTCCCCAGCATGCCTTCCAAACTATTTTCTCCTTCTAGCTCCTCCATGAGTTCCTTCACTCCAGCTAGTTTCCTGAAAAAAAAAAACAGGTACACTTTTCCCCCTTCTCCAGTTTTTCTACTTTAGAGGAAAATATAATTTCTTGGCCTTTTTCATTAATGGCTTCATTAATACTCTTTTTTAACACTAATATCTCTTCTTCAGTATTAATCCCCACTTTTTGCAAGTTCTGCATCGTTGTTAGGATTGTGCAGAAGCTGCGGCCATGAGATGGGCGTCGCTGCCTGTTCTTCTGTACAGTCCAGGGTTGCAGGGGTTAACCTGCCTTGCAACAGCCGGGTGTGGTAGAGTCTTTGATGGACTGGTGTGTCGACCAATGGACGCTTGGATTGGGCAGCTGGGCTATTTGCTGGTGACCGCCCCTTGCCTATATAAGGGGGCTGGTCTGGACGCCCGGCGCTCTAAGATCAAACCAAATCTGATAACCTGAATTGATGTGTGTGTGGTGCTTGGGTTCCAGCCTGTAAAATATTTAGTGGCCCTAGT
This sequence comes from Leptodactylus fuscus, assembly GCF_031893055.1. Lineage (NCBI taxonomy): Eukaryota > Metazoa > Chordata > Amphibia > Anura > Leptodactylidae > Leptodactylus > Leptodactylus fuscus. Next base: position 35,754,185 of record NC_134265.1, on the reverse strand, counting down.
TAGTAAATTCCCCAGAGACAGCAATGCCATTGGTAGTTGGACAGCATGCTGCCTTGTGTGAGTTGTGTGAAAGCTCATTAGGCCTTTGCTGTGTCAGTCAGCATTCACACTGACAGGTTGCTGGCTGTAGTTTCTTTGGGGGGTTGGGTGGAACTAGAAGCACACAGTGCCCCAGTCCACCAATTCCTCTCAGCTCTTACGTTTAAAGCAAGGCCAGAGCTTGGTAGCAGACTTTGCTATAGAGTTTCGAACCTTGGCATCTGAGCTGGATTGGCCGGACAAGGTACTGGTGGCAATCTTTTGGGAAGGTTTGTCCTCAAATATAAAGCCTTCTACCTCCCTCTCTGCCCTAATAAATTCAGCTACTCGTGTGGATACACAGTTGTCTGATAGAAGAGTGGAGCGGGGGCTTGAGCGTAATCTTATGTCACAGAGGGGGGTCATAAACTCTACCACTCGCCTGTTGAGGAGTCCACGGAACCTATGGACACCTCCCGTGCTTCCACTCCTGGTGGCAGCAGGAGTAGGAAAATCAGGGGGGTAATTTGTTACCGTTGCAACAGACCAGGGCATATTGCTCTTCAATGCTCGACCCCACTGGAAAAGAAGGCTAGCCAAGTGTCCATTGGGGGTAGGTTACTTGGTACACAAAAGTCCCATAATCGTGTCCATTTCCCAGTAGCCCTTAAGCTGGGTAATGGTTGGGTAAATACTAGAGCAATGATAGACTCTGGGGCCATGGGGAATTTCATGTCAGACAAATTCGCCCAGCAGAATGGTGTGCCCATGAGAGCTCTTAAGACCCCCATTAATATTACGGTGGTAGACGGGTCGCAGATCCGATTTGAGACGCCACTGTTGCTTCTGCGGAGTAAAACACTGCATACAGAGAAGCTCTCTTTTCACATCTTGGAGGGCTTAACTGATGCATGGTTACGCCGGCAGTCACCAGTCATAGACTGGAGGCAAGGGGAGATTATTAAGTGGAGTTCTGAGTGCAAGGGCAGGTGTATGGAGGCTATACCATCTGCCGTTCCTCCAGTGAGGCCTTCAAAGCAGGAGGGCTTACCTCCTCAGCCTGCAGAGGTTTTTGCTATAAATACTATTAAGACTCTGCCAGTACCTGGGTCTCATAATTACTCCACTGACCTGTTGCCAAGGGCAATGCCGCCTCAAGGCAGAAGCAGGAGGCGTAAATCTGCAATAAAGTCTCACTGTTTCCTGCCATCAGGTGCCAGCCAGGGTTTGTGACCGCAAAAAATAAGTGGGAAAAAAACAAACTTTAAGCAGAGTGTTGGCACAGTTTCTGGGCAGAATAAAGGGACTAGACTTGTACACTCCACTGACTTGCCAAGTCCTGTACTAAATGGCAAAGTTCCACGGCCTGTTTATTTTGCCATGAGTCAGGCCAAGGCCAGGAGCAGAGCAACAGCTGACATCAGACATAGGTCAGACACGGAGTTGTCCCCAAGGGATCGTGTCTGGCTCACTCCTTGCCATTTCCGTCTCCGACCTGGAGACGCATGGCGTTGTTGTGCCGTGGGGGGGTAGTGTTAGGATTTCGGTTTACAGAGTTGGTTCAAGGCTTATTTTTTGCGGGACATCCTGTGCTTTCCACTAGTAGTTTTTTGGGGTATGTATGACTTTTTGATCACTTTTTTTAGCATTTTTTGTAAGGCAAAATGTGCAAAACTTTATTTCCGGCGTTTTTTTTCCGTTTTTTTCCCCGACGTTCACCGAGCAGGTTAAATATTATTTCTTTTTTATTGTACAGGTTGTTACACATGCGGCAATACCAAACATGTATTGTTTTTATTAATATTTTGGATTTTTTATGTAATTCATTTTGTATAGAAGAGGGAAGTTTGTGGGGTTTTATAACTGGGTTAAGGGTATATCGTCACTCCATAGGGAGTGTCATGCCCCAGGACTTTGTTCATTCACTGACATCTATCTGTGATATTATGTTTTGCCTTTTTTTTGGTGTGTCCCTCCTGTCTTCCTGTATTCTTAGCTGTGTGTAATAGCTCCTCCCAGTTCTCTGTGTATGTGTAGTTCATCTTGATGCATGTAACATGTCTGCACAGCCTCTGGAAATTCAACATTTTTTCACCTGCTGTTAATGAGGATTTAACAAGATTTATCCAGAATAAAGCATTTGGAATCTTCTCTACACCTCCTCAGCTGAGTTGAACACTGTCTGACAATGTATCTGATGTGAGTACTGGTTACATACAGAGGACTTCAGGGCTCTCTCTCACAACCTCACACTTGCAGTCAAGCTATTGAGTCAGAATAGGGAGAGACCACCATATACAGTCCTATGAAAAAGTTTGGGCACCCCTATTAATCTTAATCATTTTTAGTTTTAAATATTTTGGTGTTTGCAACAGCCATTTCAGTTTGATATATCTAATAACTGATGGACACAGTAATATTTCAGGATTGAAATGAGGTTTATTGTACTAACAGAAAATGCGCAATATGCATTAAACCAAAATTTGACCGGTGCAAAAATATGGGCACCTCAACAGAAAAGTGACATTAATATTTAGTACATCCTCCTTTTGCAAAGATAACAGCCTCTAGTCGCTTCCTGTAGCTTTTAATCAGTTCCTGGATCCTGGATGAAGGTATTTTGGACCATTTCTTTCTACAAAACAATTCAAGTTCAGTTAAGTTAGATGGTCGCCGAACATGGACAGCCCGCTCTCAAATGATCTGAAAACAAAGATTGTGCAACATAGTTGTTCAGGGGAAGGATACAAAACGTTGTCTCAGAGATTTAACCTGTCAGTTTCCACTGTGAGGAACATAGTAAGGAAATGGAAGACCACAGGGACAGTTCTTGTTAAGCCCAGAAGTGGCAGGCCAAGAAAAATATCAGAAAGGCAGAGAAGAAGAATGGTGAGAGCAGTCAAGGACAATCCACGGACCACCTCCAAAATGCTGCAGCATCATCTTGCTGCAGATGGTGTCACTGTGCATCAGTCAGCAATACAGCGCACTTTGCACAAGGAGAAGCTGTATGGGAGAGTGATGAGAAAGAAGCCATTTCTGCAAGCACGCCACAAATAGAGTTGCCTGAGGTATGCAAAAGCACATTTGGAGAAGCCAACTTCATTTTGGAAACAAAGATTGAGTTGTTTGGTTATAAAAAAAAGGCGTTATTCATGGCGTCCAAAAAGAAACAGCATTCCAAGAAAAACACTTGCTACCCACTGTAAAATTTGGTGGAGGTTCCATCATGCTTTGGGGCTGTGTGGCCAATGCCGGCACTGGGAATCTTGTTAAAGTTGAGAGTCGCATGGATTCCACTCAGTATCAGCAGATTCTTGAGAATAATGTTCAAGAATCAGTGACGAAGTTGAAGTTACGCCGGGGATGGATATGGGCAAGACAATGATCCAAAACACCGCTCCAAATCAACTCAGGCATTCATGCAGAGGAACAATTACAATGTTCTGGAATGGCCATCCCAGTCCCCAGATCTGAATATCATTGAACATCTGTGGGATGATTTGAAGTGGGCTGTCCATGCTCGGCGACCATCTAACTTAACTGAACTTGAATTGTTTGTCCAAAATACCTTTATCCAGGATCCAGGAACTGATTAAAAGCTACAGGAAGCGACTAGAGGCTGTTATCTTTGCAAAAGGAGGATCTACTAAATATTAATGTCACTTTTCTGTTGAGGTGCCCATACTTTTGCACCGGTCAAATTTTGGTTTAATGCATATTGCACATTTTCTGTTAGTACAATAAACCTCATTTCAATCCTGAAATATTACTGTGTCCATCAGTTATTAGATATATCAAACTGAAATGGCTGCTGCAAACACCAAAATATTTAGAACTAAAAATGATTAAGATTAATAGGGGTGCCCAAACTTTTTCATAGGACTGTAGGTGTGTGGGGTCTTATTAAGCCATAAGCACTTTTCTGCAAAGGAACATGGGAAGAATATGCAAATCTGACTTCCATGATGTTATTAGGATGTCAGTGCCTTAAAGGGATTCTACCATTAAACTACTTTTTTTTTCTAATTACCACGTCGGAATAGCCTTAAGAAAGGCTATTCGTCTCCTACCTTTAGACGTGGTCTCCGCTGCGCCATTCCGTAGAAATACCGGTTTTAACCGGTATGCAAATGAGCTCTCCGCAGCAATGAGGGCGGGCCCCAGCGCTGAAACACCGATGAGCGCGTCCCCATTGCTGCCCAGAGCTCTTTCCTGCGCCGCCTCCTTCTTCTGCAGCAACTCCGCCTCTTCTGGCTTCTCTTGCTCTTGTAGTTCAATACAGGAGCATAGAGAGGCCACCCCAAAATGGCCGCCGGCCAGCTCCTGTATTGAACTGAAAGAGCGGCTACCCCAAAATGGCCGCCGGCCAGCTCCTGTATTGAACTGCAAGAGCGGCTACCCAAAAATGCCTGCGAGACCCTTCCTCCCTGCATGCTGGATATGCCTGCAACCTCCATAGAATATTCATGCTGCCTGTAGAGACTCTTCAGCTGTAGTTTAGACATGACTTGCAATCCTAACCCTTTAAGGTTGTATGTCTCATAGAACTTTTGTAGTGTGAAGTAAAACCATGGTGGCACAAAGCTCCAGGGCTTTGTGCAATCCAAAACCTGCCATCCCCACTTAATGAAAAGCCAACCCCCTAAATATTTTGCCATTCCACTCGCCCATCTTCCTGAAAGAAAAACTTTGTGAAGCAGTAGCCAATAATGAAGCTGCGAAAGATAGATCAGATCAGGCATACCTAACCCTCCATGTCGAGGAGTTTTAACACATTTACTCCTGGCTACCCTTTCCATGGACGAACCCCATAAAAAGACATAGAGCATTCTAGTCGTTTGTTGCAGCCAAAGTGACGAAGGTGAGGTGACATGACATGTGAGGTATAATATTATCGGCAAAATTACTGCCTTTATAATTAAGACCTTCCCATACAATGAAAGTTGCCTCCATCCTATAAAAATTAAGCTTCTTAGCGATGCAGAGACCTAGCTGTTGGAAGGAAAAATCCCCTTTTAAAGCCGGTTCAAAACGAACACCAAGGATGTCCAGGCCCTCAGCACAATAAGTGAGCTGAGTGTCCCGAACCTCCTCCCTACCTGCAAAAACTGAATAATTAGACTTGGACCACTCGCCAATGTCGAGATTGAGCAAAAAATTCTTAAATGTAGCTTGGCTCGTTCCAAGTCCGCTCGCGAGGTAGATATGAACACAACATCGTCCATATAAGCTAAAACCTTCACAGCTAGGCTTCCCTCGCCTGGTATAAGGAAACCCTTTACAAACTTGTCTCTTATGATCGACAAGATCAGAGGTTTCATTACGCTAATAAACAGAATTGGGGATAGAGGGCACCCCTGTCTGACTCCAGAGGAAACGGAGAAATGACTGCTAAGAAAGTCATTCACCTGCACACAACTTGTGACTCCTGAGTACATGGCGGAAATTACCTTTCTCATCTGAATCGGTACTCCGAAAGCCTGCAAAACCTGAAATAAGAAACAGTGAGAGACGGAGTCATAGGCCTTCTGCAAATCTATGGAGGTCAATATCAAGGACTGTCCTCTAGACTGTGCGGTATAGATAATGTCCCTAATCAGCAAAAGATTCTCATGACTCTGTCTCCCTGGAATAGCACACGTCTGCGCAGGCGAAAACAAATCAGGCAAAACCAATTAGTAATAATTTTCGTTACCACTTTGTAGTCAAAGTTGAGCAAGGTGATAGGTTGCCAATTCTTAATATCCTTCCTATCCCCTTTTTGTACATTAAGGTTATAACTCTCTGCTTCATAGATGGAGACAGAGTTCCTGAGGTAAAAATATACTGGATCCATCTGCACAAAATAGAGGCCGACAATATCCCAAAACTGGAGATAAAACTCCTTACCTAATCCATCCAGACCTGGAGTTTTATTCGCCCTCATGGACTTAATAGTAGTTAAAACTTCTCCTTCCGTTACAGGATCTGTCAAGGCCCCATCCTGCTCAGATGGAATCCAAGCCTCTATAACGGAGATATAGTCCGCCATCTCCACAGCGGAGGCTACATCCTTCTTAGCGTATAGCTGAGCATAGAACTCTTTAACAGTGTCTATCACCTGACTACCATTTACTCCTGTTCCCCCCGAATTATAGATACCCTGTATGACCGAACGGTGCTAACAGGCTTTCTTGAAGAAGAAGTGGGTGCATTTCTCCCCCTCCTCAACATGCTGCACCTTTGATCTAAAAATAATCCCCTTACCCTTCTCCTCCATATACTTATGAATTTGTTGTTTGGTCTCTTCTAACTCTTGAACCACTTCTATCCCTGCCTCCCTCATTTTAGTTAAGACCATCATTCTGTTCAATAAGATGTTATATGCCCTGCGACTCTTCCTTGCTACGTCCTTCCCATAAACCTTAAAAAAAGAAGCAGTTTGTTCCTTTACCCAGTCCCACCACAATAATATAGAGTCGTACTGCCTGCCCCATCTGCGCTACCCAGGAATGAAACTGTGTTGTGAACAACTGGCCCACATCAGGCCCCTGAAGTAATTGAGCATTAAGCTTCCAGAAACCTTTACCTCTGTCCGCCACTCCTGATAAATGCAGAACTGGTAAGAGACCTCTGTGATCAGAGAATCCTACTAGTAACTGTGAAAACCCCTGGATAGTAAAATGCGCTGTACACAAAATATAGTCAATCCTAGAGGAAACAGTTCCGCGGTCTGAAAAATACGTGAAGTGAGCTGCTGCATCATTCCACAATGCTGAAACATCTTGAAGCGCAAAGTCTTGAATGATAGTACACAATTCTTTTCCGATACTATCTAGAGGTGTAGCATTAGCCCCTGAGCGCCCCGACTGATCCGTGATACAGTTCAAGTCCCCCGCCACCACAGTGGGCATTGTTCCAGGAAGGAATAATTTCAAATAGGCCATGAACTGCACACGGTCCACTCTGCGCGCCGGGGCATAACAATTTAACATACGTACATGTTGTCCTGCATAGTCTAAGTCCACTTGTTGTAGGCGACCCGGTACAAGCACCTTGTGCGAAAACAGACAGGTACGGAGATTTTAGAAAAAGTCCCAGACCTGTACTCCGAGTCCCGTCAGACAGGACCCAGAACGCGGAACCATGAGACCACTCGTCCGGAGAAGGAAGTATAGACAATGGGCATTCCTGCAACAGAACCAAATCTACAGGTAACGTAGCAACATAATCCAAAATGGCAGCTCTACGAATTTTTGAGGCCATGCCTCGAACATTAAGTGAGAGTAGACGGAGCATGGGAAACAGTTAAAAAGGAAAAAACATTGAAAAGAAAAGGGAAAAAAAATCAAATCTCTTGGTCGGAGAACCCACAGACCGCTTTCAAATTGCCTACATCTTCCACTTCCAAGAATGCTATAGATGGTGAAATAGGACCAATATCTCCAGAGTTCCCTGACGCCAAAACCGCAAACTGATTTTGGGTACGTTGTCCTGCAGACAGTAAACACAGTTGCTTGCTTCTTGCGTGGGGGACCCATAGACTTTTTGGTGGACCTGTGTCTGTTTTTAATTGTCTTGAACTCTGCAGAGCCATGAGCCTCTTGAGGGGTGGGACCAATAACTGTGCCAGAAGAGGAGGCGGAGTCCACTGTAGAAGTCAACCCCTCTATTGGTGAAGGATCCACATCTGCCCAAACAATGTCTGGGCCAGTGTCTTCCTCTGTCTCTGGCTGCATAGGGGAGAGAAACTCTTCTACTTCCTGGTCAGAAAGAATGTCTGTGCTTGTCAACAACATGTGAGGTGTAGTAGATGCTGTAATAAAACTAGCACCATCTGGGCATTCACCCTCCTGCTTCTCTTTCTGGACTGCCCCCTCTCCATGCAGCTTAGCTGATACCAGAGCCACATGGGAGGTGTGTAGAGTCTCTTCCTGTTGCTGGCTCACAACCCCCTTCTGCCCACCGGTCACAACAGTGAGGGAGAATGCTGTGTTCAGGGACTTAATCCCAGCATCCTGTGTGGTAGTGATGTCATTTGTGGGCATGGCCAGAAGCCTGGAACTTTCCTGAACAATGGCGGCACCGGCCACTGCCCTTCCCTGTGAGTCAGCCATGTGCTCAGATCCTGCAGCCTGCAATCCCCTTTGCTCCATAGCCTGCAGCTCCTCTTCTGCCAGGTCTGATGGATAGTACACTGGTCCCTGGTCTGGGCGAGCAGCATCAGCATAACTGCGCACAGTAAACTCTCCTCTGGGACAGTTCCTGGCAAGATGTGTTCTGAGCCCACACAAATCACACGCACGGGGCTGATCACATCTTGCTGCTTTATGCGCAGCACTGCCACAGTTTCTACACAATTTCCCCGTCGGGAACATCTCCTGTGTGTGGCCAAATCTGTAACATGAGCGGCAATAGCGGGGCTGCCCAGGGTAGACCAAATACCAACGATTCCCCCCAAAGAAAAGGAAGCAGGGGGGGGTGCTACACTCCTCCAATCCCCTCTGGATCTGGTTTAAAACGGACCCAGAAATGGATCTTGCTGTTAGGGATCGCATAAGCATTTTTCAGCTTTTGTCCGCCCCTAACCATTGTGCAGTAACGTTGCAGAAAAACCACAACATGTGCAGTCTCAGTAAAAGGATTGAATAAATGTATAGTCACCGGCTTGTCATCCATTTGGAACATGGGGATAAGGGTGAAACCCTTAAGCTCCTCCTCCTGCGCCAAAGTCCGGCAGCGTTCATAGATCGCCAAACACTCCGACTGAGTGGCAAAAGTGACATCATAAATTCCTCTGGGTACGTTGTCCTGCAGACAGTAAACATCTTACGCGCAAAGTCTTAAAAGCTTGAATAAAATGCCATTCACAAATTTTCCAAGGGTCATCGACATGCGCACTTCTGGCCCAGCCAGAAATCGAATGGTGTTGTGAATCCCAGAGCCTTCCAAGGAGAACCACCTTTTTTTTTTTTTTTTTTTTTTTTTTTTAACTTGTTTACCCCCTACAGGGCACCATTTATTTTCCTATAAAACAAGTTTACAAAATCAATAAATCATAATGTGCACAAAATACAAAATCAAACAAATTCACACAGTGTACAGTATAAAAACATTAGTACAATCCATTACAGTATAAATCAATCAAATCCATATATTACAGGGTTACAAGATACAGGTAAAAGGACACATGGTGGCAGTTAAATAGCAGAATTCCATTCAGATAAAAACCGTTTCCTTAAAAGCGGTCTGTTTGCTCTTTTATCTAAAAGATAGTAAAAATGCATATCACTAAAACAGAGACCTAAAATATCGTCCAGTGTTAAAATGTCATGTCTGAAGATTAAAATATTCCTGGCCTTCCACAGTGCGCCCTGGGCACAGTTCATGGTCTTCCATGCGATTTCGTGTTGCTCTCTGGAGGGGCTCCGAAACAGTCCATAAAATATCTCAAAAGTCAAACTTTGGAGGTCCGCCATCTTCTTTAATAATGGCAACATTCTTAACCATAGGGCTTGGGCAATGTGGCACTCCCAGAATATATGTTTAACAGTCTCGTATCCATTGCAGGCGTTCCTGGGGCAGATGGCGGACGTCACGTAGCCCCTCCTATATTGAAAGGCTTGACATGGAAGACATCCGTGGGCGCACATCCAGGCCAGGTCCTTCTGTTGGTTTAAAAGAAACAGAGTATTAATATTTTTCCATACATTTTTAGTTTTATCCTCATCATAATTTAAAACTGGACATAAAACTTAATTCTCAGCACGTAGGTCTTTGATTAACTTTTTACTATCTCTAACTGTGTTATACTCTTAGATCTTAAATTAAATAACGCTAAAATCTTGCTATAAATGACATATCGGGGAGACAGGTTAAAAGCATAAGGGGCGGTTAATGTTATTTCGAACAAGCCGTGTCTCCGCATTAAAAAGCCAAGATTAAAACGTACAAAGTAAGACCAGTAGTGATTTTTAAAAAGAGTATTAAAACCATAAGAAAATAACTTAATTAAAAGAAACCGGTTAAAATTGGGAAATTCCTTGCCACCCAGCTTTATCGGCTTCATTACTTCTGACTGCTTCAGTTTCTCCATCTTAGAATTCCAAAAGAAAGTAAAACATGCTTTGGTTGTTTTTCTCAGCAATGTGGTGGGGGGAGGGAAAACAAGGCTTAAATACAATAGAATAGGTAAAACCACCATTTTGGTAATTAAAACCTTTCCATTCATACTCAAGTCTCTCATTTTCCACGCACACAACATCTTATTAATCTTATCTGCCACCATGTTCCAGGAATTAAGACCATCGTTCGACTCGTTAAAAGAGATACCTAAAATAGTAACAGAATCAGAAATAGTTACCGGTATGTCCCTAAAATCAAAACGTCCGATTGGTAAAATGGTACTTTTGTTAAGATTAATTTTAAAACCAGAGGCACAACAATAAAAGTCAATCTGCCTCAAAGTCTTGGTGATGGAAGGGGGGTCCCTGCAGAATATCGCGACATCGTCCATATACCCCACTGCTTTGGCCTCAAGTCCACTGCCCCCTGGAAGGGGGATTCCTCGGATCTGCTTATCTCTTCTTATTGCACATAAAAGAGGCTCCAGGGCACAAATAAAAAGCAGTGGGGATAAGGGACACCCCTGCTTTACTCCGGAGTTTAAAAGTACCTCTTGAGACATAAAACCGTTAACTAAAATACGACTAGTACAGTTCGTATAAAATGCCTTAAGAGAGGATAAAAAGCTAGACGGCATGCCCATTTTCTCTAAAACCTTAAAAAGATAAAAGTGTAAAACACTGTCAAAAGCCTTTTCGAAATCAATGGATAAAACCGCCACTTTACCTTTTCTGGCTTTCACATCCTCTATGACATCTTTTACCAAATTTACGTTAACCCAGATGCTCCTGCCGGGGATGGCGCACACTTGATTGGAGTGTATGATTTTGGCTACTATGGTCTTAATTCTGTTAGCACATACCTTAGCCATAATTTTATAATCCATGTTGAGCAGAGTTATAGGCCTCCAATTTTTTTAAATTATCTTTCTCACCTTTCTTGTGTATCAGTGTCACCACCCCATGGCACCAGGACTTTGGTAAAACTTTTGATCTAAAAACTTCTCTAAAAAGACAAATAAGAAAAAATTTTAAGACATCATAAAATTTTACATAAAATTCACTTGGCAAGCCGTCTAGCCCAGGCACCTTCCCAGTTTTAAAACTCTTAGTGGCCTCTGAAATTTCCCCAAGGTGGGACTATTAAAGGATTATCTTATCTAAAATTTCTTGTTCACTAAGATCATCTGTTAAAAACTTTTGGGAAGTGGGATCTAAAATAGCCGTAACCTCTTTTAACGAGTCCTCTAAAAAATATGGATCCACAGGTTTCTCTGTAAAAAGATTTGAATAAAAGTCATGCACTTTATTTAAAAGGCCCTGCATATCGGTGGCCCCATCCAGTTCTTCAATATGTGATTTTTTAATATTCCTCTTTTTTAAAAAAAATATCTGATACATTTCTCATCTTCTTCTACGTGCTTGGCACGGGAGTTAAAAATTATTTGTTTTCCTTTTTGCTCTAAGCACTTGTCAATGTCCTTTCTTACCTTTAAAATCTCGGGGCCAACCTCCACACCTTGTTCTCATAATCTATGCAGGGCCTGCAGGTGGGCATTTAACTCTTCATAAAAATTAAGTTTCTCCTTAGCGAGTCTCTTACCTTAGTGGATGAAGTAAGTTTTAATACACTTCTTCATTTCCTCCCACCATTTTGCGATCAGGGTTCTAGGATTCTTTGCCCGCCTGCACTCCAGATAACATGCTTTAAAATATTCTAAAACCCATGGATCTTCTAAAACGGAGACGTTCATCCTCCAGGTATTAAGACCGGTAAAATATTGGATAAAAGGTCACACCTCGATGGCAGTACGTCCTTGGAACAAAAAATAAAATCAATTCTTGAGCTACATGTGGAATTGCTCCAGGTGGCACCGGCACCCTCCGGTACGTTTGTGGCAGCTCTTCCACACATCTTTCAGTCCATTATCTATTACTAAGTTTTTTAACATACCGGAGGTCTTGTCGTAGAGGAGAACCTTTTCTTTTTTTCTATAAAAAACAATCAGTACACATAAAAAACGGGTCAGAAACGTTGTTGATAAATCGTTCAATACCGTTCATTGCAGTTCATCATCTTGGTTTTAATTGTTCTTTTTTTTTTTTTTTTTTCTTAAGTGGTAAAAATTTTTATTAAAATAGTTTATAGCTAAAAAAAAAACAAGTGCTCATCCTCACATGACCTGCAGGTGTTTATCACCCCAGTTTTATAAATCTACCAGGTGTTTCCATTTTTTGATATTCCAGACTCCTTCGGCGTCATCAAATCCTTGTTTATGTCCGTCCCATTGATAACATAGGTAAAGTTTGGATAAGAAGATTCTCACACATTCTTTTACACGCATTACATTTTTCTCAAAAAGAAGAACGTTTCTTGTATCCCATAGAACCTCTTTAACACAGGCTACAAACAACCATAGAACTCTGGCCTTTATATTTCCACACGCACCAAGACCAAAAAGAACCACTTCAAAATTTAAAGGGCTGACACCTGTTAATTCTTTTAACAAAGTACTTACGCTTTCCCAAAACTTCCTTGAGAAAGAACAACTCCAAAATAAGTGGGTAATGTTTTCTGTCCCTCCACATTTCTCTCTAGGGCACATATCAGTTCTCACCAGGTCTCGTTTCTTTTGTACCTCACGGACTGGAAGGATTCCATGCATATTCATCCACACAACATCTCTTTGTTGGTCATGCCAGGGACAGTCATACACTTCCATACTTTAACAACTTGGTCACCCTTCAACATAGGAATATCACACATCAATTCTTGCTCTCGCAAACACTTCAATACTGCCTTTTTTGCTATCATGTCATCCATAGTGAGCTTGTGAAGATAGTGTTTTATAATAAACTGTTCAATGCAAGTGTAGTGTTTTGAGATGTTATCACTAATGGGGTTGTTTCTGTTGCAAGACATCCAGCGTAAACAGATTAGCATCCATCCTGCCTTATACTTTAGCATGCAAGCAGCTTTGCATTCTCTTTTAAGTAGTTTCCCTGTCAGTGCAATGTAATTGATCATGAGATAGACTTCTAGGTCAGGAAAACCTATTCCTCCTTTGCTCCATTCCCTAGTCACATGCTCCCTCTTCAGACGTTCCATTTTTGCACCCCACAAGAATAAAAAAATGGTTTGGTTTAGTTGTTTTGCTAAGAGGTATGTCGGTGGGAATACGTTAGAAATATATAAGATCATTGGAAGAATTACTGCTTTGACAATCAATGTTTTACCACTCATCGACAAATTCCTCAGTCTCCAAAAATTAAGCTTATTAGCAACTCTCGATCCTATTTCATTCCAACTTTCTCTCCCCTTTAGTTCAGGGTCGAAAATGACACCTAAAACTTTCAATCCTCCATTCACGGTAACAATTTCACTATCTGTTTCAGATCCTCCAAAGTTTTTCATGCCACATTTGCTCCAGTTGACTGCAAAACCTGATGCACCACAAAATATACTAATCAATAGCTTGGCTCTACTCAAGGAGTTAATGCTTTCACACACAATACCAATATCATCCATATACCCTATGACTTTCAGGGTTTTTCCATCACTACCTGGTATAGTTACTCCCCTCATTACTTTATCTTCCCTTAATATTTGCGTCAGTGGTTCGATAGTTGTAATGAATAAAATGGGTGACACGGGGCATCCTTGCCGTACTCCAGAGCAAACATTCACTCTCCTGGTTAAAAATCCATTCACCAATATCCTGCTATACACTCCATCATACATACCTTTGATGACATTCACAAATTCATATGAGAAACCCATTCGTACTAAGACACTGAACATAAATTCATGACTCACTCTATCAAAGGCTTTTGCAAAATCAATGCCACAAACAATCAGGCTTCTCTTTCTATTTTGACAGTCATCAATAACATCACGCAACAGATTCAGGTTGTCAGTTATTCGTCTTCCAGGCACTGCACACATTTGATCTTCGTCAATCACCTTATCAATCATTTCACGTATACGGTTTGCCATTACTTTTGCCAAGATTTTATAATCAGCGTTTAATAAAGTAATTGGTCGCCAATTGCTTAAACACTCTCTTGCACCTTTCTTATGGATGAGAACCACTGTACCATCCTTCATTGAGTCACACAGCGTACTGTTTATAAAACACCATCTAATTACTTCACAGACATCTTTCCCAATTACATCCCATAGAACTTTGTAAAATTCAGCAGGCAGGCCATCCTTGCCAGGAGTTTTGTTCCCAGCTGCACTTTTAACCGCTATTTGTATTTCCTCATCGCTTACCTGTTTTGCTAGGAGGATTTTATCTTCCTCCCCAAGTTTATTTTCCACAGCATCTAGGACATCTTCTTTCATACTGGCATCTGTCCGCTTCTCACCAAACAGGGTATCAAAAAACTCAGCAATAGCACTCATCATGTGCATATTTTTCACTTCCTCCCCCTTTGTGTTCAAGATTTTATTGATATCCTTACTCCCAGTACACACCTTCATAAAGAAATAACGGGTGCACTTTTCATTCATTTCTATGTGTTCCACTTTGGCCCTATAAATGATCTGTTTTCCTTTGTCATATAAGCTCTTATTAAGATCTTTTTTTACATCCTCAAGGTCATTCTTTACCTCATACCCCAAATTACGCATTCTATACAGGTAGTTCAGACGTTTGATAAAGCTATTGTATTGTCTTTTTTTCATACAGGCTAACTTGCTGCTCCATTTCTTAAAAAAAGGAGGAACATTGGGTTTTAACCCAGTCCCACCAAGCACCTATGTGTGAAAATTCTGCTTTCCTCAGGCTCCAGTATGCAGAGGCCTTTTTAAAGGCAGAGTTAACTCTTTCATTGGCTAACAGACTGACATTCAATTTCCACAGTCCTTTTCCCCTCATACTGTGCACATTCAACTGCAGCTGGTTTGAGAAACAGCATCCATTTTGTCTTTCTCCTCCTCAGGTTCTGACCACTGAATGTTCTCCACAGGGTTTTCCCCCTCAGCCTCTTTCACTGCCATGTCCGTGTTAGAAACAAGGACATTCTCTGTAGTTTGGCTCAGTCCAGAACTTTCTACAGTTTGTACACTAGTAACTGCTGGTGTAGGTGTCATATCAGTAGCTTTGTTCTCCTCAGGAGTGTTTTCCCTCACAATTCCTGTCACAGAAGGGCTGTCATCTCCAATTACATCTTTTGGCACGGTTACAGTTAAAACTTCAGCAATTACTTCAGTTTGGGCATTAGTTTCAGTCACAGGGGTGAGATCCTGTACTGACTGCGTCACAGCAGCAGCATATGAGGTGCTCTGACTGACATTTCCCTCAGGCTTGTTTACTGTGACAGGATTTGAGCTGGTCTCAGGCACCCAGCTCACTATAGAGTTGGTACAGTGAGCATATACCTCACAATTACGGGCAGTATGGCCAGAAACCCCACAAACATCACAGGTACGAGGCTCAGGGCAAGCCCCGGCCTCATGACCACTTTTTTGACAATTTCTTCAGACTTTTCCTGTCAGACATTCCTCCCTAACATGGCCATATTGGTGACAGTCTCTACAGAACTTGGGCTGTCCTGGGTAAAAGAGGAATCCTCTCTCCCAAATAAAGGTTTAACCATGAGGTGATTCACAGCTGGATCAACCCCCATGGCAAGTCTGACTTTTTCAAAAAAGTTTAAACACACTGTCTCTTCATGGAAAGTTATGTCATATGTACCTGTGGAAGGGAAGTCCTGAATAGCATAAATTTGGGATAAATCCACGCCACCAACCCCTTCAATTACCTTCTGAACAATATGATTTAGTCCCAGAGATAATCTTTTCCTCTCACTGACGATCAGCCTGACGCTGTTGATAAGTTGAGCTGCCATAATGCAGAGTATGATCCTATTCTGACCTTTCAGCCAGCACACCCGGAGTGCAATGGATGAGCCTCACCCTGGGAGAACCGTGATTGAAATAGCTTTATTCACAATCAGTCATCAATCCAAAAGTATTTCAGAGTACTGCGTCGCAGCGCGTAGAATACACCACTTACAATACTCACAAATAAATAAGTTATATACATTTCCCATACTTTGTGGAGCAGGGCAAAGTGAGGGCTAGAAGAGAAAACTCCTCCAAGACCTCACTTCTCCCTGCACCACACCAGCATTTCCAGCCTCCCCGCATGTGCATACAATCAATCCTAGCTATCTGACGTGTGGGAGGGGGGAGGGAGAGTGGTACACAGTGCCCGAAGCTTTATTGAGAGACTATACCTGGTATTAATCCCAGCGTCATTGTTAAACAAAGGCCTCTTGGAAGGTCGGGCATGAGGCTAAAGGGAGCAGCCATTATTGGGTTATTTCACTGGAATCCTGTCTTAAGACAGGCTTGCACATTCCAGTGAGCGCCCTTTATTGGTTTGCAACAATGAGGCAGCAACTGTCTTCCTAATTACATCATGGAAGGCGGATTTGCATATTCTTCCCATAGTTCCTTGCAAAGTGGAGTGCTAAAGGCTTAACAAGTCTCCATACACCTAGATGGTGGTCTCTCCCTAAGGAGTGACAATATCCCCCGAATGAAGCGTACACACACGCGCGCACGCGCGCACGCGCGCACACACGCACCATGCAATTCCATTAACTAACTAAACAAGTCAAAGACAATGCACCCGGGGGGGGGGGGGGGTAGGGGAGAGAAAAAAAACACTGGCCTAGGGCTTTGTCCAAGACGGCAAGCAATACCAAAAAAAAAACCAAATACTTAGTCAAAATGGAGTCCATGAGAAAACAGGTGGAAGAAAAAGTCCTTAGTCCTCTTCTTCCTCTTCGCCTCTCAGGCTGTCCAAGATGGAATAGTCCCGGAGAAGACTCTGGATGAGTCTGTAGCAGTCCTGAAAGGTGACCTGTTCCCTCCTGAGAACAAGCCTGTTTCTGGTGAACCAGATAGCGTCCTTGAAGCAGTTCATAAGGCGCCAGGCCTTCTCGATGTCCTCCTCTCTGTGAGTTCCAGGAAACAGTCCATAAAAAACAGAATGGAAAGAAAGATGTCTCCTGGGCACAGAGTCCTCCAGTTCATCTTCCAAGGCATCCAACAGACCCTGAGCAAAAGGGCACTCTCAAAAAAGAGGGTGGGTGTTCTCCTTGAAGGGGCACCATGGGCAGTAGCGTGTCTTACTCAGGTTGCGGGCATGCAAGAAGTCCCTCACAGCAAGTCCTCCCTTGATGGCCATCCACGACATGTCCTTGTGTCCATTGGTCAGCAAGTCCGATGAGACGTTCTTCCAGACGACCTCAGCAGTCCCCGCAGGCAGCCCTGGAATCTCCTCCATGGTGTCCTTAGCCCGGATGAGCTTGTGGACGGTCTTTGGCTTCCAAAGGTCAGGCTTGAGCACCTCCAGCTGGTGCTCCCTCAAGAACCGGGTGACGTCTTGGTAGTACCAGGGGACGGTCCAGTTGTAAGGGACAAAGTTGTTCCACTTGTCCCAACCGAGGCGACGCCACAGCGGAAGCAGGAACAAATGGGACATGGCTCTGCCTGCCGACTTTTTTCCGATCCTCAGTGTTCTGCGGACACAATCACAAACAAAGGTTAGTCTTAACAGAGTGGGGATGTCGGGGACACCCTTACCTCCTTTGGACGGATCCTTGTACAGTGGGGCAAAAAAGTATTTAGTCAGTCACCAATAGTGCAAGTTCCACCACTTAAAAAGATGAGGCGTCTGTAATTTACATCATAGGTAGACCTCAACTATGAGAGACAAAATGAGAAAACAAATCCAGAAAATCACATTGTCTGATTTTGTAAGAATTTATTTGCAAATTATGGTGGAAAATAAGTATTTGGTCACCTACAAACAATCAAGATTTCTGGCTCTCACAGACCTGTAACTTCTTCTTTAAGAGTCTCCTCTTTCCTCCACTCATTACCTGTAGTAATGGTACCTGTTTAAACTTGTTATCAGTATAAAAAGACACCTGTGCACACCCTCAAACAGTCAGACTCCAAACTCCACTATGGTGAAGACCAAAGAGCTGTCAAAGGACACCAGAAAACAAAATTGTAGCCCTGCACCAGGCTGGGAAGACTGAATCTGCAATAGGCAACCAGCTTGGATTGAAGAAATCAACTGTGGGAGCAATAATTAGAAAATGGAAGACATACAAGACCACTGATAATCTCCCTCGATCTGGGGCTCCACGCAAAATCTCACCCCGTGGGGTCAAAATGATCACAAGAACGGTGAGCAAAAATCCCAGAACCATGCGGGAGGACCTAGTGAATGAACTGCAGAGAGCTGGGACCAATGTAACAAAGCCTACCATCAGTAACACACTACGCCGCCAGGGACTCAGATCCTGCAGTGCCAGACGTGTCCCACTGCTTAAGCCAGTATATGTCCGGGCCCGTCTGAAGTTTGCTAGAGAGCATTTGGATGATCCAGAAGAGTATTGGGAGAATGTCCTGTGGTCTGATGAAACCAAACTGGAACTGTTTGGTAGAAACACAACTTTTCGTGTTTGGAGGAAAAAGAATACTGAGTTGCATCCATCAAACACCATACCTACTGTAAAGCATGGGGGCGGAAACATCATGCTTTGGGGCTGTTTCTCTGCAAAGGGGCCAGGACGACTGATCCGGGTACATGAAAGAATGAATGGGGCCATGTATCGTGAGATTTTGAGTGCAAACCTCCTTCCATCAGCAAGGGCATTGAAGATGAAACGTGGCTGGGTCTTTCAACATGACTGATCCAAAGCACACCGCCAGGGCAACGAAGGAGTGGCTTTGTAAGAAGCATTTCAAGGTCCTGGAGTGGCCTAGCAAGTCTCCAGATCTCAACCCTATAGAAAACCTTTGGAGGGAGTTGAAAGTCCGTGTTGCCAAGCGACAGCCCCAAAACATCACTGCTCTAGAGGAGATCTGCATGGAGGAATGGGCCAACATACCAACAACAGTGTGTGCCAACCTTGTGAAGACTTACAGAAAACGTTTGACCTCTGTCATTGCCACTCAAAGGATATATAACAAAGTATTGAGATGAAATTTTGTTACTGACCAAATACTTATTTTCCACCATAATTTGCAAATAAATTCTCACAAAATCAGACAATGTGATTTTCTGGATTTGTTTTCTCATTTTGTCTCTCATAGTTGAGGTCTACCTATGATGTAAATTACAGACACCTCTCATCTTTTTAAGCGGTGGAACTTGCACTATTGGTGACTGACTAAATACTTTTTTGCCCCACTGTACATGACGGCCCGCTTCACCCTGTTCATCTTCGAACCCCAGGTGAAGTGGAAGACGATCCTGTAGATGGCTTTGACCATGGTGTTGAGAGGTGGCCAGGCCTGCACGGTGTACTGGAGCACAGGCAGGATCTCATTCCGCAGGACCAGCGTCTTCCCTTCCAGCGAGAGCTGTCTGAGGCTCCACAATCCAATCCTCTGGTTGCACTTTGCCAAACGCTCGTTCCAGGACCTCAGAGCCGCTCCCTCCTTTCCGAACCAGACTCCCAGGATCTTGATGAAATCCGGTTGCACTGTGAAAGGAAGGGGAGAGGAGGATGCCAGCTGCCAATCTCCGAAGAGCATGACCTCTGACTTCCCGCAGTTAACTTTTGCCCCCGAAGCCCGGCCGAACTTCTCGCAGGTCTGAACGAGCGCTGAGACCGATGATCTGTCGGAACAGAAGACGGTGACGTCGTCCATGTACAGTGAGCACTTGACCACATGGAAGGGAAGGGAGGGTGGGGGTCTGGGTGCTGACGGGGGTGTCCACCGAGGTTGTGGAGGCTACAGGGAGGGAAACCTCGGTGGGGGTGGAGGTAGGGGGGGAGACTATCTCTTACCTTGGCCCTTGGGGCCCTTGCTCTTGTCCTGTCCCGGCTTCTTCTTCGTGGTTGCCTGGGTTCTAGCCTGGGGCTTTGAGGGCCCGGCCCAAACCTCTGGGGTTTTGGCGGGCCCGACTTTGGCCTTGGGGGGCCTTTGCCGGTCCCGCCGCCGCCCTGGCAGAACTCACGGTGGTGAAGAACCTTTTTGCTGCTCCTGCGTAGGATGTGGATCGACGGTCGCAGTCCTTGTAGACATGGCCGGCCAGTCCACACAGGTTGCAGGTCTTTGCCTTCAAGCAGTCTTTCGTCTCATGGCCCGCCACCCTGCAATTCCGACAGGCTCCAGCTGTGCAGTCCTTCACTTCATGCCCTTCCGCGCTGCACTTCCTGCAGGTGTGTGGCATGTCTGGGTAGAAGATGAGACCCTGGCTGTTACCTAGGGAAAAAACAGGTGGTAAGTGCCTTACCCCATCATCTCTGGAGCTGTCTCTCCCGAGCTTGACGATCGCTGACCACTTCCCCGTCCAGTATCCCGCCTTGTTGGTGATGGGGGAGGGTTCCCGGATCACCGTGCAGAAGCGGTTGAGGAAGGTGAAGATGTCCGCGGCTGGAGTGTGCGGGTTCCTCATTGTGATGGTGATCCTCCTCTCGTCCCTCTGGATTGGGCAGTTGCCCACGAAGGTGGCGAAGGGGGATCCCGGCACAGCAGATTTCACTGCATTCCAGTACCTGCGGCAGACCTCCGTGCTCACGAAGGTGACATAGAAAAGGCCCGTCATGAAGGCCTGGACGCTGAGCGTCTCGGCCAGTGAAAAGCCCTGCTCTGCCAGCATCTTCTGGCAGAAGGTCTCCTCTGTCAGGTCCGGGCGCCTCCCGTTCACCTCCCTCAGCTTGAGGACCACGGTTTGCCGCATCCAGGGCTCCAGGGCTGGAGGTCCCTGTTTTGGCTTGCCGGGCCCCACAGGCTTGGGGGAGGCTTCAGGGCTGGCTGCCCCGGTTGCTGTCTTCCTGGCGTCTTCTCCGGGAGTCGTCGTCGTCTCAGCTGGGGCCGGAGCAGCAGCTTCCACGATGATGATCTCCTCCTGAGTAGTCGCCATCTTCTCCGTCGTCTCCTCCTGTAGTCTCCGACTCCGGTTGTCGCTGCGCAGGCTTCAGTTGCTCGGCCTCTCTCGACGTGTTCTGTCACTCGTCGACAAGGGGTTCACCCTGGGAGAACCTACTTTTTTATTAGTAGAAAAAGAGCACAATACAAAACAAGAAAAACACCATACATAGTTATATCACCAGAATCACAGTGCAGTTTAAAACATAACTTGTTTTCTCCAAAATATTCATCATGCATAACATATATTAATGCACTATTATACACAGAAAAGGGGAAAAGAAACTGTTTAACCACCACTGATCATTATCAAAGAACGTACATAACAAGTGACACAAGTGAAATTATCCACTAAACAATAAATTCCATGTTTTCATCTTCCATATAGCATTTGCTCTGGCCTGACCTAGTTTTTTACAGTCCTGCAAGTAGAAGATGTAAAGGTCAGCAAGGGCCATTTTGACACAGTCCTTTTCATCAACAAAGTCCTTTTTAAAGACGAGGATGTTCCTACAGTTCCAGAGAGAAAGTTTCAGACAGTTGACAAATGTCCATACAACCATTTGGCTGTCACCTGCCAAGTTAGTGTCCAGTCTGAAAAAAAACACATGAAAGTCCAAGGTCCTTAACCCCGTCAGGAACTTAAGCAACTCTCCCATGCTCCGCCATACCGTTCTGGCGTAAGCGCAATTTCAGAGGAGGTGTAGAGTTGTTTCCTCTTGTCTGCACTGATCTCTGGGACACAAAGGTGAATTTCCGAGTCTCCGTGCATATTGAAATGCACGCACAGGCATGGCGTCGTGCACAGATAACCATGCTATGTCCTTTAATTCGTTACTTAAATATGGTGCGTGCACGTTTTTCCACACTTTTAGTCCTTTGATAGGAAAAGTTCCTTACTGGCTCCATGGTATCTTCTTTTCCCAGTAGTGTTAAAATCCTTCTGGGGACGCCGAGAAGGTCTGAGTCCATTTCATGCAGCTTCTACATCCTAATGGTCCTCTCCAGGTTTTTATACCAGTCTGGACTTTGCAAGGTGGTTGGAGTGGTCAATGGGATTTTCAACCAGCCGTGTCTCCTGAAGATTACTCCAGCCGCATATTTCATAAATATGGACCAGTCTGTTCCCGTATCAATATTCCTGAAACAAAGCGAGAAGAAGTTGACTTGAAGTATTTTTTTGATGTTAGGTACCTCTCTCCCGCCTTTGGTCCGGTCCTTGTAACATTTTTCTTGCTTAACCTTCTCATGTCCAGAATTCCAAAAAAATTTGAAAATGGAACGTTGCAATGCCTTCAGAATGCCTGCAGGAGGGAAAAAAACCGTATTTAAGGCCAGCATTGTTAAAATTAGAACAGATTTTATCACTAGTAGCCTTCCCTCCATTGTTAGCTTCCTGGTATTCCAAAAGGACGTTTTCTTTTAAATTTTTTCTTTTACCAGCTCCCAGCTCTCTTCCCCTTTGTTTTGGGGGTCAAATATCTCTCCCAGTATTTTTACCTTTTCACTTTGGATATTAAGGTTAGGTATGCAGATGTTCCGCCAGTCTCCCAGCACAAAGCACTCAGATTTAGTAAGGTTTATTTTGAAGGCTGACGCTTGGCAAAGACACTCAGTGATGAATAAAGCTCTCCTTAACGCAGACTCCGTCTCGCAGAAGATTGACACGTCATCCATGTATGCCTTACATTTGTTAGTTAATCCTTTGCCGCCAGGCAGTGGAATACCTCTCATTACCTTATCGGCACGTATGGCTCCCAGGGGACAGTGGACACCCCTGCTTCACTCCCGATAATAATGGGACTGGGTCTGTAAGAAAGCCATTAATAAGAATTTTGCTGTGCACATCTTTATATAGCAGAGAGACCATTTTTACAAAATGAGCTGGGAGCCCCATCTTATACAGCACTTGCCATAGGAATTCGTGGGACACTCTGTCGAATGCCTTCATAAAGTCTACATTTAAGAGAGCCATTCTTTCTCTCTTGGACATACCATATCGTGTCCCTTGCACAATTCAGATTCGTGTAAACTCCTCTTTTGGGTACAGCGCTCACTTGGTCAGTATGAATAATCTTGCCTAAGATGTTTTTAAATCTGTTTACCATGATTTTTGACAGTACCTTATAGTCGGTATTCAGAAGGGTTATGGGCCTCCAGTTTTTCAAGTTCGCTCTGTCTCCTTTTTTGTGCAGGAGTACTACTACTCCCTCCCTCCATGATGCAGGCAGGCATTGTGACTCCGTTATCTCTAAAAAAAAACGGAAAAAAGATCATCTTTAAGTAAATCAAAAAACTCTAAATAAAAATCAACCGGTAGGCCATCAGATCCTGGCGGTTTACCAACCTTTAAACTTTTGACCGCATAACGCAACTCTTGCGGCATCAGTTTTGAGGTCAACGTTACTTGGTCTTCTTTAGGCAGCTGAAATGATAAGGTATTTAGCACATCATTTACAAAGCATTGATCTATTCTCTTCTCCCCAAACAGATTCTGGTAGAAGTTTTTTGCTTTACTCAACATGCCTTCCAAGCTTGTTTCCCCTTCCAACTCCACCATAGGCTCTTTCCTTTCAAAAGCCTTTTTAAAGAAAAATCTGGTGCATTTTTCATTGCTCTCCAATTTCTCCACCTTTGTCGAAAATATTATCTCTTTACCTTTATTTTCGATCTCTGTCTGGATCTGTTTTTTTAAAGATACTATTAGATCTGTTACATCCATCTCTAATGTCTGCAGCTTGTAAGCTGTCTGCAAATGAAGTAGCAGTCTTTTATACCAAAATTTCCTTCTTCTGGCCGCCGCTTTTCCAATTTTGCAAATAAACTTTTTAATTTCCTTCTTCACGTGCTCCCACCACTGTGTAATTTTGAAAAAAAAAAATTTTACGTTGAATTTTTTTTATAGAACACAAAAATTTTTTTGCTTTACCCCATCTTCTTTTAGGAGGGATACGTTCAATTTCCATACTCTCCTTCCTTTTTGCACGGAAGGGAAAAGGGCTTTAAAGGTTAGTAATCTGTGATCAGAAAAGACAACCTCCCTGAGCTCAATGTCAACAGGACTAAGATTGGAAGAAGCCAGAAAAAAAACAATCCTAGATTTATATCTTCTATTCTCCCATGTATATCCGGGCGCCTGCCCCTTTAAGGATCTCCAAGCATCAGTTAACTCACAGTCAGTAATCAGATTTTCAAGCTCTTTACGAGAGCAATCGTACCTAGCGGTTTCTGATCCTCCTTCCCTTTTTTCATTTGATCTGATGCAGTTGAAGTCTCCTCCAACGATAATTGGTGTAAATCCAGGGATGTGATGTTTCATAATTCTTATAGTTTCTGCATGATCTTCTGATCCTGTAGGGGCATAAATAGTCATTAAGCGCAAAGTAATACCGCTTACTTTAGTAGTTACCAGGATGACACAGCCAGATACAATTTCCAAGAATGAGATCAATTCATGATCTGGACTTCCAGCTAGGATTGCGACGCCAGAATTTTTATTTGAATTGTCTCCTGACCATATTGAAAATCATTTGGTCCATTCCGTCCGCAGCTTGGCATAATTAACATCCTGCGGTATCCCGCATTCCTGCAAAAAGTAAAAATCAGCTTGTTCGCTTTCACAATATTGGAAAAAAGCAGCTCTCTTATAAGAGCCCTTTAGACCCCTTACGTTAAGGGTTGCAAATGTGACAGAGGCCATGTGCGTATTATATTAGATGTTTCTACCACCTAGGTTGGATCGTGGTCCGAAGCATAATGTCTGCCAATTTCCGAGTCCGAGACAGCAACGTCTATTACTCCCGACAGCCGCACCCTCAGGCCAATCGGTGCCTGCTTCTTGGGGCCTGCAAACCTTTGGATGCCTTCTGTGCACTTCCTCTTTGCTCCTTGAACTTCTGCAGGTAGATCCATGGTTTCTTCCCCCTTCTCTGTACCCGTGTCGTCCTCCGGAGATACTTCCCCGGATTCCGGCCCTAGATCCATTGACGGAGTTTCCTCCACGATCCCCTGCTCATCACTCACATTCTGGTCTCCCCATATATATAGGTCGCTTCTGCCACGGACTCTAAGATCAGGGAGAGAAGAAAACACAATATCTCTACTCCCAGAACCCTCTGGGTTTTGCATAGCAGATGTACCGGGCGTCGCCCTTTCCTGGGCAGTTTTAGGAATGTCTTTAGCTGTGGCTATTCCTGAAGGTTTCTCAAGTCTAGGAGCTGTTTCATCGTCTGGTTCCCCACCTGTTTCCATGGGTGTGGCTCTGTGAGCTTCTTGATCCTCTGCAGTTTGGCTACCTGCGTGTCTGGTTCCTGCAGCCTCTGCATAGCTTTTCTTCCTTTTCGGGCAATCCCTGTAGATGTGGCCAAATTCAAAACAGACATTGCACATTACTTCATTTTGGCAGCCAGCAGCAGTATGACCAGGCTTGAAACATTTCACACATACCTCCGGATTTTCACACAAGGCTGCTTCATGTCCAAATTGCTGGCATTTATAGCAGTATTTAGACATATTATTATAATACATCCTTCCTCTTTCTTTTCCTATATGGAAGAAATTGGAGGGTGCTTCACTCCATTATAACCCCCTTCTATGCTCTTCCCATCCTCCTCCGCTTCAAATTTTTGACAATAAATCTGTATTTTCCGATCCACAATCCCTCAGAGTCATGGATGAGATCTGCTTTAACCACCTTTGTGACCGTGTTCATAAAGCTGTGAACTTCACTAAGGGTAACATGGGGGTTCATCATTTTCACAGTTATTACTATGTCTTCATCGTACAAAGGCACAAAAGTCAAACCTCTGAGTTTTTTATCTTTTAAATTGTTCTTAACTACTCTGGCAAAATCATTGCAATCATTCTTTCTCACGAAGGTGATCATATAGACACCAGGGTAACTTTGAAGAGCAAGAATTTGACATTTATCAATGTGCAAAAAATCAACAATAATATCCCGCACCATGTACCATAAGGTGAATAGTTCTCTAGCTTGTTCTTCAACGTATATCCGGAAAGAACTCTTGATTCTGTATTCTCCAGAGGTGGGAGCACGAAAGTCTGCTTCTGAAAAAAGATTGAAATCGTTATGCGCCATTTTAACCTGTTAGCATCAGGAGTCGCCTTCTCTGATCCGGGGATCTTGGCCAAAAGACCGAGAAGCGATTTTTTTTTTTTTTTTAACTTGTTTACCCCCTATGGGGCACCATTTATTTTTCTATAAAACAAGTTTTACAAAAATCCATAAATCATAAAGTGTACAAAATACAAAATCAAACATTCACACAGTGCACAATATAAAATCCATCAAATCATTCCATTACAAAAAATACATCAATCATATACATATATACAGGGTTATAAGGTACGGGTAAAAGGACACATGGTGGCAGTTAAATGGCAGAGTTCCACTCAGATAAAAACCATTTTCTTAAAAGCGGTCTATTTGCTCTTTTATCTAAAAGATAGTAAAAATGCATATCACTAAAACAAAGACCTAAAATATCGTCCAGTGTTAAAACTTCATGTCTGAAGACTAAAATATTCCTGGCCTTCCACAGTGCGCCCCGGGCACAGTTCATAGTCTTCCATGCAATCTCATGTTGTTCTCTGGAGGGGCTCCGAAATAGTCCATAAAACACCATCTCAAAAGTCAGGCTTTGGAGGTCCGCCATCTTCTTTAAAAGTGGTAACCGTCTGATCCAGAGGGCTTGGGCCATGTGGCATTCCCAGAATATGTGCTTAACAGTTTCAAATCCATTACAGGCGTTCCTGGGGCAGATGGTGGACCTCACGTAGCCCCTCCTGTATTGAAATGCTCTGCACGGAAGACAGCCGTGGGCGCACGTCCAGGCCAGGTCCTTCTGTTGATTTAAAAGAAAAGGAGCATTAATATTTTTCCACACATTTTTTGTCTTATCTTCATCAAAATTTAAAACTGGACATAAAACCTCATTTTCAGTACGTAGTTTCTTTGATTAATTTTTTACTATTTCTCAATTGTGATACGGTCTTAGATCTTAAATTAAATAATGCTAAAATCTTGCTATAAATATTATACTGGGGAGACAGGTTAAAAGCGTAAGGGGCTGTTAAAGTGATTTCAAACCAACCATACCTCCGCATTAAAAAGCCAAGATTAAAACGTACGAAATAAGACCAATAATGATTTTTAAAAAGAGCATTAAAACCATAAGAAAAAATCAGGGAAGTCCTTTCCACCCAGCTTGATCGGCTTCATAACTTCAGACCGCTTCAAAAAGGTAAAACAAGCTTTTGTTATTTTTCTCAGTAAAACAGTAGGGGCAGGGAAAACAAGACTTAAATACAGTAAAATAGGTAAAACCACCATCTTAGTAATTAAAACCTTTCCACTCATACTCAAGTCTCTCATCCTCCATGCACACAACTTTTTGTTAATCTTATCTGCCACCATGTTCCAGGAGTTAAGACCGTTGTTTGACTCGTTAAAAGAGATACCTAAAATAGTAACAGAATCGGAAACAGTTACTGGTATGTCCCTAAAATCAAAACGTTCAACAGGTAAAATGGTACTCTTGCTAAGATTAATTTTAAAACCCGAAGCACAACAATAAAAATCAATTTGTCTCAAAGTCTTTGCGATGGAAGGGGTGTCCGTGCATAATACCGCAACATCGTCCATATACCCCACTGCTTTGGCCTCAAGTCCACCACCCCCCGGAAGGGGGATTCCACGGATCTGTTTGTCCTTTCGTATTGCACAAGAGGCTCCAGGGTGCAAATAAAAAGCAGTGGGGATAAGGGACACCCCTGCTTTACTCCGGAGTTTAAAAGTACCTCTTGGGACATAAAACCATTAACTAAAATATGGCTAGTACAGTTCGTATAAAATGCCTTGAGAGAGGATAAAAAGCTAGACGGCATGCCCATTTTCTCTAAAACCTTAAAAAGATAAAAGTGTGAAACACGGTCAAAAGCCTTTTCGAAATCAATGGATAAAACCGCCACTTTACCTTTTCTGGCTTTCACATCCTCTATGACATCTTTTACCAAATTTACGTTAACCCAGATGCTCCTGCCGGGGATGGCGCACACTTGATTGGAGTGTATGATTTTGGCTACTATGGTCTTAATTCTGTTAGCACATACCTTAGCCATAATTTTATAATCCATGTTGAGCAGAGTTATAGGCCTCCAATTTTTTAAATTATCTTTCTCACCTTTCTTGTGTATCAGTGTCACCACTCCCTTGCACCAGGACTTTGGTAAAACTTTTGATCTAAAAAGACAAATAACATCATTTTTTAAGACATCATAAAATTTAACATAAAATTCACTTGGCAAGCCGTCTAGCCCAGGCACCTTCCCAGTTTTAAAACTCTTAGTGGCCTCTAAAATTTCTTGTTCACTTAGATCATCTGTTAAAAACTTTTGGGAAGTGGGATCTAAAATAGCCGTAACCTCTTTTAACGAGTCCTCTAAAAAATATGGATCCACGGGTTTCTCTGTAAAAAGATTTGAATAAAAGTCATGCACTTTATTTAAAAGGCCCTGCATATCGGTGGCCCCATCCAGTTCTTCAATATGTGATTTTTTAATATTCCTCTTTTTTTAAAAAAATATCTGGTACATTTCTCATCTTCTTCTACGTGCTTGGCACGGGAGTTAAAAATTATTTGTTTTCCTTTTTGCTCTAAGCACTTGTCAATGTCCTTTCTTACCTTTAAAATCTCGGGGCCAACCTCCACACCTTGTTCTCGTAATCTATGCAGGACCTGCAAGCGGGCATTTAACTCTTCATAAAAATTAAGTTTCTCCTTAGCGAGTCTCTTACCTTAGTGGATGAAGTAAGTTTTAATACACTTCTTCATTTCCTCCCACCATTTTGCGATCGGGGTTCTAGGATTCTTTGCCCGCCTGCACTCCAGATAAAATGCTTTAAAATCTTCTAAAACGGAGATGTTCATCCTCCAGGTATTAAGACCGGTAGAGTGTTTAAGATCAACTGTTGCTCTAAAATGTAAAATCTTATGGTCTGAAAAAATATTGGATAAAAGGTCACGCCTCGATGGCAGTATGTCCGTGGAACAAAAAATTAAATCAATTCTTGAGCTACATGCGGAATTGCTCCAGGTGGCACCGGCACCCTCCGGTACGTTTCTGTGGCAGCTCTTCCACACATCTTTCAGTCCATTATCTATTACTAAGTTTTTTAGCATACCGGAGGTCTTGTCGTAGAGGAGAACCTTTTTTTTTTTTTTTTTTCTATAAAAACCAATCAGTACACATAAAAAACGGGTCAGAAATGTTGTTGATAAATCGTTCAATACCGTTCATTGCAGTTCATCATCTTGGTTTTAATTGTCCTCTCTTTTATTTTTTTCTTAAGTGGTAAAAGTTTTTATTAAAACAGTTTATAGCTAAAAAAAAACAAGTGCTCATCCTCACATGACCTGCAGGTGTTTATCACCCCAGTTTTATAAATCTACCAGGTGTTTCCATTTTTTGGTTTTCCAGACTCCTTCGGCGTCATCAAATCCTTGTTTATGTCCGTCCCATTGATAACATAGGTAAAGTTTGGATAAGAAGATTCTCACACATTCTTTTACACGCATTACATTTTTCTCAAAAAGAAGAACGTTTCTTGTATCCCATAGAACCTCTTTAACACAGGCTACAAACAACCATAGAACTCTGGCCTTTATATTCCCACACGCACCAAGACCAAAAAGAACCACTTCAAAATTTAAAGGGCTGACACCTGTTAATTCTTTTAACAAAGTACTTACGCTTTCCCAAAACTTCCTTGAGAAAGAACAACTCCAAAATAAGTGGGTAATGTTTTCTGTCCCTCCACATTTCTCTCTAGGGCACATATCAGTTCTTACCAGATCTCGTTTCTTTTGTACCTCACGGACTGGAAGGATTCCATGCATACTCATTCACACAACATCTCTTTGTTTGTTGGTCATGCCAGGGACAGTCATACACTTCCATACTTTAACAACTTGGTTACCCTTCAACATAGGAATATCACACATCAATTCTTGCTCTCTCAAACACGTCAATACTCCCTTTTTTGCTATCATGTCATTCATAGTGAGCTTGTGAAGATAGTGTTTTATAATAAACTGTTCAATGCAAGTGTAGTGTTTTGAGATGTTATCACTAATGGAGTTGTTTCTGTTGCAAGACATCCAGCGTAAACGGATTAGCATCCATCCTGCCTTATACTTTAGCATGCAAGCAGCTTTGCATTCTCCTTTAAGTAGTTTCCCTGTCAGTGCAATGTAATTGATCATGAGATAGACTTCTAGGTCAGGAAAACCTATTCCTCCTTTGCTCCATTCCTTAGTCACATGCTCCCTCTTCAGACGTTCCATTTTTGTACCCCACAAGAATAAAAAAAATGGTTCGGTTTAGTTGTTTTGCTAAGAGGTATGTAGGTGGGAATACGTTAGAAATGTATAAGATCATTGGAAGAATTACTGCTTTGACAATCAATGTTTTACCACTCATCGACAAATTCCTCAGTCTCCAAAAATTAAGCTTATTAGCAACTCTCGATCCTATTTCATTCCAACTTTCTCTTTCCTTTAGTTCAGGGTCGAAAATGACACCTAAAACTTTCAATCCTCCATTCACAGTAACAATTTCACTATCTGTTTCAGATCCTCCAAAGTTTTTCATGCCACATTTGCTCCAGTTGACTGCAAAACCTGATGCACCACAAAATATACTAATCAATAGCTTGGCTCTACTCAAGGAGTTAATGCTTTCACACACAATACCAATATCATCCATATACCCTATGACTTTCAGGGTTTTTCCACCACTACCTGGTTGTTAGGATTGTGCAGTAACTGCGGCCATGATCTGGGCGTCGCTGTCAGTTCCTCTGCACAGTCCAGGGTTGCAAGGGTTAATCCGCCTTGCAGCAGCCGGGCGTGGTCGACTGGGTGATCGACATAGGAGTCGAACAATAGACGCTTGGATTGGGCAGCTGGGCTATTTGCTGGTGACCACCCCTTGCCTATATAAGGGGGCTGGTCTGGATGCCCGGCGCTCTATGATCTCATTCAAAGCCTGAATTGATGTGTGTGTGTGCTTGGGTTCCTGCCTGAAATGTTATTAGTTTGCCCTAGCTAGCAAATGACCCCTGAGCTAGCAATTCCACAGTTAGTCAGGCAGCATGCTGCCTTGTATGTGTGGTAAAAGTCAATAGGGTCAGCTAGCAAAACTTCCCAGACAGGGTGACTGGGAGTGGGCTTGGCAGTAGTTGCCTGGGTGGTTGGGTGGAACTACCACACACAGGGTTTACTTGGTCTCTGGCTAGTCCTGGAGTTCAGGCTAGCCAGTTTGTTTATTTGTGCGGCTGCTCTGACTGCACAGGGCTCTGTGAATTGCAACAGAGCACACCTGGTCATTTAATTTAGCTGCAGTGACAGGAACTGTTAGCCTTTGTTCACACCAGGTTGGTTTGTAGTCAGTGGCCCAGAGGGCTCCGTGGGGTTTTCATTTGTTTGTTTTTTTTAATAAACCCTGCTGACCATAACACTGGTATAGTTACTCCCCTCATTACTTTATCTTCCCTTAATATTTGCATCAGTAGTTCAATAGTTGTAATGAATAAAATGGGTGACACAGGGCATCCTTGCTGTACTCCAGAGCAAACATTCACTCCTGGTTAAAAATCCATTCACCAATATCCTGCTATACACTCCATCATACATACCTTTGATGACATTCACAAATTCATATGAGAAACCCATTCGTACTAAGACACTGAACATAAATTCATGACTCACTCTATCAAAGGCTTTTGCAAAATCAATGCCACAAACAATCAGGCTTCTCTTTCTATTTTGACAGTCATCAATAGCATCACGCAACAGATTCAGGTTGTCAGTTATTCGTCTTCCAGGCACTGCACACATTTGATCTTCGTCAATCACCTTATCAATCATTTCACGCATACGGTTTGCCATTACTTTTGCCAAGATTTTATAATCGGCGTTTAATAAAGTAATTGGTCGCCAATTGCTTAAACACTCTCTTGCACCTTTCTTATGGATGAGAACCACTGTACCATCCTTCATTGAGTCACACAGCGTACTGTTTATAAAACACCATCTAATTACTTCACAGACATCTTTCCCAATTACATCCCATAGAACTTTGTAAAATTCAGCAGGCAGGCCATCCTTGCCAGGAGTTTTGTTCCCAGCTGCACTTTTAACCGCTATTTGTATTTCCTCATCGCTTACCTGTTTTGCTAGGAGGATTTTATCTTCCTCCCCAAGTTTATTTTCCACAGCATCTAGGACATCTTCTTTCATACTGGCATCTGTCCGCTTCTCACCAAACAGGGTATCAAAAAACTCAGCAATAGCACTCATCATGTGCATATTTTTCACTTCCTCCCCCTTTGTGTTCAAGATTTTATTGATATCCTTACTCCCAGTACACACCTTCATAAAGAAATAACGGGTGCACTTTTCATTCATTTCTATGTGTTCCACTTTGGCCCTATAAATGATCTGTTTTCCTTTGTCATATAAGCTCTTATTAAGATCTTTTTTTACATCCTCAAGGTCATTCTTTACCTCATACCCCAAATTACGCATTCTATACAGGTAGTTCAGACGTTTGATAAAGCTATTGTATTGTCTTTTTTTCATACAGGCTAACTTGCTGCTCCATTTCTTAAAAAAGGAGGAACATTGGGTTTTAACCCAGTCCCACCAAGCACCTATGTGTGAAAATTCTGCTTTCCTCAGGCTCCAGTATGCAGAGGCCTTTTTAAAGGCAGAGTTAACTCTTTCATTGGCTAACAGACTGACATTCAATTTCCACAGTCCTTTTCCCCTCATACTGTGCACATTCAACTGCAGCTGGTTTGAGAAACAGCATCCATTTTGTCTTTCTCCTCCTCAGGTTCTGACCACTGAATGTTCTCCACAGGGTTTTCCCCCTCAGCCTCTTTCACTGCCATGTCCGTGTTAGAAACAAGGACATTCTCTGTAGTTTGGCTCAGTCCAGAACTTTCTACAGTTTGTACACTAGTAACTGCTGGTGTAGGTGTCATATCAGTAGCTTTGTTCTCCTCAGGAGTGTTTTCCCTCACAATTCCTTGACAATGGCACTGAGGATGTCCGCTGTCCTTCCTGATCTTCATACTTACCACTGCTGCAACCCCAACCCCATCCCTCTCACCCCCACCTTCCCCCTGCTTCTTACCTAAATAAAAAACAAACAAGAGAGGTTGGATAAATTGGCCACAGCAGCCGTTTTATTACATAAAATACAAACATCAAATTTCAAAATTTCTTTATTGAAACATCCTTTCTGAGTAACTAACTACCCATACCCCACTTCTCTTATCTAACTAAAATATAAATAATAGTGCAAGTAACAAAGAGGGAGGAAAGCCCTTGGAGCTAAAGATCTGACCGCCAGACTGACCATCATAAACAAGTTACCCCCAGCCGCAACCACAGGCACGGGGGCACCATAAACTGATGGCAGTACCAAGCGCAAATCACTCCCCGGGACGCCACCCAGCAGGAGTCCAGAGGCAGCCAGACCACTCATATGCAGTAATTACATAATTGGGGAGAAATACACCCCATGTGTATTTCCCCACCCCCAAGGTATTTTGCAACTCCAAGGACCTCCCACCCCGCCACCGGGCGCAGCCCTTGACCCCCTCAAGGCTGCGACCCCCCCACCAAAGACAATGCACGTTCCACACACCCCTGAATGCCCAAGGATCACAAATCAATGCCCACAGCGTTCAGGTGCACCCCATCAGCTAGCCAAAACCCACCCTGCAGATCTTCCAACTCCCGATGCCGCACCACAACCCCCCCGTGCTTAATCACAAATGCCCCAACCGAACGATTAGCCTTCGACCTAGCCCGATTAATCTTAGGGATCGACCGAGCACCCCTCCAAGTGTGGCGAGGGACAATGTCCGACCACACCACTACCAACCCCGGACATTGCAACCATAGACGCATCGAATCATGCTTAATGTCCCGGACCAGCTCCCTAGAAGGGCGAGAACCGAGATCATTACCACCCAAATGCAAAACTAACACATCAGGGTGCCGGTCAAGCCTCGAAAATTCATTAAACTCCCGCAATAAACGACCCCACAACATACCCCGAAACCCCAACCAACGCACCACAGCCACCGACCTGGGGAGCCCAAGCTGACGTCCGTGAGGCCTGACAGAGGCACGCTCCGCCCCCCAGTGGACATACGAATGCCCCATAATCCAAACCAAATGCGGGGGACGACCTAGGAGAAGAACAAAAACAATCAAACAAAGTCATCGAACCCCGCCCCCGTCCCCAAAACAAACCTCAGCACCATCAACCGGCCACCAAGCCGCCCCAACCTGCCGCCACCCCCTCCGAAAACCCTACAACAAATGAGGACGAACATACGAAAGGAAACGACCCGATGCCCACCGACCAATCCGGCGCACCACATCCGTACCCAAACCGGACACCACCGCTTCCATAGCCGCACCGATGCGGAACGAATGCGGAGCGTAACTCAAGGGGTCCAAACCCAACAACTCCAGACACCGACGAAAAACCCACGTGAACTGGAAACTGGACAAATAAGTCCCGTCCCCATGACACAAAAGGGGGCCACCAACCACACTGCGGCACCCCAAGAACTCCCTGAAACAACGAACCGGGCACATCTCCGACCCTGCAACCCGAAAAAGACGAACCCTCCACCCCCTACCAAACTGATCCGTCTTAGAGCGACGAACCAAAAACTCCACTTCCAGCTCACCCCCCACGACGTCCTGAAACAATACCCCACCGCCCCTCGATTTCGACGGCGACACCAGTTCCCCCACCCTGAGAGCCCCGAAAAAGGCCCAGGAAAAGGCTAAACGAAACAGTAAGACCTCCCTCGGAGAAGAACACACAGACGCCAATATCACACCCAAACGCTCTAGCAGCTGAAAAGAAACCGGACGCCTCCCGTCCGGACGGGACCTCCCCCTCCGAAAACCCCTCAACGCCTGACCCACCAGGAAATCCTTCGTCACATCAACCCAACCCCTAAAACGGAAACCAAAAGCCAACCCCGCCACCATCCGATTAACCCTAGACACCGACCAACCCTCTAAAGCCCCACGACCCACCATCACTAACACCGCAGAACGTCTCAGGTCAACAGACTCCCCCCCCCCCCCAACTCATGTAAAACCAATTCAAACTCCCGCCATGCAGACTCATACGCAGCCCTGGTACCAACCGCCAAAGAAGACCGAATCAGCTCACCCGCAGCGGCAAGACCACGCTCCACAGGTGATCCGGACACGGCAAACCCCTGTCGTCCGCCTCGGGCGCCACTTGCCAAAACCGCTCCCACTGAAACCGAGAGAGAGAATCGGCAATGACATTAGAAACACCAGGGACATGAACAGCCACCACCCATGCATTCAAGGACAAACAACGAAGGACCAATTGCCGCAGCAAGCGAACCACTGGAGGGGAGGAGGCCGTCAAAGCATTAATCGCACAAACCACGGACTGGTTGTCGCAATGGAAACGCACCTTCTTGTTGCTGAAACGGTCCCCCCAAATCTCCAACGCCACCACGATGGGGAACAGTTCCAGCAAACACAGATTGCGCACCAGACCAGCCTCAACCCACTCCACCGGCCACCGATCCGCACACCATTGGCCCTGACAGTAAGCCCCAAAACCAACCGCCCCCGAAGCATCAGTGTACAGGTCCCAATCAAAAACATCAGCCACAGGTGACATAACTAAGGAGCGGCCGTTGTAATCACGTAAAAATCTGGCCCACACCTCAAGATCATCCCTGTGATCCCTCGTCAACCGCAAAAAATGCCGAGGGGACGACACCCCAGACGTAGCCCCTGCCAACCGCCGGCAGAAAACCCGCCCCATGGGCATTATCCGACACGCAAAATTGAGCTTACCCAAGAGGGATTGCAAATCCCGCAGAGTAATCTTCCGCAAACCAGCAGCACAATCCACCTCCCGCCGAAGGGCCAAAAGCTTGTCCTCCGGCAGGCGGCATTCCATGCGCTCGGAATCAATCGTGATCCCCAGGAAACTCAAACACGTGGTCGGACCCTCAGTTTTTTCCGGCGCCAAAGGGACCCCAAACCGCGCCGCCACCCATTCAAAAGTCCGGAGCAAAGCCAAGCAGACAGACGAGGCAGCAGGGCCGAGGCACAAGAAGTCATCCAAGTAGTGAATGACGGACCCGACACCCGCCAGGTCCCGCACCACCCACTCCAAGAATGAGCTAAAAGCCTCAAAATAGGCACATGAGATCGAGCACCCCATAGGGAGGCACCGATCAACAAAATACGACCCCTCCCAAAAACACCCCAAAAGCCGAAGGCTCTCAGGATGCACTGGGAGGAGACGAAAAGCCGCCTCGATATCCGTCTTGGCCATTAACGCTCCACGACCATACCGTTGGACCCACTGCACCGCTGCGTCGAAGGAGGTATAAACAACAGAACTCAATTCGGGCGCGATCCCATCATTTACCGACCCCCCTTTGGGGTGCGATAAATGATGTATCATCCTAAACTTGTTAGGTTCCTTTTTGGGAACAACCCCCAATGGGGAAACAATCAAATCAACCAATGGAGGGGACTGGAAAGGACCCGCCATCCGCCCGAGAGACACCTCCTTGTCCAGCTTTTCCCGTACAACCTTCGGGTTCTGGTAAGCAGAAGCCAAATTCCGCTTGGACAACGAAGCCCCTCGAGCCGAGGACGGTATCCGGAAACCTTGACTAAAACCCTCTCTCAACAATTGAGCCCCAAGGCGGTTAGGATACCGACTTAGAAAGGGCTCCATCTCTACCAGCTTCACCGGAGTCTGCCCCATGGCCAGAACCCCCACCGGACTGCTTACCCTTCCCCTTTTTAAAACAACGGGAGGCTCCGTGCGAGGTTCCACCGCACACCGAGCAGGCGTGCTTGAATTTGCAGGACGCGCCAAACTTAGTGGCCCTCGTTAAATTGTCAACATTGTCCCGCTTTACCCCCCGCACTCTGTCCCGTGGCACCCTGACTAGCTTGGCCGGAAGATCCGGCCCCCCCTTGAAAGGACTGGCCTAACCGCACCGGAGCCATGACTCTAAGCCACAGCCCGATGTCCTTCTGGTCCCACCGGATAGAAGGGCGAACAGCTTTCCTCTGACGGACCTGTTCGTCATATCGCAGCCATGTCTGACCCCCATAAACCCAATACGCCTCCCCAATAGCATCCTGATAACAGAAGAGGCCGGAGCAATTTTCCGGCGCCTTCTCCCCCACCACGCTAGCCAAAATAGCGAAGGCTTGCAACCAATTAGTGAAGGTCTGCGGAATTAAGCGCCAACGCCGCTTCTCCTCCTCCTCCTTTTTAAACTCATCCCGCTTCCCCTTATCCAAATTAAACTTTGCCAACGGAAGCAAGGAAAAAATCTCGACGTATTCATCACGCCATATTTTTTCCTTAACCTCCTTTTTCAAATGAGCCCCCAAAGTGCCCTCATAGCAAAGGTACACCTCCCCCCGGGCCCGATCGTCTAAACGAATACCATCCCCCTCCCCTTCCGTCTGGACAGACACCGCCACCCCCGAACCCCTACGAACCACGCCATCGGAGGGCAGCATAAAGGTAGGAGGGGGCGGAGAGCCCCCCACCCAGGCCGACACTGGGGACCCACTGGCCCCCTCACGCCCGCCTGACCGAGACAACACTTCCCGCAAACCACCCAACAACTCCCGTAACTCCATACGCAACCCATCATCCGAACCCGACGCCACCACGCCATCCCCCCCGTCGGCCCGTCACGCCCCTCCCCACACCCCTGAGACCTAAAAATCGCCGGGACAGAACAAGACACGGACAAACACTCACCAGGCTGCTCAGGAGCTGTGGTCCCGCCAGCCGCCGATCCGGAATCCACCCGTTGCGAAGGAGGCACGACGTCGTCCGCTGCAGCACCACGACCATCCACCGGAGGCGCTGCCCTGCCACCGCAGCCCGCACAGGAGGGACAATCCAGACGAGGAGTCACCGAAGAAGAGGAACGTCCAGCAGGACGTCCGCCATGGAGAGCCCGCCCGTCCACAGGCACAGCAGAAGTTCCAGCCACGCCCACACCGTGGCGCGCCGCCGTATCCGGATGCCGCAGGTCACTTGAAGACAGGGAGGCCCCCCCGACCGGAACATCGCCAGGCGGGGCCACCGTCACCAGGGAAGCCGAAAGGGGCGGAGTCAAGGAGGGGAAGGGGAGGGACTGCTCAGACCGCAGGCTCCGCCCCCTTTCCTCCGCTGGTCCCGACCGCTCAAGTGGATGCCTCCCAGGCCGGGTGCTGCTGCCCCCAGCAGAAGGGCGCGCCCGCCGGCCTGGAGGGCCCCTGGATGGGCTCCGGAGCCGGCGTCGAGACCTGGGCGCTGGCGTCTCCGGGCTCAAACATTTGGGCGGCCGCGTCCGACGCTGCCGCCGGGACGAGGCTCCGCCCACCGGAGTAGAAGCAGGAGGAGAGGAGGCAGCCGGATCTTCACCCTGTACGGAGGTGCCGGCTGCCCCAGCGCTGGAGATCACAGGCACGATCCCCTGCAGCTGCGCTTGCAGCCACAGAGGGTCGGCATCCTGGGCGGCAGCACGAAGCTGCGTGAGGAGGGAATCCAAGTCGGCCATTCAGGAGGTAAGACGGGTCCCTCACCTCTGCTCCTCCGCTATGCGACTGACCACCGGCGGAAGCCGCAGGGGGCTTTATCACCTCCCCCTAGCGACTCCCGCCGCTGGCCAGTCGCTCCCCCTCCCTTACCTGACGACCACCTTACGCTGACCCCTCTGCCCTGTCATGTCGGCCTCCCCCTATCCTTCGCCCCGGGTCCGGCCTTTCTGTCACAGAGGGGCTGTCATCTCCAATTACATCTTTTGGCACGGTTACAGTTAAAACTTCAGCAATTACTTCAGGTTGGGCATTAGTTTCAGTCACAGGGGTGAGATCCTGTACTGACTGCGTCACAGCAGCAGCATATGAGGTGCTCTGACTGACATTTCCCTCAGGCTTGTTTACTGTGACAGGATATGAGCTGGTCTCAGGCACCCAGCTCACTATAGAGTTGGTACAGTGAGCATATACCTCACAATTACGGGCAGTATGGCCAGAAACCCCACAAACATCACAGGTACGAGGCTCAGGGCAAGCCCCGGCCTCATGACCACTTTTTTGACAATTTCTTCAGACTTTTCCTGTCAGACATTCCTCCCTAACATGGCCATATTGGTGACAGTCTCTACAGAACTTGGGCTGTCCTGGGTAAAAGAGGAATCCTCTGTTCCCAGCAATGTTACAGTTGGCAGGAGGGTGAGACAGACCCCCTATGTTGTCGGGGTCTACTCTCAACCTGACCCAAAATTTGACTTTACAATTAAAGATGCCAAATCGATTGTGCTGCTTAACATCACCTTTACCTGACAGACAATCCTTGTGTATTGTAGGCCTTGACTAACTCCACATCTGTATAAGGGTTGTATAGGTGAACTGTCAGAGGTTTTTCCTCTCTCCCAAATAAAGGTTTAACCATGAGGTGATTCACAGCTGGATCAACCCCCATGGCAAGTCTGACTTTTTCAAAAAAGTTTAAACACACGGTCTCCTCATGGAAAGTTATGTCATATGTACCTGTGGAAGGGAAGTCCTGAATAGCATAAATTTGGGATAAATCCACGCCACCAACCCAGGGGTGAACCTGGGCTTTCTGGCGCCTGAAGCAGACGTCAGAAAGCCGCCCCCCCCCCTTTTCCCGGAGGAGGGGGCGTGGTCTCGAGAAAGGGGGTGGGCTGATCAGGAAGGGGCGGGGCAGAGCAAAAAGGGGCCGGGTCTATCGGAGCGAGCAGCGTTCACAGGCAGAGTGCAGGCAGGCTGCTCTCTGCCTGCGTGTGATACACCACCCAATACACCACTCGTTTCCCGTGTCGGGCTGCAGACACGGTGACACTAAGCCAGTCCAGGACAGCTTGTCCTGGACTGGCTTAGGTCGGCAAAAATGCCGCCCTCGCGAGGCACTGGCATAACGCCACCTGAAGCGCTCGCTTCAGGTTGCCTCATGGGAGGTGCGGCACTGCACCAACCCCTTGAATTACCTTCTGAACAATATGATTTAGTCCCAGAGATAATCTTTTCCTCTCACTGACGATCAGCCTGACGCTGTTGATAAGTTGAGCTGCCATAATGCAGAGTATGATCCTATTCTGACCTTTCAGCCAGCACACCCGGAGTGCAATCGATGAGCCTCAGCCTGGGAGAAACGTGATTGAAATAGCTTTATTCACAATCAGTCGTCAATCCAAAAGTATTTCAGAGTACTGCATCGCAGCGCGTAGAATACACCACTTACAATACTCACAAATAAATAAGTTATATACATTTCCCATACTTTATGGAGCAGGGCAAAGTGAGGGCCAGAAGAGAAAACTCCTCCAAGACCTCACTTCTCCCTGCACCACACCAGCATTTCCAGCCTCCCCGCATGTGCATACAATCA
Source organism: Leptodactylus fuscus (assembly GCF_031893055.1). Lineage (NCBI taxonomy): Eukaryota > Metazoa > Chordata > Amphibia > Anura > Leptodactylidae > Leptodactylus > Leptodactylus fuscus. The sequence continues at coordinate 35,713,595 of NC_134265.1, read as the reverse complement.
ATCCTAGCTATCTGACATGTGTGGGAGGGGGGAGGGAGAGTGGTACACAGTGCCCAAAGCTTTATTGAAGTACACACACACACAAGGAAAGCATGCAATTCCATTAACTAGCTAAACAAGTCAAAGACAATGCACCCCGGCCAGCGTGGGGGTAGGAAAGGGAAGGGGAGAGAAAAAAAACACTGGCCTAGGGCTGTGTCCAAGACAGCAAGCAATACCAAAAACAAACCATCTTCCAAGGCATCCAACAGACCCTGAGCAAAAGGGCACTCCCAAAAAAGATGGTGGGTGTTCTCCTCCTTGAAGGGGCACCGTGGGCAGTAGCGTGTCTTACTCAGGCTGCGGGCATGTAAGAAGGCCCTCACAGCAAGTCCTCCCTTGATGGCCATCCATGACATGTCCTTGTGTCCGTTGGTCAGCAAGTCCGATGAGACGTTCTTCCAGACGACCTCAGCGGTCCCCGCAGGCAGCCCTGGAATCTCCTACATGGTGTCCTTAGCCCAGATGAGCTTGTGGACGGTCTTTGGCTTCCAAAGGTCAGGCTTGAGCCCCTCCAGCTGGTGCTCCCTCACGAACCGGGTGACGTCTTGGTAGTACCAGGGGACGGTCCAGTTGTAAGGGACAGAGTTGTTCCACTTGTCCCAACCGAGGCGACGCCACAAACGAGACATGGCTCTGCCTGCCGACTCTTTTCCGATCCTCAGTGTTCTGCGGACACAATCACAAACAAAGGTTAGTCTCAACAGAGTGGGGATGTCGAGGACACCCTTACCTCCTTTGGACGGATCCTTGTACATGACGGCCCGCTTCACCCTGTCCATCTTCGAACCCCAGGTGAAGTGGAAGACGATCCTGTAGATGGCTTTGACCATGGTGTTGAGAGGTGGCCAGGCCTGCACGGTGTACTGGAGCACAGGCAGGATCTCATTCCGCAGGACCAGCGTCTTCCCTTCCAGCGAGAGCTGTCTGAGGCTCCACAATCCAATCCTCTGGTTGCACTTTGCCAAACGCTCGTTCCAGGACCTCAGAGCCGCTCCCTCCTTTCCGAACCAGACTCCCAGGATCTTGATGAAATCCGGTTGCACTGTGAAAGGAAGGGGAGAGGAGGATGCCAGCTGCCAATCTCCGAAGAGCATGACCTCTGACTTCCCGCAGTTAACTTTTGCCCCTGAAGCCCGGCCGAACTTCTCGCAGGTCTGGACGAGCGCTGAGACCGATGATCTGTCGGAACAGAAGACGGTGACGTCGTCCATGTACAGCGAACGCTTGACCACGTGGTTCCCAGGTCCCGGTGCGGTGATCCCTCTAATCCCTGCATTCTGCCGGATAGACTCCGCAAAGAGTTCTACAACACAAACAAAAAGAAGGGGTGAAAGAGGACAGCCTTGTCTGACCCCAGAGAGAACCGGAAAGGGGTCAGTCTTCCAGCCGTTCACCAACACCGAGCTGTGGATATCAAAGTACATTAGGCTGACATAATTACAGAACCCCGCACCCAGATCGAGTCTGCGGAGAGCCTTAGCCATGAAGGCGTGAGAGACACGATCGAAGGCCTTCTCCTGGTCAAGGCTCACCAGGGCCACGTGTGCACGGCGGTCTCCAATATAGTGCAATGTATCTCTCACCATGGCCAGGCTATCCGCAATCCTACGGCCAAGGATTCCGCAGGTTTGGTCGGGGTGGATGATCCTGCCGATGACAGCTTTCAGTCGAGTCGCCAACACCTTCACCAAGATCTTGTAGTCCACGTTGAGGAGAGAGATGGGTCGCCAATTCTTCAGCTCGCACCTGTCCCCCTTCCACTTGTACAGGATCATGACCAAACCTTCCCTCAGCGACGGCTGCATGGTACCCCCCCATCTCCTCGTACAGGTCCTTCGAGGTCCGGGCAAATGAGGTCACCCAGCGCTACGTAGAGCTCTGCTGGGAGACCATCACTGCCCGGGGTCCTTCCGGTCCTAAAGGATTTAGCAGCAGAGAGCACCTCATCCGCCGTCAGAGGGGCATCGAGAGCCTCGGCACCTGCAGGATCAAGAATATTAGTGATACCTGACAGGACCTCCTCGGCTGCGTCGTCATCTGTGGGCCTCTGGGAGTAGAGGTCATGTTAGTAGTCGTGGACGACTCCCATCACTTCCCGTTTCCCCCGTCGGATGTTGCCGTCCGCGTCCTTCATCTCTGTCACAGGCGTGTGGCCGGCGTGGAGTTTCCTGAAAAAGAAAGAGTTACACTTCTCACCCTTCTCCAGCGTCTCCTGAAAAAGAAGCGGTCGTTACGCCAACAAAAGTACGCATCTCTAAGCTCCTCCAGCGACCCCTCATTTTCCAGCAGAGTGCAATTCAACTTCCAGGAACCTGGGCGAGGAGGAAAACCGTGGCCCAGAGTACCCTCGAAGAGAATGCCTCTGTGGTCAGAGAAGAAGCAGGGGATCATAGAGTGCCTTACCTGGGTTACCGATCGAGAGGTAAACACAAAGTCAATCCTGGAACGCTGCGAGCCATTCAGGTGGCACCAGGTATAATTAACTGACGCCGGCCCCATGGAACCCACAGCGTCCCAAAGAGAGGCCTCGGTCACCATCTCTATCAGCAGCCATGACGTCACGTCCAGCTTCGCAGATGTTGAGGAGCTTCGTCAATCCGCTTCGACAGGGCAGTTGAAATCCCCGGCCAATACCACTGCCCTGGTGGTGACAAGCTGAGTGCGCAGGATCTGGAAAAGCTCCAGACGCTTGGCCTTCATGGGGGAAGCGTACACGTTGATGAGCCTGAGAGGCTCGCCCGCCCAGGTGCTGTCGATGACCGCAAGATGGCCACTGACGAGCTCCTGGACGGATTCAACAGTGAAGGCGTTCCCCCTAATGAGGACAGCAATACCTGCGGACTTACAGTCGCCCCCACCAAACCAGTAGGACGGACCGTGGCTCCACTCCCTGCACAGGTGATGGTATGACCTGGAAGAAGGAAGGGAACACTCCTGCAACATAAAAACGTTAATACTGGGGATAGAAGCGAAAAAGCAAGTGCCGTCTGACGTCTCCTCTTCTCTCTCACGCTTCGCACGTTAATGGAAAGAAGGTTAATTTCTGCCATGGTGAAAAGGTAAAAGGGTTAAGTCAACAGTCAGAACGATACAGGCTAGTTACCGCTCCCATCGCTGAAGTCCGGGCCCAGCTCCGGTGTCCCGAGGCTCAGGCCGCACATTTCTGCCATCTCCTGGACAATGAGGGCCTCCTGTCTCGCAGGTCTTCCCCCCTCCAGGATGGCCACGATGTCATCGTCCAACTCCGCGACGTTCTCCTGGGAAGGCTCGTCCACGATCCGGCAGACTATCCTCTCCAGCTCGGTGGGGTCCCTGTGGTCGTCCACCTCAATGGCATCCTCTGGCACCTCAATGGCGATCTTCTTAGAGGGATCGTCGCTGGGGTCCTCTCTCTCCTTCCTCTTCTTGGGCTGTTTGGGCGGCTCTGGGGGGACAAGAGATCGAGAGGGGGGGAAGTCCTCCATAGACAGAACCGAGGTAGCTGGAGGAGTGATGGTTAATGCTAACTCGGTGGAAGGGAGGGTGGGGGTCTGGGTGCTGACGGGGGTGTTCACCGAGGTTGTGGAGGCTATGGGGAGGGAAACCTCGGTGGGGGTGGAGGTAGGGGGGAGACGATCTCTTACCTTGGCCCTTGGGGCCCTTGCTCTTGTCCTGTCCCGGCTTCTTCTTCGTGTTCGCCTGGGTTCTAGCCTGGGGCTTTGAGGGCCCGGCCCGAACCTCTGGGGTTTTGGCGGGCCCGGCTTTGGCCTTGGGGGCCTTTGCCGGTCCCGCCGCCGCCCCAGCAGAACTCACGGTGGTGAAGAGCCTTTTCGCTGCTCCTGCATAGGATGTGGATCGACGGTCGCAGTCCTTGTAGACATGGCCGGCCAGTCCACACAGGTTGCAGGTCTTTTCCTTCAGGCAGTCTTTCGTCTCGTGGCCCGCCCCCCTGCAATTCCGACAGGCTCCAGCTGTGCAGTCCTTCACTTCATGTCCTTCCGCGCCGCACTTCCTGCAGGTGTGTGGCATGTCTGGGTAGAAGATGAGACCCTGGCTGTTACCTAGAGAAAAAACAGGTGGTAAGTGCCTTACCCCGTTATCTCTGGAGCTGTCTCTCCCGAGCTTGACGATCGCTGACCACTTCCCTGTCCAGTATCCCGCCTTGTTGGTGATGGGGGAGGGTTCCCGGATCACCGTGCAGAAGCGGTTGAGGAAGGTGAAGATGTCCGCGGCTGGAGTGTGCGGGTTCCTCATTGTGATGGTGATCCTCCTCTCATCCCTCTGGATTGGGCAGTTGCCCACGAAGGCGGCGAAGGGGGATCCCGGCACAGCAGATTTCTCCACGTTCCAGTACCTGCGGCAGACCTCCGTGCTCATGAAGGTGACATAGAAAAGGCCCGTCACGAAGGCCTGGACGCTGAGTGTCTCCGCCGGTGAAAAGCCCTGCTCTGCCAGCATCTTCTGGCAGAAGGTCTCCTCTGTCAGGTCCGGGCGCCTCCCGTCCACCTCCCTCAGCTTGAGGACCACGGTTTGCCGCATCCAGGGCTCCAGGACTGGAGGTCCCTGTTTTGGCTTGCCGGGCCCCACAGGTTTGGGGTAGGCTTCAGGGCTGGCTGCCCCGGTTGCTGTCTTCCTGGCGTCTTCTCCGGGAGTCGTCGTCGTCGTCTCAGCTGGGGCCAGAGCAGCAGCTTCCACGATGATGATCTCCTCCTGAGTAGTCGCCATCTTCTCCGTCGTCTCCTCCTGTAGTCTCCGACTCCGGTTATCGCTGCGCAGGCTTCAGTTGCTCGGCCTCTCTCGACGTGTTCTGTCACTCATCGACAAGGGGTTCACCCTGGGAGAACCTACTTTTTTATTAGTAGAAAAAAGAGCACAATACAAAACAAGAAAAACACCATACATAGTTATATCACCAGAATCACAGTGCAGTTTAAAACATAACTTTTCTCCAAAATATTCATAATGTATAACATATATTGATGCACTATTATACACAGAAAAGGGGAAAAGAAACTGTTTAACCACCACTGATCATTATCAAAGAACGTACATAACAAGTGACACAAGTGAAATTATCCCCTAAACAATAAATTCCATGTTTTCATCTTCCATATAGCATTTGCTCTGGCCTGACCTAGTTTTTTACAGTCCTGCAAGTAGAAGATGTAAAGGTCAGCAAGTGCCATTTTGACACAGTCCTTTTCATCAAAAAAGTCCTTTTTTAAAGACGAGGATGTTCCTACAGTTCCAGAGAGAAAGTTTCAGACAGTTGACAAATGTCCATACAACCCTTTGGCTGTCACCTGCCAAGTTAGTGTCGAGTCTGAAAAAAAACACATGAAAGTCCAAGGTCCTTAACCCTGTCAGGAACTTAAGCAACTCTCCCATGCTCCGCCATACCGTTCTGGCGTAAACGCAATTCCAGAGGAGGTGTAGAGTTGTTTCCTCTTGTCTGCACTGATCTCTGGGACACAAAGGTGAATTTCCGAGTCTCCGTGCATATTGAAATGCACGCACAGGCATGGCGTCGTGTACAGATAACCATGCTATGTCCTTTAATTCGTTACTTAAATATGGTGCGTGCACGTTTTTCCACACTTTTAGTCCTTTGATAGGAAAAGTTCCTTACTGGCTCCATGGTATCTTCTTTTCCCAGTAGTGTTAAAATCCTTCTGGGGACGCCGAGAAGGTCTGAGTCCATTTCATGCAGCTTCTACATCCTAATGGTCCTTTCCAGGTTTTTATACCAGTCTGGACTTTGCAAGGTGGTTGGAGTGGTCAATGGGATTTTCAACCAGCCGTGTCTCCTGAAGATTACTCCAGCCGCATATTTCATAAATATGGACCAGTCTGTTCCCGTATCAATATTCCTGAAACAAAGCAAGAAGAGGTTGACTTGAAGTATTTTTTTGATGTTAGGTACCTCTCTCCCGCCTTTGGTCCCGTACTTGTAACATTTTTCTCGCTTAACCTTCTCATGTCCAGAATTCCAAAAAATGTGAAAATAGAACGTTGCAATGCCTTCAGAATGCCTGCAGGAGGGAAAAAAAACGTATTTAAGTACAGCATTGTTGGAATTAGAACAGATTTTATCACTAGTAGCCTTCCCTCCATTGTTAGCTTTCTGGTTTTCCAAAAGGACGTTTTCTTTTCTATTTTTTCTTTTACTAGCTTCCAGCTCTCTTCCCCTTTGTTTTGGGGGTCAAATATCACTCCCAGTATTTTTACCTTGAAAAAGAACACAAACAGCACCGCGCCGTACCTAGCGCATTATCCTTTATACCAAAGATTCTTAAGATACAAGGACAAGTTGGGAAATCACCTTATGATAAAATGTTGTATGCCAAACAAATATCACCTCTAGGAGGGCCTTTATAAGCAGCAATGAATCACCGTAGTAATAGACAAGTATAAGACCAATCATCCATATATCCAATAGATGAAAAAATAAATGGATCCGCGCTTACCCTCAAAATGAAATTTATTCAGTCCATCAAAGTAAAACCATATACACAACGCGTTTCGGAGCTATATCAGCTCCTTCTTCAAGTGTCCGTTTTGGTCAGTCTCATGCTAACTGGCATATCAGCCCATTCTTATAGCGTTAACTTGGTGACATCCTCCCACCCACTTCCGGTGGTAAGAACAAATAAATATATACTAAAAAACAGTTTTAAGTAACACACACAATTAAGGGAGCACCACATTATTCATATAAACCATAATTTTTAGTTTAAAACATAATTGGAAACATGGTTTAGAACCTACCCATGTCTCGGCGTCCTCGTCCGCATGTTGCAGCGCTACCAGAAGTACACGTGCGCGCGGGTCTGCAGTGGAACGCAGCCGCGCTCCACCGGCCAGAAATGGGCTTCCTGCAATACTCGCCAGGAAATAAACTCAGCTTCCCAAGTGATTTACTAATCAGGGTCATGGGTATACTATACATCTGAGTCCATACGGTTCATGCCATGTAGATCATTCCCAATAACATGTTAATACGAGAGGCATTCTACCCGATGTTGGGGAACGTCACGCTAACCGGACGTAAACATCCAGGAAGAAAGCCCCTCATAGAGCATATACTACGCATGCGTGATCCAGTAGGTATTACCCACGCATGCGTACAAAGCATCACAGTGGAACGCATATGCGTCCCACCCATTGACCACTGGCAATAGATACTAAAGCAATGCCGTAGAGGTAATTAGACATGAAAGGGCTAAGACCGCCATTCTATCAAATACAGATGATGCCGTCTATTAAGACAGTCACATTCCAAATCTAAATAATGCGATGTCCCCCTTGGTTACAATATACCAATACAAAACAAATTCATGAGATATAAAAATAAAATCAATAAAAATGCATAAAACCATAATCCTAAACAGAAATTCCATCATGTGTAAAAATACATAATTCATAAAAAATATATATATAAAATAAATAATCCCAAACTAATATTCTAAATCAATTAAATAAATGTAACCACATAAATTGCATCTCATCAGGCATGGTATACACTATAAATTTCATAAACAATAAATAAATAAATGAATAAAAAATGTATATATATAAACACGTACCTGTAGAGTATTCTATTTCCATTATGAATATTTGTGATGATAATCATAAGGACCTACCAAACTATATGGTGTCCTAATTCCTTCAAATTTCGATACTATCCATACCAATTGGTATAAATAACTGATGATCTAAAAAATATATGTATATAAGAGAAGAGAATATTAGGATCTTCCACATAGATGGCGTGAATCTAATCTAACTTCAGCAATACCCACAGGCATAAGACCCGAAAAAGATGGTGTATGTACATAAGAAAGCCTTTCAATGTGTGACATCTTCCAATAATTCTTTGAGACCCATTGGATTCAAGGTGTTGAGTTGATAAATCCAATAGATCTCACGGCGCCTGAGAACCTCGAATCTATTTGGCTGATCGTTTGGAATCCAATCTATTGGGGTAACCCTAAAGTCTCCAAAGTTCTTATTATGTTTAATAGTAAAATGGCGGGAGGCACCATGTTTAGGGTACTCGTTAATAATGTTGGATCTATGTTTATTGATCCGAGTTCTCAGACACATAGCTGTTCTACCCACGTACTGTAATCCACATGGACACTCCACAAGATAGATGACAAATGTTGTGGAGCAGTCCATGCGGAAATTTAAATTAAAAGATCTTTCCGTGATCCGACTGGTTACCCTTAATTGGTTGTGACTTATACAGTCACAACACTTACAGCGCGGGTGTCCACATTTGTAGTTGCCCTTCACTTTATTCTGTACATTCACTATATGATTAGTCTTCACCGATCTTAGTCTACTGGGCGCTACGATACTTTTCACATTTCTAGCCCGTCGATACGTAATTTTAGGTTTCTGTGGGATAACTTTTTTCAAATACTGGTCGCCTTGCAAAATGTACTAGTACTTGGACAAAATCGCCCATATAGTACCGTGTGCGCCATTAAAAGTAGTCAAAAAATTACACCTCAGGTCTTTATCACCTGACTTCATTTTAGGCACTAAACAATCAGATTGGGTTAGTTTATTGACCCTAGTCCTTGCCATCTCAATAATTGGACGCGGGTAACTTTTAGCTTCAAACCTCCTACTCATAATACGACTCTGTTTTTGGAAGTCTATCTCATTGGTACAGTTCCTACGGACTCTTTTTAATTGTCCGCAAGGGATATTGTTTTTCCATCTATTATGATGGAGACTGTTATAATCCAATAACCCATTACAGTCTACATCTTTGAAAAAAGTTGTAGTCGAAATTTTATCCCCAGAACTCATGAGGACCAGGTCTAAGTAGTCAATGGATGCACTATCTACCTTACCAGAGAACTTTAATCCCCACCCATTGTTGTTTAAATGAGTGACAAAGTCATCAAACGATTCCTTTGGTCCTTCCCATATAAACAGGAGATCGTCGATGTAACGTTTATAATACATAATGTGACTACACCAATCGGGGCAATTATAAATATATTCCTGTTCAAATTCCCCCATATATAAATTAGCATAGCTAGGGGCAAATTTAGTCCCCATTGCCGTACCGCAAGTCTGGATATAGGTCTTACCTTCAAATTGGAACACATTGTGTTCCAATATAAATTTTATCCCACTAATGATGAAGTATCTGTATCTCTGGTAATGATGATTTCTTATCTAGAGCGGTCTTGATTGCACATAAACCCCCTCTATGTGGGATGTTGGAGTACAATGCTGCAACATCAAGGGTTGCCCATATATATGTATTCTTCCATTGAAATGGTAGTAGATCACTCAATAATGACGAAGAGTCCCGCAGATAAGAGGGGAGATTCTGTACTAGTGTCTGAAGCTGTACATCGATATACTCGGACAAATTCCGTGTTAGAGCACTTAAACCCAAAATAATTGGGCGCCCCGGGGGATCCACAAGACCTTTATGAATCTTGGGCAAATGGTAAAAAAACCCCGGTGTTGGGTTTTTCACTAGAAGGAAATCCCTCTCTTTATGGTTAAGTATCCCCTTTTGAAAACCCTGAAGGATCAACTGGCAGAATTGATTTTGATGTTCAGGAGTAGAGTCATCTGCGAGCACCTGCTAATACATTTTCATCTGATAAGATTCTGTGGGCTTCACGGAGATAATCACTCTTGTCCTGTACGGCCTCAGGGAGTAGAGGTCGCGGTAGTAGTCGTGGACGACTCCCATCACTTCCCGCTTCCCCCGTCGGATGTTGCCATCCGCGTCCTTCATCTCTGTCGCAGGCGTGTGGCCGGCGTGGAGTTTCCTGAAAAAGAAAGATTTGCACTTCTCACCCTTCTCCAGCGTTTCCACCTTGGAACGGAAGATGACGTGCTAAGCCTCTTCCTCAAAGTGCCTTTTCAGACCCCTCTTGGCCTTGGCGAGCATGTCCCTGACGTCCCAGCCGCAGCATTCGAGGTCCATCAGTGAGTTGAGCTGGCGCTGCATCCCCTTGAGGTCCCTCTTGCGCTGTGACGCCTGCTGGCGTCCCTTGGCCTGGAAGAAATGACGGATTTGAACTTTAACATATTCCCACCACTCTGAGACAGTCCTGAAAAAGAAGCGGTCGTTACGCCAACACAAGTACGCATCTCTAAGCTCCTTCAGTGACCCCTCATTTTCCAGCAGAGCGCAGTTCAACTTCAAGGAACCTGGGCCAGGAGGAAAACCGTGGCCCAGAGTACCCTCGAAGAGAATGCCTCTGTGGTCAGAGAAGAAGCAGGGGATCATAGAGTGCCTTACCTGGGTGTCCGATCGAGAGGTGAACACAAAGTCAATCCTGGAACGCTGCGAGCCATTCGGGTGGCACCAGGTATAATTAACTGATGCCGGCCCCATGGAACCCACAGCATCCCGAAGAGAAGCCTCGGTCACCAACTCTATCAGCAGCCGTGAAGTCACGTCCAACTTCGCAGATGTTGAGGAGCTTCGTCCGTCCGCTTCGACAGGGCAGTTGAAATCCCCAATATGGTGGTGACAAGCTGAGTGTGCAGGATCTGGAAAAGCTCCAGACGCTCGGCCTTCATGGGAGAAGCGTACACGTTGATGAGCCTGAGAGGCTCGCCCGCCCAGGTGCCGTCGATGACCGCAAGACGGCTACCGACGAGCTCCTGGACGGATTCAACAGTGAAGGCGTTCCCCCTAATGAGGACAGCAATACCTGCGGACTTACAGTCGCCCCCACCAAACCAGTAGGATGGACCGTGGCTCCACTCCCTGCACAGGTGATGGTATGACCTGGAAGAAGGAAGAGAACACTCCTGCAACATAAAGACATTAATACTGGGGATGGAAGCGAAAAAAGCAAGCGCCGTCTGCCATCTCCTCTTCTCTCTCACACTTCGCACGTTAATGGAAAGAAGGTTAATTCCTGCCATAGTGAAAAGGTAAAAGTGTTAAGTCAACAGTCAGAACAATACAGGCTAGTTACCGCTCCCATTGCAGAAGTCCGGGCCCAGCTCCGGTGTCCCGAGGCTCAGGCCGCAGATCTCCTCCATCTCCTGGATGATGAGGGCCACCTGGCTCGCAGGTCCTTCCCCCTCAAGGATGGCCGCGATGTCGGCGTCCAACTCCGCGGTGTCCTCCAGGGTAGGGTCGTCCACGATCTGGCAGACCCTCCTCTCCAGCTCGGTGTCCGCAGGGATGGGGTCCCTGTGGTCGTCCACCTCAATGGCGTCCTCTGGGGCCTCAATGGCGATCTTCTTAGAAGGGTCGTCACTGAGGTCCTCCCTCTCCTTCCTCTTTTTGGGTTGCTTGGGCGGCTCTGAGGCGACAAGAGATCGAGAGGGGAGGGAGGGGAATTCCTCCATAGACAGTACTGAGGTAGCTGGAGGAGTGACGGTTAGTGCTACCTCAGTGGAAGGGAGGGTGGGGGGCTGGGTGCTAACAGGGGTGTCCACCGAGGTTGTGGAGGCTACGGGGAGGGAAACCTCGTGGGGGTGGAGGTAGGGGGGGGAGACGATCTCTTACCTTTACCCTTTGCCGGTACCTTTTTCTTTTTCTCCTTATCCGGTCCCGGTTTCTTCTCAGTGGCCGCCTGGGCTCTAGCCTGGGACCCGGATTGTCCGGCCCGAGCCGCTGGGGCCTTAGCGTTTCCGGCTGGGGCCTTGGAAGCCTTCACCAGTCCCTCCTTGGCCCCGGCAGAAACCACGGTGATGGTGAGTTCCTTGGCCACGGAAGCCCAGGATCTGGTGCGAAGCTTGCAGTCCTTGTAGACATGGTCCGCCAGTCCACACAGGTTGCAGGTCTTCGCCTTCGGGCAGTCCTTCGTCTCGTGGCCTCCCACTCGGCAATTCCTGCAGGCGTCAGCTTTGCAGTCCTTCATCTCCTGCCCCTCCTTTCCGCAGCGCCGGCAGGCCTTCGGTAGGTCGGGGTAGAAAATGAGGCCGCTGCTGTTGCCTAGAGAAAAAGCCTGAGGGAGATGCCTTACCTGCTTGGTCTCGCTGTTCCTCCCCAGCTTGATGACCACTGACCACCTTCCAGTCCAGTAGCCCGCCTTGTTTAGTGGGAGGGATCCCGCAGTACCGTACAGAAGCGGCTCAGGAACCGAGCGATGTCTCCGGGTGGGGTGTGCGGGTTCCTCATTGTCACCGTGATCCACCTCTCGTCCATCTGAACAGGGCAGCTGCCCAGAAAGGACGCGAAGGGGGACCCTGGTGCCGCCGATTTGACCGCCTCCCAGTACCGGCGGCAGATCTCCATGCTGGCGAAGGTCACGTAGAACAAGCCCGTGACGAAGCTCTGGACGCTCAGGGTCTCGGAGGCCGAGAAGCCCTGGTCTGCCAGCATGGTCCGGCAGAACACGTCCTCGGTCAGGTCCGGGAGCCTCCCGTCCACCTCCTTAAGCTCAAGGACCACAGTCTGCCTCATCCAGGGCTCCAAGGCTGGAGGTCCCTGTTTTGGCCGACTTGATCCACTAGGCCCGAAGGAGGCTTCAGGGCTGGCATCACCGGTTGCCGTCTTCTTTCCGGCGTCTTCTTGAGCAGCAGCCACGATCTCTCAGGAAGTCGCCATCTTCGTCCTCTCCTGCAGGTTCTTGCTCAGCTTTGACGTTGCTGGGTCGTCTTCAGCTGCTGCTCCTCGTCGTCAGATGTGTTCTGTCACTCGTCGACAAGGGGCTCGCCTTCTCGACCTCAAACTGGTCGGATTCAAGGGTTCTCTGGTATCAGAATGAATTGATAAGAACAGATTATTTTTTTTTAATCACTTCCCCTAATACGGGGGATTTTTATTAAACAAATTTCCAAATACATAGATTCAAACACGTATTATACAGATACATTGGGTTAAAAACATTTTAAAAACATAAAAGTGGCAATGCAGTGGCTGTTAGATGCACGAATTCCACTCCCTCTGAAACCATTTCTTTAAAAGCGGTGAGTTTGCATTCTTATCTAAAAGGTAATATATATACAATTGACTAAAAGCGACACTTAAAACATCCTCAGGAGATAAAAGGTCCTTCTTGTATACTAAAATATTCCTGGCCTTCCAGAGCGCGTCCTTTACGCAATTTATGGCCTTCCATGCCATTGCGTGTTGTTCCCGGGAGGGGCTACTGTAAAGTGCATGGAGTATAGCGTCCTTATTCAGTCCTTTGAGGCCCGCCACCTTTCTTAATAATGGCATGATTTTGCTCCATATGATTTTGGCGAAGATACAGTCCAGAAATAGGTGTTCCACAGTCTCATCTGCACGGCAGCCCCTCGGACAGGCGGCGGACTTCGCGTAGCCCCTGCATTGGAATGCACGGCATGGAAGGCACCCATGGACGCTGCTCCAGGCCAGGTCTTTCTGCGTATTAAAAGGAAACGGACCATTAATAAAATGCCAGACAGTTAAACTTTTTTGCTCATTAAAAGTACTGACTTTACTAGTTATCTCCCTCTGTCTCATCGCTTTGATTAATTTCTTGCTGTTTCTTAGTTCTGTCACACTTCTTGTTTTTAGATTAAAAAGACTAACAATTTTATCATAAATAATATAGTGCCTAGGTAATTTAAAAGCGTAAGGTGAACTTAAGTTTATTTCGTACCATTTAAAATGCCTCATAAAAAAAACCTAAGCTATAAAGTGTAAAAATTTTTGATTTTCGTTTTTCGTTTTTGACTCCCCTCCTTCTAAACCCCATAACTTTTTTATTTCTCCACTCCCAGAGCCATATGAGGTCTTAATTTTTGCGGGACAAATTTTTCTTCATGATGCTACCATTAATTATTCTATATAATGTACTGGGAAGCAGGAAAAAAATTCAGAATGGGGTGGATTTGAAGAAAAAATGCATTTCTGCGACTTTCTTACGGGCTTTGGTTTTACGGCGTTCACTGTGCAGCCAAAATGACATGTCCCCTATATTCTATGTTTCGGTACGGTTCCAGGGATACCAAATTTATATGGTTTTATTTACATTTTGACCCCTAAAAAAAATTCCAAAACTGTGTTAAAAAAATTTTTTTCTAAAAGTCGCCATATTCCGACGGCCGTAACTTTTTTATACGTAAGTGTACGGGGATGCATAGGGCGTCTTTTTTTGCGGGGCTGGGTGTACTTTTTAGTTCTACCATTTTCGGGAAATGTTATTGCTTTGATCACTTTTTATTCAAATTTTTATCAGAATCAAAACAGTGAAAAAACGGCGGTTTGGCACTTTCGACTATTTTTCCCGCTACGGCGCTTACCGAACAGGAAAAATATTTTTATAGATTTGTAGAGCGGGCGATTTCAGACGCGGGGATACCTAACATGTATATGTTTCACAGTTTTTAACTACTTTTATATGTGTTCTAGGGAAAGGGGGGTGATTTGAACTTTTAATTCTTTTTATATTTTTTTATATTAACTTTTTTTTCTTTTTTTTTTTGCATTTATTAGACCCCCTAGGGGTGTTGAACCCCAGGGGGTCTGATCACTAATGCATTGCAAAAAAGCATCCTTTCTTTTACAGGCTGCATAGACCAGCCTGCAAAAGAGAGGATTTGCAGACAAGCCTGGGAGCCTGTACAAGGCTCCCAGCTGTCATGGCAACGGGACGTCAGCCCTGGAGCATGCTCCATGAGCTGGCGATCCCGGCCAAAATGGCAGCGCCCATGCGCTGCCGAGAAAATGGCATCGGGGACCGATCTGAGGCATTAGAGCCGGTTGTCTACTGCTTAAAGCAGTAGACACCCGGCGGCTATGGCGGCCGCCCGGCTCCCGGGCAGTCGCCATAGTTACAGACCCGACATGCGCCGTACTATTACGGCGCATGTCGGGAAGGGGTTAAAAAGCGTGTTAAAACTATAGCAAAAGTGTTTTATAAAAAGGAACCTGGGAATGTCGGGGAAGTCCTTCCCTCCCCTCTTCTTCCCCTTTACCACCACTTCTCTTTTTAGTTTCTCCGCACGGGATCCCCAGAAGAAGGTAAAACAAGCTTTATTAATCTTTCTTAAAAGCACTGTAGGGGGAGGGAAGACAATACTTAAATACAGTAATATTGGTAAAATTATCATTTTCAGGATTAAAACCTTCCCCTCCATTGTCAATTTCCTCAGGTTCCACATGCAAAATTTCTTGTTTACCTTGTCAGCCACTGCATTCCAACTGTTAAGACCGTCATTGGACTCACTGAAGGAGACTCCTAAAATGGTAATTGCATCAGAGGTAGACACGGGAACGTCAGTAAAATCCATGCCTCCGACATTTAAAATATTACTTTTGTTTAAATTTACCTTGAAGCCGGAGGCACAGCAATAAAAATCCAGTTGTCTTAAGGTACGATGAATTGAAGGGGTGTCCCTGCAGAATATAGCTACGTCATCCATGTAACCCACTGCTTTTGCCTCTAGTCCACCTCCGCCAGGGAGGGGGACTCCTCTGATGACTTTATCTTTACGGATACAACATAAAAACGGTTTGAGGGCACATATGAAAAGCAGTGGACACCCCTGTTTAACCCCTGAATTTAAAACTACTTCCCGTGTCTTAAAACCATTCACTAAAATACGGCTGGTGCAGTTATTATAAAACATTTTAAGAGACAATAAAAAACCTTCCGGTATCCCCATCTTCTCTAAAACTTTAAACAGATAAAAGTGGGACACCCTGTCAAACACTTTTTCAAAGTCCAGGGATAAAATCGCTAACTGGCTTTTCCTCTCTTTTGCGCTTTCAATAATATCCCGGATTAAAATCAGGCTGTCCCACACACGCCGTCCTGGGATGGCGCATACCTGGTTTGCATGTATTATCTCGTGTGCAACTAGTTTAAAACGGTTTGCGCATAATTTAGCTAAAATCTTATAATCTGTATTTAAAAGGGTGATAGGCCGCCAGTTTTTAAGATCCGCCTTGTCTCCCTTTTTATATATAAGGGAGACTTCACCCTTGCCCCAGGACGGAGGCATTGTTTTAGAGTTAAAAATATCCGAGAATAAGACAAGTAAATCATCTTTTAAAATATCATAAAATCGAATATAAAATTCCCAGGGGATACCGTCCGACCGGGGCACTTTACCTGCTTTAAAACTCCGAATTCTCTCTAAAACCTCCTGCTCCGTAATGGGACGAGATAAAAACTGCTGAGAGGCAGGGGTTAAAACAGTCATTACCTCCTTCAGTGAGTCCTCTATAAAATACTGATCCACAGGTCTAGAGCTAAAAAGGGAAGAATAAAAATCATGTACTTGGTTTAAAATACCCTGTACAGCTGTCTCCCCATTCACACACTCCATCACCATCTTTTTGCTTGCCGCTTTTTTAAAAAAATACCTGGAGCAGGTTTAATTTTGTTCCGCATGTTTAACTTTGGCACAATAAATAATGTCTTTGCCCTTCTGCTCCAGGTACTTGGTTATTTCCTCTTTCAAATTTAAAATTTTGTTCCCCACCTCCACCCCATGTGCTCTAAGCCTGTACAGGGTCTGCAGACGGGTATTTAAATCATTGTAATGTTTTCTTTTTTCCTCAGCTTTGCACTTCCCCAGGCAAATAAAATAAGAACGTACCTGTTTTTTAAAACCCTCTCACCATTTACTGATGGGAGCCCTGGGGTGCCTTACCCGTCTGCGTGCGGCATAAAAGGTTTTAAAATCTTCTAAGACCTGTGGATCGTCTAAAAGGGAAATGTTTAAACGCCAGGACTTATGACCATAAAACTGATTAGCATAAAACTCAACAGTTAAAATGAAGCGCATTATGGTCAGATAAAACATTAGTTAAAACATCACACCTAGATGGCAGTATGTCCTCAGAGCAGAAAAAAAATCAATACGGGAGCTGCAGGTGGAATTGCTCCATGTGGCGCCGGCTGCCTCTGGCATGTTGCTGTTGCATAGTTTATGCACATCTCTCAGTCTCATATCTGTAATTAAGTTCTTTAACATACCAGAAGTTTTATCATAGTTTTTGCTTTTACTCACAGACAGCCGGCGCTCACCTCTGAGGACACAGTTAAAATCCCCGGCGAGGATGAGTGGGTCCGATGTTGATATGTGCAGTTGTAGTACTTCCAGCATCCTCGCTCTTTCGTTTTTGTCTGGGGAAGCATAAAAGTTTAAAAACTGCCATCTGGTTCCGTCAATAAAAGCTTTAACTAATAAAATGCGTCCTGGTAAAATTTTGTTAATAGAATCCACTAAAACATTTCCCTTTAAAAGAATGGCGACTCCGGAGGATCTTGTTTCGTTCGATCCTGACTATATTGATGGTCCGTGCACCCAGTCCAGCTCATATTGCGTGTAGCCGGACTGGTGCGGGATGCCACACTCCTGCAGGAAGTATACCGAAGCAGCAATACAGGATAGTTAAAAACAGCGCATCTTCTAGCCCGTCTCTTTATCCCTCGCACATTCAAAGATATCCCTTGTATGTGGGTGGCCATCTTGAAGGATAAAGAAGAAAGTCCAAAAACATCACTTGAATGTCCTTACCTCACGCCAGGGTACTCACAAATTTCCGCTCCCAGATGTGAGAGCTTGGTCCTCCTCTGGGTGGATTGGAGACTCGTTGTTCGTACCATGAAGGGTGGAGTATTGATCGTAGACGGCCCCCATGCGGGTCATCATGTTTGGGTAATAGCTTTCACTCCCAGGGGAGCTAAAAGGGAGAGGGGAGATGGGCAGCTGCCACTGGGCGTTCATGTCTGTCTCCAGACTCGGGTCACCCCCACCGGGGTCTATAGCTTCAGAGAGAGCATCCAGGGCCCCCAACCGCCTCCTCCAGGCTCACCAAAGAACCATCCTCAGGAGGCGGCTGACCGCAGGGTATATCCTCGGATAAGTCAGAGGGTCCAGCTCCCCTGGAAGCAGATGCCACCTCCGACACCACTACCTCCTCAGGAGCCTTTCCCCCCTGACCCATCTCATGACCCATCCTTTTTTGCCCTTTTCGAACGCTCTCTCCTCTGCCTTTCCTTTTGTCCCTTGTCCGCAACTCTACCGAGCTTTTCCGCAGCCCTGGCTTCTTTTGCCTTTTTCAGCCTTTTTACTCGCTTTTTCTCCGTCTGGAAAACCACCCGTTGGTAACCCATAGGGACCTCTCCCAGCGTCCCTATCTCTCCCTCTATATCCGACTCAACCTCCATCCCCGTACCCTCACCTTCACCAGAGGTAGTATCCAAGTCACGATCTTCACCCCCTGACGTGGACTGCAGGGAAACGACATCATCCTGTTCAGGATCCTCCCGTTCCCGGTCATCATAGGCACATCCTTCGTATTGTTCCTCCTCATCTCCAGCACCTCTGCGGGCTTTGCAATCTCTATAAGTATGATCTGTCTTCTGGCAGAAATTAAATTTTTTCGGCAATGGACAACCTTTGAAGTCATGATGAGGGCTACCACAGTTTCGGCACTTACTGTTGCAGTTGTCTGCTCTGTGTCCATATTTGCCGCACTTCCTGCAGAAGTCCGGCATCCCATTATAAAAGAAGTCGCCATTCGCGGTTCCGAGCCTGAAACGAGCTGGAGGCAGGATCGGTCTTTCATACTCGTCCTTACGAACTCCAACCAGGTATTTTCGTTTGCAGGTCCAGACACTGCACTTGTTATCGATCCTTCCTCTGGGTTCCACATCATTAAAAAAATATCGGACAAAGGCATCCGCTTCAGCATCTGAAATAAAGGGGGAGTAAATTTTAACAGTGAGTAATTCTTTATCATCCATATGTTTTTTGATGATAATGTTGTCTTTAGCTAACTCCTTGTATATTCTTTTGACCCTATTAAAGGCTGCCTTGTACAACTCGTTATCTCTGAAAGTAATGTCATAGTCACCCCGTTTGGGGTAATCTTGAACTGCTAGAAGGCAGCCTTTCTGGGTACCAATCCTTTTCGCCACAATCTCCTCAATAACGTATTTGACGTTATTACGTTTGTCCTCATACCTAAGGGAGACCCTCAGTGTGTTTTTAAGCCTTGCCCACTCGGGGACATAAGGCAGGTCCGCCATCTTAAGTATGGCGGTTCACCGAGACTTTTTCCGCAACACTTGCTGGCTTGTCTCACACAAATGTTCCTCTACCGTCCAAGGGACAAAGTAGAGAACTCCTGGGGGGATCGATTCTCGTTTCCCAAGGGACTAGGCCTCCCCCCCAATAGCAGCAGGTGGGTGAAGCCCGGGCTATAAACCTGGGCGATCCCACCAGGCCGAGGGGGAGGGTACCCAAGGGAACCTGTAGCTCTAACTAAGGAACAAATGAAACTGCCACTGATCAGACAGAACCACTTGGTCTTAGCCAGAAGGTCGAGAAGCGATCACCCTAGGAGAAAACCGTGATCACCCTGGGAGAACTTTTTTTTCTTGAAGGTCTCCATCTGTGCCAAATCAATCACACCAAGTGCACGAAAAAAGCGTAGGTGCCACACTAAAAAAAACGTGCCCAGGATGCTTGTCAAAAAACGCACCCTTTCCCTAAAGGGAAGGGGGTTCCTGACTAACTCTTCCCCACAAGGACCAAAAGGTGACCGAGTGGGGTCGAGTACCAATGGACCAACTGCCAAAGCAGGAGGTCTCCAACGTCCGTTTTCCCCTTGGGCTGCCACCACCGAGGGTACTCAAGACTACCAGTCGTTCAGTTTCTCTCCGGGCTGCCACCACCAGAGATACTCCTGGACTCAGGCAAAAGGTCTGCGCCTGCCCCGGTTCCCCAGGACAGGTCAACTGACAGAGGAGGGAGGCCCATTACAGGCCTCATCTCCAGACAACCGTCAGGAAGCGTCCCAAAAGGGTACAGCATCCCTTCGTTGACACACAAATAGGTGACGAGTGACAAAAAGAAAGTGAAAACATCTATATAAGTGGTAAAGTGCCCATACGAGCCTGGTTTACCACCAGATCTATAAAAATTCTCCTATGCTGGAAAACCAGGCATAAAGGAGTGTGTGCTCAGCAAGGTGTAAATCCAGTGCCACGCAATGTGCCAAAATCAGTGAGTTTCCCAGGCTCAGTGATTTATGGCACCCCAGGGGCCACTCAAACCCCCAGGGCACGACACCAGAGACCTTCGAGTACTTCCCCGGCCCATGGTAAGATCCCCAGGGAGCGTCCTGTCCCCTGGCGGTCACGTTGACAGCATCAGTGGCTTTCCGCCAGCCCCCTGCAGTGGGTCCATCACCTCCACTGGCGGAGCCGGCTTACTGACCACATCCCCCATCAACGTGCCTCAAGGGGTTCTCCATTCCTACCTCCACAGATTTCGGTCTAGTCCTGCCAGGGCCAGTCCCAGACCGCGCTCTCCGGCAGTTTCACCTACTTTCTGCTTCTGATAAGAACAGATTTTTTACTTTTTTATTAAGGGTATTCACAGTACAAAGTCAAAAATAAACAAAGACAGTAATCCACTGTACAAACAAGTTTTTCAAACATAGGTTATACAAAAACTCTTTTTAGCTGAACATCAAATTCCAAGTTTTAAATTTCCAGGCTTTGTCAGCTTTATTTTTTCCCAACTTTTTATAGTCATTTAAATAAAACACATACATTTCAGCCAAAGCCATCTTAATGCAGTCTTTTTCTCCAATATAATCTTTTTTATAGACTAGAATGTTACGACACTTCCATAGGGACAGTTTAAGGCAATTGACGAAAGTCCACATAACTCTTTGATTATCACTGTCCAGTTCTGTACCCAGTCCATAAAGAACAACATTATGATCCAACGTCCGTAATCCAGTCAAGAATTTTAAAAGTTCACCGACATTTTGCCACACAGTCCTAGAGAAATGGCAGTTCCAGAACAAATGTAGTGTTGTTTCTTCTTGTCTGCAGGATAGTCTGGGGCAAAAAGGAGTGTTACCCCGGCGTCTTGCATACTGGAATGCTCGCACCGGCATCGCTTCATGCACTGCCAACCATGCCAAGTCCTCAAGTATATCTTGTGCACGTTCTCCCATACTCTTTTGCTCCTCTGATATGAGAAGTTCTTTACTAATTCCAGAGTCTCCTGTTTCTCCAAAATTGTCCAGATCTTTTTTGGCACACTCAGAGCGGTTTCCTCCATTTTATTCAAGCCATAGGTTTGGATTGTCCTCTCAAGTTCTCCGTACCATTTGGGACATAGCATCGCTGTCGGAGTCGTCAAGGGGATCTTTAGCCATCCATATTTCCGGAAGATCGTTCCAGCTCCATATTTCAGAAATAAAGTCCAGTCAGATTTGACTTGTAAACTTCTGAAACAAAGGGAGAAAAAATTAATGCTTAAGATTTTCTTTACGTTTGGCAGGCCACGGCCACCTTTGCTCCGCCCCTTGTAGCATTTTTCTCTTCCGATTTTTTCATGGTTAGAGCTCCAAAAGAACGTACTTATAGTCCTTTGTAAGGTCTTGAGAATGCCTGCTGGAGAAAAAGAACACTGTATTCAGATAAAGTAAGATTGGTATTAGTACAGATCTTATTACTAAAAGTTTGCCTTCCAGTGACAGTTTCCTCATACGCCAAAAAGCAACTTTTTTCTCCACTTTATCCTTAGCTTGTTGCCAACTCTCCTCTCCATTGTTTTCAGAGTCAAAAAACACCCCCAATATCTTGACCTTTTCGCTTTGAATTTTTAGATTAGGAATGGTGACGTTATTCCAATCTCCTATAGTGAAACATTCAGATTTTGTCAAGTTTATTTTAAAGCCAGAGGCTTGGCAGAAGCATTCAGTCAGAAACAAGGCTCTTCTAAGTGCTGACTCCGTTTCACAGAAGATGGTGACATCGTCCATATATGCTTTTACCTTGTTTTGAGCTCCATTACCGCCTGGCAGCGGCGTCCCCCGCATTACCTTGTCAGCTCTCAGTGACGTCAGCAAAGGCTCGATGGCACATACAAAAAGAATCGGGGATAGAGGGCATCCTTGCTTCACTCCCGATCGCAGAGATACAGGTCCTGTAAAATATCCATTCACAATAATTTTGCTATGCACGTTATCATAAAGCAAGGCAACTCTTTTTATACCCACAGGTCCAGAAGTAAGATTCCAGCAAAATCAAAGCTCCTTGTTTAAAACTTAGCGTTTATTGGTTGTAGACAAGATTCATAAAATCATAATCATTCGTGTGATAATGCACACTTAGTACATGCAATCGATGGAGCAACAGCTGACGCGTTTCGAACACAATAAGTGTTCTTAGTCATAGCTAAATGCATGATACCACAGTGCTCAATATATACAGCCAAAAGAGTATAGAGTAATAACACCTGCGGCTTGAGGCCAAAGTAAATTTAACCCCCAACACTCCCATGCTAGTGAAACTTCACATGGGATAACATATACAAATAAAAATGGAACAATAAAAAACAAAAAAAGCAAAAACCAGCGATTGTTGTAATGAATATAAATCACATTAAAACATTGTCAAGTAAACCAGGAGGCACAAAATAAAGTGATGTATTAAAGATTCAAACTTGGAAGAAAACAAACAGAAAATTGAATAAGCTCATGATGAACTAACCCAGCTTAAAGGTCACGCTGCATGTTAAAAAAATACCATCCTTGCAATGAACTCACCATATCCCTAAAGGAAGTATAAATTAACAAGATAAGTATGTGCATGTTCAAAAATTTATCTTCTATATCAACAAGAAAGACAAGACACATACTATTGCCTAATCTCGGAGAATAACAACCAGTATGTTTAATGGAAGGATGCTGGCAAATTTTGCCCGTACTAAAGATGGTGGAGCGGACATCGCGATTATCATGCGCATGCTTAAATCTTGAATGTATGTATCTTTCATTAATAAAGGATGCAGCATGCATCACACAGCCAAGATAGATGCTGAAAAGCCATTATAGTCCAAAAGACACATAGAACAACTCCATAAAGGTGAGTATACAAATGTTTGAAATCTATTGTTAGAGCTGTCATTTACCTTATCCCAGGACCGACCAGGTAGACCATATAATCAGATATTAAAGACAGACACACATGAGTTAGATTTCTGTGCGTCCGGACAGAGCTCTGCAAAGTTCTGCCCAGAATCAGTTTATTTTATAGTAAGTATTGTCATTGAGAATTAACCAATACAAAAGTATATCAGAAATTAACCAATCAGATTATGTTAGAATTCTACCAATAAGATTATAGCAAATGGTTATAAGTTGTCCAATAGTATACAGGCACAAACAAGAAATCCTAAAATAGTAATACATGTGACTGGTCAGGCGTCATGCATAACCTGGCCAAAAATACATTCTTTTAATATGACACAAAGAGGAAATCTGGAGACTTTCCATTAAGTCTGGCTTCTATCTAATTGTACTGAAAATGATAAACGTTGACAGTTCTTTCCTGATTTCCAAGAATCAAGAGTACAACCACATCTTGAACATCTGGTATTCTGTTCTGGCTAACTAACCAGCACAAAGGTTCAGATGTGGGTTAGCTAACTTGAATATGGAGTAGAGGATACAAAATGGCTGCTGTGTGTACCAATAAGAATACACATCAATTGAACTACTCTAACAACTCCCCTCTTTTTATCATTTTCATACAAGGCCCATCTTTCCTAACTACCTCCCTTTCTCTCATGGATAGCAAAACAGAACCATCCTACATACTCAAGGAACACAAATAATACAATGCAGACCATGTCAGAATAAACATTATGGCCCGATCGCAAAGGAAGGTATACAATATGGTTAGAATAAAAGATACTTACACTACTTTGTCCATAATAAAGATGATAAAACGGACATCAAACTGATGGTGCGCATATTTGAATTTTGAGTATATGTGACTTAGATAAACAATGGACATATCAGAAGTTACACAACAAAGCGAACACTGTAAAGCCTCCACAATTAAAGGACGTACGAACAAATTCTCCCAGGTAAGAAAAGTGTATATAATTAAATTTTCTTAAATACAGTAAGTTGTTGACTATATTGCTGCATAAATACAACACAATACTTGAATAATGTAGTTAGAATGGGAGATACTGGCAATACTTTGCCCATAGTAAAGATGGTTAAAGCGGACATCAGTCTGATGGTGCGCATGCTCAGATTTTGAAAGTGTGCAACTTTAATGGACAAAAGACATATCCAAAGTTGCACAACAAAACGAACACTGTAGATTTTCCATGATTAAAGTACGTACGAGCAAACCCTACAAAGGTAAGAAGAATGTTTACGATCAATTTATATTGAATGCAATAGGTTATTGATTATATTGCTACATAGGTGCAACGCAATACTCAAATAAAAGATTATAGCACAAGAATAACATATCAAACTGGTAGAATAGGGCTCAATTGGAAAAATTATTTTGTATATATAGCTACTGTAAGAAAGTATATATATGTAGCTAATATATGTATGCCAGATCATTACGGAGGTTCATGCCTTTGGGAGATCTTGTATCAAGCTTCATTATCCATGAAGCTTCTTTCAATCTTAATTTGTGGGTTCTATCACCTCCTCTTATTGGTTTAGGAACCCTATCGATAATTTTGACTGACAAGGAAGATGTATCACCTTGGTGTGTTTGCAAAAAATGCTTCGATACACCAGTGGTCTTAGTGATGTTAATGTTATTGATGGCCTGTAGATGTTCCGATATTCTCTGTTTGGCAGTTCTAATTGTGCTTCCTACGTAATCCATATTACAGGAACTGCAGTTAATCATGTAAATCACATGGTCTGACATGCAATTAAAGAAATGTCTGATTTTATAGGTACGATTCCGTGACGAGTTTTGGAAGGTGGTACATTTGTTGATATATCTGCACATCTTACATCTGGGCATGCCACATTTGTAACAACCCAATAGATCTAACCAAGTGGATGAAATGTTTTTTGCGTCTACAAATAGGCTTGGTGATAAAGAATTGCCAATGGTTTTACCTTTCTTAGATATAAATTTGCAGCCTTCTGCAATAATCTTATGAAGGATGTCATCCTGTTTTAGGATTGGAAGGTTTTGTTTGACTATGTTTATTATTTCATTGTAATTAACACTGAAATTGGTGGAAAAATAAACATTACAGTTTTTATTGTCTGTGTTTGATTTTGTTTCGTATAACAACGAGTGTCTATCTTTCTTTGATACAATATTCATAGCCCTATTTATGGTCCAGGCGGGATAACCCCTTTTCCTGAGCCTGGAAACCTATTGCATTCAATATAAATTGATCGTAAACATTCTTCTTACCTTTGTAGGGTTTGCTCGTACGTACTTTAATCATGGAAAATCTACAGTGTTCGTTTTGTTGTGCAACTTTGGATATGTCTTTTGTCCATTAAAGTTGCACACTTTCAAAATCTGAGCATGCGCACCATCAGACTGATGTCCGCTTTAACCATCTTTACTATGGGCAAAGTATTGCCAGTATCTCCGATTCTAACTACATTATTCAAGTATTGTGTTGTATTTATGCAGCAATATAGTCAACAACTTACTGTATTTAAGAAAATTTAATTATATACACTTTTCTTACCTGGGAGAATTTGTTCGTACGTCCTTTAATTGTGGAGGCTTTACAGTGTTCGCTTTGTTGTGTAACTTCTGATATGTCCATTGTTTATCTAAGTCACATATACTCAAAATTCAAATATGCGCACCATCAGTTTGATGTCCGTTTTATCATCTTTATTATGGACAAAGTAGTGTAAGTATCTTTTATTCTAACCATATTGTATACCTTCCTTTGCGATCGGGCCATAATGTTTATTCTGACATGGTCTGCATTGTATTATTTGTGTTCCTTGATAGATTTCAAACATTTGTATACTCACCTTTATGGAGTTGTTCTATGTGTCTTTTGGACTATAATGGCTTTTCAGCATCTATCTTGGCTGTGTGATGCATGCTGCATCCTTTATTAATGAAAGATACATACATTCAAGATTTAAGCATGCGCATGATAATCGCGATGTCCGCTCCACCATCTTTAGTATGGGCAAAATTTGCCAGCATCCTTCCATTAAACATACTGGTTGTTATTCTCCGAGATTAGGCAATAGTATGTGTCTTGTCTTTCTTGTTGATATAGAAGATAAATTTTTGAACATGCACATACTTACCTTGTTAATTTATACTTCCTTTAGGGATATGGTGAGTTCATTGCAAGGATGGTATTTTTTTTAACATGCAGCGTGACCTTTAAGCTGGGTTAGTTCATCATGAGCTTATTCAATTTTCTGTTTGTTTTCTTCCAAGTTTGAATCTTTAATACATCACTTTATTTTGTGCCTCCTGGTTTACTTGACAATGTTTTAATGTGATTTATATTCATTACAACAATCGCTGGTTTTTGCTTTTTTTGTTTTTTATTGTTCCATTTTTATTTGTATATGTTATCCCATGTGAAGTTTCACTAGCATGGGAGTGTTGGGGGTTAAATTTACTTTGGCCTCAAGCCGCAGGTGTTATTACTCTATACTCTTTTGGCTGTATATATTGAGCACTGTGGTATCATGCATTTAGCTATGACTAAGAACACTTATTGTGTTCGAAACGCGTCAGCTGTTGCTCCATCGATTGCATGTACTAAGTGTGCATTATCACACGAATGATTATGATTTTATGAATCTTGTCTACAACCAATAAACGCTAAGTTTTAAACAAGGAGCTTTGATTTTGCTGGAATCTTACTTCTGGACCTGTGGATTGCAACCACCCTAGCCGAAAGGGATTTTTCCGGGCAGACTCAACCTCCTCCAGAATAACGTGAGTGCGATTTTTCAATTGCCGCATATATATATATATTTTTTGCACATAGAGCTGTGTTTCTTCCTCATACCTTTCCCTGCATAATGCTATATAACTCTTTTTATAAACTGGCTAGGAAAGCCCATTTCCGTTAATACTTTCCAGAGGAATACATGAGACACGCGATCGAAAGCCTTCATGAAATCTAGATTTAATAAGGCCACTTTTTGCTTTCTCTCAACAGTGTACCAGATTGCATCTCTTGTACAATTCAAATTTGAGTATATCCCTCTTCTGGGCACCGCACACACCTGGTCAGTGTGAATTACTTTCTCTAGCACACTTTTGATACGGTTGACAAGAATTTTAGAGTATACCTTATAGTCCAAGTTGAGGAGTGTGATGGGTCTCCAGTTCTCCAAACACTCTCTGTTACCTTTTTTATACAACAGGACCACAGCGCCTTCCCTCCAGGTCTCAGGCAGAGTCTGAGTTTCCATTGCTTCTGAAAAAATCAAAAACAAATCCTCTTTTAAGGCATCAAAAAATTCTAAATAAAAATCTATACGGAGACCGTCAGTCCCTGGTGTTTTCCCGGGCTTTAGACTTTTGACAGCATAGGCCATCTCTTGTGGTGTCAGTTTGCTTAACAATATTAAATGTTCTTCACTTGAGAGTTTCATTTTTATTGTTTTTAAAACATCCTCAAGGAAGCACTGGTCAATTTGTTTGGTGTTGAAAAGGTTTTGGTAGAACTCCCTTGTTTTTTTCAGTATACCCTCCAGGCTGTTTTCACCCTCAAGCTTCTCTATTGGTGTCTTTTTCTCTTGATGTTTTTTAAAGAAAAAACGTGTGCACTTTTCGTTTTTTTCAATGTTTTCTACTTTGGCAGAGAATATTATTTCCTTCCCCCTCTCCTCAATAGCCGTCTGTATTTGTTTTTTTACAGATCTGATTACTTCCTCCATTTCCACACCTGCATTCTGCAACTGCACTGCTGTTTGTAACTGAAGGAGTAGTTTTTTGTATCGTTCTTTTTTCCTCCTTGCAATTACTTTCCCCATTCGGCAAAAGAACTTTTTGATTTGTTTTTTGGCATGCTCCCACCATATCAGGCTAGATTTAAAGTATTTCCTTTTGTGCTGTAAATTTCTATAGAAAGGTAAAAATTTTTTACTGACCTCCTCCTCCTTTAGCAAGGACACATTCAACCTCCATATTCCGCTGCCCTTCTGTGATATGTTGGAGGGAAATTTTATAGACAGCATTCTGTGGTCGGAGAAAGGCTCTTCCTCCAGGGTCATGTCAATCAAATTCAGTGTACTTGGTATAAAAAAGAAATCAATTCGAGATTTATATCTCTTATTGCTCCACGTGTATCCAGGGTCACGCCCCTTCAGAGACTTCCATCCGTCTTTCAGGTCACAATCTACTATAATATTTTCCAGCTCCCGACGGGAGCGATCGTACCTGGGATTGCTGGAACCACCTTCTCTTCTTTCATCTAGACGGGTACAGTTAAAGTCTCCTCCTGTTACAGTAAGAGAAGTTCCAGAGATGTAATGCTTTAAGGTGTGAATTGCCTCGGCTCTTTCCTCAGACCCTGTAGGTGCATAAACATTTATAAGTCGCAAGGTAACATTTCTTACTTTTGCTGTCACCAGCAGAATCCTTCCGGATATAATTTCCTGGAAAGAAACTAACTCATGTTCCGGGTTTCCGGCGAGTATTGCTACACCCCAGTTTTTATTTAAATCATCCCCCGACCACACTGAAAATCCTACCGTCCATTCAGAACGTAACCTGGAATAGTTTATTTCATGTTTGAGTCCACACTCCTGTAAAAAATAAAAGTCAGCTGAGTTGTTTTGACAAAAATCAAAAAAAGCGGCCCTTTTATAAACGCCCTTTATGCCCCTCACATTGAGAGACCTTATGTTTATTGCAGCCATACCGTTCCCTTAAGTTGGGTCTATATCTGAGATGTTTTGACTTCCTCGTTCGGAATCAGACGTGGCTACATCTATTCCAGATAACCGCACTCCGATTGGCATCGGTGCCACCTTTCTTCGAACGCCTTCGGTGCATCGCCTTTTTGCTCCCTGTGGGTCCTCGGACTGGACCGTGGCCTCCACCACATCCTCGGAGCCAGAGCCTTCCTCCAGGGATTCCTCCCCAGATTCTGGCCCTATGCCCGTCAGAAGGGTTTCTTCCACGATCCCTCTGTCCTCCCCCCACTCGGATGGTATATATGGCTCGCCTTCTACCTCCATTTCTATATTAGGGAGAAAGTGTTCGCTGGTTACCTTGGTTCCAGAATCCTTTGGTTCTTGTATAATCAAGGATAATGAGCTGGGTGTCGCCTTGTCTGAACTTCTCCTGGAGGTAACCACGTGGTCCTCTTAGGTGCAGACCTAGACACCAGTTTTTCAGTTTGGCTTTCACCTTTTCCCTTCTGGGGTGCGGTTTCTGTAGCCACAGTCTGTTCACTTCTTGTATTAGTTTCTGCAGCCACGTCAGCATAGCTCCTCCTGCTGCTTTTGCTGGCCCTGGCCGGACACTCCCTGTATGAATGACCAAAATTAAAGCACACATTACAAAGCACTTCGTTTTCACAATTAGCAGCGGCGTGTCCAGGTTGTAGGCATTTCACGCACACCTCAAGATTTTCGCAGCTAGCCGCTGCGTGCCCAAACTGTTGGCACCTGTAGCAATAGGGCGGCATCCCATTGTAAAAAAGCCTCCCTCTTTCTTTCCCAATACGAAAAAAGTTTGTGGGATGTTTAACCCCTTTGTAGCCTCCTCCCTCCACACCTTCTCCATATTCCTGAAATTTCTTTACAATGAACCGGTACTTCCCAATCCAAAATCCTTCTGAATCCCACATTTTTTCAGCTTTTATTACCTCTGTCACAGTAGTCATATAATCCATAACATCCTCCAGAGGAACATGGGGATTCATCATCTTGACTGTAATTACTACGTCATCATCATATAACTGGATAAAGGTTAAACCTCTCAGTCTCCTGTCTTTTAAATTTGCTTTTACAACTCTTGAAAAGTTATTACACTCTTCTTGCTGGTAGAATGTTATCACATAAACTCCCTCATAACTTTGCAAAGCCAAAATTTGGGTTTTACTCACATGAAGGAAGTTGATCAAAATATCTCGCACAAAACATCGGAGGGTATAAACTCGCCTGGCGTTCTCTTCCACATGGATCCGGAAAGATGTTTTAATCCTGAATTCACCTGAGGTGGGAGCACGATATTCTGCCTGATAACAAGAATCGAGAATTTGGTTAATAGAATCCATCTCTGCTTTTCCGCATATATGGGGGTCGCCTTCTCCTGATCCGTGGATCTTGGCCAAAAGGCCAAGAAGCGATCACCCTAGGAGAAAACCGTGATCACCCTGGGAGAACTGTTACTTTTTTATTAAACGTATAACAAAATTTCCACAAAATAACAATCAATAAAGCATCAGCTTACATCAATCAGCTAAACAAGAAAATCAATGAAACAATGTATTCCACAACTTAAAGTTCCATAGCTTGTCCAACTTTTTAATGTCCATTAAATAATAAACGTATAAGCTTGCTAACGCCATCTTAACACAGTCTGTTTCTGAGATAATGTCCCTTTTGTACAGAAAAATGTTCCGCGATTTCCATAGTGCGTCCTTTAGACAATTAATAAGTCCAGCACGTTCTTTTGTTCTCCTCTGGCAAGTCCATGTGCAATCCATATGCTACAGTCTGGTACTCTAGCCTCCTAAGTCCTGAAACAAATTTCAAAAGTTCACCAACACTCCGCCATACTGTTTTGGCATATTCGCAATTCCACAGCGCATGGACCGTTGTCTCCTCTTGGCTGCAATTCACTCTAGGACACACCGCAGTCCTGCTCAGCCTTCTTGCGTACAACAGGGATTTTACTGGTAAGGCTTCATGAACAGTTAACTACGCCAAGTCCTTCAACTCGTTGCCCAAATAACCAGCGTTTACGTTTTGCCATATCCGCTTACTCCACTGATGCGTGTAGTTTGTTACTGGAACCATCGGTACTGCTTTCTCCAATACGGCCGCGATCTTCCTTGGCTTGCTAGTACCTCCATCTCCATTTGATTTAGCCCATATGCCTTTATCGCTCTCTCCAGTATGTTGTAGTGGCTCGGACTCTGAAGTAGCACCGGAGTAGATAACGATAGAGTAGTCCATTTGTGTCTCCTGAAGACGCTGCCCACCATATACCTCAGGAAATAAGACAAGCTGATATTCATGCTGAATGCTCTGTAGTAAAGGGAAAAAAATTTAATTTCCAGTATCCTTTTAATTTTTGGTACGTCTTTCCCACCTTTCTCATGCGGTACGTAGCACTTATCTCTTCCCACTTTTTCATGGGTGGATCCCCAAAGAAACTTAAAGAAGGTCCGCTGTAACACCTTCAAGGTTCCTGCAGAAGGGGGAAAGACCATGTTTAAGTACAATAATATTGGTGTTAATGCTGTTTTCATGATCAATCTTCTCCCCTCCATTGTTAACTTCCTTGTTTGCCAGAAATCTATTTTCCGTTGCACCTTGTCCTTCACTATGTCCCAGCTCTCACTCCCCTTATTCTCAGCATCAAAGTAAATGCCCAGGATCTTCACCTTACTGGCCTGTAATTTTAACGGTGAAACCTCTGTGTACCTCCAGTCTCCTAAGATGAAGCACTCCGACTTCGCTAAGTTTAACTTGAAACCAGAAGCGCAACAGAAAAAGTTAGTTACTTGAATTGCTCTCCTCAAAGCCGCATCAGAATCACAGTACACAGTCACATCGTCCATGTACCCTTTTATTTTCACATGGATACCTTTACCGCCAGGTAGCGCCACTCCTCTTATGACTTTTTCTTTCCGTATGCTGGCCATCAAGGGTTCAATAGCACATACGAACAGTATTGGCGATAGGGGGCAACCTTGCTTAACTCCGGACTTTAATTCCACAGGCTCTGTAAGATAACCGTTAATATTTATGCAGCTGCAGACATTTCTGTATAACAGGGTCACTATGTTTATAAAGACTTTCGGAAACCCCATCTTCTCCAGTACTCGCCATAGATATTTATGCGACACCCTGTCAAAAGCTTTTTGAAAATCCAAATTTAACAAGGCTAGTTTTTGTTTCCGCTCCTGCATGTACCAAATTA
Organism: Leptodactylus fuscus; assembly: GCF_031893055.1. Lineage (NCBI taxonomy): Eukaryota > Metazoa > Chordata > Amphibia > Anura > Leptodactylidae > Leptodactylus > Leptodactylus fuscus. Next base: position 35,681,730 of record NC_134265.1, on the reverse strand, counting down.
TTTCTTTTGTGCAGTTGAGGTTTGCCCAAATTCCTCTTTTGGGTATTGCAGATACCTGATCTTCATGTATGACATTGAGTAGTACTTCTTTCATACGGTTTACAATCATTTTTGCAAATACCTTGTAGTCCGTGTTAAGCAGACTTATCGGCCGCCAGTTTTCCAGGGATTCTTTATCTCCTTTCTTATATAGAAGAGTGATCACTCCCTCTCTCCAAGATGCTGGTAAGATTTCCGCTTTGAAAGCTGCAGAGAAAATTTGAAACAGATCATCCCTTGTACCTTGAACTTTCCCACATGTATCCAGGCTCTGTCGTATGCTGTTTCCTCCAGATGTCTACAAGACCGCAATCGGCTACAAAATCTTTTAGCACCTTTCTGGATCTGTCATGTCTAGGGTTTTCAGATCCACCCGTCCTCTCTTCGCCCGGCCACAGACAATTAAAGTCCCCGCATATCAAAACAGGAGAGGATCCTGGGACATAGACTTTTATGATTTCAAACAGATTTGCTCTCTGTTCTATGTCTACATGCGCATAGACATTTAACAAACGTATTTCTATGTCATCAATTTTAACCGTCACAAGCAAAGCCCTTCCGGGCATAATCTCTTGAAAGGAAATTAATTTATATTCTTTTTTGCCACATAACAGAACTATACCCGTGTTCCGGTTCCCATTGTCTCCAGACCAGACTGAGAATCCTAAAGTCCATTCCTTCCGAAGTTTCTCATAGTTAATATCGTGCGATATTGCGCATTCCTGCAAAAACATAAAGTCAAAATTTCCATCTTTTAAGGCCAAAAATAAAGCAGCCCTTTTCCTTGGGCTCTTCAAGCCTCTCACATTGAGTGAGCACACTCTTAAAGGGGCCATGTTTCATTTTCCTAAGGTGGCTCCACATCTGAAAAACGCTGACTACCATGCCCTTTTTCAGAGTCCGATATTGATACCTCGATGTTTTGCGTGGGCCGCACCTTATCCAGATCTGTTGCAACCAACCTCTTAATACCGCATTCTTGACGCATTTTCTTAGAGTTCGGCCCTAGGTCATTTTCCATAGGCTCCCCCTCCCCTTCCGCACCAGAGTCCTCAGCAAAAGGTTTCCCACCTGCCTTAGCCCTCCGGCGCTTCAAGTGAGGTTCGTCCATTTCAACGGCCTCCACTTCCCCATGCCACTCCGCATGTGTTCTATGAACGCCGATGTCGACCATCACCTCAGCTCCCCCACACTCCATTTGCATACCTTCAGTATGAACACCTTGAGTTTCAGGTACAGCACTACGTGTGAACAGGGTCTTAGAGCTCTGTGCCTCTTCGGGTGTGGCTATAGGTGCGGTCACAGTCTGCCTCCTAGGGTCGGGTGCAGCCTCACTGGGAGCAGTAGTACCTTCTCTTGCTGCATCAGCATAATTTCGCCCCCTTTTAGGGCACGTTCGGAAAGTATGTTCATTGCTCCTACAAAGATTACAGGAAATTGCGTTCATACAGTCAGCGGCATTGTGCCCCTCTTGGAAACATCTTTTGCATATTTCAGGGTTTTTACAGCTGGTTGACCAATGCCCAAATTTCTCGCATTTGAAACAATAATCAGGCATGCCATTATAAAAAAGCCTACCTCTCTCTCTCCCAATACGGAAATGGTTTGGTGGGTGGCGCCATCCCTTATAGACATTTTCTGTTTCGTCCTCTTTCAGCTTTACACAAATTCTGTACTTCCCAATCCAGAGGCCCTCCTCATCCACCAATAATTCTGCATCTTTAACTTCCACATAGTTAGTCAAAAAAGCCACCACATAATCCATGGGTACATGAGGATTCATTATTTTTACCGTCATAATGACATCTTCATCATAAAGTAGATAAAAGGACAAACCTCTCAGTTTTGTATTCAGGAGATTTTCTCTAACCTTTCTCACGAAATCACTACAGGGGTGGAGGTCTTTGAAGGTCAGGATGTAGCCATTCCTAGTTGGTTGGAGTGCCAGAATATTCCTTTTTTCCACCTTCAAGAAGCTGACAAAAATTTCTCTCACCAGGTATCTCAAAGTGAAGGTCTCCTTAGCAGTATCTCAGTTAATCACTTTCTCAATCCAGACAGGATCTAGCCAAAAACCGAGAACCTCTTCACCCTAGGACAAAAATTTCTCTCACCAGGTATCTCAAAGTGAAGTTCTCCTTAGCAGCCTCCTGGATGACAATCCGAGCAGAGTTCTTGATTTTGTATTCATTCTCATCGGCATAGCCTATAGTTGCACAGGAAAAATCAGACATATTGTTAGTATCTCAGTTAATCACTTTCTCAATCCAGACAGGATCTAGCCAAAAACCGAGAACCTCTTCACCCTAGGAGAGAACCGTGATCATGGTATCTCCCCTGCCAGGTAAGTATTTTTTTTTTTTTTTTATCGAAGGCCTCAAACAGTGCCAACGTAAACACCACTGTGCACGAAAAAAGTGGGGTGCCACTAAAAAAAACGTGCCCAGGATGCTGTCAGTCAAAAACTTACCCTTCCCCACTCCAAAAGGAGAGAGGGGGGGGTTCCCGACTAACTCTTCCCCGCAAGGTCCAAAAGGTACCGAGCGGAGTCGAGTAACAGTGGGCTAACAGCCGAAGCCGAAAGCCCTCAACTGCCCTTTTCCCCTTGGGGCTGCCACCACCCAGGGTACTAAGGGCTGACCTTTGTCTAGTTTCGCCTAGGGCTGCCACCACCAAGAGCCAGCGTCCCCCCCAGTATACCCAGGGGGATCAACCAGAGAGAGGAGGGAAGCCCATTACAGGCTTCACCTCCAGACGACCGTCGGGGGCGTCCCAAAAGGGTACAGCATCCCTTCGTCGAACACAAAAAAGTGGACAGAGTGAAACAAAAAGAAGTGAAAAACATATAAATGATTAGTGAAGTGCCAATCAAGGCCCGGTTCACCGCCAGATCTATAAAAAATTTCCCCGCACTGGTGGACCAGGCATAGGGAGTGGGTGGTCAGAAAAGGTGTTGCTTGTGCCACGCAATGTGCCTCACTCAGTGGGTTTCCCACGCCCAGTGAGATAAGGCACCTCGGGGTCCACTCAGCCCCCGAGGCACAACACAAGAGGCCTTCGAGCGCCTCCCGACCCTCCAGCCAAGATCCATGGCACTGAGGTGCCAAGTGGTCATGTTGCCAGCATCAGCAGTCTTCACCGGCTCCCTACAGTGGCCCGACGCTAAAACCACTGGCGGAACCGGTTACTAACTGCATCCCCCAGCAACATGCCCAAAGTGGTTCTCACATTCCTACCTCCACAGGTTTCGGTTTACTCCTGCTGTGGCCGGCTGTGGCTTCTGATAAGAACAGATTTTTTTACTTTTTTATTAAGGGTATTCACAGTACAAAGTCAAAATAAACAAAAAGAGTAATCCACTGTACAAAAAAAAAAATTTCAACATAAGTCACAAAAACATTTGTTAACTAAATAGCAAGTTCCATGTTTTAAATTTCCAAGTCTTGTCAGCTTTATTTTTTCCCAGTTTTTTGCAATCACTTAAATAAAACACGTATACCTCCGCTAAGGCCATTTTAATGCAATCCCTCTCCCCAATATAAACTTTTTTATAAACTAAAATGTTTCGACACTTCCATAAGGACAACTTAAGACTGTTCACAAATGTCCACATAACCCTCTGGTTATCACTGTCCAGCTCTGCACCCAGTCCATAAAGAACAATGTTGTGATCCAGAGTCCGTAATCCGGTCAAGAATTTCAAAAGTTCGCCAATGTTTTGCCACACAGTCCTAGAAAAATGACAGTTCCAGAACAAATGTAACGTTGTTTCTTCTTGTCTGCAGGATGTTCTTGGACAAAAGGGAGTGTTACCCAGGCGTCATGCGTACTGGAACGCTCGTACCGGCATCGCCTCATGCACTGCCAACCATGCCAAGTCTCGTAGTTCATGGCTCAGGTATACCATATGCACGTTCTCCCACACTTTTTTACTCCTCTGGTATGAGAAGTTCTTTACAGGTTCCAGAGTCTCTTGTTTCTCCAATACCGTCCAAATCTTTTTAGGCACACTCAGGGTGGCTTCCTCCATGTTATTCAGGCCATAGGTTTTGATTGTCCTCTCGAGCTCTCCATACCACTTGGGACACAGCATCGCCGTCGGAGTCGTTAGAGGAATCTTTAACCATCCATACCTCCGGAAAATCGCTCCAGCTCCATATTTCAAGAATAAAGTCCAATCAGATTTTACTTGTAGACTTCTAAAACAAAGGGAGAAGAAATTAATACTTAGGATTTTCTTTATGTTTGGCAGGCCTCTGCCACCTTTGCTCCGCCCCTTGTAACATTTTTCTCTTCCGATTTTTTCGTAGTTGGAGCTCCAAAAAAACGTGCTTATGGTCCTTTGCAAGGTCTTGAGAATGCCTGCCGGAGGGAAGAACACTGTATTTAGATAGAGTAAAATTGGTATTAGCACAGATCTTATTACTAATAGCTTGCCCTCCAGTGATAGTTTCCTCATACGCCAAAAAGCAACCTTTTTTTCCACTTTCTCTTTTGCCTGTTGCCAACTCTCTTCACCTTTATTTTCAAGGTCGAAGATAACCCCCAGTATCTTGACTTTCTCGCTTTGAATTTTTAAATTTGGAATGGTGACGTTATGCCAATCCCTTATGGCGAAGCAATCAGATTTAGACAAATGTATTTTAAAACCTGAGGCTTGACAAAAGCATTCGGTCAACAACAAGGCTCTTCTGAGTGCTGACTCCGTTTCACAGAAAATAGTGACGTTGTCCATATAGGCTTTAACCCTATTTTGAACTCCATTGCCACCTGGCAGCGGTATCCCCCGCATTACCTTGTCTGCTCGTAATGACGTCAGCAATGGCTCAGTGGCGCATATAAATAAAATCGGGGATAAAGGGCATCCTTGTTTCACTCCTGATCGCAAGGGTACAGGTCCTGTAAGATATCCATTCACAATTATTCTACTGTACACATTATCATAGAGCAAGGCAACTCTTTTTATAAATTGGCTTGGAAAGCCCATTTCCATTAGTACTTTCCAGAGGAATATGTGAGATACACGGTCGAAAGCCTTCATAAAGTCCAGGTTTAATAAGGCCACTTTCTTCTTTCTCTCAACTATGTACCAAATAGTGTGTCTCGTGCAATTCAAGTTGGAGTATATCCCTCTTCTGGGCACCGCACACACCTGATCAGTGTGGATTACTTTTTCTAACACACTTTTAAACGGTTGACAAGGATTTTAAAATCTACCTTATAATCGGTGTTGAGGAGTGTGATGGGTTTCCAGTTCTCCAAACACTCTTTGTTACCTTTCTTGTACAATAGGACCACAGTGCCTTCCCTCCAGGTTTCAGACAGGGCTTGGGTTTCCATCACTTCTGAAAAAGTCAAAAACAAATCCTCCTTTAATGCATCAAAAAATTCTAAATAAAAGTCTATGGGGAGACCGTCAGTTCCTGGCGTTTTCCCAGGCTTTAAATTCTTGACAGCATAGGCCATCTCTTGTGGTGTCAGTTTAGTCAGTAATGTTAAATGATCTTCTCTTGAGAGTTGTATTTTTATTGTTTTTAAAACATCCTCAAGAAAACTCTGGTCAATTTGTTTTGTGCTGAAAAGACTTTGGTAAAACTCCTTTGTTTTCTTCAGTATACCCTCCAAGCTGTTTTCACCCTCAAGTTTTTCTATTGGCGTCTTTTTCTCATGATATTTTTTAAAGAAAAAGCGTGTGCATTTTTCGTTTTTTTCAATATTCTCTACTTTTGCAGAAAAAATAATTTCCTTCCCTCTCTCCTCAATTGCCGTCTGGATTTGTTTTTTAACAGACCTGATCACGTCCTCCATCTCCACACCTGCGTTTTGCAACTGGACTGCTGTCTGTAACTGAAGGAGTAGTTTTTTATACCGGTCTTTTTTTCTTCTTGTGACTACTTTCCCTATTCGGCAGAAAAACCCTTTAATTTGTTTTTTTGCGTGCTCCCACCATACCAGGTTAGATTTAAAGAACTTTCTCTTTTGCTGCAAATTTCTATAAAAGGATAAAAAGTTCTTACTGACCTCCTCCTCTTTTAGCAGAGACACGTTCAGCTTCCATATTCCGCTACCCTTCTGTGTTATGTTGGAAAGAAATTTTATAGTCAACATTTTATGATCGGAGAATGGCACTTCCTCCAGGGTCATGTCAATCAAATTCAGTGTACTTGGGACAAAGAAGAAATCAATTTGGGATCTATATCTCTTATTACCCCACGTATAGCCAGGGTCACGCCCCCTCAAAGTCTTCCATCCGTCTTTCAAGTCACAGTCCACTATAATATTTTCCAGCTCCCGCCGGGAACGGTCGTACCTGGGATTACTGGAACCGCCTTCTCTTCTCTCCTCCAGACGAGTACAGTTAAAATCTCCTCCCGTTATTGTAAGAGGTGTTCCAGGAATATAATGCTTCAAGGTATGCAATGCCTCGGCTCTGTCCTCAGACCCTGTGGGTGCATAAAAATTAATAAGTCGCATGGTGACATTTCTCACTTTTGCTATCACCAAAAGAATCCTTCCGGATATAATTTCCTGAAAGGAAACTAATTCATGTTCCGGGTTTTCGGCAAGTATTGCTACGCCTGAGTTCTTGTTTATGTCATCACCTGACCAAACCGAAAATCCTGACATCCATTCTGAACGCAAACTGGAATTTTTAACTGGAATGGTTTATTTCATGCTTGAGTCCACACTCCTGTAAAAAATAAAAGTCAGCAGGGTTGTTTTGACAAAATCAAAAAAAGCGGCCCTTTTATAAGCGCCCTTTATGCCCCTCACGTTGAGAGACCTTATGTTGACTGTAGCCATATCATCCCTTTAAGTTGGATCTATGTCTGAGATGTTCTGGCTGCCTCTTTCAGAATCAGACGTAGCTACGTCTATTCCTGATAACCGCACTCCAAATGGTGTTGGTGCCACCTTCCTACGGACGCCTTCAGTGCATCTTCTTTTCGCTCCCTGTGGGTCATTGGACTGGACCGCGGGCTCCACCACTTCCTCTGAACCAGAGCCTTCCTCCAGGGATTCCTCCCTGGATTCTGGTCCTATGCCCGTCAGAAGGGTTTCCTCCTCAATCCCTCTGTCCTCGCCCCATTCGGATGGTATATATGGCTCACCTTCCACTTCCATTTCTATATTGGGGAGAGAGCTCTCACTGGTTACCTTGGTTCCAGAATCCTCTGGTTCCTGTATAATCGGGGATAGAGTGCTGGGCGTCGCCCTGTCTGAGCTTCTCCTGGAGGCAACCTCGGGTGTGGTCCTCTTAGGTGCAGACCTAGACACCAGTTTTTCAGCTTGGCTTTCACCTTTCTTCTGGAGTGCGGTTTCTGTAGCCACAGTCTGTTCACTTCTTGTGTTAGTTTCTGCAGCCACATCAGCATAGCTTCTCCTGCTACTCTTGTTGGTCCTGGCCAGACACTCCCTGTAGGAATGACCAAAGTTAAAGCACACATTACAGAGCACTTCGTTTTCACAATTAGCAGCGGCGTGTCCTGGTTCAAGGCATTTTACACAAACCTCAGGATTTTCGCAGCTAGCCGCTGCGTGCCCAAACTGCTGACACCTATAGCAATAGGGCGGCATCCCATTGTAAAAAAGCCTCCCTCTCTCCTTCCCAATACGAAAAAAATTAGGGGGATGTTTAACACCTTTGTAGCCTTTTCCCTCCTCACCTTCTCCATATTCCTGAAATTTCTCTACTATGAACCGGAACTTCCCGATCCAAAATCCTTCTGAGTCCCGAATTTTCTCAGCTTTGATTACCTCAGTCACAGTAGTCATATAGTCAATAACGTCTTCCATAGGGACATGAGGGTTCATCATCTTGACGGTAATTACTATATCATCATCATATAGTTGTATAAAAGTTAAACCTCTCAGTCTCCTGTCTTTTAAATTTGCCTTTACCACTCTTGAAAAGTTATTACACTCTTCTTGCCGGTGGAAAGTTATCACATATACTCCTTCATAACTTTGCAAAGCCAAAATTTGGGTTTTACTCACATGAAGAAAGTTGATCAAGACATCCCGCACAAAATAACGGAGGGTATACACTTGCCTGGCGTTTTCTTCCACATGAATCCAAAAAGATGTTTTGATCCTGAATTCACCTGAGGTAGGAGCACGGTATTCTGCCTGGTAACAAGAATCGAGAATTTGGTTAATAGTATCCATCTTTGCTTTTCCGCATATAGGGGGGGGGGGGGTCGCCTTCTCCTGATCCAAGGGATCTTGGCCAAAAGGCCGAGAAGCGAAGGTAAGTATGCCAGGTAAGTTTTTTTTTTTTTCGAAGGTCTCCGCTGTGCCAATCAAAAACACCAAGTGCACGAAAAAAGTGTGGGTGTCACACTAAAAAAAACGTGCCCAGGATGCTTGCCATAAAACGCACCCTTGCCCTAAAGGGGAGGGAGGTTCCTGACCAAACTCTTCCCCACAAGGACCAAAAGGTGACCGAGTGGGGTCGAGTAACCGAAAGGACCATCTGCCGGAGCAGGAGGTCCTACCAACATCCGTTTTCCCCTCGGGCTGCCACCACCAAGGGTACTCAGGATTACCAGTCGTCAAGTTTCTCTTCGGGCTGCCACCACCAGAGATACTCCTTGACTCAGGCAAAGAGGTCTGCGCCTGCCCCGGTTCCCCAGGACAGGTCGACTGACAGAGGGGAGAGACCCATTACAGGCCTCATCCCCAGACAACCGTCAGGAAGCGTCCCAAAAGGGTACAGCATCCCTTCGTTGACACACAAAAAAGGTGACGAGTGAAACAAAAGGTGAGAAAAACACTTATATAAGTGGTAAAGTGCCCTGTACGAGCCTGGTTTACCGCCGGATCTATAAAAATTCTCCTATGCTGGAAAACCAGGCATAAAGGAGTGGGTGCTCAGCAAGGTGTGATTCTAGTGCCACGCAATGTGCCCAAATCAGTGGGTTTCCCACGCCCAGTGATTTAAGGCACCCTGGGGGTCACTCAACCCCCAGGGCACGACACCAGAGACCTTCGAGCGCTTCCCCGGCCCATGGTAAGATCCCCAGGGAGCGTCCTGTCCCCCTGGTGGTCGTGTTGATAGCGTCAGTGGCGTTCTGCCAGCCCCCTGCAGTGGGTCCATCAGCTCCACTGGCGGAGCCGGCAGACTAACCACGTCCCCCATCAACAACGCCTCAAGTGGTTCTCCATTCAGATCTCCATAGATTTCGGCCTACTCCTGCTGTGGCCGGGCCCAGACCGCGCTCTCCAGCAGTTTCGCCTACTCTCTACTTCTGATAAGAACAGATAGGGTTTAAACATAAACTTTATTAAAAGTTATTCAGAATACATACATTGCACATTTTTCAGTCATATACAGGACATCACAGTATTTAACACATAAATTCACATCATATTTTAACATTTTACAATGGATCATACAACCATCGTACAATTATACAATATTACAGACACATATCAGAATAAATTGTATCACTGATTTTCCTTTTTTTATCCAAAAATCAAACTATTCCATACCTCTGGGTGCCATTTATCTTTGGCTATCTCATTTCCCAGGTTTTTAACATCTCTTAAATAGTAAGTAAAACTTTCGCTAAGAGCAATTTTGATACATTCATCTGTTGTGATCACATCCCTCTTAAATAACAATACATTCCTCACCTTCCACAAAGCGTTTTTAAAACAATTCATAAAACACCAGCAAACCATTTGTTTATTAAAACTAGAGCAATTAAAAAGACCATACAATACATAAAAGTGGTTAAAATCTTGCAACCCACACACATTTTTAAAAACCGGCCCCACTTTCTTCCAAACCTCCTGGGCGTACGAACAGTTCCACAACAAATGTAATACACTTTTGCACCCATTGCACCTGTCTCTAGGACATTTTGCAGTAGCCACCAGCCCCCTACGGTGTTGGAATTCCCTGGTAGGTAAACATTGGTACACCACTGCCCAAGCAAGGTCCTTGTGGCTGTTGGCTAGAAATTTGCCGAAGACATTACGCCACACTTTCTTTGTCCTTGCCTCGCTAAAATTTGATACGGGTTCTATAACTTCATTTTGTTTTCTTAGTTTTGTGATTTTGCGATGGTCTTTTAATATCTCAATCTCTAGCTCTTGCAACTTTAGCAATCTTACCGTTTTTTCCAGAATTGCCAAATGTTTTGGGGGGCACAGTAAAGTAGGAGTATTCAATGGGACCCTCCACCACCTTTTAAACACCATGCCCGCTGTATATCTTAAAAAATAGCTAAAAACACTTTGCGATTGGAACTGATTAAAACAAAAACAAAAAAATTTTATATAAAAGAAGGAGAAGAAATCTGGCACCTCCCTACCTCCATTTTCTTTACTCTTATATAAAATCTGTCTGCGTAATTTTTTCCATTTTTGAACCCCATAAAAAATGAAACATTATTTTTGTTAATTTTTTAACATATAAAATAGAAGGGGGAAACACCATAGCAACATACATTATTATTGGAATTAAAACAGCCTTTAACACTAAAATTTTTCCTTCCATTGTTAAGTTGCGTAGCTTCCACATGGAAATTTTTCTTTCGATTTTTAAAACCACCTCATTCCAGCTTAAAATACCGTCATTAATTCCATTAAAAATAATACCTAAAATTTTAATTTTTTCTTGTTGCATTTTAATACCCGGGGTAATTGAGGAATCCCACATCCCCTGATAAAAACAATCACATTTATCGACGTTTAACTTAAAACCAGAGGCCATACAAAAGTATTGTGTGTTTCTTAATGCCCTCCGCATTGTTGGGGAGTCAGTACAGAAAATTGTCACATCGTCCATATAGCTAAGTACTTTTACTTGCAACCCACCTCCTCCTGGAATATCCACACCTCTGATCACTTTATCTTTTCTTAAAAGGGCTAAAAGGGGCTCCATCGCACATATAAATAACAAGGGCGAGAAGAGGCAACCCTGTTTAACCACAGATAAAAGTGGCACCCCAGCCGTAAAAAAAACATTAATAGAAATTTGGCTAAAACAAGATTTATATAAAAGTATTATTTTTGACAGTATAAAAGGTGGTATTCCCATTTTGTCTAAAACCATAAAAAGATAGTCATGTGCCACCCTGTCATAGGCCTTCTCGAAGTCCAATGATAAAATCGCTAGACTCTGGCCTCTATCTCTCATGTACCACATGACCTCCCGTATGACGTTTAAGGGCTCTGTTATGCTACGACCAGGCACCCCACATGCCTGGCTCGGTTGAATTATTTTACTTATAAAAGGTTTTAAACGATTAGCTAAAATTTTTGCAAAAACCTTATAATCAGAATTTAAAAGTGTAATCGGCCTCCAATTTTTTAAAAACTCCCGTTCACCTTTCTTTTAAAAATTAGGAAAACAATACCCTTTCTCCAGGATGGGGGTAAAATATCTGCTTTAAAAACCTTCTTAAAAAGCATAAATAGGTCCTCCTTTAGTACCTCCCAAAAAGTCAAATAAAATTCCACCCCCAACCCATTGGATCCCGGGGCCTTGCCTGCCGAAAAACTTTTAAAAGTAATAATTCCTCTACCGCTCTAGATAAAAATTTTCGTTCTGAAGGGTCTAATCTAAAATCTAAAGTTTCCATGAAAAATTCTAGGAGTGACGAGTCTATGGTTTTTTTGCTGAAGAGTTCACTATAGAATTTAAAAGCCTCTCCCAGCATTCCCGCCACATCCTCTTTCCCTTCCAGTTTCTCAATTATTTCTTTTTTATCCAGTACTTTTTTAAAGAAGAAGCGAGAGCACTTCTCCCCCTCCTCTAGTTGCTGAATTTTTGCATTATAAATTATTTGTTTTCCTCTCTCTAACAACGCCTTATCTATTTCGCCTTTTAACTGCAACACCTCATCCTCTACCTCCAACCCCACCTCCCGAAGCTGATGAAGTACCTGCAACCTTTTATTTAAAACATATAAAAAATTGCCTTTTCTCCTCCGCTTTTTGTTTTCCTACCCTGATAAAAAAGTTTTTAATTTTTATTTTAGCCTCCTCCCACCACTTTACCATGGTATGCTGAGTCCCTCGCTGTGCTTGCAACTTTTTATAAAAGGACACAAAATCAGCACATACCGTCACATCTTGTAGCAGGGTAGTATTCAGTCTCCAAGTTCCATTTCCTTTCTTTCTCTCACCCTGGAGACGCAACTTCACATTTAACATTTTGTGGTCAGAAATAACATTAGCAGTTAAAATCATATTTACAGGCGTAATATCAGATGATACAAAAATAAAATCGATTCTGGAGGAGACTCTCCCATTGGACCAGGTGGGGCCTGGATCCTCCGGCGAGAGCCGCCTCCAGCAATCCAATAATTTAAAATCACCAACAAGATTTTTAAGCAGCACAGAAGATCTATCCCTGCGACTCTGCCCGCCTCCCATCCGCTTCTCCCCAGCAAGAATACAATTAAAATCCCCTCCTATTACTAGGGGGGTAGAACCAACACAAAATAATGGTAAAATTTCTATTAACTCTGTCCTTTCTGTTTTCATAGGAGAAGCATATATATTTAACACAAGTATTTCCTGACCTTTAAATGACACCGTCGCTAGCATAGCTCTCCCGGGGGATATTTCAATGACGCTTTTGATGAAAATTGCATCACCCCTGCAAATAATCCCCAACCCTGAAGCCCGACAGTCATTACTCCCAGACCAGGCTGATTGGCCGTAAGTCCATCCTTCTTTATAGTCTCTGTAGTCGAGTTCGCTATTAATGCCGCATTCCTGTAATAAACAAATATCAAACCGTTCTGTTGAAAGAAAATCATATACTACAGTTCTACGATTTTGTCCTTTGATAGACCTCACATTTAGCGAGGACACCAACAGCGACACTGCCATCACAGGGAGTCGCTGTCACTGGACAATTCCAGAATCAACTGGGAACTGCCCACTGTAGTCTCAAACGATGAAAACTCTTGAATATTTTCCGCGTCGGATCCGGACACGGAGGAGACTCTCGCTGGACGCCGCACTTTCGGCCTCTCCTCCTCCTCCTCTTGGGGGTCCTTCACCTCCACCCGGTTCCTTTTAATCGACTGGCTCAGGTCCATCGATGCTACATCTGTCACAATTACAGCGGCTTCTCCACGGCTCCCTGTAGTAGGACCTGGTTCCGCTTCATCTTTCTTTTCCTCCGACTCCATCTGCGTTTCTTTAACGATATCGCCGTCATCACTCCCCTCCGGTACGTCAGGGCCGCACTCCACGACATCTGGATCATTGACAGCACGAGGGGGTTCTCCTGGATTTGATGGGTCCCCCCCTCGCCCATCCGCAGTTACAAGCACATTAGTATCATCTTGTGCTAGAGTCGCACTGGACCTCCGGCGCGCCTTACGCCCAGGGTCCGAAGCTCGTCTCGATTTAGAGCTTTCTGCAGGGGTTTTAAATTCTGGTGCAGGCTCCGGGGGAGCTCTCTCTGCATTGCTCTCCCTTTGCTTTGGTCCTGTGGGCTTACAAGGACCAGAGCCCTGCCCCTTCGATGACGGAGCAGAGCCACTTGTACCTGCACCAGTTTGTGACCAAGTACCTTTTCTTGGTTAGGTCTGTCAGGGCACTTTGCATACGGGTGCCCATTTTTACCGCATAAATTGCACTTCTGCGGGGCTGTGCAGTCTTTGGCCTTGTGACCAAGACCCTCACACTTCCTGCACCTTTCCACTGTGCAGTCCTCTTTTAAATGTCCATACCGTCCGCATCCCCTACAGTACAGCGGCATCTGCGGCCAGTATAGATACCCGTTATATTTACCGAGGGCAAAAGATTGTGGCGGGTAACGATAACCCCCAGCCCCCGCCTCACCAGGCCCTGTTGACATGAATGTGACCTGGTAAGTATATATCCCGGTCCAATACAATTCGCTGTCATACACACGCTTGGGATCAGACACCGTATGACAGTATCGTTGTAAAAATAACTGTATTTCTTCCCCGCTCACGAAGGGGCTATACAGATTGACCGTAATTGTTGTGTGGCTATCGTCTCCCAGAAAGGAGAACTGCAGCGAATCCAGTGCAGGGCTGGATTCCTCAGCCTGCTGCAGCACCAGCCACACATTATCATAGGCTGCTTTGTTGGTAAAGGAGACTATGAAATGTTTTGCCATCTCCTTTATGCATAGGACCGTCTCTTTTCTTATTTCGAGTTTGTCAAACACGAAATGCACAAGACGGTATAAGGAAGGTTTACCTCCATCTATAAATTCTACTTTTATTGATTGCTTGAGTGGAGGCGTTTTGGGATCTCTCTCCCGTGTCACCAAAAAGACCATTTTTCCAACCGTATCAGGGTATTCTTTCCCCTTTCTCTTTAGCTTCACCAAGGATCAAGGACTGCCAACTTTCCCAGCACTCGTCCTGGTTTCAAGGGCTTTCGAGGGGTCTACCTGTCCTTGTCACGCAACTTTTGATCGAGGACTTGCTCCTCAGTCCTCTTTTAAGCCACACTGCTTCTGTCCCACTATTTAGTGTTGGGATCAGCCAACTTCACCCTCCTCACCACGGCCTTCTTCAGACGCCCACCTGGCACGTCTTGAACCCGGTTTGAGGGCTTTCTAAGCCTTTAGCTTGTCACGCAACTTTTGCAATCATGCACCACAGTCTTTTAGTGACCACCTCGGTCACTCACAAAGTATTCCCTACACCCCTTTCTTCACCGTAAGCCACCCCTGCCCCTTTCGGCACAGGAGTCACCCGGTTTGGGGCGCTCAGGACACCGTCAAAATTCCTCCGCTTTCCCGCAGCCAATTTACACCCCGTCGCCGCAGTCACGACACTGGGTGGGATCGCTCCCCGTTGTCCCGGGACTAATCCTCTTTTGCCCAATAGCAACAAGCCAGTCGGTCAGGCTATGAACCCAACCGACTGACTAGGCCGAGCAGAGGGTACCCGGGACACCTTTCGGCTCGGATCCGGCAGCAAAAGTCCGTGAGAACAGATTTTTGATTTTCCGTCAGTAGAGACTAAGAACCCCAAAGGGCCCAGCATTTCTGACAACTTTTACCAGTCTCTTCATCATCCGGAAAATTTTTATTATAAAATTACAACAAAATTTTCACTTATTTGACATTAATCATACATTTCAACTAACAAACACAAAATATCTGTATATTTTACATTGTGTAGTTACGACATCTACACTTGAAATCCACCATCTACTGCTAACACTAACAACATATTCTGCTCATCCTCATTTAAATCGTTTTTGTCTAACAATGTCCTTGCATAAGGGTCAAAAGAATATTTCTTAAAAAAACATTCACGATCCTCAAAAAACACCTTCATAGTCCTACCTCTTGTACATTTGAAAGATCTCACTTTTCCCATGAGATAAGGCACTTTATCCATCCACTTAGCTCTGAAGGCTACCTCTCTTTCCTCCTTTTCTTTAAATTTTACTTTCTCCCACACCTTTACTTTCCTCACCTTATTTTCTGCTTCTATCTCCACCTTCGCTTCTCCTATTTCTATCTCTTTTACTAACTCTACTCTTTCCCATGTTACATCACATGGTTTAACCTGTTCCTCACTTATAAAACAAACACATTGTTTTACTTCAACACAGGGATCCCGTTTCTCCACTGTTTGGGTCTCTTTTAAAGAGACAGAGGAAAATTCTGAAAAAGAAGTCTCAGACAAGTCCAAATTATTTTTAGCAATTACCACATTTTGCTCCACATTCCCTTTGTTACCAAAGTCCTTTTGTTGTTTCCCCTCTTCCCAATAACAAAACCCAGTATTTCCTCCCAATTTAACTTGTCCGTTCAGAATGTCCATATCTTTACCCTCGATCCACACTGAGAAACGCCTTTTGCCAGTCCAGTAGCCTGCTTGATTTAACAAGTCCTTTTTAAACCTGCATATAGGCACATACTGTCTTAAGTGACTCAGAACCTCAAAAGTACTTACGAAAGGGTCGTCCATAGATACCACTAGACTTCTCCATCCACTGTGCAGGGAGGTCATGCAACTCACCCAGCCCCTGATCCCAGTGGTCCCACCTTCATACCATCTGAGGAAGGCCTCCGAGCACAGTTTCGCCATTTTGAAGGTTACGTCACACGACCCCTTGGTGGAATTCCATTGCATCGCCACAACGTCCTCCTTACTCATCTTCAGGTATTCTTCCAAGATCTTGACTACAAACATCTCGTTCCAGTCTGACTTGGTAAGATTCCTCCTGAGGAAGAATCTTAAACAAAACTTCTTCTTCCTCAGCTCCATTTTCCAACCGATATCAGGCACACTCCTAGGAGCCTCAGTAGATTCTCCAGGTGATCGCTTCTCGTTGCCCCGGGACTAATCCTGCCACCAAATAGCTGCAATCCGGCAGGGCCGAGTGAAGGGTACCCAGGGCACCTCTGACTAAGATCTGGCAGTCCTGACTCACTGAACAGAACCAGGACTACACTTGATCTTAGCCAAAAGGCTGAGAAGCGAAGGTAAGTATGCCAGGTAAGTATGAGTTATTCACCGACTGCTAGGCCAGCGCCCCTCCCCCGCAGCCCTGCCGCATTGGGGAGGCATTGGCCCTTGGCCAACAGAGGTCCGCATGGTGCAATGCCACACCGCATGCGTTTTCCTCGGTAGGCGGCCGTAGCACAGGCTGCGCTCCATTCCTCGCCCCGACACCCCGCTGCCTGCATTCAAATGTTCCCGGCTAGGCATTTCCAAGATGCAGTGCAGCAAGGGCATTAGCATAAAACGAAAGGGGAGGGGGCGAATGGGTGGCGGCTTCCAGAAACCGAGCTCCGGCTGGGCAGCAGAGTCAGGCACGAGGCAGCTGCGTGCCTTTGGTTTACTTAAGCCGGGATGGCTCATTAGAATTAGAAGAGAAGATGGCTAGACGGTTGGAGGAGTGTTTAAACTAGGTACTGGGGGGAGAGGGTAACATGTAGAGGGCAAGATAGTGTAGAAATGGAAAGAGGGCTAGATACTGAAACTGGGGGTGGAGCAGGGGGTCGGGTTAGAGCAGTCAGTAGGCAGTGGAAGAGTAGGGAAGATAAATCTATGAAATGTATGCATACGAATGCCCGAAGTCTTACTAACAAGATGGAGGAACTAGAAGTGATGATGTTGGAAGACAATTATGACATGGTGGGGGGTAAGTGAGACATGGCTGGACTCTAGCTATGACTGGGCTGTAAATAAACAAGGGTACAGTATGTTTAGAAAGGAGCGTACAAATAAGAAAGGGGGAGGGGTTTGCTTATACGTAAAAAACGGCCTTAAGCCAGTCCTGCGTGAGGACATCTGGGAGGAAAATGATTATGTGGAGTCCTTATGGGTGGAGATTACGGGAGGAACAAAAAATAATAAAATACTGATAGGGGTTTGTTATAAATCTCCAAATATAATGGAAGAAGCTGAAAATGTACTAATAAAACAAATAGATGAGGCCGCAAAGCAGAATAAAGTCATTATTATGGGGGATTTCAACTACCCAGATATCAACTGGGAGGCAGAAACCTGCAGATCCAACAAAGGGAGCAGGTTCTTGTCAGTAATAAAAGACAATTACCTATCGCAACTAGTGCAGGACCCAACAAGAGGCCAGGCCCTTTTAGACCTAATTTTAACAAATGAACCTGACACACTATCAAAAGTGGAGGTTGGGGGACATCTGGGTAATAGTGACCATAACAGAATAAGTTTTCTTGTACACATTAAGAAGACGTTCATTAGAGGGGGTACAAAAACACTAAACTTCAGGAAGGCAAATTTTAACCAGCTGAGAGAGGAGCCTAGCAGCATAAACTGGGACAATGTCCTCAACGTGACGGGAACACAAACTAAATGGGACATCTTCAAAAATATACTAAATAAGAGCACTAGAAAACACATACCCTATGGGAATAAGCGGGCTAGAAATCATAGAAAACCAATATGGCTAACTAAAACAGTACAGAATGCAATGAGGGATAAAAAGGAAGCATTTAAAGTACTAAAACAAGAGAGTAGCGACACAGCATTAAAAAACTATAACAGAGAAAAATAAATTGTGCAAAAAACAAATAAAGGAGGCGAAGATTGAGGCTGAGAGAAAAATTGCCAAGGAAAGTAAAAGTAATCCAAAATTATTCTTCAATTACATAAATAATAAGAGAATAAAAACTGACAATGTCGGCACTCTCAAAAATAATCTGGGTGTAATGGTGGAGGAGGATGAGGAAAGAGCACAAGTATTAAATGCCTTCTTCTCTACAGTGTTTACACAAGAATATCCATTGGCCGGCAACATGATTAGGGGTAATGTTAACTCTCAATTAAATGTCACCTGCTTAACCCAGGAAGAAGTGCAGCGCCGCCTGCAAAACACTAAAATAGAGAAATCGCCCGGTCCAGATGGTATACACCCCCGAGTTCTGAGGGAATTAAGCATGGTCATAGATAGACCCTTGTATCTAATATTTAAGGATTCAGTAATGACTGGGTCTGTTCCACAGGATTGGCGAATAGCAAATGTGGTGCCAATTTTCAAAAAGGGGTGTAAAAGGGAACCTGGAAACTATAGGCCAGTAAGTTTAACTTCTGTGGTGGGAAAGATATTTGAGGGCTTTCTAAGAGATGCTATCCTGGGGTATCTCAATGTAAATAATCTTATAACACCCAATCAGCATGGGTTTATGAGGAATCGGTCCTGTCAGACTAATCTGATCAGCTTCTATGAGGAGGTCAGTTCAAGACTGGACATGGCTAATGCAGTAGACGTGGTGTACCTGGACTTTTCAAAGGCTTTTGATACTGTTCCAGATAAACGGTTGGGATGCAAAATGAGATTGTTGGGACTGGGGGGAAACATATGCATTTGGGTTAGCAACTGGCTCACTGATAGGAAACAGAGGGTACTTGTTAATGGTAAATATTCAGACGGGGCCACAGTCACCAGTGGGGTGCCGCAGGGGTCAGTATTAGGTCCTCTCTTGTTTAACATCTTTATTAATGACCTGGTAGAGGGTTTACAAAGCAGGGTGTCTATATTTGCAGATGATACTAAACTTTGTAGGGTAATCAATAATGAGGAGGATAGTAGAATATTACAAGGGGATCTAAGGAAACTGGAAGCATGGGCGGAGACTTGGCAAATGAAGTTTAATGTTGACAAATGTAAAGTAATGCACTTTGGGCGACGTAATAAAATGTATGACTATGTACTAAATAGTAAATTACTGGGTAAGACTGTCAATGAAAAAGACTTAGGGATTTTGGTGGACAGCAAGCTTACCTTTAATGACCAGTGTCAGGCAGCTGCTGCCAAGGCAAATAAAATTATGGGATGCATCAAAAGAGGTCTAGATTCTCATGACAAGGACATAGTTATGCCTCTATACAAATCACTGGTACGGCCACACTTAGAATATTGTGCACAATTTTGGGCCCCGATATACAAGAAAGACATACGTGAACTTGAAAAAGTGCAAAGACGGGCAACCAAAATGATTAGGGGAATGGGTGGACTGGAGTACAACGATAGATTAACAAACTTGGGGTTATTCAGCTTAGAGAAAAGACGTCTACGGGGAGATCTAATAACAATGTACAAATACATGAAGGGACAATACAAAGAACTTTCTAAGGATCTTTTTACTCCTAGGCCAGTGACAGTGACAAGAGGACATCCACTACGTATGGAGGAGAGAAGGTTTCACCAGAAACATAGAAGGGGATTCTTCACAGTAAGAACAGCGAGGCTCTGGAAGTCTCTGCCCCAGGAAGTGGTGATGGCGGATTCACTGAACAAGTTCAAAGTGGGCCTGGATGCCTTTCTTGAAGAGAAAAATATAATGGGTTATGGTCTCTAGATTTTAAGGACACGTTGATCCAGGGTTTTATACTGACTGCCAGATTTGGAGTCGGGAAGGAATTTTTTCCTCTGAAATAGGGCAATTGGCATAAGCCTCATGGGGGTTTTTGCCTTCCCCTGGATCAACACTGTAGGGGATTGTAGGGCTATAGGTTGGACTTGATGGACTCATGTCTTTATCCAACTTCATCTACTATGTAACTATGAATGGCAGGTATGGAAAGCGGCGGGTTCAGGCCTGAAGCGGAGAACTTGCTGCATCACCATAACAGTTGAAACTCTAACGTTCCAACGGTGTGACTGAATGAGTGGACTGTCGCTCATCCACTAGAGGGAGACAAAGGCCACCTGGAATGCTTTGCTTACACTGTGGCAGCGGCGGCAGCAGCAGCAGCAGCAGCGTGCCTCTCTGCCAGCAACCCGGTTGCGATAGTCTAACCATCTGAGTGTACTGCACAGGTACGCAGCATCGAGCAACAAACTAGCAAGCGAGAGGAAGCAAGGAACGAGCACTGTCTTTCAACCAGAGAAAATCAGGGGAAAGCGCGAACGCAGTCCCCCACTACCACAAATTATGCAGTCGAGTTTCCCGCATTTGGGGAAATCGCAGGGGTCAGCACACCCGGAGTGCAATGGATGAGCCTCACCCTGGGAGAACCACCTTCATGATCATGGTATCTCCCCTGCCAGGTAAGTATGAGTTATTCACCGACTGCTAGGCCAGCGCCCCTCCCCCGCAGCCCTGCCGCATTGGGGAGGCATTGGCCCTTGGCCAACAGAGGTCCGCATGGTGCAATGCCACACCGCATGCGTTTTCCTCGGTAGGCGGCCGTAGCACAGGCTGCGCTCCATTCCTCGCCCCGACACCCCGCTGCCTGCATTCAAATGTTCCCGGCTAGGCATTTCCAAGATGCAGTGCAGCAAGGGCATTAGCATAAAACGAAAGGGGAGGGGGCGAATGGGTGGCGGCTTCCAGAAACCGAGCTCCGGCTGGGCAGCAGAGTCAGGCACGAGGCAGCTGCGTGCCTTTGGTTTACTTAAGCCGGGATGGCTCATTAGAATTAGAAGAGAAGATGGCTAGACGGTTGGAGGAGTGTTTAAACTAGGTACTGGGGGGAGAGGGTAACATGTAGAGGGCAAGATAGTGTAGAAATGGAAAGAGGGCTAGATACTGAAACTGGGGGTGGAGCAGGGGGTCGGGTTAGAGCAGTCAGTAGGCAGTGGAAGAGTAGGGAAGATAAATCTATGAAATGTATGCATACGAATGCCCGAAGTCTTACTAACAAGATGGAGGAACTAGAAGTGATGATGTTGGAAGACAATTATGACATGGTGGGGGGTAAGTGAGACATGGCTGGACTCTAGCTATGACTGGGCTGTAAATAAACAAGGGTACAGTATGTTTAGAAAGGAGCGTACAAATAAGAAAGGGGGAGGGGTTTGCTTATACGTAAAAAACGGCCTTAAGCCAGTCCTGCGTGAGGACATCTGGGAGGAAAATGATTATGTGGAGTCCTTATGGGTGGAGATTACGGGAGGAACAAAAAATAATAAAATACTGATAGGGGTTTGTTATAAATCTCCAAATATAATGGAAGAAGCTGAAAATGTACTAATAAAACAAATAGATGAGGCCGCAAAGCAGAATAAAGTCATTATTATGGGGGATTTCAACTACCCAGATATCAACTGGGAGGCAGAAACCTGCAGATCCAACAAAGGGAGCAGGTTCTTGTCAGTAATAAAAGACAATTACCTATCGCAACTAGTGCAGGACCCAACAAGAGGCCAGGCCCTTTTAGACCTAATTTTAACAAATGAACCTGACACACTATCAAAAGTGGAGGTTGGGGGACATCTGGGTAATAGTGACCATAACAGAATAAGTTTTCTTGTACACATTAAGAAGACATTCATTAGAGGGGGGTACAAAAACACTAAACTTCAGGAAGGCAAATTTTAACCAGCTGAGAGAGGAGCCTAGCAGCATAAACTGGGACAATGTCCTCAACGTGACGGGAACACAAACTAAATGGGACATCTTCAAAAATATACTAAATAAGAGCACTAGAAAACACATACCCTATGGGAATAAGCGGGCTAGAAATCATAGAAAACCAATATGGCTAACTAAAACAGTACAGAATGCAATGAGGGATAAAAAGGAAGCATTTAAAGTACTAAAACAAGAGAGTAGCGACACAGCATTAAAAAACTATAACAGAGAAAAATAAATTGTGCAAAAAACAAATAAAGGAGGCGAAGATTGAGGCTGAGAGAAAAATTGCCAAGGAAAGTAAAAGTAATCCAAAATTATTCTTCAATTACATAAATAATAAGAGAATAAAAACTGACAATGTCGGCACTCTCAAAAATAATCTGGGTGTAATGGTGGAGGAGGATGAGGAAAGAGCACAAGTATTAAATGCCTTCTTCTCTACAGTGTTTACACAAGAATATCCATTGGCCGGCAACATGATTAGGGGTAATGTTAACTCTCAATTAAATGTCACCTGCTTAACCCAGGAAGAAGTGCAGCGCCGCCTGCAAAACACTAAAATAGAGAAATCGCCCGGTCCAGATGGTATACACCCCCGAGTTCTGAGGGAATTAAGCATGGTCATAGATAGACCCTTGTATCTAATATTTAAGGATTCAGTAATGACTGGGTCTGTTCCACAGGATTGGCGAATAGCAAATGTGGTGCCAATTTTCAAAAAGGGGTGTAAAAGGGAACCTGGAAACTATAGGCCAGTAAGTTTAACTTCTGTGGTGGGAAAGATATTTGAGGGCTTTCTAAGAGATGCTATCCTGGGGTATCTCAATGTAAATAATCTTATAACACCCAATCAGCATGGGTTTATGAGGAATCGGTCCTGTCAGACTAATCTGATCAGCTTCTATGAGGAGGTCAGTTCAAGACTGGACATGGCTAATGCAGTAGACGTGGTGTACCTGGACTTTTCAAAGGCTTTTGATACTGTTCCAGATAAACGGTTGGGATGCAAAATGAGATTGTTGGGACTGGGGGGAAACATATGCATTTGGGTTAGCAACTGGCTCACTGATAGGAAACAGAGGGTACTTGTTAATGGTAAATATTCAGACGGGGCCACAGTCACCAGTGGGGTGCCGCAGGGGTCAGTATTAGGTCCTCTCTTGTTTAACATCTTTATTAATGACCTGGTAGAGGGTTTACAAAGCAGGGTGTCTATATTTGCAGATGATACTAAACTTTGTAGGGTAATCAATAATGAGGAGGATAGTAGAATATTACAAGGGGATCTAAGGAAACTGGAAGCATGGGCGGAGACTTGGCAAATGAAGTTTAATGTTGACAAATGTAAAGTAATGCACTTTGGGCGACGTAATAAAATGTATGACTATGTACTAAATAGTAAATTACTGGGTAAGACTGTCAATGAAAAAGACTTAGGGATTTTGGTGGACAGCAAGCTTACCTTTAATGACCAGTGTCAGGCAGCTGCTGCCAAGGCAAATAAAATTATGGGATGCATCAAAAGAGGTCTAGATTCTCATGACAAGGACATAGTTATGCCTCTATACAAATCACTGGTACGGCCACACTTAGAATATTGTGCACAATTTTGGGCCCCGATATACAAGAAAGACATACGTGAACTTGAAAAAGTGCAAAGACGGGCAACCAAAATGATTAGGGGAATGGGTGGACTGGAGTACAACGATAGATTAACAAACTTGGGGTTATTCAGCTTAGAGAAAAGACGTCTACGGGGAGATCTAATAACAATGTACAAATACATGAAGGGACAATACAAAGAACTTTCTAAGGATCTTTTTACTCCTAGGCCAGTGACAGTGACAAGAGGACATCCACTACGTATGGAGGAGAGAAGGTTTCACCAGAAACATAGAAGGGGATTCTTCACAGTAAGAACAGCGAGGCTCTGGAAGTCTCTGCCCCAGGAAGTGGTGATGGCGGATTCACTGAACAAGTTCAAAGTGGGCCTGGATGCCTTTCTTGAAGAGAAAAATATAATGGGTTATGGTCTCTAGATTTTAAGGACACGTTGATCCAGGGTTTTATACTGACTGCCAGATTTGGAGTCGGGAAGGAATTTTTTCCCCTGAAATAGGGCAATTGGCATGAGCCTCATGGGGGGTTTTGCCTTCCCCTGGATCAACACTGTAGGGGATTGTAGGGCTATAGGTTGGACTTGATGGACTCATGTCTTTATCCAACTTCATCTACTATGTAACTATGAATGGCAGGTATGGAAAGCGGCGGGTTCAGGCCTGAAGCGGAGAACTTGCTGCATCACCATAACAGTTGAAACTCTAACGTTCCAACGGTGTGACTGAATGAGTGGACTGTCACTCATCCACTAGAGGGAGACAAAGGCCACCTGGAATGCTTTGCTTACACTGTGGCAGCGGCGGCAGCAGCAGCAGCAGCAGCAGCGTGCCTCTCTGCCAGCAACCCGGTTGCGATAGTCTAACCATCTGAGTGTACTGCACAGGTACGCAGCATCGAGCAACAAACTAGCAAGCGAGAGGAAGCAAGGAACGAGCACTGTCTTTCAACCAGAGAAAATCAGGGGAAAGCGCGAACGCAGTCCCCCACTACCACAAATTATGCAGTCGAGTTTCCCGCATTTGGGGAAATCGCAGGGGTCAGCACACCCGGAGTGCAATGGATGAGCCTCACCCTGGGAGAACCACCTTCATGATCATGGTATCTCCCCTGCCAGGTAAGTATGAGTTATTCACCGACTGCTAGGCCAGCGCCCCTCCCCCGCAGCCCTGCCGCATTGGGGAGGCATTGGCCCTTGGCCAACAGAGGTCCGCATGGTGCAATGCCACACCGCATGCGTTTTCCTCGGTAGGCGGCCGTAGCACAGGCTGCGCTCCATTCCTCGCCCCGACACCCCGCTGCCTGCATTCAAATGTTCCCGGCTAGGCATTTCCAAGATGCAGTGCAGCAAGGGCATTAGCATAAAACGAAAGGGGAGGGGGCGAATGGGTGGCGGCTTCCAGAAACCGAGCTCCGGCTGGGCAGCAGAGTCAGGCACGAGGCAGCTGCGTGCCTTTGGTTTACTTAAGCCGGGATGGCTCATTAGAATTAGAAGAGAAGATGGCTAGACGGTTGGAGGAGTGTTTAAACTAGGTACTGGGGGGAGAGGGTAACATGTAGAGGGCAAGATAGTGTAGAAATGGAAAGAGGGCTAGATACTGAAACTGGGGGTGGAGCAGGGGGTCGGGTTAGAGCAGTCAGTAGGCAGTGGAAGAGTAGGGAAGATAAATCTATGAAATGTATGCATACGAATGCCCGAAGTCTTACTAACAAGATGGAGGAACTAGAAGTGATGATGTTGGAAGACAATTATGACATGGTGGGGGGTAAGTGAGACATGGCTGGACTCTAGCTATGACTGGGCTGTAAATAAACAAGGGTACAGTATGTTTAGAAAGGAGCGTACAAATAAGAAAGGGGGAGGGGTTTGCTTATACGTAAAAAACGGCCTTAAGCCAGTCCTGCGTGAGGACATCTGGGAGGAAAATGATTATGTGGAGTCCTTATGGGTGGAGATTACGGGAGGAACAAAAAATAATAAAATACTGATAGGGGTTTGTTATAAATCTCCAAATATAATGGAAGAAGCTGAAAATGTACTAATAAAACAAATAGATGAGGCCGCAAAGCAGAATAAAGTCATTATTATGGGGGATTTCAACTACCCAGATATCAACTGGGAGGCAGAAACCTGCAGATCCAACAAAGGGAGCAGGTTCTTGTCAGTAATAAAAGACAATTACCTATCGCAACTAGTGCAGGACCCAACAAGAGGCCAGGCCCTTTTAGACCTAATTTTAACAAATGAACCTGACACACTATCAAAAGTGGAGGTTGGGGGACATCTGGGTAATAGTGACCATAACAGAATAAGTTTTCTTGTACACATTAAGAAGACGTTCATTAGAGGGGGTACAAAAACACTAAACTTCAGGAAGGCAAATTTTAACCAGCTGAGAGAGGAGCCTAGCAGCATAAACTGGGACAATGTCCTCAACGTGACGGGAACACAAACTAAATGGGACATCTTCAAAAATATACTAAATAAGAGCACTAGAAAACACATACCCTATGGGAATAAGCGGGCTAGAAATCATAGAAAACCAATATGGCTAACTAAAACAGTACAGAATGCAATGAGGGATAAAAAGGAAGCATTTAAAGTACTAAAACAAGAGAGTAGCGACACAGCATT
The DNA here is from genome assembly GCF_031893055.1 of Leptodactylus fuscus. NCBI lineage: Eukaryota > Metazoa > Chordata > Amphibia > Anura > Leptodactylidae > Leptodactylus > Leptodactylus fuscus. Next base: position 35,655,625 of record NC_134265.1, on the reverse strand, counting down.
AAAAAACTATAACAGAGAAAAATAAATTGTGCAAAAAACAAATAAAGGAGGCGAAGATTGAGGCTGAGAGAAAAATTGCCAAGGAAAGTAAAAGTAATCCAAAATTATTCTTCAATTACATAAATAATAAGAGAATAAAAACTGACAATGTCGGCACTCTCAAAAATAATCTGGGTGTAATGGTGGAGGAGGATGAGGAAAGAGCACAAGTATTAAATGCCTTCTTCTCTACAGTGTTTACACAAGAATATCCATTGGCCGGCAACATGATTAGGGGTAATGTTAACTCTCAATTAAATGTCACCTGCTTAACCCAGGAAGAAGTGCAGCGCCGCCTGCAAAACACTAAAATAGAGAAATCGCCCGGTCCAGATGGTATACACCCCCGAGTTCTGAGGGAATTAAGCATGGTCATAGATAGACCCTTGTATCTAATATTTAAGGATTCAGTAATGACTGGGTCTGTTCCACAGGATTGGCGAATAGCAAATGTGGTGCCAATTTTCAAAAAGGGGTGTAAAAGGGAACCTGGAAACTATAGGCCAGTAAGTTTAACTTCTGTGGTGGGAAAGATATTTGAGGGCTTTCTAAGAGATGCTATCCTGGGGTATCTCAATGTAAATAATCTTATAACACCCAATCAGCATGGGTTTATGAGGAATCGGTCCTGTCAGACTAATCTGATCAGCTTCTATGAGGAGGTCAGTTCAAGACTGGACATGGCTAATGCAGTAGACGTGGTGTACCTGGACTTTTCAAAGGCTTTTGATACTGTTCCAGATAAACGGTTGGGATGCAAAATGAGATTGTTGGGACTGGGGGGAAACATATGCATTTGGGTTAGCAACTGGCTCACTGATAGGAAACAGAGGGTACTTGTTAATGGTAAATATTCAGACGGGGCCACAGTCACCAGTGGGGTGCCGCAGGGGTCAGTATTAGGTCCTCTCTTGTTTAACATCTTTATTAATGACCTGGTAGAGGGTTTACAAAGCAGGGTGTCTATATTTGCAGATGATACTAAACTTTGTAGGGTAATCAATAATGAGGAGGATAGTAGAATATTACAAGGGGATCTAAGGAAACTGGAAGCATGGGCGGAGACTTGGCAAATGAAGTTTAATGTTGACAAATGTAAAGTAATGCACTTTGGGCGACGTAATAAAATGTATGACTATGTACTAAATAGTAAATTACTGGGTAAGACTGTCAATGAAAAAGACTTAGGGATTTTGGTGGACAGCAAGCTTACCTTTAATGACCAGTGTCAGGCAGCTGCTGCCAAGGCAAATAAAATTATGGGATGCATCAAAAGAGGTCTAGATTCTCATGACAAGGACATAGTTATGCCTCTATACAAATCACTGGTACGGCCACACTTAGAATATTGTGCACAATTTTGGGCCCCGATATACAAGAAAGACATACGTGAACTTGAAAAAGTGCAAAGACGGGCAACCAAAATGATTAGGGGAATGGGTGGACTGGAGTACAACGATAGATTAACAAACTTGGGGTTATTCAGCTTAGAGAAAAGACGTCTACGGGGAGATCTAATAACAATGTACAAATACATGAAGGGACAATACAAAGAACTTTCTAAGGATCTTTTTACTCCTAGGCCAGTGACAGTGACAAGAGGACATCCACTACGTATGGAGGAGAGAAGGTTTCACCAGAAACATAGAAGGGGATTCTTCACAGTAAGAACAGCGAGGCTCTGGAAGTCTCTGCCCCAGGAAGTGGTGATGGCGGATTCACTGAACAAGTTCAAAGTGGGCCTGGATGCCTTTCTTGAAGAGAAAAATATAATGGGTTATGGTCTCTAGATTTTAAGGACACGTTGATCCAGGGTTTTATACTGACTGCCAGATTTGGAGTCGGGAAGGAATTTTTTCCCCTGAAATAGGGCAATTGGCATGAGCCTCATGGGGGGTTTTGCCTTCCCCTGGATCAACACTGTAGGGGATTGTAGGGCTATAGGTTGGACTTGATGGACTCATGTCTTTATCCAACTTCATCTACTATGTAACTATGAATGGCAGGTATGGAAAGCGGCGGGTTCAGGCCTGAAGCGGAGAACTTGCTGCATCACCATAACAGTTGAAACTCTAACGTTCCAACGGTGTGACTGAATGAGTGGACTGTCGCTCATCCACTAGAGGGAGACAAAGGCCACCTGGAATGCTTTGCTTACACTGTGGCAGCGGCGGCAGCAGCAGCGTGCCTCTCTGCCAGCAACCCGGTTGCGATAGTCTAACCATCTGAGTGTACTGCACAGGTACGCAGCATCGAGCAACAAACTAGCAAGCGAGAGGAAGCAAGGAACGAGCACTGTCTTTCAACCAGAGAAAATCAGGGGAAAGCGCGAACGCAGTCCCCCACTACCACAAATTATGCAGTCGAGTTTCCCGCATTTGGGGAAATCGCAGGGGTCAGCACACCCGGAGTGCAATGGATGAGCCTCACCCTGGGAGAACCACCTTCATGATCATGGTATCTCCCCTGCCAGGTAAGTATGAGTTATTCACCGACTGCTAGGCCAGCGCCCCTCCCCCGCAGCCCTGCCGCATTGGGGAGGCATTGGCCCTTGGCCAACAGAGGTCCGCATGGTGCAATGCCACACCGCATGCGTTTTCCTCGGTAGGCGGCCGTAGCACAGGCTGCGCTCCATTCCTCGCCCCGACACCCCGCTGCCTGCATTCAAATGTTCCCGGCTAGGCATTTCCAAGATGCAGTGCAGCAAGGGCATTAGCATAAAACGAAAGGGGAGGGGGCGAATGGGTGGCGGCTTCCAGAAACCGAGCTCCGGCTGGGCAGCAGAGTCAGGCACGAGGCAGCTGCGTGCCTTTGGTTTACTTAAGCCGGGATGGCTCATTAGAATTAGAAGAGAAGATGGCTAGACGGTTGGAGGAGTGTTTAAACTAGGTACTGGGGGGAGAGGGTAACATGTAGAGGGCAAGATAGTGTAGAAATGGAAAGAGGGCTAGATACTGAAACTGGGGGTGGAGCAGGGGGTCGGGTTAGAGCAGTCAGTAGGCAGTGGAAGAGTAGGGAAGATAAATCTATGAAATGTATGCATACGAATGCCCGAAGTCTTACTAACAAGATGGAGGAACTAGAAGTGATGATGTTGGAAGACAATTATGACATGGTGGGGGGTAAGTGAGACATGGCTGGACTCTAGCTATGACTGGGCTGTAAATAAACAAGGGTACAGTATGTTTAGAAAGGAGCGTACAAATAAGAAAGGGGGAGGGGTTTGCTTATACGTAAAAAACGGCCTTAAGCCAGTCCTGCGTGAGGACATCTGGGAGGAAAATGATTATGTGGAGTCCTTATGGGTGGAGATTACGGGAGGAACAAAAAATAATAAAATACTGATAGGGGTTTGTTATAAATCTCCAAATATAATGGAAGAAGCTGAAAATGTACTAATAAAACAAATAGATGAGGCCGCAAAGCAGAATAAAGTCATTATTATGGGGGATTTCAACTACCCAGATATCAACTGGGAGGCAGAAACCTGCAGATCCAACAAAGGGAGCAGGTTCTTGTCAGTAATAAAAGACAATTACCTATCGCAACTAGTGCAGGACCCAACAAGAGGCCAGGCCCTTTTAGACCTAATTTTAACAAATGAACCTGACACACTATCAAAAGTGGAGGTTGGGGGACATCTGGGTAATAGTGACCATAACAGAATAAGTTTTCTTGTACACATTAAGAAGACGTTCATTAGAGGGGGTACAAAAACACTAAACTTCAGGAAGGCAAATTTTAACCAGCTGAGAGAGGAGCCTAGCAGCATAAACTGGGACAATGTCCTCAACGTGACGGGAACACAAACTAAATGGGACATCTTCAAAAATATACTAAATAAGAGCACTAGAAAACACATACCCTATGGGAATAAGCGGGCTAGAAATCATAGAAAACCAATATGGCTAACTAAAACAGTACAGAATGCAATGAGGGATAAAAAGGAAGCATTTAAAGTACTAAAACAAGAGAGTAGCGACACAGCATTAAAAAACTATAACAGAGAAAAATAAATTGTGCAAAAAACAAATAAAGGAGGCGAAGATTGAGGCTGAGAGAAAAATTGCCAAGGAAAGTAAAAGTAATCCAAAATTATTCTTCAATTACATAAATAATAAGAGAATAAAAACTGACAATGTCGGCACTCTCAAAAATAATCTGGGTGTAATGGTGGAGGAGGATGAGGAAAGAGCACAAGTATTAAATGCCTTCTTCTCTACAGTGTTTACACAAGAATATCCATTGGCCGGCAACATGATTAGGGGTAATGTTAACTCTCAATTAAATGTCACCTGCTTAACCCAGGAAGAAGTGCAGCGCCGCCTGCAAAACACTAAAATAGAGAAATCGCCCGGTCCAGATGGTATACACCCCCGAGTTCTGAGGGAATTAAGCATGGTCATAGATAGACCCTTGTATCTAATATTTAAGGATTCAGTAATGACTGGGTCTGTTCCACAGGATTGGCGAATAGCAAATGTGGTGCCAATTTTCAAAAAGGGGTGTAAAAGGGAACCTGGAAACTATAGGCCAGTAAGTTTAACTTCTGTGGTGGGAAAGATATTTGAGGGCTTTCTAAGAGATGCTATCCTGGGGTATCTCAATGTAAATAATCTTATAACACCCAATCAGCATGGGTTTATGAGGAATCGGTCCTGTCAGACTAATCTGATCAGCTTCTATGAGGAGGTCAGTTCAAGACTGGACATGGCTAATGCAGTAGACGTGGTGTACCTGGACTTTTCAAAGGCTTTTGATACTGTTCCAGATAAACGGTTGGGATGCAAAATGAGATTGTTGGGACTGGGGGGAAACATATGCATTTGGGTTAGCAACTGGCTCACTGATAGGAAACAGAGGGTACTTGTTAATGGTAAATATTCAGACGGGGCCACAGTCACCAGTGGGGTGCCGCAGGGGTCAGTATTAGGTCCTCTCTTGTTTAACATCTTTATTAATGACCTGGTAGAGGGTTTACAAAGCAGGGTGTCTATATTTGCAGATGATACTAAACTTTGTAGGGTAATCAATAATGAGGAGGATAGTAGAATATTACAAGGGGATCTAAGGAAACTGGAAGCATGGGCGGAGACTTGGCAAATGAAGTTTAATGTTGACAAATGTAAAGTAATGCACTTTGGGCGACGTAATAAAATGTATGACTATGTACTAAATAGTAAATTACTGGGTAAGACTGTCAATGAAAAAGACTTAGGGATTTTGGTGGACAGCAAGCTTACCTTTAATGACCAGTGTCAGGCAGCTGCTGCCAAGGCAAATAAAATTATGGGATGCATCAAAAGAGGTCTAGATTCTCATGACAAGGACATAGTTATGCCTCTATACAAATCACTGGTACGGCCACACTTAGAATATTGTGCACAATTTTGGGCCCCGATATACAAGAAAGACATACGTGAACTTGAAAAAGTGCAAAGACGGGCAACCAAAATGATTAGGGGAATGGGTGGACTGGAGTACAACGATAGATTAACAAACTTGGGGTTATTCAGCTTAGAGAAAAGACGTCTACGGGGAGATCTAATAACAATGTACAAATACATGAAGGGACAATACAAAGAACTTTCTAAGGATCTTTTTACTCCTAGGCCAGTGACAGTGACAAGAGGACATCCACTACGTATGGAGGAGAGAAGGTTTCACCAGAAACATAGAAGGGGATTCTTCACAGTAAGAACAGCGAGGCTCTGGAAGTCTCTGCCCCAGGAAGTGGTGATGGCGGATTCACTGAACAAGTTCAAAGTGGGCCTGGATGCCTTTCTTGAAGAGAAAAATATAATGGGTTATGGTCTCTAGATTTTAAGGACACGTTGATCCAGGGTTTTATACTGACTGCCAGATTTGGAGTCGGGAAGGAATTTTTTCCCCTGAAATAGGGCAATTGGCATGAGCCTCATGGGGGGTTTTGCCTTCCCCTGGATCAACACTGTAGGGGATTGTAGGGCTATAGGTTGGACTTGATGGACTCATGTCTTTATCCAACTTCATCTACTATGTAACTATGAATGGCAGGTATGGAAAGCGGCGGGTTCAGGCCTGAAGCGGAGAACTTGCTGCATCACCATAACAGTTGAAACTCTAACGTTCCAACGGTGTGACTGAATGAGTGGACTGTCGCTCATCCACTAGAGGGAGACAAAGGCCACCTGGAATGCTTTGCTTACACTGTGGCAGCGGCGGCAGCAGCAGCGTGCCTCTCTGCCAGCAACCCGGTTGCGATAGTCTAACCATCTGAGTGTACTGCACAGGTACGCAGCATCGAGCAACAAACTAGCAAGCGAGAGGAAGCAAGGAACGAGCACTGTCTTTCAACCAGAGAAAATCAGGGGAAAGCGCGAACGCAGTCCCCCACTACCACAAATTATGCAGTCGAGTTTCCCGCATTTGGGGAAATCGCAGGGGTCAGCACACCCGGAGTGCAATGGATGAGCCTCACCCTGGGAGAACCACCTTCATGATCATGGTATCTCCCCTGCCAGGTAAGTATGAGTTATTCACCGACTGCTAGGCCAGCGCCCCTCCCCCGCAGCCCTGCCGCATTGGGGAGGCATTGGCCCTTGGCCAACAGAAGTCCGCATGGTGCAATGCCACACCGCATGCGTTTTCCTCGGTAGGCGGCCGTAGCACAGGCTGCGCTCCATTCCTCGCCCCGACACCCCGCTGCCTGCATTCAAATGTTCCCGGCTAGGCATTTCCAAGATGCAGTGCAGCAAGGGCATTAGCATAAAACGAAAGGGGAGGGGGCGAATGGGTGGCGGCTTCCAGAAACCGAGCTCCGGCTGGGCAGCAGAGTCAAGCACGAGGCAGCTGCGTGCCTTTGGTTTACTTAAGCCGGGATGGCTCATTAGAATTAGAAGAGAAGATGGCTAGACGGTTGGAGGAGTGTTTAAACTAGGTACTGGGGGGAGAGGGTAACATGTAGAGGGCAAGATAGTGTAGAAATGGAAAGAGGGCTAGATACTGAAACTGGGGGTGGAGCAGGGGGTCGGGTTAGAGCAGTCAGTAGGCAGTGGAAGAGTAGGGAAGATAAATCTATGAAATGTATGCATACGAATGCCCGAAGTCTTACTAACAAGATGGAGGAACTAGAAGTGATGATGTTGGAAGACAATTATGACATGGTGGGGGGTAAGTGAGACATGGCTGGACTCTAGCTATGACTGGGCTGTAAATAAACAAGGGTACAGTATGTTTAGAAAGGAGCGTACAAATAAGAAAGGGGGAGGGGTTTGCTTATACGTAAAAAACGGCCTTAAGCCAGTCCTGCGTGAGGACATCTGGGAGGAAAATGATTATGTGGAGTCCTTATGGGTGGAGATTACGGGAGGAACAAAAAATAATAAAATACTGATAGGGGTTTGTTATAAATCTCCAAATATAATGGAAGAAGCTGAAAATGTACTAATAAAACAAATAGATGAGGCCGCAAAGCAGAATAAAGTCATTATTATGGGGGATTTCAACTACCCAGATATCAACTGGGAGGCAGAAACCTGCAGATCCAACAAAGGGAGCAGGTTCTTGTCAGTAATAAAAGACAATTACCTATCGCAACTAGTGCAGGACCCAACAAGAGGCCAGGCCCTTTTAGACCTAATTTTAACAAATGAACCTGACACACTATCAAAAGTGGAGGTTGGGGGACATCTGGGTAATAGTGACCATAACAGAATAAGTTTTCTTGTACACATTAAGAAGACGTTCATTAGAGGGGGTACAAAAACACTAAACTTCAGGAAGGCAAATTTTAACCAGCTGAGAGAGGAGCCTAGCAGCATAAACTGGGACAATGTCCTCAACGTGACGGGAACACAAACTAAATGGGACATCTTCAAAAATATACTAAATAAGAGCACTAGAAAACACATACCCTATGGGAATAAGCGGGCTAGAAATCATAGAAAACCAATATGGCTAACTAAAACAGTACAGAATGCAATGAGGGATAAAAAGGAAGCATTTAAAGTACTAAAACAAGAGAGTAGCGACACAGCATTAAAAAACTATAACAGAGAAAAATAAATTGTGCAAAAAACAAATAAAGGAGGCGAAGATTGAGGCTGAGAGAAAAATTGCCAAGGAAAGTAAAAGTAATCCAAAATTATTCTTCAATTACATAAATAATAAGAGAATAAAAACTGACAATGTCGGCACTCTCAAAAATAATCTGGGTGTAATGGTGGAGGAGGATGAGGAAAGAGCACAAGTATTAAATGCCTTCTTCTCTACAGTGTTTACACAAGAATATCCATTGGCCGGCAACATGATTAGGGGTAATGTTAACTCTCAATTAAATGTCACCTGCTTAACCCAGGAAGAAGTGCAGCGCCGCCTGCAAAACACTAAAATAGAGAAATCGCCCGGTCCAGATGGTATACACCCCCGAGTTCTGAGGGAATTAAGCATGGTCATAGATAGACCCTTGTATCTAATATTTAAGGATTCAGTAATGACTGGGTCTGTTCCACAGGATTGGCGAATAGCAAATGTGGTGCCAATTTTCAAAAAGGGGTGTAAAAGGGAACCTGGAAACTATAGGCCAGTAAGTTTAACTTCTGTGGTGGGAAAGATATTTGAGGGCTTTCTAAGAGATGCTATCCTGGGGTATCTCAATGTAAATAATCTTATAACACCCAATCAGCATGGGTTTATGAGGAATCGGTCCTGTCAGACTAATCTGATCAGCTTCTATGAGGAGGTCAGTTCAAGACTGGACATGGCTAATGCAGTAGACGTGGTGTACCTGGACTTTTCAAAGGCTTTTGATACTGTTCCAGATAAACGGTTGGGATGCAAAATGAGATTGTTGGGACTGGGGGGAAACATATGCATTTGGGTTAGCAACTGGCTCACTGATAGGAAACAGAGGGTACTTGTTAATGGTAAATATTCAGACGGGGCCACAGTCACCAGTGGGGTGCCGCAGGGGTCAGTATTAGGTCCTCTCTTGTTTAACATCTTTATTAATGACCTGGTAGAGGGTTTACAAAGCAGGGTGTCTATATTTGCAGATGATACTAAACTTTGTAGGGTAATCAATAATGAGGAGGATAGTAGAATATTACAAGGGGATCTAAGGAAACTGGAAGCATGGGCGGAGACTTGGCAAATGAAGTTTAATGTTGACAAATGTAAAGTAATGCACTTTGGGCGACGTAATAAAATGTATGACTATGTACTAAATAGTAAATTACTGGGTAAGACTGTCAATGAAAAAGACTTAGGGATTTTGGTGGACAGCAAGCTTACCTTTAATGACCAGTGTCAGGCAGCTGCTGCCAAGGCAAATAAAATTATGGGATGCATCAAAAGAGGTCTAGATTCTCATGACAAGGACATAGTTATGCCTCTATACAAATCACTGGTACGGCCACACTTAGAATATTGTGCACAATTTTGGGCCCCGATATACAAGAAAGACATACGTGAACTTGAAAAAGTGCAAAGACGGGCAACCAAAATGATTAGGGGAATGGGTGGACTGGAGTACAACGATAGATTAACAAACTTGGGGTTATTCAGCTTAGAGAAAAGACGTCTACGGGGAGATCTAATAACAATGTACAAATACATGAAGGGACAATACAAAGAACTTTCTAAGGATCTTTTTACTCCTAGGCCAGTGACAGTGACAAGAGGACATCCACTACGTATGGAGGAGAGAAGGTTTCACCAGAAACATAGAAGGGGATTCTTCACAGTAAGAACAGCGAGGCTCTGGAAGTCTCTGCCCCAGGAAGTGGTGATGGCGGATTCACTGAACAAGTTCAAAGTGGGCCTGGATGCCTTTCTTGAAGAGAAAAATATAATGGGTTATGGTCTCTAGATTTTAAGGACACGTTGATCCAGGGTTTTATACTGACTGCCAGATTTGGAGTCGGGAAGGAATTTTTTCCTCTGAAATAGGGCAATTGGCATGAGCCTCATGGGGGTTTTTGCCTTCCCCTGGATCAACACTGTAGGGGATTGTATGGCTATAGGTTGGACTTGATGGACTCATGTCTTTATCCAACTTCATCTACTATGTAACTATGAATGGCAGGTATGGAAAGCGGCGGGTTCAGGCCTGAAGCGGAGAACTTGCTGCATCACCATAACAGTTGAAACTCTAACGTTCCAACGGTGTGACTGAATGAGTGGACTGTCGCTCATCCACTAGAGGGAGACAAAGGCCACCTGGAATGCTTTGCTTATACTGTGGCAGCGGCGGCAGCAGCAGCGTGCCTCTCTGCCAGCAACCCGGTTGCGATAGTCTAACCATCTGAGTGTACTGCACAGGTACGCAGCATCGAGCAACAAACTAGCAAGCGAGAGGAAGCAAGGAACGAGCACTGTCTTTCAACCAGAGAAAATCAGGGGAAAGCGCGAACGCAGTCCCCCACTACCACAAATTATGCAGTCGAGTTTCCCGCATTTGGGGAAATCGCAGGGGTCAGCACACCCGGAGTGCAATGGATGAGCCTCACCCTGGGAGAACCACCTTCATGATCATGGTATCTCCCCTGCCAGGTAAGTATGAGTTATTCACCGACTGCTAGGCCAGCGCCCCTCCCCCGCAGCCCTGCCGCATTGGGGAGGCATTGGCCCTTGGCCAACAGAGGTCCGCATGGTGCAATGCCACACCGCATGCGTTTTCCTCGGTAGGCGGCCGTAGCACAGGCTGCGCTCCATTCCTCGCCCCGACACCCCGCTGCCTGCATTCAAATGTTCCCGGCTAGGCATTTCCAAGATGCAGTGCAGCAAGGGCATTAGCATAAAACGAAAGGGGAGGGGGCGAATGGGTGGCGGCTTCCAGAAACCGAGCTCCGGCTGGGCAGCAGAGTCAGGCACGAGGCAGCTGCGTGCCTTTGGTTTACTTAAGCCGGGATGGCTCATTAGAATTAGAAGAGAAGATGGCTAGACGGTTGGAGGAGTGTTTAAACTAGGTACTGGGGGGAGAGGGTAACATGTAGAGGGCAAGATAGTGTAGAAATGGAAAGAGGGCTAGATACTGAAACTGGGGGTGGAGCAGGGGGTCGGGTTAGAGCAGTCAGTAGGCAGTGGAAGAGTAGGGAAGATAAATCTATGAAATGTATGCATACGAATGCCCGAAGTCTTACTAACAAGATGGAGGAACTAGAAGTGATGATGTTGGAAGACAATTATGACATGGTGGGGGGTAAGTGAGACATGGCTGGACTCTAGCTATGACTGGGCTGTAAATAAACAAGGGTACAGTATGTTTAGAAAGGAGCGTACAAATAAGAAAGGGGGAGGGGTTTGCTTATACGTAAAAAACGGCCTTAAGCCAGTCCTGCGTGAGGACATCTGGGAGGAAAATGATTATGTGGAGTCCTTATGGGTGGAGATTACGGGAGGAACAAAAAATAATAAAATACTGATAGGGGTTTGTTATAAATCTCCAAATATAATGGAAGAAGCTGAAAATGTACTAATAAAACAAATAGATGAGGCCGCAAAGCAGAATAAAGTCATTATTATGGGGGATTTCAACTACCCAGATATCAACTGGGAGGCAGAAACCTGCAGATCCAACAAAGGGAGCAGGTTCTTGTCAGTAATAAAAGACAATTACCTATCGCAACTAGTGCAGGACCCAACAAGAGGCCAGGCCCTTTTAGACCTAATTTTAACAAATGAACCTGACACACTATCAAAAGTGGAGGTTGGGGGACATCTGGGTAATAGTGACCATAACAGAATAAGTTTTCTTGTACACATTAAGAAGACGTTCATTAGAGGGGGTACAAAAACACTAAACTTCAGGAAGGCAAATTTTAACCAGCTGAGAGAGGAGCCTAGCAGCATAAACTGGGACAATGTCCTCAACGTGACGGGAACACAAACTAAATGGGACATCTTCAAAAATATACTAAATAAGAGCACTAGAAAACACATACCCTATGGGAATAAGCGGGCTAGAAATCATAGAAAACCAATATGGCTAACTAAAACAGTACAGAATGCAATGAGGGATAAAAAGGAAGCATTTAAAGTACTAAAACAAGAGAGTAGCGACACAGCATTAAAAAACTATAACAGAGAAAAATAAATTGTGCAAAAAACAAATAAAGGAGGCGAAGATTGAGGCTGAGAGAAAAATTGCCAAGGAAAGTAAAAGTAATCCAAAATTATTCTTCAATTACATAAATAATAAGAGAATAAAAACTGACAATGTCGGCACTCTCAAAAATAATCTGGGTGTAATGGTGGAGGAGGATGAGGAAAGAGCACAAGTATTAAATGCCTTCTTCTCTACAGTGTTTACACAAGAATATCCATTGGCCGGCAACATGATTAGGGGTAATGTTAACTCTCAATTAAATGTCACCTGCTTAACCCAGGAAGAAGTGCAGCGCCGCCTGCAAAACACTAAAATAGAGAAATCGCCCGGTCCAGATGGTATACACCCCCGAGTTCTGAGGGAATTAAGCATGGTCATAGATAGACCCTTGTATCTAATATTTAAGGATTCAGTAATGACTGGGTCTGTTCCACAGGATTGGCGAATAGCAAATGTGGTGCCAATTTTCAAAAAGGGGTGTAAAAGGGAACCTGGAAACTATAGGCCAGTAAGTTTAACTTCTGTGGTGGGAAAGATATTTGAGGGCTTTCTAAGAGATGCTATCCTGGGGTATCTCAATGTAAATAATCTTATAACACCCAATCAGCATGGGTTTATGAGGAATCGGTCCTGTCAGACTAATCTGATCAGCTTCTATGAGGAGGTCAGTTCAAGACTGGACATGGCTAATGCAGTAGACGTGGTGTACCTGGACTTTTCAAAGGCTTTTGATACTGTTCCAGATAAACGGTTGGGATGCAAAATGAGATTGTTGGGACTGGGGGGAAACATATGCATTTGGGTTAGCAACTGGCTCACTGATAGGAAACAGAGGGTACTTGTTAATGGTAAATATTCAGACGGGGCCACAGTCACCAGTGGGGTGCCGCAGGGGTCAGTATTAGGTCCTCTCTTGTTTAACATCTTTATTAATGACCTGGTAGAGGGTTTACAAAGCAGGGTGTCTATATTTGCAGATGATACTAAACTTTGTAGGGTAATCAATAATGAGGAGGATAGTAGAATATTACAAGGGGATCTAAGGAAACTGGAAGCATGGGCGGAGACTTGGCAAATGAAGTTTAATGTTGACAAATGTAAAGTAATGCACTTTGGGCGACGTAATAAAATGTATGACTATGTACTAAATAGTAAATTACTGGGTAAGACTGTCAATGAAAAAGACTTAGGGATTTTGGTGGACAGCAAGCTTACCTTTAATGACCAGTGTCAGGCAGCTGCTGCCAAGGCAAATAAAATTATGGGATGCATCAAAAGAGGTCTAGATTCTCATGACAAGGACATAGTTATGCCTCTATACAAATCACTGGTACGGCCACACTTAGAATATTGTGCACAATTTTGGGCCCCGATATACAAGAAAGACATACGTGAACTTGAAAAAGTGCAAAGACGGGCAACCAAAATGATTAGGGGAATGGGTGGACTGGAGTACAACGATAGATTAACAAACTTGGGGTTATTCAGCTTAGAGAAAAGACGTCTACGGGGAGATCTAATAACAATGTACAAATACATGAAGGGACAATACAAAGAACTTTCTAAGGATCTTTTTACTCCTAGGCCAGTGACAGTGACAAGAGGACATCCACTACGTATGGAGGAGAGAAGGTTTCACCAGAAACATAGAAGGGGATTCTTCACAGTAAGAACAGCGAGGCTCTGGAAGTCTCTGCCCCAGGAAGTGGTGATGGCGGATTCACTGAACAAGTTCAAAGTGGGCCTGGATGCCTTTCTTGAAGAGAAAAATATAATGGGTTATGGTCTCTAGATTTTAAGGACACGTTGATCCAGGGTTTTATACTGACTGCCAGATTTGGAGTCGGGAAGGAATTTTTTCCCCTGAAATAGGGCAATTGGCATGAGCCTCATGGGGGGTTTTGCCTTCCCCTGGATCAACACTGTAGGGGATTGTAGGGCTATAGGTTGGACTTGATGGACTCATGTCTTTATCCAACTTCATCTACTATGTAACTATGAATGGCAGGTATGGAAAGCGGCGGGTTCAGGCCTGAAGCGGAGAACTTGCTGCATCACCATAACAGTTGAAACTCTAACGTTCCAACGGTGTGACTGAATGAGTGGACTGTCACTCATCCACTAGAGGGAGACAAAGGCCACCTGGAATGCTTTGCTTACACTGTGGCAGCGGCGGCAGCAGCAGCGTGCCTCTCTGCCAGCAACCCGGTTGCGATAGTCTAACCATCTGAGTGTACTGCACAGGTACGCAGCATCGAGCAACAAACTAGCAAGCGAGAGGAAGCAAGGAACGAGCACTGTCTTTCAACCAGAGAAAATCAGGGGAAAGCGCGAACGCAGTCCCCCACTACCACAAATTATGCAGTCGAGTTTCCCGCATTTGGGGAAATCGCAGGGGTCAGCACACCCGGAGTGCAATGGATGAGCCTCACCCTGGGAGAACCACCTTCATGATCATGGTATCTCCCCTGCCAGGTAAGTATGAGTTATTCACCGACTGCTAGGCCAGCGCCCCTCCCCCGCAGCCCTGCCGCATTGGGGAGGCATTGGCCCTTGGCCAACAGAGGTCCGCATGGTGCAATGCCACACCGCATGCGTTTTCCTCGGTAGGCGGCCGTAGCACAGGCTGCGCTCCATTCCTCGCCCCGACACCCCGCTGCCTGCATTCAAATGTTCCCGGCTAGGCATTTCCAAGATGCAGTGCAGCAAGGGCATTAGCATAAAACGAAAGGGGAGGGGGCGAATGGGTGGCGGCTTCCAGAAACCGAGCTCCGGCTGGGCAGCAGAGTCAGGCACGAGGCAGCTGCGTGCCTTTGGTTTACTTAAGCCGGGATGGCTCATTAGAATTAGAAGAGAAGATGGCTAGACGGTTGGAGGAGTGTTTAAACTAGGTACTGGGGGGAGAGGGTAACATGTAGAGGGCAAGATAGTGTAGAAATGGAAAGAGGGCTAGATACTGAAACTGGGGGTGGAGCAGGGGGTCGGGTTAGAGCAGTCAGTAGGCAGTGGAAGAGTAGGGAAGATAAATCTATGAAATGTATGCATACGAATGCCCGAAGTCTTACTAACAAGATGGAGGAACTAGAAGTGATGATGTTGGAAGACAATTATGACATGGTGGGGGGTAAGTGAGACATGGCTGGACTCTAGCTATGACTGGGCTGTAAATAAACAAGGGTACAGTATGTTTAGAAAGGAGCGTACAAATAAGAAAGGGGGAGGGGTTTGCTTATACGTAAAAAACGGCCTTAAGCCAGTCCTGCGTGAGGACATCTGGGAGGAAAATGATTATGTGGAGTCCTTATGGGTGGAGATTACGGGAGGAACAAAAAATAATAAAATACTGATAGGGGTTTGTTATAAATCTCCAAATATAATGGAAGAAGCTGAAAATGTACTAATAAAACAAATAGATGAGGCCGCAAAGCAGAATAAAGTCATTATTATGGGGGATTTCAACTACCCAGATATCAACTGGGAGGCAGAAACCTGCAGATCCAACAAAGGGAGCAGGTTCTTGTCAGTAATAAAAGACAATTACCTATCGCAACTAGTGCAGGACCCAACAAGAGGCCAGGCCCTTTTAGACCTAATTTTAACAAATGAACCTGACACACTATCAAAAGTGGAGGTTGGGGGACATCTGGGTAATAGTGACCATAACAGAATAAGTTTTCTTGTACACATTAAGAAGACGTTCATTAGAGGGGGTACAAAAACACTAAACTTCAGGAAGGCAAATTTTAACCAGCTGAGAGAGGAGCCTAGCAGCATAAACTGGGACAATGTCCTCAACGTGACGGGAACACAAACTAAATGGGACATCTTCAAAAATATACTAAATAAGAGCACTAGAAAACACATACCCTATGGGAATAAGCGGGCTAGAAATCATAGAAAACCAATATGGCTAACTAAAACAGTACAGAATGCAATGAGGGATAAAAAGGAAGCATTTAAAGTACTAAAACAAGAGAGTAGCGACACAGCATTAAAAAACTATAACAGAGAAAAATAAATTGTGCAAAAAACAAATAAAGGAGGCGAAGATTGAGGCTGAGAGAAAAATTGCCAAGGAAAGTAAAAGTAATCCAAAATTATTCTTCAATTACATAAATAATAAGAGAATAAAAACTGACAATGTCGGCACTCTCAAAAATAATCTGGGTGTAATGGTGGAGGAGGATGAGGAAAGAGCACAAGTATTAAATGCCTTCTTCTCTACAGTGTTTACACAAGAATATCCATTGGCCGGCAACATGATTAGGGGTAATGTTAACTCTCAATTAAATGTCACCTGCTTAACCCAGGAAGAAGTGCAGCGCCGCCTGCAAAACACTAAAATAGAGAAATCGCCCGGTCCAGATGGTATACACCCCCGAGTTCTGAGGGAATTAAGCATGGTCATAGATAGACCCTTGTATCTAATATTTAAGGATTCAGTAATGACTGGGTCTGTTCCACAGGATTGGCGAATAGCAAATGTGGTGCCAATTTTCAAAAAGGGGTGTAAAAGGGAACCTGGAAACTATAGGCCAGTAAGTTTAACTTCTGTGGTGGGAAAGATATTTGAGGGCTTTCTAAGAGATGCTATCCTGGGGTATCTCAATGTAAATAATCTTATAACACCCAATCAGCATGGGTTTATGAGGAATCGGTCCTGTCAGACTAATCTGATCAGCTTCTATGAGGAGGTCAGTTCAAGACTGGACATGGCTAATGCAGTAGACGTGGTGTACCTGGACTTTTCAAAGGCTTTTGATACTGTTCCAGATAAACGGTTGGGATGCAAAATGAGATTGTTGGGACTGGGGGGAAACATATGCATTTGGGTTAGCAACTGGCTCACTGATAGGAAACAGAGGGTACTTGTTAATGGTAAATATTCAGACGGGGCCACAGTCACCAGTGGGGTGCCGCAGGGGTCAGTATTAGGTCCTCTCTTGTTTAACATCTTTATTAATGACCTGGTAGAGGGTTTACAAAGCAGGGTGTCTATATTTGCAGATGATACTAAACTTTGTAGGGTAATCAATAATGAGGAGGATAGTAGAATATTACAAGGGGATCTAAGGAAACTGGAAGCATGGGCGGAGACTTGGCAAATGAAGTTTAATGTTGACAAATGTAAAGTAATGCACTTTGGGCGACGTAATAAAATGTATGACTATGTACTAAATAGTAAATTACTGGGTAAGACTGTCAATGAAAAAGACTTAGGGATTTTGGTGGACAGCAAGCTTACCTTTAATGACCAGTGTCAGGCAGCTGCTGCCAAGGCAAATAAAATTATGGGATGCATCAAAAGAGGTCTAGATTCTCATGACAAGGACATAGTTATGCCTCTATACAAATCACTGGTACGGCCACACTTAGAATATTGTGCACAATTTTGGGCCCCGATATACAAGAAAGACATACGTGAACTTGAAAAAGTGCAAAGACGGGCAACCAAAATGATTAGGGGAATGGGTGGACTGGAGTACAACGATAGATTAACAAACTTGGGGTTATTCAGCTTAGAGAAAAGACGTCTACGGGGAGATCTAATAACAATGTACAAATACATGAAGGGACAATACAAAGAACTTTCTAAGGATCTTTTTACTCCTAGGCCAGTGACAGTGACAAGAGGACATCCACTACGTATGGAGGAGAGAAGGTTTCACCAGAAACATAGAAGGGGATTCTTCACAGTAAGAACAGCGAGGCTCTGGAAGTCTCTGCCCCAGGAAGTGGTGATGGCGGATTCACTGAACAAGTTCAAAGTGGGCCTGGATGCCTTTCTTGAAGAGAAAAATATAATGGGTTATGGTCTCTAGATTTTAAGGACACGTTGATCCAGGGTTTTATACTGACTGCCAGATTTGGAGTCGGGAAGGAATTTTTTCCCCTGAAATAGGGCAATTGGCATGAGCCTCATGGGGGGTTTTGCCTTCCCCTGGATCAACACTGTAGGGGATTGTAGGGCTATAGGTTGGACTTGATGGACTCATGTCTTTATCCAACTTCATCTACTATGTAACTATGAATGGCAGGTATGGAAAGCGGCGGGTTCAGGCCTGAAGCGGAGAACTTGCTGCATCACCATAACAGTTGAAACTCTAACGTTCCAACGGTGTGACTGAATGAGTGGACTGTCGCTCATCCACTAGAGGGAGACAAAGGCCACCTGGAATGCTTTGCTTACACTGTGGCAGCGGCGGCAGCAGCAGCGTGCCTCTCTGCCAGCAACCCGGTTGCGATAGTCTAACCATCTGAGTGTACTGCACAGGTACGCAGCATCGAGCAACAAACTAGCAAGCGAGAGGAAGCAAGGAACGAGCACTGTCTTTCAACCAGAGAAAATCAGGGGAAAGCGCGAACGCAGTCCCCCACTACCACAAATTATGCAGTCGAGTTTCCCGCATTTGGGGAAATCGCAGGGGTCAGCACACCCGGAGTGCAATGGATGAGCCTCACCCTGGGAGAACCACCTTCATTTTTTTTTTTTTTTTTACAAAAAGTTTATTTACATAGACTTCAAAAAATACAGATATACAGATAACAAAAATACCCTACCAAGGGCAACGGTAACAATAAAACTGCACAACAGTCATGTACAGAAATCAAAGACAAAACATGGAATAACATCTGGTTAAGACAATTTTACTCAGATCCAGTCTTTCCACTTCTTCGTCTTCCAGACTCCCTCCGCATCCGATCCCGATCGTTTGCATTCCAACTTATACAGAAAGTATAGCTTGCTCAAAAATAAGCTTACACACTCTTCTTCCGATAAACATTCATGTCGAAACAAAAGCAGGTTACGGGCATCCCACAAGGTCTCTCTAATCAGAAAAGAAAAAACCCATACGAAACGATGCTGAGACGATGTGCTCAGACTGATTCCATAATAAAAAGTGAAAAAAGACATAGGAGACAGTCCCGATAATTCCTTAAACAGACGAGTTAAACGGTTGAAAACACTCTTTGTGAAAGAACAATCCCACAAGAGGTGATATATGGACTCTTCTTGTCCACATCCTTCTCTCAGACACCTGTCCGTACTGGCCAATCGTCTACGATACATAAATGCCCTGGTCGGAAGGGCGTTATGAAATGAGAGCCACGCCACCTGCTTCTGTTTAGACAGAACTGGAAGGGTTTGAAGGGTTTTCCATACTATCCCTGCCTGCATGCTGGATATGCCTGCGATCTCCGTAGAATATTCATGCTGCCTGTAGAGACCCTTCAGATGTAGTTTAGACATGGCTTGCAAGCCTAACCCTTTAAGGTTGTATGTCTCATAGAACTTTTGAAGTGTAAAGTAAAACCATGGTGGCACAAAGCTCCAGGGCTTTGTGCAATCCAAAACCTGCCATCCCCACTTACTGAAAAGCCAACCCCCTAAATATTTTGCCATCCCACTCGCCCATCTTCCTGAAAGAAAAACTTTGTGAAGCAGTAGCCAATAATGAAGCTGCGAAAGATAGATCAGATCAGGCATACCTAACCCTCCGTTTCGAGGAGTTTTAACACATTTACTCCTGGCTACCCTTTCCATGGACGAACCCCATAAAAAGACATAGAGCATTCTAGTCGTTTGTCGCAGCCAAAGTGACGAAGGTGGAAAAACACATGTGAGATATAATATCATCGGCAAAATTACTGCCTTTATAATTAAGACCTTCCCATACAATGAAAGTTGCCTCATCCTATAAAAATTAAGCTTCTTGGCGATGCGGAGACCTAGCTGTTGGAAGGAAAAATCCCCTTTTAAAGCCGGTTCAAAACGAACACCAAGGATATCCAGGCCCTCAGCACAATAAGTGAGCTGAGTGTCCCGAACCTCCTCCCTACCCGCAAAAACTGAATAATTAGACTTGGACCAGTTAATTGCCAATGCCGAGATAGAGCAAAAAATTCTTAAATGTAGCTTGGCTCGTTCCAAGTCTGCTCGCGAGGTAGATATGAACACAACATCGTCCATATAAGCTAAAACCTTCACAGCTAGGCCTCCCGCGCCTGGTATAAGGAAACCCTTTACAAACTTGTCTCTTATGATCGACAAGATCAGAGGTTCCATTACGCTAATAAACAGAATTGGGGATAGAGGGCACCCCTGTCTGACTCCAGAGGAAACGGGGAAATGAGTGCTAAGAAAACCATTCACCTGCACACAACTTGTGACTCCTGAGTACATGGCGGAAATTACCTTTCTCATCTGAATCGGTACTCCGAAAGCCTGCAAAACCTGAAATAAGAAACAGTGAGAGACGGAGTCATAGGCCTTCTGCAAATCTATGGAGGTCAATATCAAGGACTGTCCTCTAGACTGTGCGGTATGGATAATGTCCCTAATCAGCAAAAGATTCTCATGACTCCGTCTCCCTGGAATAGCACACGTCTGCGCAGGCGAAAACAAATCAGGCAAAACTGATTTCAGACGATTAGTAATAATTTTCGCTACCACTTTATAGTCAAAATTGAGCAAGGTGATAGGTCGCCAATTCTTAATATCCTTCCTATCCCCTTTTTTGTACAATAAGGTTATAACTCCCTGCTTCATAGATGGAGACAGAGTTCCTGAGGTAAAAATATACTGGATCATCTGCACAAAATAGAGGCCGACAATATCCCAAAACTGGAGATAAAACTCCTTACCTAATCCATCCAGACCTGGAGTTTTATTCGCCCTCATGGACTTAATAGTATTTAAAACTTCTCCTTCAGTTACAGGATCTGTCAAGGCCCCATCCTGCTCAGATGGAATCCGAGCCTCTATAACGGAGACATAGTCCGCCATCTCCACAGCGGAGGCTACATCCTTCTTAGCGTATAGCTGAGCATAGAACTCTCTAACAGTGTCTATCACCTGACTACCGTTTACTTCTGTTCCCCCCGAGTTATAGACACCCTGTATGACCGAACGCTGCTGACAGGCTTTCTTGAAGAAGAAGCGGGTGCATTTCTCCCCCTCCTCAACATGCTGCACCTTTGATCTAAAAATAATCCCCTTACCCTTCTCCTCCATATACTTATGAATTTGTTGTTTGGTCTCTTCTAACTCTTGAACCACTTCTATCCCTGCCTCCCTCATTTTAGTTAAGACCATCATTCTGTTCAATAAGATGTTATATGCCCTGCGACTCTTCCTTGCTACGTCCTTCCCATAAACCTTAAAAAAAGAAGCAGTTTGTTCCTTTACCCAGTCCCACCACAATAATATAGAGTCATACTGCCCCATCTGCGCTACCCAGGAATGAAGCTGTGTTGCGAACAACTGGCCCACATCAGGCCCCTGAAGTAATTGAGCATTAAGCTTCCAGAAACCTTTACCTCTGTCCGCCATTCCTGATAAATGCAGAACTGGCAAGAGACCTCTGTGATCCGAGAATCCTACTAGTACCTGTGAAAACCCCTGGATAGTAAAATGCGCTGTACACAAAATATAGTCAATCCTAGAGGAAACAGTTCCGCGGTCTGAAAAATACGTGAAGTGAGCTGCTGCATCATTCCACAATGCTGAAACATCTTGAAGCGCAAAGTCTTGAATGATAGTACACAATTCTTTTCCGATACTATCCAGAGGTGTAGCATTTGCCCCTGAGCGCCCCGACTGATCCGTGATACAGTTCAAGTCCCCCGCCACCACAGTGGGCATAGTTCCAGGAAGGAATAATTTCAAATAGGCCATAAACTGCACACGGTCCACTCTGCGCGCCGGGGCATAACAATTTAAAACACGTACATGCTGTCCTGCATAGTCTAAGTCCACTTGTTGTAGGCGACCTGGTACAAGCACCTTGTGCGAAAACACAGACAGGTACGGAGATTTCAGAAGAAGTCCCAGACCCGTACTCCGAGTCCCGTCAGACAGGACCCAAAACGCGGAACCATGAGACCACTCGTTCGGAGAAGGAAGTGTAGACAATGCGCATTCCTGCAACAGAACCAAATCTACAGGTAACGTAGCGACATAATCCAAAATGGCAGCTCTACGAATTTTTGAGGCCATGCCTCGAACATTAAGTGAGAGTAGACGGAGCATGGGAAACAGTTAAAAAGGAAAAAAAAAAACCATTGAAAAGAAAAGGGAAAACAAATCACGTCTGTTGGTCGGAGAACCCACAGACCGTTTTCAAATTGCCTACATCTTCCGCTTCCAAGAATGCTGTAGATGGTGAAATAGGACCCATATCTCCAGAGTTCCCTGATGCCAAAACCGCAAACCGATTTTGGGTCTCAGCCACAGTTGCTTGCTTCTTGCGAGGAGGACCCATAGACTTTTTGGTGGACCTGTGTCTGTTTTTAACTGTCTTGAACTCTGCAGAGCCATGAGCCTCTTGAGGGGTGGGACCAATAACTGTGCCAGAAGAGGAGGCGGAGTCCACTGTAGAAGTCAACCCCTCCATTGGTGAAGGAGCCACATTTGCCCAAACAATGTCTGGGCCAGTGTCCTCCTCTGTCTCTGACTGCATAGGTGAGAGGAACTCTTCTGCTTCCTGGTCAGAAAGAATGTCTGTGCTTGTCAACAACATGTCAGGTGTAGTAGATGCTGTACTAGCACTATCTGGGCATTCACCCTCCTGCTTCTCTTTCTGGACTGCCCCCTCTCCATGCAGCTTAGCTGGTACCAGAGCCATATGGGAGGTGTGTGGAGTCTCTTCCTGTTGCTGGCTCACAGCCCCCTTCTGCCCACCGGTCACAACAGTGAGGGAGAGTGCTGTGTTCAGGGACTTAGTCCCAGCATCCTGTGTGGCAGTGATGTCATTTGTGGGCATGGCCAGAAGCCTGGAACTTTCCTGAACAATGGCGGCGCCGGCCACCACCCTTCCCTGTGAGTCAGCCATGTGCTCAGATCCTGCAGCCTGCAATCCCCTTTGCTCCATAGCCTGCAGCTCCTCTTCTGCCAGGTCTGACGGATAGTACACTGGTCCCTGGTCTGGGCGAGCAGCATCAGCATAACTGCGCACAGTAAATTCTCCTCTGGGACAGTTCCTGGCAAGATGTGTTCTGAGCCCACACAAATCACACGCACGGGGCCGATCACATCTTGCTGCTTCATGCGCAGCACTGCCACAGTTTCTACACAATTTCCCCGTCGGGCACATGTCCTGTGTGTGGCCAAATCTATAACATGAGCGGCAATAGCGGGGCTGCCCAGGGTAGACCAAATACCCACGATTCCCCCCCAAAGAAAAGGAAGCGGGGGGGTGCTGCACTCCTCCAATCCCCTCTGGATCCGGTTTAAAACGGACCCAAAAACGGATCTTGCCGTTAGGGATCGCATAAGCATTTTTCAGCCTTTGTCCGCCCCTAACCATTGTGCAGTAACGTTGCAGAAAAGCCACAACATGTGCAGTCTCAGTAAAAGGATTGAATAAATGTATAGTCACCGGCTTGTCATCCATTTGGAACATGGGGATTAGGGTGAAACCCTTAAGCTCCTCCTCCTGCGCCAAAGTCCGGCATCGTTCGTAGATCTCCAAACACTCCGACTGAGTGACAAAAGTGACATCATAAATCCCTCGGGGTACGTTGTCCTGCAGACAATAAACATCTTGCGCGCGAAGTCTTAACAGCTTGAATAAAACACCATTCACAAATTTTCCAAGGGTCATTGATGTCCTCACTTCTGGCCCTGCCAGAAATCGTATGGTGTTCCGAATCCCGGAGACCTCCATGTTGATACGCACCCACCTCTTCACCCTAGAAAAGAACCACAATCATGGTATCTCCCCTGCCAGGTAAGTATGAGTTATTCACCGACTGCTAGGCCAGCGCCCCTCCCCCGCAGCCCTGCCGCATTGGGGAGGCATTGGCCCTTGGCCAACAGAAGTCCGCATGGTGCAATGCCACACCGCATGCGTTTTCCTCGGTAGGCGGCCGTAGCACAGGCTGCGCTCCATTCCTCGCCCCGACACCCCGCTGCCTGCATTCAAATGTTCCCGGCTAGGCATTTCCAAGATGCAGTGCAGCAAGGGCATTAGCATAAAACGAAAGGGGAGGGGGCGAATGGGTGGCGGCTTCCAGAAACCGAGCTCCGGCTGGGCAGCAGAGTCAGGCACGAGGCAGCTGCGTGCCTTTGGTTTACTTAAGCCGGGATGGCTCATTAGAATTAGAAGAGAAGATGGCTAGACGGTTGGAGGAGTGTTTAAACTAGGTACTGGGGGGAGAGGGTAACATGTAGAGGGCAAGATAGTGTAGAAATGGAAAGAGGGCTAGATACTGAAACTGGGGGTGGAGCAGGGGGTCGGGTTAGAGCAGTCAGTAGGCAGTGGAAGAGTAGGGAAGATAAATCTATGAAATGTATGCATACGAATGCCCGAAGTCTTACTAACAAGATGGAGGAACTAGAAGTGATGATGTTGGAAGACAATTATGACATGGTGGGGGGTAAGTGAGACATGGCTGGACTCTAGCTATGACTGGGCTGTAAATAAACAAGGGTACAGTATGTTTAGAAAGGAGCGTACAAATAAGAAAGGGGGAGGGGTTTGCTTATACGTAAAAAACGGCCTTAAGCCAGTCCTGCGTGAGGACATCTGGGAGGAAAATGATTATGTGGAGTCCTTATGGGTGGAGATTACGGGAGGAACAAAAAATAATAAAATACTGATAGGGGTTTGTTATAAATCTCCAAATATAATGGAAGAAGCTGAAAATGTACTAATAAAACAAATAGATGAGGCCGCAAAGCAGAATAAAGTCATTATTATGGGGGATTTCAACTACCCAGATATCAACTGGGAGGCAGAAACCTGCAGATCCAACAAAGGGAGCAGGTTCTTGTCAGTAATAAAAGACAATTACCTATCGCAACTAGTGCAGGACCCAACAAGAGGCCAGGCCCTTTTAGACCTAATTTTAACAAATGAACCTGACACACTATCAAAAGTGGAGGTTGGGGGACATCTGGGTAATAGTGACCATAACAGAATAAGTTTTCTTGTACACATTAAGAAGACGTTCATTAGAGGGGGTACAAAAACACTAAACTTCAGGAAGGCAAATTTTAACCAGCTGAGAGAGGAGCCTAGCAGCATAAACTGGGACAATGTCCTCAACGTGACGGGAACACAAACTAAATGGGACATCTTCAAAAATATACTAAATAAGAGCACTAGAAAACACATACCCTATGGGAATAAGCGGGCTAGAAATCATAGAAAACCAATATGGCTAACTAAAACAGTACAGAATGCAATGAGGGATAAAAAGGAAGCATTTAAAGTACTAAAACAAGAGAGTAGCGACACAGCATTAAAAAACTATAACAGAGAAAAATAAATTGTGCAAAAAACAAATAAAGGAGGCGAAGATTGAGGCTGAGAGAAAAATTGCCAAGGAAAGTAAAAGTAATCCAAAATTATTCTTCAATTACATAAATAATAAGAGAATAAAAACTGACAATGTCGGCACTCTCAAAAATAATCTGGGTGTAATGGTGGAGGAGGATGAGGAAAGAGCACAAGTATTAAATGCCTTCTTCTCTACAGTGTTTACACAAGAATATCCATTGGCCGGCAACATGATTAGGGGTAATGTTAACTCTCAATTAAATGTCACCTGCTTAACCCAGGAAGAAGTGCAGCGCCGCCTGCAAAACACTAAAATAGAGAAATCGCCCGGTCCAGATGGTATACACCCCCGAGTTCTGAGGGAATTAAGCATGGTCATAGATAGACCCTTGTATCTAATATTTAAGGATTCAGTAATGACTGGGTCTGTTCCACAGGATTGGCGAATAGCAAATGTGGTGCCAATTTTCAAAAAGGGGTGTAAAAGGGAACCTGGAAACTATAGGCCAGTAAGTTTAACTTCTGTGGTGGGAAAGATATTTGAGGGCTTTCTAAGAGATGCTATCCTGGGGTATCTCAATGTAAATAATCTTATAACACCCAATCAGCATGGGTTTATGAGGAATCGGTCCTGTCAGACTAATCTGATCAGCTTCTATGAGGAGGTCAGTTCAAGACTGGACATGGCTAATGCAGTAGACGTGGTGTACCTGGACTTTTCAAAGGCTTTTGATACTGTTCCAGATAAACGGTTGGGATGCAAAATGAGATTGTTGGGACTGGGGGGAAACATATGCATTTGGGTTAGCAACTGGCTCACTGATAGGAAACAGAGGGTACTTGTTAATGGTAAATATTCAGACGGGGCCACAGTCACCAGTGGGGTGCCGCAGGGGTCAGTATTAGGTCCTCTCTTGTTTAACATCTTTATTAATGACCTGGTAGAGGGTTTACAAAGCAGGGTGTCTATATTTGCAGATGATACTAAACTTTGTAGGGTAATCAATAATGAGGAGGATAGTAGAATATTACAAGGGGATCTAAGGAAACTGGAAGCATGGGCGGAGACTTGGCAAATGAAGTTTAATGTTGACAAATGTAAAGTAATGCACTTTGGGCGACGTAATAAAATGTATGACTATGTACTAAATAGTAAATTACTGGGTAAGACTGTCAATGAAAAAGACTTAGGGATTTTGGTGGACAGCAAGCTTACCTTTAATGACCAGTGTCAGGCAGCTGCTGCCAAGGCAAATAAAATTATGGGATGCATCAAAAGAGGTCTAGATTCTCATGACAAGGACATAGTTATGCCTCTATACAAATCACTGGTACGGCCACACTTAGAATATTGTGCACAATTTTGGGCCCCGATATACAAGAAAGACATACGTGAACTTGAAAAAGTGCAAAGACGGGCAACCAAAATGATTAGGGGAATGGGTGGACTGGAGTACAACGATAGATTAACAAACTTGGGGTTATTCAGCTTAGAGAAAAGACGTCTACGGGGAGATCTAATAACAATGTACAAATACATGAAGGGACAATACAAAGAACTTTCTAAGGATCTTTTTACTCCTAGGCCAGTGACAGTGACAAGAGGACATCCACTACGTATGGAGGAGAGAAGGTTTCACCAGAAACATAGAAGGGGATTCTTCACAGTA
The DNA here is from genome assembly GCF_031893055.1 of Leptodactylus fuscus. Taxonomy (NCBI): domain Eukaryota; kingdom Metazoa; phylum Chordata; class Amphibia; order Anura; family Leptodactylidae; genus Leptodactylus; species Leptodactylus fuscus. The sequence goes on along the minus strand of NC_134265.1, from coordinate 35,628,542 downwards.
AGAACAGCGAGGCTCTGGAAGTCTCTGCCCCAGGAAGTGGTGATGGCGGATTCACTGAACAAGTTCAAAGTGGGCCTGGATGCCTTTCTTGAAGAGAAAAATATAATGGGTTATGGTCTCTAGATTTTAAGGACACGTTGATCCAGGGTTTTATACTGACTGCCAGATTTGGAGTCGGGAAGGAATTTTTTCCTCTGAAATAGGGCAATTGGCATGAGCCTCATGGGGGTTTTTGCCTTCCCCTGGATCAACACTGTAGGGGATTGTATGGCTATAGGTTGGACTTGATGGACTCATGTCTTTATCCAACTTCATCTACTATGTAACTATGAATGGCAGGTATGGAAAGCGGCGGGTTCAGGCCTGAAGCGGAGAACTTGCTGCATCACCATAACAGTTGAAACTCTAACGTTCCAACGGTGTGACTGAATGAGTGGACTGTCGCTCATCCACTAGAGGGAGACAAAGGCCACCTGGAATGCTTTGCTTACACTGTGGCAGCGGCGGCAGCAGCAGCGTGCCTCTCTGCCAGCAACCCGGTTGCGATAGTCTAACCATCTGAGTGTACTGCACAGGTACGCAGCATCGAGCAACAAACTAGCAAGCGAGAGGAAGCAAGGAACGAGCACTGTCTTTCAACCAGAGAAAATCAGGGGAAAGCGCGAACGCAGTCCCCCACTACCACAAATTATGCAGTCGAGTTTCCCGCATTTGGGGAAATCGCAGGGGTCAGCACACCCGGAGTGCAATGGATGAGCCTCACCCTGGGAGAACCACCTTCATGATCATGGTATCTCCCCTGCCAGGTAAGTATGAGTTATTCACCGACTGCTAGGCCAGCGCCCCTCCCCCGCAGCCCTGCCGCATTGGGGAGGCATTGGCCCTTGGCCAACAGAGGTCCGCATGGTGCAATGCCACACCGCATGCGTTTTCCTCGGTAGGCGGCCGTAGCACAGGCTGCGCTCCATTCCTCGCCCCGACACCCCGCTGCCTGCATTCAAATGTTCCCGGCTAGGCATTTCCAAGATGCAGTGCAGCAAGGGCATTAGCATAAAACGAAAGGGGAGGGGGCGAATGGGTGGCGGCTTCCAGAAACCGAGCTCCGGCTGGGCAGCAGAGTCAGGCACGAGGCAGCTGCGTGCCTTTGGTTTACTTAAGCCGGGATGGCTCATTAGAATTAGAAGAGAAGATGGCTAGACGGTTGGAGGAGTGTTTAAACTAGGTACTGGGGGGAGAGGGTAACATGTAGAGGGCAAGATAGTGTAGAAATGGAAAGAGGGCTAGATACTGAAACTGGGGGTGGAGCAGGGGGTCGGGTTAGAGCAGTCAGTAGGCAGTGGAAGAGTAGGGAAGATAAATCTATGAAATGTATGCATACGAATGCCCGAAGTCTTACTAACAAGATGGAGGAACTAGAAGTGATGATGTTGGAAGACAATTATGACATGGTGGGGGGTAAGTGAGACATGGCTGGACTCTAGCTATGACTGGGCTGTAAATAAACAAGGGTACAGTATGTTTAGAAAGGAGCGTACAAATAAGAAAGGGGGAGGGGTTTGCTTATACGTAAAAAACGGCCTTAAGCCAGTCCTGCGTGAGGACATCTGGGAGGAAAATGATTATGTGGAGTCCTTATGGGTGGAGATTACGGGAGGAACAAAAAATAATAAAATACTGATAGGGGTTTGTTATAAATCTCCAAATATAATGGAAGAAGCTGAAAATGTACTAATAAAACAAATAGATGAGGCCGCAAAGCAGAATAAAGTCATTATTATGGGGGATTTCAACTACCCAGATATCAACTGGGAGGCAGAAACCTGCAGATCCAACAAAGGGAGCAGGTTCTTGTCAGTAATAAAAGACAATTACCTATCGCAACTAGTGCAGGACCCAACAAGAGGCCAGGCCCTTTTAGACCTAATTTTAACAAATGAACCTGACACACTATCAAAAGTGGAGGTTGGGGGACATCTGGGTAATAGTGACCATAACAGAATAAGTTTTCTTGTACACATTAAGAAGACGTTCATTAGAGGGGGTACAAAAACACTAAACTTCAGGAAGGCAAATTTTAACCAGCTGAGAGAGGAGCCTAGCAGCATAAACTGGGACAATGTCCTCAACGTGACGGGAACACAAACTAAATGGGACATCTTCAAAAATATACTAAATAAGAGCACTAGAAAACACATACCCTATGGGAATAAGCGGGCTAGAAATCATAGAAAACCAATATGGCTAACTAAAACAGTACAGAATGCAATGAGGGATAAAAAGGAAGCATTTAAAGTACTAAAACAAGAGAGTAGCGACACAGCATTAAAAAACTATAACAGAGAAAAATAAATTGTGCAAAAAACAAATAAAGGAGGCGAAGATTGAGGCTGAGAGAAAAATTGCCAAGGAAAGTAAAAGTAATCCAAAATTATTCTTCAATTACATAAATAATAAGAGAATAAAAACTGACAATGTCGGCACTCTCAAAAATAATCTGGGTGTAATGGTGGAGGAGGATGAGGAAAGAGCACAAGTATTAAATGCCTTCTTCTCTACAGTGTTTACACAAGAATATCCATTGGCCGGCAACATGATTAGGGGTAATGTTAACTCTCAATTAAATGTCACCTGCTTAACCCAGGAAGAAGTGCAGCGCCGCCTGCAAAACACTAAAATAGAGAAATCGCCCGGTCCAGATGGTATACACCCCCGAGTTCTGAGGGAATTAAGCATGGTCATAGATAGACCCTTGTATCTAATATTTAAGGATTCAGTAATGACTGGGTCTGTTCCACAGGATTGGCGAATAGCAAATGTGGTGCCAATTTTCAAAAAGGGGTGTAAAAGGGAACCTGGAAACTATAGGCCAGTAAGTTTAACTTCTGTGGTGGGAAAGATATTTGAGGGCTTTCTAAGAGATGCTATCCTGGGGTATCTCAATGTAAATAATCTTATAACACCCAATCAGCATGGGTTTATGAGGAATCGGTCCTGTCAGACTAATCTGATCAGCTTCTATGAGGAGGTCAGTTCAAGACTGGACATGGCTAATGCAGTAGACGTGGTGTACCTGGACTTTTCAAAGGCTTTTGATACTGTTCCAGATAAACGGTTGGGATGCAAAATGAGATTGTTGGGACTGGGGGGAAACATATGCATTTGGGTTAGCAACTGGCTCACTGATAGGAAACAGAGGGTACTTGTTAATGGTAAATATTCAGACGGGGCCACAGTCACCAGTGGGGTGCCGCAGGGGTCAGTATTAGGTCCTCTCTTGTTTAACATCTTTATTAATGACCTGGTAGAGGGTTTACAAAGCAGGGTGTCTATATTTGCAGATGATACTAAACTTTGTAGGGTAATCAATAATGAGGAGGATAGTAGAATATTACAAGGGGATCTAAGGAAACTGGAAGCATGGGCGGAGACTTGGCAAATGAAGTTTAATGTTGACAAATGTAAAGTAATGCACTTTGGGCGACGTAATAAAATGTATGACTATGTACTAAATAGTAAATTACTGGGTAAGACTGTCAATGAAAAAGACTTAGGGATTTTGGTGGACAGCAAGCTTACCTTTAATGACCAGTGTCAGGCAGCTGCTGCCAAGGCAAATAAAATTATGGGATGCATCAAAAGAGGTCTAGATTCTCATGACAAGGACATAGTTATGCCTCTATACAAATCACTGGTACGGCCACACTTAGAATATTGTGCACAATTTTGGGCCCCGATATACAAGAAAGACATACGTGAACTTGAAAAAGTGCAAAGACGGGCAACCAAAATGATTAGGGGAATGGGTGGACTGGAGTACAACGATAGATTAACAAACTTGGGGTTATTCAGCTTAGAGAAAAGACGTCTACGGGGAGATCTAATAACAATGTACAAATACATGAAGGGACAATACAAAGAACTTTCTAAGGATCTTTTTACTCCTAGGCCAGTGACAGTGACAAGAGGACATCCACTACGTATGGAGGAGAGAAGGTTTCACCAGAAACATAGAAGGGGATTCTTCACAGTAAGAACAGCGAGGCTCTGGAAGTCTCTGCCCCAGGAAGTGGTGATGGCGGATTCACTGAACAAGTTCAAAGTGGGCCTGGATGCCTTTCTTGAAGAGAAAAATATAATGGGTTATGGTCTCTAGATTTTAAGGACACGTTGATCCAGGGTTTTATACTGACTGCCAGATTTGGAGTCGGGAAGGAATTTTTTCCTCTGAAATAGGGCAATTGGCATGAGCCTCATGGGGGTTTTTGCCTTCCCCTGGATCAACACTGTAGGGGATTGTAGGGCTATAGGTTGGACTTGATGGACTCATGTCTTTATCCAACTTCATCTACTATGTAACTATGAATGGCAGGTATGGAAAGCGGCGGGTTCAGGCCTGAAGCGGAGAACTTGCTGCATCACCATAACAGTTGAAACTCTAACGTTCCAACGGTGTGACTGAATGAGTGGACTGTCGCTCATCCACTAGAGGGAGACAAAGGCCACCTGGAATGCTTTGCTTACACTGTGGCAGCGGCGGCAGCAGCAGCGTGCCTCTCTGCCAGCAACCCGGTTGCGATAGTCTAACCATCTGAGTGTACTGCACAGGTACGCAGCATCGAGCAACAAACTAGCAAGCGAGAGGAAGCAAGGAACGAGCACTGTCTTTCAACCAGAGAAAATCAGGGGAAAGCGCGAACGCAGTCCCCCACTACCACAAATTATGCAGTCGAGTTTCCCGCATTTGGGGAAATCGCAGGGGTCAGCACACCCGGAGTGCAATGGATGAGCCTCACCCTGGGAGAACCACCTTCATGATCATGGTATCTCCCCTGCCAGGTAAGTATGAGTTATTCACCGACTGCTAGGCCAGCGCCCCTCCCCCGCAGCCCTGCCGCATTGGGGAGGCATTGGCCCTTGGCCAACAGAGGTCCGCATGGTGCAATGCCACACCGCATGCGTTTTCCTCGGTAGGCGGCCGTAGCACAGGCTGCGCTCCATTCCTCGCCCCGACACCCCGCTGCCTGCATTCAAATGTTCCCGGCTAGGCATTTCCAAGATGCAGTGCAGCAAGGGCATTAGCATAAAACGAAAGGGGAGGGGGCGAATGGGTGGCGGCTTCCAGAAACCGAGCTCCGGCTGGGCAGCAGAGTCAGGCACGAGGCAGCTGCGTGCCTTTGGTTTACTTAAGCCGGGATGGCTCATTAGAATTAGAAGAGAAGATGGCTAGACGGTTGGAGGAGTGTTTAAACTAGGTACTGGGGGGAGAGGGTAACATGTAGAGGGCAAGATAGTGTAGAAATGGAAAGAGGGCTAGATACTGAAACTGGGGGTGGAGCAGGGGGTCGGGTTAGAGCAGTCAGTAGGCAGTGGAAGAGTAGGGAAGATAAATCTATGAAATGTATGCATACGAATGCCCGAAGTCTTACTAACAAGATGGAGGAACTAGAAGTGATGATGTTGGAAGACAATTATGACATGGTGGGGGGTAAGTGAGACATGGCTGGACTCTAGCTATGACTGGGCTGTAAATAAACAAGGGTACAGTATGTTTAGAAAGGAGCGTACAAATAAGAAAGGGGGAGGGGTTTGCTTATACGTAAAAAACGGCCTTAAGCCAGTCCTGCGTGAGGACATCTGGGAGGAAAATGATTATGTGGAGTCCTTATGGGTGGAGATTACGGGAGGAACAAAAAATAATAAAATACTGATAGGGGTTTGTTATAAATCTCCAAATATAATGGAAGAAGCTGAAAATGTACTAATAAAACAAATAGATGAGGCCGCAAAGCAGAATAAAGTCATTATTATGGGGGATTTCAACTACCCAGATATCAACTGGGAGGCAGAAACCTGCAGATCCAACAAAGGGAGCAGGTTCTTGTCAGTAATAAAAGACAATTACCTATCGCAACTAGTGCAGGACCCAACAAGAGGCCAGGCCCTTTTAGACCTAATTTTAACAAATGAACCTGACACACTATCAAAAGTGGAGGTTGGGGGACATCTGGGTAATAGTGACCATAACAGAATAAGTTTTCTTGTACACATTAAGAAGACGTTCATTAGAGGGGGTACAAAAACACTAAACTTCAGGAAGGCAAATTTTAACCAGCTGAGAGAGGAGCCTAGCAGCATAAACTGGGACAATGTCCTCAACGTGACGGGAACACAAACTAAATGGGACATCTTCAAAAATATACTAAATAAGAGCACTAGAAAACACATACCCTATGGGAATAAGCGGGCTAGAAATCATAGAAAACCAATATGGCTAACTAAAACAGTACAGAATGCAATGAGGGATAAAAAGGAAGCATTTAAAGTACTAAAACAAGAGAGTAGCGACACAGCATTAAAAAACTATAACAGAGAAAAATAAATTGTGCAAAAAACAAATAAAGGAGGCGAAGATTGAGGCTGAGAGAAAAATTGCCAAGGAAAGTAAAAGTAATCCAAAATTATTCTTCAATTACATAAATAATAAGAGAATAAAAACTGACAATGTCGGCACTCTCAAAAATAATCTGGGTGTAATGGTGGAGGAGGATGAGGAAAGAGCACAAGTATTAAATGCCTTCTTCTCTACAGTGTTTACACAAGAATATCCATTGGCCGGCAACATGATTAGGGGTAATGTTAACTCTCAATTAAATGTCACCTGCTTAACCCAGGAAGAAGTGCAGCGCCGCCTGCAAAACACTAAAATAGAGAAATCGCCCGGTCCAGATGGTATACACCCCCGAGTTCTGAGGGAATTAAGCATGGTCATAGATAGACCCTTGTATCTAATATTTAAGGATTCAGTAATGACTGGGTCTGTTCCACAGGATTGGCGAATAGCAAATGTGGTGCCAATTTTCAAAAAGGGGTGTAAAAGGGAACCTGGAAACTATAGGCCAGTAAGTTTAACTTCTGTGGTGGGAAAGATATTTGAGGGCTTTCTAAGAGATGCTATCCTGGGGTATCTCAATGTAAATAATCTTATAACACCCAATCAGCATGGGTTTATGAGGAATCGGTCCTGTCAGACTAATCTGATCAGCTTCTATGAGGAGGTCAGTTCAAGACTGGACATGGCTAATGCAGTAGACGTGGTGTACCTGGACTTTTCAAAGGCTTTTGATACTGTTCCAGATAAACGGTTGGGATGCAAAATGAGATTGTTGGGACTGGGGGGAAACATATGCATTTGGGTTAGCAACTGGCTCACTGATAGGAAACAGAGGGTACTTGTTAATGGTAAATATTCAGACGGGGCCACAGTCACCAGTGGGGTGCCGCAGGGGTCAGTATTAGGTCCTCTCTTGTTTAACATCTTTATTAATGACCTGGTAGAGGGTTTACAAAGCAGGGTGTCTATATTTGCAGATGATACTAAACTTTGTAGGGTAATCAATAATGAGGAGGATAGTAGAATATTACAAGGGGATCTAAGGAAACTGGAAGCATGGGCGGAGACTTGGCAAATGAAGTTTAATGTTGACAAATGTAAAGTAATGCACTTTGGGCGACGTAATAAAATGTATGACTATGTACTAAATAGTAAATTACTGGGTAAGACTGTCAATGAAAAAGACTTAGGGATTTTGGTGGACAGCAAGCTTACCTTTAATGACCAGTGTCAGGCAGCTGCTGCCAAGGCAAATAAAATTATGGGATGCATCAAAAGAGGTCTAGATTCTCATGACAAGGACATAGTTATGCCTCTATACAAATCACTGGTACGGCCACACTTAGAATATTGTGCACAATTTTGGGCCCCGATATACAAGAAAGACATACGTGAACTTGAAAAAGTGCAAAGACGGGCAACCAAAATGATTAGGGGAATGGGTGGACTGGAGTACAACGATAGATTAACAAACTTGGGGTTATTCAGCTTAGAGAAAAGACGTCTACGGGGAGATCTAATAACAATGTACAAATACATGAAGGGACAATACAAAGAACTTTCTAAGGATCTTTTTACTCCTAGGCCAGTGACAGTGACAAGAGGACATCCACTACGTATGGAGGAGAGAAGGTTTCACCAGAAACATAGAAGGGGATTCTTCACAGTAAGAACAGCGAGGCTCTGGAAGTCTCTGCCCCAGGAAGTGGTGATGGCGGATTCACTGAACAAGTTCAAAGTGGGCCTGGATGCCTTTCTTGAAGAGAAAAATATAATGGGTTATGGTCTCTAGATTTTAAGGACACGTTGATCCAGGGTTTTATACTGACTGCCAGATTTGGAGTCGGGAAGGAATTTTTTCCTCTGAAATAGGGCAATTGGCATGAGCCTCATGGGGGTTTTTGCCTTCCCCTGGATCAACACTGTAGGGGATTGTAGGGCTATAGGTTGGACTTGATGGACTCATGTCTTTATCCAACTTCATCTACTATGTAACTATGAATGGCAGGTATGGAAAGCGGCGGGTTCAGGCCTGAAGCGGAGAACTTGCTGCATCACCATAACAGTTGAAACTCTAACGTTCCAACGGTGTGACTGAATGAGTGGACTGTCGCTCATCCACTAGAGGGAGACAAAGGCCACCTGGAATGCTTTGCTTACACTGTGGCAGCGGCGGCAGCAGCAGCGTGCCTCTCTGCCAGCAACCCGGTTGCGATAGTCTAACCATCTGAGTGTACTGCACAGGTACGCAGCATCGAGCAACAAACTAGCAAGCGAGAGGAAGCAAGGAACGAGCACTGTCTTTCAACCAGAGAAAATCAGGGGAAAGCGCGAACGCAGTCCCCCACTACCACAAATTATGCAGTCGAGTTTCCCGCATTTGGGGAAATCGCAGGGGTCAGCACACCCGGAGTGCAATGGATGAGCCTCACCCTGGGAGAACCACCTTCATGATCATGGTATCTCCCCTGCCAGGTAAGTATGAGTTATTCACCGACTGCTAGGCCAGCGCCCCTCCCCCGCAGCCCTGCCGCATTGGGGAGGCATTGGCCCTTGGCCAACAGAGGTCCGCATGGTGCAATGCCACACCGCATGCGTTTTCCTCGGTAGGCGGCCGTAGCACAGGCTGCGCTCCATTCCTCGCCCCGACACCCCGCTGCCTGCATTCAAATGTTCCCGGCTAGGCATTTCCAAGATGCAGTGCAGCAAGGGCATTAGCATAAAACGAAAGGGGAGGGGGCGAATGGGTGGCGGCTTCCAGAAACCGAGCTCCGGCTGGGCAGCAGAGTCAGGCACGAGGCAGCTGCGTGCCTTTGGTTTACTTAAGCCGGGATGGCTCATTAGAATTAGAAGAGAAGATGGCTAGACGGTTGGAGGAGTGTTTAAACTAGGTACTGGGGGGAGAGGGTAACATGTAGAGGGCAAGATAGTGTAGAAATGGAAAGAGGGCTAGATACTGAAACTGGGGGTGGAGCAGGGGGTCGGGTTAGAGCAGTCAGTAGGCAGTGGAAGAGTAGGGAAGATAAATCTATGAAATGTATGCATACGAATGCCCGAAGTCTTACTAACAAGATGGAGGAACTAGAAGTGATGATGTTGGAAGACAATTATGACATGGTGGGGGGTAAGTGAGACATGGCTGGACTCTAGCTATGACTGGGCTGTAAATAAACAAGGGTACAGTATGTTTAGAAAGGAGCGTACAAATAAGAAAGGGGGAGGGGTTTGCTTATACGTAAAAAACGGCCTTAAGCCAGTCCTGCGTGAGGACATCTGGGAGGAAAATGATTATGTGGAGTCCTTATGGGTGGAGATTACGGGAGGAACAAAAAATAATAAAATACTGATAGGGGTTTGTTATAAATCTCCAAATATAATGGAAGAAGCTGAAAATGTACTAATAAAACAAATAGATGAGGCCGCAAAGCAGAATAAAGTCATTATTATGGGGGATTTCAACTACCCAGATATCAACTGGGAGGCAGAAACCTGCAGATCCAACAAAGGGAGCAGGTTCTTGTCAGTAATAAAAGACAATTACCTATCGCAACTAGTGCAGGACCCAACAAGAGGCCAGGCCCTTTTAGACCTAATTTTAACAAATGAACCTGACACACTATCAAAAGTGGAGGTTGGGGGACATCTGGGTAATAGTGACCATAACAGAATAAGTTTTCTTGTACACATTAAGAAGACGTTCATTAGAGGGGGTACAAAAACACTAAACTTCAGGAAGGCAAATTTTAACCAGCTGAGAGAGGAGCCTAGCAGCATAAACTGGGACAATGTCCTCAACGTGACGGGAACACAAACTAAATGGGACATCTTCAAAAATATACTAAATAAGAGCACTAGAAAACACATACCCTATGGGAATAAGCGGGCTAGAAATCATAGAAAACCAATATGGCTAACTAAAACAGTCCAGAATGCAATGAGGGATAAAAAGGAAGCATTTAAAGTACTAAAACAAGAGAGTAGCGACACAGCATTAAAAAACTATAACAGAGAAAAATAAATTGTGCAAAAAACAAATAAAGGAGGCGAAGATTGAGGCTGAGAGAAAAATTGCCAAGGAAAGTAAAAGTAATCCAAAATTATTCTTCAATTACATAAATAATAAGAGAATAAAAACTGACAATGTCGGCACTCTCAAAAATAATCTGGGTGTAATGGTGGAGGAGGATGAGGAAAGAGCACAAGTATTAAATGCCTTCTTCTCTACAGTGTTTACACAAGAATATCCATTGGCCGGCAACATGATTAGGGGTAATGTTAACTCTCAATTAAATGTCACCTGCTTAACCCAGGAAGAAGTGCAGCGCCGCCTGCAAAACACTAAAATAGAGAAATCGCCCGGTCCAGATGGTATACACCCCCGAGTTCTGAGGGAATTAAGCATGGTCATAGATAGACCCTTGTATCTAATATTTAAGGATTCAGTAATGACTGGGTCTGTTCCACAGGATTGGCGAATAGCAAATGTGGTGCCAATTTTCAAAAAGGGGTGTAAAAGGGAACCTGGAAACTATAGGCCAGTAAGTTTAACTTCTGTGGTGGGAAAGATATTTGAGGGCTTTCTAAGAGATGCTATCCTGGGGTATCTCAATGTAAATAATCTTATAACACCCAATCAGCATGGGTTTATGAGGAATCGGTCCTGTCAGACTAATCTGATCAGCTTCTATGAGGAGGTCAGTTCAAGACTGGACATGGCTAATGCAGTAGACGTGGTGTACCTGGACTTTTCAAAGGCTTTTGATACTGTTCCAGATAAACGGTTGGGATGCAAAATGAGATTGTTGGGACTGGGGGGAAACATATGCATTTGGGTTAGCAACTGGCTCACTGATAGGAAACAGAGGGTACTTGTTAATGGTAAATATTCAGACGGGGCCACAGTCACCAGTGGGGTGCCGCAGGGGTCAGTATTAGGTCCTCTCTTGTTTAACATCTTTATTAATGACCTGGTAGAGGGTTTACAAAGCAGGGTGTCTATATTTGCAGATGATACTAAACTTTGTAGGGTAATCAATAATGAGGAGGATAGTAGAATATTGCAAGGGGATCTAAGGAAACTGGAAGCATGGGCGGAGACTTGGCAAATGAAGTTTAATGTTGACAAATGTAAAGTAATGCACTTTGGGCGACGTAATAAAATGTATGACTATGTACTAAATAGTAAATTACTGGGTAAGACTGTCAATGAAAAAGACTTAGGGATTTTGGTGGACAGCAAGCTTACCTTTAATGACCAGTGTCAGGCAGCTGCTGCCAAGGCAAATAAAATTATGGGATGCATCAAAAGAGGTCTAGATTCTCATGACAAGGACATAGTTATGCCTCTATACAAATCACTGGTACGGCCACACTTAGAATATTGTGCACAATTTTGGGCCCCGATATACAAGAAAGACATACGTGAACTTGAAAAAGTGCAAAGACGGGCAACCAAAATGATTAGGGGAATGGGTGGACTGGAGTACAACGATAGATTAACAAACTTGGGGTTATTCAGCTTAGAGAAAAGACGTCTACGGGGAGATCTAATAACAATGTACAAATACATGAAGGGACAATACAAAGAACTTTCTAAGGATCTTTTTACTCCTAGGCCAGTGACAGTGACAAGAGGACATCCACTACGTATGGAGGAGAGAAGGTTTCACCAGAAACATAGAAGGGGATTCTTCACAGTAAGAACAGCGAGGCTCTGGAAGTCTCTGCCCCAGGAAGTGGTGATGGCGGATTCACTGAACAAGTTCAAAGTGGGCCTGGATGCCTTTCTTGAAGAGAAAAATATAATGGGTTATGGTCTCTAGATTTTAAGGACACGTTGATCCAGGGTTTTATACTGACTGCCAGATTTGGAGTCGGGAAGGAATTTTTTCCTCTGAAATAGGGCAATTGGCATGAGCCTCATGGGGGTTTTTGCCTTCCCCTGGATCAACACTGTAGGGGATTGTAGGGCTATAGGTTGGACTTGATGGACTCATGTCTTTATCCAACTTCATCTACTATGTAACTATGAATGGCAGGTATGGAAAGCGGCGGGTTCAGGCCTGAAGCGGAGAACTTGCTGCATCACCATAACAGTTGAAACTCTAACGTTCCAACGGTGTGACTGAATGAGTGGACTGTCGCTCATCCACTAGAGGGAGACAAAGGCCACCTGGAATGCTTTGCTTACACTGTGGCAGCGGCGGCAGCAGCAGCGTGCCTCTCTGCCAGCAACCCGGTTGCGATAGTCTAACCATCTGAGTGTACTGCACAGGTACGCAGCATCGAGCAACAAACTAGCAAGCGAGAGGAAGCAAGGAACGAGCACTGTCTTTCAACCAGAGAAAATCAGGGGAAAGCGCGAACGCAGTCCCCCACTACCACAAATTATGCAGTCGAGTTTCCCGCATTTGGGGAAATCGCAGGGGTCAGCACACCCGGAGTGCAATGGATGAGCCTCACCCTGGGAGAACCACCTTCATGATCATGGTATCTCCCCTGCCAGGTAAGTATGAGTTATTCACCGACTGCTAGGCCAGCGCCCCTCCCCCGCAGCCCTGCCGCATTGGGGAGGCATTGGCCCTTGGCCAACAGAGGTCCGCATGGTGCAATGCCACACCGCATGCGTTTTCCTCGGTAGGCGGCCGTAGCACAGGCTGCGCTCCATTCCTCGCCCCGACACCCCGCTGCCTGCATTCAAATGTTCCCGGCTAGGCATTTCCAAGATGCAGTGCAGCAAGGGCATTAGCATAAAACGAAAGGGGAGGGGGCGAATGGGTGGCGGCTTCCAGAAACCGAGCTCCGGCTGGGCAGCAGAGTCAGGCACGAGGCAGCTGCGTGCCTTTGGTTTACTTAAGCCGGGATGGCTCATTAGAATTAGAAGAGAAGATGGCTAGACGGTTGGAGGAGTGTTTAAACTAGGTACTGGGGGGAGAGGGTAACATGTAGAGGGCAAGATAGTGTAGAAATGGAAAGAGGGCTAGATACTGAAACTGGGGGTGGAGCAGGGGGTCGGGTTAGAGCAGTCAGTAGGCAGTGGAAGAGTAGGGAAGATAAATCTATGAAATGTATGCATACGAATGCCCGAAGTCTTACTAACAAGATGGAGGAACTAGAAGTGATGATGTTGGAAGACAATTATGACATGGTGGGGGGTAAGTGAGACATGGCTGGACTCTAGCTATGACTGGGCTGTAAATAAACAAGGGTACAGTATGTTTAGAAAGGAGCGTACAAATAAGAAAGGGGGAGGGGTTTGCTTATACGTAAAAAACGGCCTTAAGCCAGTCCTGCGTGAGGACATCTGGGAGGAAAATGATTATGTGGAGTCCTTATGGGTGGAGATTACGGGAGGAACAAAAAATAATAAAATACTGATAGGGGTTTGTTATAAATCTCCAAATATAATGGAAGAAGCTGAAAATGTACTAATAAAACAAATAGATGAGGCCGCAAAGCAGAATAAAGTCATTATTATGGGGGATTTCAACTACCCAGATATCAACTGGGAGGCAGAAACCTGCAGATCCAACAAAGGGAGCAGGTTCTTGTCAGTAATAAAAGACAATTACCTATCGCAACTAGTGCAGGACCCAACAAGAGGCCAGGCCCTTTTAGACCTAATTTTAACAAATGAACCTGACACACTATCAAAAGTGGAGGTTGGGGGACATCTGGGTAATAGTGACCATAACAGAATAAGTTTTCTTGTACACATTAAGAAGACGTTCATTAGAGGGGGTACAAAAACACTAAACTTCAGGAAGGCAAATTTTAACCAGCTGAGAGAGGAGCCTAGCAGCATAAACTGGGACAATGTCCTCAACGTGACGGGAACACAAACTAAATGGGACATCTTCAAAAATATACTAAATAAGAGCACTAGAAAACACATACCCTATGGGAATAAGCGGGCTAGAAATCATAGAAAACCAATATGGCTAACTAAAACAGTCCAGAATGCAATGAGGGATAAAAAGGAAGCATTTAAAGTACTAAAACAAGAGAGTAGCGACACAGCATTAAAAAACTATAACAGAGAAAAATAAATTGTGCAAAAAACAAATAAAGGAGGCGAAGATTGAGGCTGAGAGAAAAATTGCCAAGGAAAGTAAAAGTAATCCAAAATTATTCTTCAATTACATAAATAATAAGAGAATAAAAACTGACAATGTCGGCACTCTCAAAAATAATCTGGGTGTAATGGTGGAGGAGGATGAGGAAAGAGCACAAGTATTAAATGCCTTCTTCTCTACAGTGTTTACACAAGAATATCCATTGGCCGGCAACATGATTAGGGGTAATGTTAACTCTCAATTAAATGTCACCTGCTTAACCCAGGAAGAAGTGCAGCGCCGCCTGCAAAACACTAAAATAGAGAAATCGCCCGGTCCAGATGGTATACACCCCCGAGTTCTGAGGGAATTAAGCATGGTCATAGATAGACCCTTGTATCTAATATTTAAGGATTCAGTAATGACTGGGTCTGTTCCACAGGATTGGCGAATAGCAAATGTGGTGCCAATTTTCAAAAAGGGGTGTAAAAGGGAACCTGGAAACTATAGGCCAGTAAGTTTAACTTCTGTGGTGGGAAAGATATTTGAGGGCTTTCTAAGAGATGCTATCCTGGGGTATCTCAATGTAAATAATCTTATAACACCCAATCAGCATGGGTTTATGAGGAATCGGTCCTGTCAGACTAATCTGATCAGCTTCTATGAGGAGGTCAGTTCAAGACTGGACATGGCTAATGCAGTAGACGTGGTGTACCTGGACTTTTCAAAGGCTTTTGATACTGTTCCAGATAAACGGTTGGGATGCAAAATGAGATTGTTGGGACTGGGGGGAAACATATGCATTTGGGTTAGCAACTGGCTCACTGATAGGAAACAGAGGGTACTTGTTAATGGTAAATATTCAGACGGGGCCACAGTCACCAGTGGGGTGCCGCAGGGGTCAGTATTAGGTCCTCTCTTGTTTAACATCTTTATTAATGACCTGGTAGAGGGTTTACAAAGCAGGGTGTCTATATTTGCAGATGATACTAAACTTTGTAGGGTAATCAATAATGAGGAGGATAGTAGAATATTGCAAGGGGATCTAAGGAAACTGGAAGCATGGGCGGAGACTTGGCAAATGAAGTTTAATGTTGACAAATGTAAAGTAATGCACTTTGGGCGACGTAATAAAATGTATGACTATGTACTAAATAGTAAATTACTGGGTAAGACTGTCAATGAAAAAGACTTAGGGATTTTGGTGGACAGCAAGCTTACCTTTAATGACCAGTGTCAGGCAGCTGCTGCCAAGGCAAATAAAATTATGGGATGCATCAAAAGAGGTCTAGATTCTCATGACAAGGACATAGTTATGCCTCTATACAAATCACTGGTACGGCCACACTTAGAATATTGTGCACAATTTTGGGCCCCGATATACAAGAAAGACATACGTGAACTTGAAAAAGTGCAAAGACGGGCAACCAAAATGATTAGGGGAATGGGTGGACTGGAGTACAACGATAGATTAACAAACTTGGGGTTATTCAGCTTAGAGAAAAGACGTCTACGGGGAGATCTAATAACAATGTACAAATACATGAAGGGACAATACAAAGAACTTTCTAAGGATCTTTTTACTCCTAGGCCAGTGACAGTGACAAGAGGACATCCACTACGTATGGAGGAGAGAAGGTTTCACCAGAAACATAGAAGGGGATTCTTCACAGTAAGAACAGCGAGGCTCTGGAAGTCTCTGCCCCAGGAAGTGGTGATGGCGGATTCACTGAACAAGTTCAAAGTGGGCCTGGATGCCTTTCTTGAAGAGAAAAATATAATGGGTTATGGTCTCTAGATTTTAAGGACACGTTGATCCAGGGTTTTATACTGACTGCCAGATTTGGAGTCGGGAAGGAATTTTTTCCTCTGAAATAGGGCAATTGGCATGAGCCTCATGGGGGTTTTTGCCTTCCCCTGGATCAACACTGTAGGGGATTGTAGGGCTATAGGTTGGACTTGATGGACTCATGTCTTTATCCAACTTCATCTACTATGTAACTATGAATGGCAGGTATGGAAAGCGGCGGGTTCAGGCCTGAAGCGGAGAACTTGCTGCATCACCATAACAGTTGAAACTCTAACGTTCCAACGGTGTGACTGAATGAGTGGACTGTCGCTCATCCACTAGAGGGAGACAAAGGCCACCTGGAATGCTTTGCTTACACTGTGGCAGCGGCGGCAGCAGCAGCGTGCCTCTCTGCCAGCAACCCGGTTGCGATAGTCTAACCATCTGAGTGTACTGCACAGGTACGCAGCATCGAGCAACAAACTAGCAAGCGAGAGGAAGCAAGGAACGAGCACTGTCTTTCCACCAGAGAAAATCAGGGGAAAGCGCGAACGCAGTCCCCCACTACCACAAATTATGCAGTCGAGTTTCCCGCATTTGGGGAAATCGCAGGGGTCAGCACACCCGGAGTGCAATGGATGAGCCTCACCCTGGGAGAACCACCTTCATGATCATGGTATCTCCCCTGCCAGGTAAGTATGAGTTATTCACCGACTGCTAGGCCAGCGCCCCTCCCCCGCAGCCCTGCCGCATTGGGGAGGCATTGGCCCTTGGCCAACAGAGGTCCGCATGGTGCAATGCCACACCGCATGCGTTTTCCTCGGTAGGCGGCCGTAGCACAGGCTGCGCTCCATTCCTCGCCCCGACACCCCGCTGCCTGCATTCAAATGTTCCCGGCTAGGCATTTCCAAGATGCAGTGCAGCAAGGGCATTAGCATAAAACGAAAGGGGAGGGGGCGAATGGGTGGCGGCTTCCAGAAACCGAGCTCCGGCTGGGCAGCAGAGTCAGGCACGAGGCAGCTGCGTGCCTTTGGTTTACTTAAGCCGGGATGGCTCATTAGAATTAGAAGAGAAGATGGCTAGACGGTTGGAGGAGTGTTTAAACTAGGTACTGGGGGGAGAGGGTAACATGTAGAGGGCAAGATAGTGTAGAAATGGAAAGAGGGCTAGATACTGAAACTGGGGGTGGAGCAGGGGGTCGGGTTAGAGCAGTCAGTAGGCAGTGGAAGAGTAGGGAAGATAAATCTATGAAATGTATGCATACGAATGCCCGAAGTCTTACTAACAAGATGGAGGAACTAGAAGTGATGATGTTGGAAGACAATTATGACATGGTGGGGGGTAAGTGAGACATGGCTGGACTCTAGCTATGACTGGGCTGTAAATAAACAAGGGTACAGTATGTTTAGAAAGGAGCGTACAAATAAGAAAGGGGGAGGGGTTTGCTTATACGTAAAAAACGGCCTTAAGCCAGTCCTGCGTGAGGACATCTGGGAGGAAAATGATTATGTGGAGTCCTTATGGGTGGAGATTACGGGAGGAACAAAAAATAATAAAATACTGATAGGGGTTTGTTATAAATCTCCAAATATAATGGAAGAAGCTGAAAATGTACTAATAAAACAAATAGATGAGGCCGCAAAGCAGAATAAAGTCATTATTATGGGGGATTTCAACTACCCAGATATCAACTGGGAGGCAGAAACCTGCAGATCCAACAAAGGGAGCAGGTTCTTGTCAGTAATAAAAGACAATTACCTATCGCAACTAGTGCAGGACCCAACAAGAGGCCAGGCCCTTTTAGACCTAATTTTAACAAATGAACCTGACACACTATCAAAAGTGGAGGTTGGGGGACATCTGGGTAATAGTGACCATAACAGAATAAGTTTTCTTGTACACATTAAGAAGACGTTCATTAGAGGGGGTACAAAAACACTAAACTTCAGGAAGGCAAATTTTAACCAGCTGAGAGAGGAGCCTAGCAGCATAAACTGGGACAATGTCCTCAACGTGACGGGAACACAAACTAAATGGGACATCTTCAAAAATATACTAAATAAGAGCACTAGAAAACACATACCCTATGGGAATAAGCGGGCTAGAAATCATAGAAAACCAATATGGCTAACTAAAACAGTCCAGAATGCAATGAGGGATAAAAAGGAAGCATTTAAAGTACTAAAACAAGAGAGTAGCGACACAGCATTAAAAAACTATAACAGAGAAAAATAAATTGTGCAAAAAACAAATAAAGGAGGCGAAGATTGAGGCTGAGAGAAAAATTGCCAAGGAAAGTAAAAGTAATCCAAAATTATTCTTCAATTACATAAATAATAAGAGAATAAAAACTGACAATGTCGGCACTCTCAAAAATAATCTGGGTGTAATGGTGGAGGAGGATGAGGAAAGAGCACAAGTATTAAATGCCTTCTTCTCTACAGTGTTTACACAAGAATATCCATTGGCCGGCAACATGATTAGGGGTAATGTTAACTCTCAATTAAATGTCACCTGCTTAACCCAGGAAGAAGTGCAGCGCCGCCTGCAAAACACTAAAATAGAGAAATCGCCCGGTCCAGATGGTATACACCCCCGAGTTCTGAGGGAATTAAGCATGGTCATAGATAGACCCTTGTATCTAATATTTAAGGATTCAGTAATGACTGGGTCTGTTCCACAGGATTGGCGAATAGCAAATGTGGTGCCAATTTTCAAAAAGGGGTGTAAAAGGGAACCTGGAAACTATAGGCCAGTAAGTTTAACTTCTGTGGTGGGAAAGATATTTGAGGGCTTTCTAAGAGATGCTATCCTGGGGTATCTCAATGTAAATAATCTTATAACACCCAATCAGCATGGGTTTATGAGGAATCGGTCCTGTCAGACTAATCTGATCAGCTTCTATGAGGAGGTCAGTTCAAGACTGGACATGGCTAATGCAGTAGACGTGGTGTACCTGGACTTTTCAAAGGCTTTTGATACTGTTCCAGATAAACGGTTGGGATGCAAAATGAGATTGTTGGGACTGGGGGGAAACATATGCATTTGGGTTAGCAACTGGCTCACTGATAGGAAACAGAGGGTACTTGTTAATGGTAAATATTCAGACGGGGCCACAGTCACCAGTGGGGTGCCGCAGGGGTCAGTATTAGGTCCTCTCTTGTTTAACATCTTTATTAATGACCTGGTAGAGGGTTTACAAAGCAGGGTGTCTATATTTGCAGATGATACTAAACTTTGTAGGGTAATCAATAATGAGGAGGATAGTAGAATATTGCAAGGGGATCTAAGGAAACTGGAAGCATGGGCGGAGACTTGGCAAATGAAGTTTAATGTTGACAAATGTAAAGTAATGCACTTTGGGCGACGTAATAAAATGTATGACTATGTACTAAATAGTAAATTACTGGGTAAGACTGTCAATGAAAAAGACTTAGGGATTTTGGTGGACAGCAAGCTTACCTTTAATGACCAGTGTCAGGCAGCTGCTGCCAAGGCAAATAAAATTATGGGATGCATCAAAAGAGGTCTAGATTCTCATGACAAGGACATAGTTATGCCTCTATACAAATCACTGGTACGGCCACACTTAGAATATTGTGCACAATTTTGGGCCCCGATATACAAGAAAGACATACGTGAACTTGAAAAAGTGCAAAGACGGGCAACCAAAATGATTAGGGGAATGGGTGGACTGGAGTACAACGATAGATTAACAAACTTGGGGTTATTCAGCTTAGAGAAAAGACGTCTACGGGGAGATCTAATAACAATGTACAAATACATGAAGGGACAATACAAAGAACTTTCTAAGGATCTTTTTACTCCTAGGCCAGTGACAGTGACAAGAGGACATCCACTACGTATGGAGGAGAGAAGGTTTCACCAGAAACATAGAAGGGGATTCTTCACAGTAAGAACAGCGAGGCTCTGGAAGTCTCTGCCCCAGGAAGTGGTGATGGCGGATTCACTGAACAAGTTCAAAGTGGGCCTGGATGCCTTTCTTGAAGAGAAAAATATAATGGGTTATGGTCTCTAGATTTTAAGGACACGTTGATCCAGGGTTTTATACTGACTGCCAGATTTGGAGTCGGGAAGGAATTTTTTCCTCTGAAATAGGGCAATTGGCATGAGCCTCATGGGGGTTTTTGCCTTCCCCTGGATCAACACTGTAGGGGATTGTAGGGCTATAGGTTGGACTTGATGGACTCATGTCTTTATCCAACTTCATCTACTATGTAACTATGAATGGCAGGTATGGAAAGCGGCGGGTTCAGGCCTGAAGCGGAGAACTTGCTGCATCACCATAACAGTTGAAACTCTAACGTTCCAACGGTGTGACTGAATGAGTGGACTGTCGCTCATCCACTAGAGGGAGACAAAGGCCACCTGGAATGCTTTGCTTACACTGTGGCAGCGGCGGCAGCAGCAGCGTGCCTCTCTGCCAGCAACCCGGTTGCGATAGTCTAACCATCTGAGTGTACTGCACAGGTACGCAGCATCGAGCAACAAACTAGCAAGCGAGAGGAAGCAAGGAACGAGCACTGTCTTTCAACCAGAGAAAATCAGGGGAAAGCGCGAACGCAGTCCCCCACTACCACAAATTATGCAGTCGAGTTTCCCGCATTTGGGGAAATCGCAGGGGTCAGCACACCCGGAGTGCAATGGATGAGCCTCACCCTGGGAGAACCACCTTCATGATCATGGTATCTCCCCTGCCAGGTAAGTATGAGTTATTCACCGACTGCTAGGCCAGCGCCCCTCCCCCGCAGCCCTGCCGCATTGGGGAGGCATTGGCCCTTGGCCAACAGAGGTCCGCATGGTGCAATGCCACACCGCATGCGTTTTCCTCGGTAGGCGGCCGTAGCACAGGCTGCGCTCCATTCCTCGCCCCGACACCCCGCTGCCTGCATTCAAATGTTCCCGGCTAGGCATTTCCAAGATGCAGTGCAGCAAGGGCATTAGCATAAAACGAAAGGGGAGGGGGCGAATGGGTGGCGGCTTCCAGAAACCGAGCTCCGGCTGGGCAGCAGAGTCAGGCACGAGGCAGCTGCGTGCCTTTGGTTTACTTAAGCCGGGATGGCTCATTAGAATTAGAAGAGAAGATGGCTAGACGGTTGGAGGAGTGTTTAAACTAGGTACTGGGGGGAGAGGGTAACATGTAGAGGGCAAGATAGTGTAGAAATGGAAAGAGGGCTAGATACTGAAACTGGGGGTGGAGCAGGGGGTCGGGTTAGAGCAGTCAGTAGGCAGTGGAAGAGTAGGGAAGATAAATCTATGAAATGTATGCATACGAATGCCCGAAGTCTTACTAACAAGATGGAGGAACTAGAAGTGATGATGTTGGAAGACAATTATGACATGGTGGGGGGTAAGTGAGACATGGCTGGACTCTAGCTATGACTGGGCTGTAAATAAACAAGGGTACAGTATGTTTAGAAAGGAGCGTACAAATAAGAAAGGGGGAGGGGTTTGCTTATACGTAAAAAACGGCCTTAAGCCAGTCCTGCGTGAGGACATCTGGGAGGAAAATGATTATGTGGAGTCCTTATGGGTGGAGATTACGGGAGGAACAAAAAATAATAAAATACTGATAGGGGTTTGTTATAAATCTCCAAATATAATGGAAGAAGCTGAAAATGTACTAATAAAACAAATAGATGAGGCCGCAAAGCAGAATAAAGTCATTATTATGGGGGATTTCAACTACCCAGATATCAACTGGGAGGCAGAAACCTGCAGATCCAACAAAGGGAGCAGGTTCTTGTCAGTAATAAAAGACAATTACCTATCGCAACTAGTGCAGGACCCAACAAGAGGCCAGGCCCTTTTAGACCTAATTTTAACAAATGAACCTGACACACTATCAAAAGTGGAGGTTGGGGGACATCTGGGTAATAGTGACCATAACAGAATAAGTTTTCTTGTACACATTAAGAAGACGTTCATTAGAGGGGGTACAAAAACACTAAACTTCAGGAAGGCAAATTTTAACCAGCTGAGAGAGGAGCCTAGCAGCATAAACTGGGACAATGTCCTCAACGTGACGGGAACACAAACTAAATGGGACATCTTCAAAAATATACTAAATAAGAGCACTAGAAAACACATACCCTATGGGAATAAGCGGGCTAGAAATCATAGAAAACCAATATGGCTAACTAAAACAGTCCAGAATGCAATGAGGGATAAAAAGGAAGCATTTAAAGTACTAAAACAAGAGAGTAGCGACACAGCATTAAAAAACTATAACAGAGAAAAATAAATTGTGCAAAAAACAAATAAAGGAGGCGAAGATTGAGGCTGAGAGAAAAATTGCCAAGGAAAGTAAAAGTAATCCAAAATTATTCTTCAATTACATAAATAATAAGAGAATAAAAACTGACAATGTCGGCACTCTCAAAAATAATCTGGGTGTAATGGTGGAGGAGGATGAGGAAAGAGCACAAGTATTAAATGCCTTCTTCTCTACAGTGTTTACACAAGAATATCCATTGGCCGGCAACATGATTAGGGGTAATGTTAACTCTCAATTAAATGTCACCTGCTTAACCCAGGAAGAAGTGCAGCGCCGCCTGCAAAACACTAAAATAGAGAAATCGCCCGGTCCAGATGGTATACACCCCCGAGTTCTGAGGGAATTAAGCATGGTCATAGATAGACCCTTGTATCTAATATTTAAGGATTCAGTAATGACTGGGTCTGTTCCACAGGATTGGCGAATAGCAAATGTGGTGCCAATTTTCAAAAAGGGGTGTAAAAGGGAACCTGGAAACTATAGGCCAGTAAGTTTAACTTCTGTGGTGGGAAAGATATTTGAGGGCTTTCTAAGAGATGCTATCCTGGGGTATCTCAATGTAAATAATCTTATAACACCCAATCAGCATGGGTTTATGAGGAATCGGTCCTGTCAGACTAATCTGATCAGCTTCTATGAGGAGGTCAGTTCAAGACTGGACATGGCTAATGCAGTAGACGTGGTGTACCTGGACTTTTCAAAGGCTTTTGATACTGTTCCAGATAAACGGTTGGGATGCAAAATGAGATTGTTGGGACTGGGGGGAAACATATGCATTTGGGTTAGCAACTGGCTCACTGATAGGAAACAGAGGGTACTTGTTAATGGTAAATATTCAGACGGGGCCACAGTCACCAGTGGGGTGCCGCAGGGGTCAGTATTAGGTCCTCTCTTGTTTAACATCTTTATTAATGACCTGGTAGAGGGTTTACAAAGCAGGGTGTCTATATTTGCAGATGATACTAAACTTTGTAGGGTAATCAATAATGAGGAGGATAGTAGAATATTGCAAGGGGATCTAAGGAAACTGGAAGCATGGGCGGAGACTTGGCAAATGAAGTTTAATGTTGACAAATGTAAAGTAATGCACTTTGGGCGACGTAATAAAATGTATGACTATGTACTAAATAGTAAATTACTGGGTAAGACTGTCAATGAAAAAGACTTAGGGATTTTGGTGGACAGCAAGCTTACCTTTAATGACCAGTGTCAGGCAGCTGCTGCCAAGGCAAATAAAATTATGGGATGCATCAAAAGAGGTCTAGATTCTCATGACAAGGACATAGTTATGCCTCTATACAAATCACTGGTACGGCCACACTTAGAATATTGTGCACAATTTTGGGCCCCGATATACAAGAAAGACATACGTGAACTTGAAAAAGTGCAAAGACGGGCAACCAAAATGATTAGGGGAATGGGTGGACTGGAGTACAACGATAGATTAACAAACTTGGGGTTATTCAGCTTAGAGAAAAGACGTCTACGGGGAGATCTAATAACAATGTACAAATACATGAAGGGACAATACAAAGAACTTTCTAAGGATCTTTTTACTCCTAGGCCAGTGACAGTGACAAGAGGACATCCACTACGTATGGAGGAGAGAAGGTTTCACCAGAAACATAGAAGGGGATTCTTCACAGTAAGAACAGCGAGGCTCTGGAAGTCTCTGCCCCAGGAAGTGGTGATGGCGGATTCACTGAACAAGTTCAAAGTGGGCCTGGATGCCTTTCTTGAAGAGAAAAATATAATGGGTTATGGTCTCTAGATTTTAAGGACACGTTGATCCAGGGTTTTATACTGACTGCCAGATTTGGAGTCGGGAAGGAATTTTTTCCTCTGAAATAGGGCAATTGGCATGAGCCTCATGGGGGTTTTTGCCTTCCCCTGGATCAACACTGTAGGGGATTGTAGGGCTATAGGTTGGACTTGATGGACTCATGTCTTTATCCAACTTCATCTACTATGTAACTATGAATGGCAGGTATGGAAAGCGGCGGGTTCAGGCCTGAAGCGGAGAACTTGCTGCATCACCATAACAGTTGAAACTCTAACGTTCCAACGGTGTGACTGAATGAGTGGACTGTCGCTCATCCACTAGAGGGAGACAAAGGCCACCTGGAATGCTTTGCTTACACTGTGGCAGCGGCGGCAGCAGCAGCAGCAGCGTGCCTCTCTGCCAGCAACCCGGTTGCGATAGTCTAACCATCTGAGTGTACTGCACAGGTACGCAGCATCGAGCAACAAACTAGCAAGCGAGAGGAAGCAAGGAACGAGCACTGTCTTTCCACCAGAGAAAATCAGGGGAAAGCGCGAACGCAGTCCCCCACTACCACAAATTATGCAGTCGAGTTTCCCGCATTTGGGGAAATCGCAGGGGTCAGCACACCCGGAGTGCAATGGATGAGCCTCACCCTGGGAGAACCACCTTCATGATCATGGTATCTCCCCTGCCAGGTAAGTATGAGTTATTCACCGACTGCTAGGCCAGCGCCCCTCCCCCGCAGCCCTGCCGCATTGGGGAGGCATTGGCCCTTGGCCAACAGAGGTCCGCATGGTGCAATGCCACACCGCATGCGTTTTCCTCGGTAGGCGGCCGTAGCACAGGCTGCGCTCCATTCCTCGCCCCGACACCCCGCTGCCTGCATTCAAATGTTCCCGGCTAGGCATTTCCAAGATGCAGTGCAGCAAGGGCATTAGCATAAAACGAAAGGGGAGGGGGCGAATGGGTGGCGGCTTCCAGAAACCGAGCTCCGGCTGGGCAGCAGAGTCAGGCACGAGGCAGCTGCGTGCCTTTGGTTTACTTAAGCCGGGATGGCTCATTAGAATTAGAAGAGAAGATGGCTAGACGGTTGGAGGAGTGTTTAAACTAGGTACTGGGGGGAGAGGGTAACATGTAGAGGGCAAGATAGTGTAGAAATGGAAAGAGGGCTAGATACTGAAACTGGGGGTGGAGCAGGGGGTCGGGTTAGAGCAGTCAGTAGGCAGTGGAAGAGTAGGGAAGATAAATCTATGAAATGTATGCATACGAATGCCCGAAGTCTTACTAACAAGATGGAGGAACTAGAAGTGATGATGTTGGAAGACAATTATGACATGGTGGGGGGTAAGTGAGACATGGCTGGACTCTAGCTATGACTGGGCTGTAAATAAACAAGGGTACAGTATGTTTAGAAAGGAGCGTACAAATAAGAAAGGGGGAGGGGTTTGCTTATACGTAAAAAACGGCCTTAAGCCAGTCCTGCGTGAGGACATCTGGGAGGAAAATGATTATGTGGAGTCCTTATGGGTGGAGATTACGGGAGGAACAAAAAATAATAAAATACTGATAGGGGTTTGTTATAAATCTCCAAATATAATGGAAGAAGCTGAAAATGTACTAATAAAACAAATAGATGAGGCCGCAAAGCAGAATAAAGTCATTATTATGGGGGATTTCAACTACCCAGATATCAACTGGGAGGCAGAAACCTGCAGATCCAACAAAGGGAGCAGGTTCTTGTCAGTAATAAAAGACAATTACCTATCGCAACTAGTGCAGGACCCAACAAGAGGCCAGGCCCTTTTAGACCTAATTTTAACAAATGAACCTGACACACTATCAAAAGTGGAGGTTGGGGGACATCTGGGTAATAGTGACCATAACAGAATAAGTTTTCTTGTACACATTAAGAAGACGTTCATTAGAGGGGGTACAAAAACACTAAACTTCAGGAAGGCAAATTTTAACCAGCTGAGAGAGGAGCCTAGCAGCATAAACTGGGACAATGTCCTCAACGTGACGGGAACACAAACTAAATGGGACATCTTCAAAAATATACTAAATAAGAGCACTAGAAAACACATACCCTATGGGAATAAGCGGGCTAGAAATCATAGAAAACCAATATGGCTAACTAAAACAGTACAGAATGCAATGAGGGATAAAAAGGAAGCATTTAAAGTACTAAAACAAGAGAGTAGCGACACAGCATTAAAAAACTATAACAGAGAAAAATAAATTGTGCAAAAAACAAATAAAGGAGGCGAAGATTGAGGCTGAGAGAAAAATTGCCAAGGAAAGTAAAAGTAATCCAAAATTATTCTTCAATTACATAAATAATAAGAGAATAAAAACTGACAATGTCGGCACTCTCAAAAATAATCTGGGTGTAATGGTGGAGGAGGATGAGGAAAGAGCACAAGTATTAAATGCCTTCTTCTCTACAGTGTTTACACAAGAATATCCATTGGCCGGCAACATGATTAGGGGTAATGTTAACTCTCAATTAAATGTCACCTGCTTAACCCAGGAAGAAGTGCAGCGCCGCCTGCAAAACACTAAAATAGAGAAATCGCCCGGTCCAGATGGTATACACCCCCGAGTTCTGAGGGAATTAAGCATGGTCATAGATAGACCCTTGTATCTAATATTTAAGGATTCAGTAATGACTGGGTCTGTTCCACAGGATTGGCGAATAGCAAATGTGGTGCCAATTTTCAAAAAGGGGTGTAAAAGGGAACCTGGAAACTATAGGCCAGTAAGTTTAACTTCTGTGGTGGGAAAGATATTTGAGGGCTTTCTAAGAGATGCTATCCTGGGGTATCTCAATGTAAATAATCTTATAACACCCAATCAGCATGGGTTTATGAGGAATCGGTCCTGTCAGACTAATCTGATCAGCTTCTATGAGGAGGTCAGTTCAAGACTGGACATGGCTAATGCAGTAGACGTGGTGTACCTGGACTTTTCAAAGGCTTTTGATACTGTTCCAGATAAACGGTTGGGATGCAAAATGAGATTGTTGGGACTGGGGGGAAACATATGCATTTGGGTTAGCAACTGGCTCACTGATAGGAAACAGAGGGTACTTGTTAATGGTAAATATTCAGACGGGGCCACAGTCACCAGTGGGGTGCCGCAGGGGTCAGTATTAGGTCCTCTCTTGTTTAACATCTTTATTAATGACCTGGTAGAGGGTTTACAAAGCAGGGTGTCTATATTTGCAGATGATACTAAACTTTGTAGGGTAATCAATAATGAGGAGGATAGTAGAATATTGCAAGGGGATCTAAGGAAACTGGAAGCATGGGCGGAGACTTGGCAAATGAAGTTTAATGTTGACAAATGTAAAGTAATGCACTTTGGGCGACGTAATAAAATGTATGACTATGTACTAAATAGTAAATTACTGGGTAAGACTGTCAATGAAAAAGACTTAGGGATTTTGGTGGACAGCAAGCTTACCTTTAATGACCAGTGTCAGGCAGCTGCTGCCAAGGCAAATAAAATTATGGGATGCATCAAAAGAGGTCTAGATTCTCATGACAAGGACATAGTTATGCCTCTATACAAATCACTGGTACGGCCACACTTAGAATATTGTGCACAATTTTGGGCCCCGATATACAAGAAAGACATACGTGAACTTGAAAAAGTGCAAAGACGGGCAACCAAAATGATTAGGGGAATGGGTGGACTGGAGTACAACGATAGATTAACAAACTTGGGGTTATTCAGCTTAGAGAAAAGACGTCTACGGGGAGATCTAATAACAATGTACAAATACATGAAGGGACAATACAAAGAACTTTCTAAGGATCTTTTTACTCCTAGGCCAGTGACAGTGACAAGAGGACATCCACTACGTATGGAGGAGAGAAGGTTTCACCAGAAACATAGAAGGGGATTCTTCACAGTAAGAACAGCGAGGCTCTGGAAGTCTCTGCCCCAGGAAGTGGTGATGGCGGATTCACTGAACAAGTTCAAAGTGGGCCTGGATGCCTTTCTTGAAGAGAAAAATATAATGGGTTATGGTCTCTAGATTTTAAGGACACGTTGATCCAGGGTTTTATACTGACTGCCAGATTTGGAGTCGGGAAGGAATTTTTTCCTCTGAAATAGGGCAATTGGCATGAGCCTCATGGGGGTTTTTGCCTTCCCCTGGATCAACACTGTAGGGGATTGTAGGGCTATAGGTTGGACTTGATGGACTCATGTCTTTATCCAACTTCATCTACTATGTAACTATGAATGGCAGGTATGGAAAGCGGCGGGTTCAGGCCTGAAGCGGAGAACTTGCTGCATCACCATAACAGTTGAAACTCTAACGTTCCAACGGTGTGACTGAATGAGTGGACTGTCGCTCATCCACTAGAGGGAGACAAAGGCCACCTGGAATGCTTTGCTTACACTGTGGCAGCGGCGGCAGCAGCAGCAGCAGCGTGCCTCTCTGCCAGCAACCCGGTTGCGATAGTCTAACCATCTGAGTGTACTGCACAGGTACGCAGCATCGAGCAACAAACTAGCAAGCGAGAGGAAGCAAGGAACGAGCACTGTCTTTCCACCAGAGAAAATCAGGGGAAAGCGCGAACGCAGTCCCCCACTACCACAAATTATGCAGTCGAGTTTCCCGCATTTGGGGAAATCGCAGGGGTCAGCACACCCGGAGTGCAATGGATGAGCCTCACCCTGGGAGAACCACCTTCATGATCATGGTATCTCCCCTGCCAGGTAAGTATGAGTTATTCACCGACTGCTAGGCCAGCGCCCCTCCCCCGCAGCCCTGCCGCATTGGGGAGGCATTGGCCCTTGGCCAACAGAGGTCCGCATGGTGCAATGCCACACCGCATGCGTTTTCCTCGGTAGGCGGCCGTAGCACAGGCTGCGCTCCATTCCTCGCCCCGACACCCCGCTGCCTGCATTCAAATGTTCCCGGCTAGGCATTTCCAAGATGCAGTGCAGCAAGGGCATTAGCATAAAACGAAAGGGGAGGGGGCGAATGGGTGGCGGCTTCCAGAAACCGAGCTCCGGCTGGGCAGCAGAGTCAGGCACGAGGCAGCTGCGTGCCTTTGGTTTACTTAAGCCGGGATGGCTCATTAGAATTAGAAGAGAAGATGGCTAGACGGTTGGAGGAGTGTTTAAACTAGGTACTGGGGGGAGAGGGTAACATGTAGAGGGCAAGATAGTGTAGAAATGGAAAGAGGGCTAGATACTGAAACTGGGGGTGGAGCAGGGGGTCGGGTTAGAGCAGTCAGTAGGCAGTGGAAGAGTAGGGAAGATAAATCTATGAAATGTATGCATACGAATGCCCGAAGTCTTACTAACAAGATGGAGGAACTAGAAGTGATGATGTTGGAAGACAATTATGACATGGTGGGGGGTAAGTGAGACATGGCTGGACTCTAGCTATGACTGGGCTGTAAATAAACAAGGGTACAGTATGTTTAGAAAGGAGCGTACAAATAAGAAAGGGGGAGGGGTTTGCTTATACGTAAAAAACGGCCTTAAGCCAGTCCTGCGTGAGGACATCTGGGAGGAAAATGATTATGTGGAGTCCTTATGGGTGGAGATTACGGGAGGAACAAAAAATAATAAAATACTGATAGGGGTTTGTTATAAATCTCCAAATATAATGGAAGAAGCTGAAAATGTACTAATAAAACAAATAGATGAGGCCGCAAAGCAGAATAAAGTCATTATTATGGGGGATTTCAACTACCCAGATATCAACTGGGAGGCAGAAACCTGCAGATCCAACAAAGGGAGCAGGTTCTTGTCAGTAATAAAAGACAATTACCTATCGCAACTAGTGCAGGACCCAACAAGAGGCCAGGCCCTTTTAGACCTAATTTTAACAAATGAACCTGACACACTATCAAAAGTGGAGGTTGGGGGACATCTGGGTAATAGTGACCATAACAGAATAAGTTTTCTTGTACACATTAAGAAGACGTTCATTAGAGGGGGTACAAAAACACTAAACTTCAGGAAGGCAAATTTTAACCAGCTGAGAGAGGAGCCTAGCAGCATAAACTGGGACAATGTCCTCAACGTGACGGGAACACAAACTAAATGGGACATCTTCAAAAATATACTAAATAAGAGCACTAGAAAACACATACCCTATGGGAATAAGCGGGCTAGAAATCATAGAAAACCAATATGGCTAACTAAAACAGTACAGAATGCAATGAGGGATAAAAAGGAAGCATTTAAAGTACTAAAACAAGAGAGTAGCGACACAGCATTAAAAAACTATAACAGAGAAAAATAAATTGTGCAAAAAACAAATAAAGGAGGCGAAGATTGAGGCTGAGAGAAAAATTGCCAAGGAAAGTAAAAGTAATCCAAAATTATTCTTCAATTACATAAATAATAAGAGAATAAAAACTGACAATGTCGGCACTCTCAAAAATAATCTGGGTGTAATGGTGGAGGAGGATGAGGAAAGAGCACAAGTATTAAATGCCTTCTTCTCTACAGTGTTTACACAAGAATATCCATTGGCCAGCAACATGATTAGGGGTAATGTTAACTCTCAATTAAATGTCACCTGCTTAACCCAGGAAGAAGTGCAGCGCCGCCTGCAAAACACTAAAATAGAGAAATCGCCCGGTCCAGATGGTATACACCCCCGAGTTCTGAGGGAATTAAGCATGGTCATAGATAGACCCTTGTATCTAATATTTAAGGATTCAGTAATGACTGGGTCTGTTCCACAGGATTGGCGAATAGCAAATGTGGTGCCAATTTTCAAAAAGGGGTGTAAAAGGGAACCTGGAAACTATAGGCCAGTAAGTTTAACTTCTGTGGTGGGAAAGATATTTGAGGGCTTTCTAAGAGATGCTATCCTGGGGTATCTCAATGTAAATAATCTTATAACACCCAATCAGCATGGGTTTATGAGGAATCGGTCCTGTCAGACTAATCTGATCAGCTTCTATGAGGAGGTCAGTTCAAGACTGGACATGGCTAATGCAGTAGACGTGGTGTACCTGGACTTTTCAAAGGCTTTTGATACTGTTCCAGATAAACGGTTGGGATGCAAAATGAGATTGTTGGGACTGGGGGGAAACATATGCATTTGGGTTAGCAACTGGCTCACTGATAGGAAACAGAGGGTACTTGTTAATGGTAAATATTCAGACGGGGCCACAGTCACCAGTGGGGTGCCGCAGGGGTCAGTATTAGGTCCTCTCTTGTTTAACATCTTTATTAATGACCTGGTAGAGGGTTTACAAAGCAGGGTGTCTATATTTGCAGATGATACTAAACTTTGTAGGGTAATCAATAATGAGGAGGATAGTAGAATATTGCAAGGGGATCTAAGGAAACTGGAAGCATGGGCGGAGACTTGGCAAATGAAGTTTAATGTTGACAAATGTAAAGTAATGCACTTTGGGCGACGTAATAAAATGTATGACTATGTACTAAATAGTAAATTACTGGGTAAGACTGTCAATGAAAAAGACTTAGGGATTTTGGTGGACAGCAAGCTTACCTTTAATGACCAGTGTCAGGCAGCTGCTGCCAAGGCAAATAAAATTATGGGATGCATCAAAAGAGGTCTAGATTCTCATGACAAGGACATAGTTATGCCTCTATACAAATCACTGGTACGGCCACACTTAGAATATTGTGCACAATTTTGGGCCCCGATATACAAGAAAGACATACGTGAACTTGAAAAAGTGCAAAGACGGGCAACCAAAATGATTAGGGGAATGGGTGGACTGGAGTACAACGATAGATTAACAAACTTGGGGTTATTCAGCTTAGAGAAAAGACGTCTACGGGGAGATCTAATAACAATGTACAAATACATGAAGGGACAATACAAAGAACTTTCTAAGGATCTTTTTACTCCTAGGCCAGTGACAGTGACAAGAGGACATCCACTACGTATGGAGGAGAGAAGGTTTCACCAGAAACATAGAAGGGGATTCTTCACAGTAAGAACAGCGAGGCTCTGGAAGTCTCTGCCCCAGGAAGTGGTGATGGCGGATTCACTGAACAAGTTCAAAGTGGGCCTGGATGCCTTTCTTGAAGAGAAAAATATAATGGGTTATGGTCTCTAGATTTTAAGGACACGTTGATCCAGGGTTTTATACTGACTGCCAGATTTGGAGTCGGGAAGGAATTTTTTCCTCTGAAATAGGGCAATTGGCATGAGCCTCATGGGGGTTTTTGCCTTCCCCTGGATCAACACTGTAGGGGATTGTAGGGCTATAGGTTGGACTTGATGGACTCATGTCTTTATCCAACTTCATCTACTATGTAACTATGAATGGCAGGTATGGAAAGCGGCGGGTTCAGGCCTGAAGCGGAGAACTTGCTGCATCACCATAACAGTTGAAACTCTAACGTTCCAACGGTGTGACTGAATGAGTGGACTGTCGCTCATCCACTAGAGGGAGACAAAGGCCACCTGGAATGCTTTGCTTACACTGTGGCAGCGGCGGCAGCAGCAGCAGCAGCGTGCCTCTCTGCCAGCAACCCGGTTGCGATAGTCTAACCATCTGAGTGTACTGCACAGGTACGCAGCATCGAGCAACAAACTAGCAAGCGAGAGGAAGCAAGGAACGAGCACTGTCTTTCCACCAGAGAAAATCAGGGGAAAGCGCGAACGCAGTCCCCCACTACCACAAATTATGCAGTCGAGTTTCCCGCATTTGGGGAAATCGCAGGGGTCAGCACACCCGGAGTGCAATGGATGAGCCTCACCCTGGGAGAACCACCTTCATGATCATGGTATCTCCCCTGCCAGGTAAGTATGAGTTATTCACCGACTGCTAGGCCAGCGCCCCTCCCCCGCAGCCCTGCCGCATTGGGGAGGCATTGGCCCTTGGCCAACAGAGGTCCGCATGGTGCAATGCCACACCGCATGCGTTTTCCTCGGTAGGCGGCCGTAGCACAGGCTGCGCTCCATTCCTCGCCCCGACACCCCGCTGCCTGCATTCAAATGTTCCCGGCTAGGCATTTCCAAGATGCAGTGCAGCAAGGGCATTAGCATAAAACGAAAGGGGAGGGGGCGAATGGGTGGCGGCTTCCAGAAACCGAGCTCCGGCTGGGCAGCAGAGTCAGGCACGAGGCAGCTGCGTGCCTTTGGTTTACTTAAGCCGGGATGGCTCATTAGAATTAGAAGAGAAGATGGCTAGACGGTTGGAGGAGTGTTTAAACTAGGTACTGGGGGGAGAGGGTAACATGTAGAGGGCAAGATAGTGTAGAAATGGAAAGAGGGCTAGATACTGAAACTGGGGGTGGAGCAGGGGGTCGGGTTAGAGCAGTCAGTAGGCAGTGGAAGAGTAGGGAAGATAAATCTATGAAATGTATGCATACGAATGCCCGAAGTCTTACTAACAAGATGGAGGAACTAGAAGTGATGATGTTGGAAGACAATTATGACATGGTGGGGGGTAAGTGAGACATGGCTGGACTCTAGCTATGACTGGGCTGTAAATAAACAAGGGTACAGTATGTTTAGAAAGGAGCGTACAAATAAGAAAGGGGGAGGGGTTTGCTTATACGTAAAAAACGGCCTTAAGCCAGTCCTGCGTGAGGACATCTGGGAGGAAAATGATTATGTGGAGTCCTTATGGGTGGAGATTACGGGAGGAACAAAAAATAATAAAATACTGATAGGGGTTTGTTATAAATCTCCAAATATAATGGAAGAAGCTGAAAATGTACTAATAAAACAAATAGATGAGGCCGCAAAGCAGAATAAAGTCATTATTATGGGGGATTTCAACTACCCAGATATCAACTGGGAGGCAGAAACCTGCAGATCCAACAAAGGGAGCAGGTTCTTGTCAGTAATAAAAGACAATTACCTATCGCAACTAGTGCAGGACCCAACAAGAGGCCAGGCCCTTTTAGACCTAATTTTAACAAATGAACCTGACACACTATCAAAAGTGGAGGTTGGGGGACATCTGGGTAATAGTGACCATAACAGAATAAGTTTTCTTGTACACATTAAGAAGACGTTCATTAGAGGGGGTACAAAAACACTAAACTTCAGGAAGGCAAATTTTAACCAGCTGAGAGAGGAGCCTAGCAGCATAAACTGGGACAATGTCCTCAACGTGACGGGAACACAAACTAAATGGGACATCTTCAAAAATATACTAAATAAGAGCACTAGAAAACACATACCCTATGGGAATAAGCGGGCTAGAAATCATAGAAAACCAATATGGCTAACTAAAACAGTACAGAATGCAATGAGGGATAAAAAGGAAGCATTTAAAGTACTAAAACAAGAGAGTAGCGACACAGCATTAAAAAACTATAACAGAGAAAAATAAATTGTGCAAAAAACAAATAAAGGAGGCGAAGATTGAGGCTGAGAGAAAAATTGCCAAGGAAAGTAAAAGTAATCCAAAATTATTCTTCAATTACATAAATAATAAGAGAATAAAAACTGACAATGTCGGCACTCTCAAAAATAATCTGGGTGTAATGGTGGAGGAGGATGAGGAAAGAGCACAAGTATTAAATGCCTTCTTCTCTACAGTGTTTACACAAGAATATCCATTGGCCGGCAACATGATTAGGGGTAATGTTAACTCTCAATTAAATGTCACCTGCTTAACCCAGGAAGAAGTGCAGCGCCGCCTGCAAAACACTAAAATAGAGAAATCGCCCGGTCCAGATGGTATACACCCCCGAGTTCTGAGGGAATTAAGCATGGTCATAGATAGACCCTTGTATCTAATATTTAAGGATTCAGTAATGACTGGGTCTGTTCCACAGGATTGGCGAATAGCAAATGTGGTGCCAATTTTCAAAAAGGGGTGTAAAAGGGAACCTGGAAACTATAGGCCAGTAAGTTTAACTTCTGTGGTGGGAAAGATATTTGAGGGCTTTCTAAGAGATGCTATCCTGGGGTATCTCAATGTAAATAATCTTATAACACCCAATCAGCATGGGTTTATGAGGAATCGGTCCTGTCAGACTAATCTGATCAGCTTCTATGAGGAGGTCAGTTCAAGACTGGACATGGCTAATGCAGTAGACGTGGTGTACCTGGACTTTTCAAAGGCTTTTGATACTGTTCCAGATAAACGGTTGGGATGCAAAATGAGATTGTTGGGACTGGGGGGAAACATATGCATTTGGGTTAGCAACTGGCTCACTGATAGGAAACAGAGGGTACTTGTTAATGGTAAATATTCAGACGGGGCCACAGTCACCAGTGGGGTGCCGCAGGGGTCAGTATTAGGTCCTCTCTTGTTTAACATCTTTATTAATGACCTGGTAGAGGGTTTACAAAGCAGGGTGTCTATATTTGCAGATGATACTAAACTTTGTAGGGTAATCAATAATGAGGAGGATAGTAGAATATTGCAAGGGGATCTAAGGAAACTGGAAGCATGGGCGGAGACTTGGCAAATGAAGTTTAATGTTGACAAATGTAAAGTAATGCACTTTGGGCGACGTAATAAAATGTATGACTATGTACTAAATAGTAAATTACTGGGTAAGACTGTCAATGAAAAAGACTTAGGGATTTTGGTGGACAGCAAGCTTACCTTTAATGACCAGTGTCAGGCAGCTGCTGCCAAGGCAAATAAAATTATGGGATGCATCAAAAGAGGTCTAGATTCTCATGACAAGGACATAGTTATGCCTCTATACAAATCACTGGTACGGCCACACTTAGAATATTGTGCACAATTTTGGGCCCCGATATACAAGAAAGACATACGTGAACTTGAAAAAGTGCAAAGACGGGCAACCAAAATGATTAGGGGAATGGGTGGACTGGAGTACAACGATAGATTAACAAACTTGGGGTTATTCAGCTTAGAGAAAAGACGTCTACGGGGAGATCTAATAACAATGTACAAATACATGAAGGGACAATACAAAGAACTTTCTAAGGATCTTTTTACTCCTAGGCCAGTGACAGTGACAAGAGGACATCCACTACGTATGGAGGAGAGAAGGTTTCACCAGAAACATAGAAGGGGATTCTTCACAGTAAGAACAGCGAGGCTCTGGAAGTCTCTGCCCCAGGAAGTGGTGATGGCGGATTCACTGAACAAGTTCAAAGTGGGCCTGGATGCCTTTCTTGAAGAGAAAAATATAATGGGTTATGGTCTCTAGATTTTAAGGACACGTTGATCCAGGGTTTTATACTGACTGCCAGATTTGGAGTCGGGAAGGAATTTTTTCCTCTGAAATAGGGCAATTGGCATGAGCCTCATGGGGGTTTTTGCCTTCCCCTGGATCAACACTGTAGGGGATTGTAGGGCTATAGGTTGGACTTGATGGACTCATGTCTTTATCCAACTTCATCTACTATGTAACTATGAATGGCAGGTATGGAAAGCGGCGGGTTCAGGCCTGAAGCGGAGAACTTGCTGCATCACCATAACAGTTGAAACTCTAACGTTCCAACGGTGTGACTGAATGAGTGGACTGTCGCTCATCCACTAGAGGGAGACAAAGGCCACCTGGAATGCTTTGCTTACACTGTGGCAGCGGCGGCAGCAGCAGCGTGCCTCTCTGCCAGCAACCCGGTTGCGATAGTCTAACCATCTGAGTGTACTGCACAGGTACGCAGCATCGAGCAACAAACTAGCAAGCGAGAGGAAGCAAGGAACGAGCACTGTCTTTCCACCAGAGAAAATCAGGGGAAAGCGCGAACGCAGTCCCCCACTACCACAAATTATGCAGTCAATTTTCCCGCATTTGGGGAAATCGCAGGGGTCAGCACACCCGGAGTGCAATGGATGAGCCTCACCCTGGGAGAACCACCTTCATGATCATGGTATCTCCCCTGCCAGGTAAGTATGAGTTATTCACCGACTGCTAGGCCAGCGCCCCTCCCCCGCAGCCCTGCCGCATTGGGGAGGCATTGGCCCTTGGCCAACAGAGGTCCGCATGGTGCAATGCCACACCGCATGCGTTTTCCTCGGTAGGCGGCCGTAGCACAGGCTGCGCTCCATTCCTCGCCCCGACACCCCGCTGCCTGCATTCAAATGTTCCCGGCTAGGCATTTCCAAGATGCAGTGCAGCAAGGGCATTAGCATAAAACGAAAGGGGAGGGGGCGAATGGGTGGCGGCTTCCAGAAACCGAGCTCCGGCTGGGCAGCAGAGTCAGGCACGAGGCAGCTGCGTGCCTTTGGTTTACTTAAGCCGGGATGGCTCATTAGAATTAGAAGAGAAGATGGCTAGACGGTTGGAGGAGTGTTTAAACTAGGTACTGGGGGGAGAGGGTAACATGTAGAGGGCAAGATAGTGTAGAAATGGAAAGAGGGCTAGATACTGAAACTGGGGGTGGAGCAGGGGGTCGGGTTAGAGCAGTCAGTAGGCAGTGGAAGAGTAGGGAAGATAAATCTATGAAATGTATGCATACGAATGCCCGAAGTCTTACTAACAAGATGGAGGAACTAGAAGTGATGATGTTGGAAGACAATTATGACATGGTGGGGGGTAAGTGAGACATGGCTGGACTCTAGCTATGACTGGGCTGTAAATAAACAAGGGTACAGTATGTTTAGAAAGGAGCGTACAAATAAGAAAGGGGGAGGGGTTTGCTTATACGTAAAAAACGGCCTTAAGCCAGTCCTGCGTGAGGACATCTGGGAGGAAAATGATTATGTGGAGTCCTTATGGGTGGAGATTACGGGAGGAACAAAAAATAATAAAATACTGATAGGGGTTTGTTATAAATCTCCAAATATAATGGAAGAAGCTGAAAATGTACTAATAAAACAAATAGATGAGGCCGCAAAGCAGAATAAAGTCATTATTATGGGGGATTTCAACTACCCAGATATCAACTGGGAGGCAGAAACCTGCAGATCCAACAAAGGGAGCAGGTTCTTGTCAGTAATAAAAGACAATTACCTATCGCAACTAGTGCAGGACCCAACAAGAGGCCAGGCCCTTTTAGACCTAATTTTAACAAATGAACCTGACACACTATCAAAAGTGGAGGTTGGGGGACATCTGGGTAATAGTGACCATAACAGAATAAGTTTTCTTGTACACATTAAGAAGACGTTCATTAGAGGGGGTACAAAAACACTAAACTTCAGGAAGGCAAATTTTAACCAGCTGAGAGAGGAGCCTAGCAGCATAAACTGGGACAATGTCCTCAACGTGACGGGAACACAAACTAAATGGGACATCTTCAAAAATATACTAAATAAGAGCACTAGAAAAAACATACCCTATGGGAATAAGCGGGCTAGAAATCATAGAAAACCAATATGGCTAACTAAAACAGTACAGAATGCAATGAGGGATAAAAAGGAAGCATTTAAAGTACTAAAACAAGAGAGTAGCGACACAGCATTAAAAAACTATAACAGAGAAAAATAAATTGTGCAAAAAACAAATAAAGGAGGCGAAGATTGAGGCTGAGAGAAAAATTGCCAAGGAAAGTAAAAGTAATCCAAAATTATTCTTCAATTACATAAATAATAAGAGAATAAAAACTGACAATGTCGGCACTCTCAAAAATAATCTGGGTGTAATGGTGGAGGAGGATGAGGAAAGAGCACAAGTATTAAATGCCTTCTTCTCTACAGTGTTTACACAAGAATATCCATTGGCCGGCAACATGATTAGGGGTAATGTTAACTCTCAATTAAATGTCACCTGCTTAACCCAGGATGAAGTGCAGCGCCGCCTGCAAAACACTAAAATAGAGAAATCGCCCGGTCCAGATGGTATACACCCCCGAGTTCTGAGGGAATTAAGCATGGTCATAGATAGACCCTTGTATCTAATATTTAAGGATTCAGTAATGACTGGGTCTGTTCCACAGGATTGGCGAATAGCAAATGTGGTGCCAATTTTCAAAAAGGGGTGTAAAAGGGAACCTGGAAACTATAGGCCAGTAAGTTTAACTTCTGTGGTGGGAAAGATATTTGAGGGCTTTCTAAGAGATGCTATCCTGGGGTATCTCAATGTAAATAATCTTATAACACCCAATCAGCATGGGTTTATGAGGAATCGGTCCTGTCAGACTAATCTGATCAGCTTCTATGAGGAGGTCAGTTCAAGACTGGACATGGCTAATGCAGTAGACGTGGTGTACCTGGACTTTTCAAAGGCTTTTGATACTGTTCCAGATAAACGGTTGGGATGCAAAATGAGATTGTTGGGACTGGGGGGAAACATATGCATTTGGGTTAGCAACTGGCTCACTGATAGGAAACAGAGGGTACTTGTTAATGGTAAATATTCAGACGGGGCCACAGTCACCAGTGGGGTGCCGCAGGGGTCAGTATTAGGTCCTCTCTTGTTTAACATCTTTATTAATGACCTGGTAGAGGGTTTACAAAGCAGGGTGTCTATATTTGCAGATGATACTAAACTTTGTAGGGTAATCAATAATGAGGAGGATAGTAGAATATTGCAAGGGGATCTAAGGAAACTGGAAGCATGGGCGGAGACTTGGCAAATGAAGTTTAATGTTGACAAATGTAAAGTAATGCACTTTGGGCGACGTAATAAAATGTATGACTATGTACTAAATAGTAAATTACTGGGTAAGACTGTCAATGAAAAAGACTTAGGGATTTTGGTGGACAGCAAGCTTACCTTTAATGACCAGTGTCAGGCAGCTGCTGCCAAGGCAAATAAAATTATGGGATGCATCAAAAGAGGTCTAGATTCTCATGACAAGGACATAGTTATGCCTCTATACAAATCACTGGTACGGCCACACTTAGAATATTGTGCACAATTTTGGGCCCCGATATACAAGAAAGACATACGTGAACTTGAAAAAGTGCAAAGACGGGCAACCAAAATGATTAGGGGAATGGGTGGACTGGAGTACAACGATAGATTAACAAACTTGGGGTTATTCAGCTTAGAGAAAAGACGTCTACGGGGAGATCTAATAACAATGTACAAATACATGAAGGGACAATACAAAGAACTTTCTAAGGATCTTTTTACTCCTAGGCCAGTGACAGTGACAAGAGGACATCCACTACGTATGGAGGAGAGAAGGTTTCACCAGAAACATAGAAGGGGATTCTTCACAGTAAGAACAGCGAGGCTCTGGAAGTCTCTGCCCCAGGAAGTGGTGATGGCGGATTCACTGAACAAGTTCAAAGTGGGCCTGGATGCCTTTCTTGAAGAGAAAAATATAATGGGTTATGGTCTCTAGATTTTAAGGACACGTTGATCCAGGGTTTTATACTGACTGCCAGATTTGGAGTCGGGAAGGAATTTTTTCCTCTGAAATAGGGCAATTGGCATGAGCCTCATGGGGGTTTTTGCCTTCCCCTGGATCAACACTGTAGGGGATTGTAGGGCTATAGGTTGGACTTGATGGACTCATGTCTTTATCCAACTTCATCTACTATGTAACTATGAATGGCAGGTATGGAAAGCGGCGGGTTCAGGCCTGAAGCGGAGAACTTGCTGCATCACCATAACAGTTGAAACTCTAACGTTCCAACGGTGTGACTGAATGAGTGGACTGTCGCTCATCCACTAGAGGGAGACAAAGGCCACCTGGAATGCTTTGCTTACACTGTGGCAGCGGCGGCAGCAGCAGCGTGCCTCTCTGCCAGCAACCCGGTTGCGATAGTCTAACCATCTGAGTGTACTGCACAGGTACGCAGCATCGAGCAACAAACTAGCAAGCGAGAGGAAGCAAGGAACGAGCACTGTCTTTCCACCAGAGAAAATCAGAGGAAAGCGCGAACACAGTCCCCCACTACCACAAATTATGCAGTCGAGTTTCCCGCATTTGGGGAAATCGCAGGGGTTAGCACACCCGGAGTGCAATGGATGAGCCTCACCCTGGGAGAACCACCTTCATGATCATGGTATCTCCCCTGCCAGGTAAGTATGAGTTATTCACCGACTGCTAGGCCAGCGCCCCTCCCCCGCAGCCCTGCCGCATTGGGGAGGCATTGGCCCTTGGCCAACAGAGGTCCGCATGGTGCAATGCCACACCGCATGCGTTTTCCTCGGTAGGCGGCCGTAGCACAGGCTGCGCTCCATTCCTCGCCCCGACACCCCGCTGCCTGCATTCAAATGTTCCCGGCTAGGCATTTCCAAGATGCAGTGCAGCAAGGGCATTAGCATAAAACGAAAGGGGAGGGGGCGAATGGGTGGCGGCTTCCAGAAACCGAGCTCCGGCTGGGCAGCAGAGTCAGGCACGAGGCAGCTGCGTGCCTTTGGTTTACTTAAGCCGGGATGGCTCATTAGAATTAGAAGAGAAGATGGCTAGACGGTTGGAGGAGTGTTTAAACTAGGTACTGGGGGGAGAGGGTAACATGTAGAGGGCAAGATAGTGTAGAAATGGAAAGAGGGCTAGATACTGAAACTGGGGGTGGAGCAGGGGGTCGGGTTAGAGCAGTCAGTAGGCAGTGGAAGAGTAGGGAAGATAAATCTATGAAATGTATGCATACGAATGCCCGAAGTCTTACTAACAAGATGGAGGAACTAGAAGTGATGATGTTGGAAGACAATTATGACATGGTGGGGGGTAAGTGAGACATGGCTGGACTCTAGCTATGACTGGGCTGTAAATAAACAAGGGTACAGTATGTTTAGAAAGGAGCGTACAAATAAGAAAGGGGGAGGGGTTTGCTTATACGTAAAAAACGGCCTTAAGCCAGTCCTGCGTGAGGACATCTGGGAGGAAAATGATTATGTGGAGTCCTTATGGGTGGAGATTACGGGAGGAACAAAAAATAATAAAATACTGATAGGGGTTTGTTATAAATCTCCAAATATAATGGAAGAAGCTGAAAATGTACTAATAAAACAAATAGATGAGGCCGCAAAGCAGAATAAAGTCATTATTATGGGGGATTTCAACTACCCAGATATCAACTGGGAGGCAGAAACCTGCAGATCCAACAAAGGGAGCAGGTTCTTGTCAGTAATAAAAGACAATTACCTATCGCAACTAGTGCAGGACCCAACAAGAGGCCAGGCCCTTTTAGACCTAATTTTAACAAATGAACCTGACACACTATCAAAAGTGGAGGTTGGGGGACATCTGGGTAATAGTGACCATAACAGAATAAGTTTTCTTGTACACATTAAGAAGACGTTCATTAGAGGGGGTACAAAAACACTAAACTTCAGGAAGGCAAATTTTAACCAGCTGAGAGAGGAGCCTAGCAGCATAAACTGGGACAATGTCCTCAACGTGACGGGAACACAAACTAAATGGGACATCTTCAAAAATATACTAAATAAGAGCACTAGAAAAAACATACCCTATGGGAATAAGCGGGCTAGAAATCATAGAAAACCAATATGGCTAACTAAAACAGTACAGAATGCAATGAGGGATAAAAAGGAAGCATTTAAAGTACTAAAACAAGAGAGTAGCGACACAGCATTAAAAAACTATAACAGAGAAAAATAAATTGTGCAAAAAACAAATAAAGGAGGCGAAGATTGAGGCTGAGAGAAAAATTGCCAAGGAAAGTAAAAGTAATCCAAAATTATTCTTCAATTACATAAATAATAAGAGAATAAAAACTGACAATGTCGGCACTCTCAAAAATAATCTGGGTGTAATGGTGGAGGAGGATGAGGAAAGAGCACAAGTATTAAATGCCTTCTTCTCT
This sequence comes from Leptodactylus fuscus, assembly GCF_031893055.1. Lineage (NCBI taxonomy): Eukaryota > Metazoa > Chordata > Amphibia > Anura > Leptodactylidae > Leptodactylus > Leptodactylus fuscus. The sequence goes on along the minus strand of NC_134265.1, from coordinate 35,585,670 downwards.
ACAGTGTTTACACAAGAATATCCATTGGCCGGCAACATGATTAGGGGTAATGTTAACTCTCAATTAAATGTCACCTGCTTAACCCAGGAAGAAGTGCAGCGCCGCCTGCAAAACACTAAAATAGAGAAATCGCCCGGTCCAGATGGTATACACCCCCGAGTTCTGAGGGAATTAAGCATGGTCATAGATAGACCCTTGTATCTAATATTTAAGGATTCAGTAATGACTGGGTCTGTTCCACAGGATTGGCGAATAGCAAATGTGGTGCCAATTTTCAAAAAGGGGTGTAAAAGGGAACCTGGAAACTATAGGCCAGTAAGTTTAACTTCTGTGGTGGGAAAGATATTTGAGGGCTTTCTAAGAGATGCTATCCTGGGGTATCTCAATGTAAATAATCTTATAACACCCAATCAGCATGGGTTTATGAGGAATCGGTCCTGTCAGACTAATCTGATCAGCTTCTATGAGGAGGTCAGTTCAAGACTGGACATGGCTAATGCAGTAGACGTGGTGTACCTGGACTTTTCAAAGGCTTTTGATACTGTTCCAGATAAACGGTTGGGATGCAAAATGAGATTGTTGGGACTGGGGGGAAACATATGCATTTGGGTTAGCAACTGGCTCACTGATAGGAAACAGAGGGTACTTGTTAATGGTAAATATTCAGACGGGGCCACAGTCACCAGTGGGGTGCCGCAGGGGTCAGTATTAGGTCCTCTCTTGTTTAACATCTTTATTAATGACCTGGTAGAGGGTTTACAAAGCAGGGTGTCTATATTTGCAGATGATACTAAACTTTGTAGGGTAATCAATAATGAGGAGGATAGTAGAATATTGCAAGGGGATCTAAGGAAACTGGAAGCATGGGCGGAGACTTGGCAAATGAAGTTTAATGTTGACAAATGTAAAGTAATGCACTTTGGGCGACGTAATAAAATGTATGACTATGTACTAAATAGTAAATTACTGGGTAAGACTGTCAATGAAAAAGACTTAGGGATTTTGGTGGACAGCAAGCTTACCTTTAATGACCAGTGTCAGGCAGCTGCTGCCAAGGCAAATAAAATTATGGGATGCATCAAAAGAGGTCTAGATTCTCATGACAAGGACATAGTTATGCCTCTATACAAATCACTGGTACGGCCACACTTAGAATATTGTGCACAATTTTGGGCCCCGATATACAAGAAAGACATACGTGAACTTGAAAAAGTGCAAAGACGGGCAACCAAAATGATTAGGGGAATGGGTGGACTGGAGTACAACGATAGATTAACAAACTTGGGGTTATTCAGCTTAGAGAAAAGACGTCTACGGGGAGATCTAATAACAATGTACAAATACATGAAGGGACAATACAAAGAACTTTCTAAGGATCTTTTTACTCCTAGGCCAGTGACAGTGACAAGAGGACATCCACTACGTATGGAGGAGAGAAGGTTTCACCAGAAACATAGAAGGGGATTCTTCACAGTAAGAACAGCGAGGCTCTGGAAGTCTCTGCCCCAGGAAGTGGTGATGGCGGATTCACTGAACAAGTTCAAAGTGGGCCTGGATGCCTTTCTTGAAGAGAAAAATATAATGGGTTATGGTCTCTAGATTTTAAGGACACGTTGATCCAGGGTTTTATACTGACTGCCAGATTTGGAGTCGGGAAGGAATTTTTTCCTCTGAAATAGGGCAATTGGCATGAGCCTCATGGGGGTTTTTGCCTTCCCCTGGATCAACACTGTAGGGGATTGTATGGCTATAGGTTGGACTTGATGGACTCATGTCTTTATCCAACTTCATCTACTATGTAACTATGAATGGCAGGTATGGAAAGCGGCGGGTTCAGGCCTGAAGCGGAGAACTTGCTGCATCACCATAACAGTTGAAACTCTAACGTTCCAACGGTGTGACTGAATGAGTGGACTGTCGCTCATCCACTAGAGGGAGACAAAGGCCACCTGGAATGCTTTGCTTACACTGTGGCAGCGGCGGCAGCAGCAGCGTGCCTCTCTGCCAGCAACCCGGTTGCGATAGTCTAACCATCTGAGTGTACTGCACAGGTACGCAGCATCGAGCAACAAACTAGCAAGCGAGAGGAAGCAAGGAACGAGCACTGTCTTTCAACCAGAGAAAATCAGGGGAAAGCGCGAACGCAGTCCCCCACTACCACAAATTATGCAGTCGAGTTTCCCGCATTTGGGGAAATCGCAGGGGTCAGCACACCCGGAGTGCAATGGATGAGCCTCACCCTGGGAGAACCACCTTCATGATCATGGTATCTCCCCTGCTAGGTAAGTATGAGTTATTCACCGACTGCTAGGCCAGCGCCCCTCCCCCGCAGCCCTGCCGCATTGGGGAGGCATTGGCCCTTGGCCAACAGAGGTCCGCATGGTGCAATGCCACACCGCATGCGTTTTCCTCGGTAGGCGGCCGTAGCACAGGCTGCGCTCCATTCCTCGCCCCGACACCCCGCTGCCTGCATTCAAATGTTCCCGGCTAGGCATTTCCAAGATGCAGTGCAGCAAGGGCATTAGCATAAAACGAAAGGGGAGGGGGCGAATGGGTGGCGGCTTCCAGAAACCGAGCTCCGGCTGGGCAGCAGAGTCAGGCACGAGGCAGCTGCGTGCCTTTGGTTTACTTAAGCCGGGATGGCTCATTAGAATTAGAAGAGAAGATGGCTAGACGGTTGGAGGAGTGTTTAAACTAGGTACTGGGGGGAGAGGGTAACATGTAGAGGGCAAGATAGTGTAGAAATGGAAAGAGGGCTAGATACTGAAACTGGGGGTGGAGCAGGGGGTCGGGTTAGAGCAGTCAGTAGGCAGTGGAAGAGTAGGGAAGATAAATCTATGAAATGTATGCATACGAATGCCCGAAGTCTTACTAACAAGATGGAGGAACTAGAAGTGATGATGTTGGAAGACAATTATGACATGGTGGGGGGTAAGTGAGACATGGCTGGACTCTAGCTATGACTGGGCTGTAAATAAACAAGGGTACAGTATGTTTAGAAAGGAGCGTACAAATAAGAAAGGGGGAGGGGTTTGCTTATACGTAAAAAACGGCCTTAAGCCAGTCCTGCGTGAGGACATCTGGGAGGAAAATGATTATGTGGAGTCCTTATGGGTGGAGATTACGGGAGGAACAAAAAATAATAAAATACTGATAGGGGTTTGTTATAAATCTCCAAATATAATGGAAGAAGCTGAAAATGTACTAATAAAACAAATAGATGAGGCCGCAAAGCAGAATAAAGTCATTATTATGGGGGATTTCAACTACCCAGATATCAACTGGGAGGCAGAAACCTGCAGATCCAACAAAGGGAGCAGGTTCTTGTCAGTAATAAAAGACAATTACCTATCGCAACTAGTGCAGGACCCAACAAGAGGCCAGGCCCTTTTAGACCTAATTTTAACAAATGAACCTGACACACTATCAAAAGTGGAGGTTGGGGGACATCTGGGTAATAGTGACCATAACAGAATAAGTTTTCTTGTACACATTAAGAAGACGTTCATTAGAGGGGGTACAAAAACACTAAACTTCAGGAAGGCAAATTTTAACCAGCTGAGAGAGGAGCCTAGCAGCATAAACTGGGACAATGTCCTCAACGTGACGGGAACACAAACTAAATGGGACATCTTCAAAAATATACTAAATAAGAGCACTAGAAAACACATACCCTATGGGAATAAGCGGGCTAGAAATCATAGAAAACCAATATGGCTAACTAAAACAGTACAGAATGCAATGAGGGATAAAAAGGAAGCATTTAAAGTACTAAAACAAGAGAGTAGCGACACAGCATTAAAAAACTATAACAGAGAAAAATAAATTGTGCAAAAAACAAATAAAGGAGGCGAAGATTGAGGCTGAGAGAAAAATTGCCAAGGAAAGTAAAAGTAATCCAAAATTATTCTTCAATTACATAAATAATAAGAGAATAAAAACTGACAATGTCGGCACTCTCAAAAATAATCTGGGTGTAATGGTGGAGGAGGATGAGGAAAGAGCACAAGTATTAAATGCCTTCTTCTCTACAGTGTTTACACAAGAATATCCATTGGCCGGCAACATGATTAGGGGTAATGTTAACTCTCAATTAAATGTCACCTGCTTAACCCAGGAAGAAGTGCAGCGCCGCCTGCAAAACACTAAAATAGAGAAATCGCCCGGTCCAGATGGTATACACCCCCGAGTTCTGAGGGAATTAAGCATGGTCATAGATAGACCCTTGTATCTAATATTTAAGGATTCAGTAATGACTGGGTCTGTTCCACAGGATTGGCGAATAGCAAATGTGGTGCCAATTTTCAAAAAGGGGTGTAAAAGGGAACCTGGAAACTATAGGCCAGTAAGTTTAACTTCTGTGGTGGGAAAGATATTTGAGGGCTTTCTAAGAGATGCTATCCTGGGGTATCTCAATGTAAATAATCTTATAACACCCAATCAGCATGGGTTTATGAGGAATCGGTCCTGTCAGACTAATCTGATCAGCTTCTATGAGGAGGTCAGTTCAAGACTGGACATGGCTAATGCAGTAGACGTGGTGTACCTGGACTTTTCAAAGGCTTTTGATACTGTTCCAGATAAACGGTTGGGATGCAAAATGAGATTGTTGGGACTGGGGGGAAACATATGCATTTGGGTTAGCAACTGGCTCACTGATAGGAAACAGAGGGTACTTGTTAATGGTAAATATTCAGACGGGGCCACAGTCACCAGTGGGGTGCCGCAGGGGTCAGTATTAGGTCCTCTCTTGTTTAACATCTTTATTAATGACCTGGTAGAGGGTTTACAAAGCAGGGTGTCTATATTTGCAGATGATACTAAACTTTGTAGGGTAATCAATAATGAGGAGGATAGTAGAATATTGCAAGGGGATCTAAGGAAACTGGAAGCATGGGCGGAGACTTGGCAAATGAAGTTTAATGTTGACAAATGTAAAGTAATGCACTTTGGGCGACGTAATAAAATGTATGACTATGTACTAAATAGTAAATTACTGGGTAAGACTGTCAATGAAAAAGACTTAGGGATTTTGGTGGACAGCAAGCTTACCTTTAATGACCAGTGTCAGGCAGCTGCTGCCAAGGCAAATAAAATTATGGGATGCATCAAAAGAGGTCTAGATTCTCATGACAAGGACATAGTTATGCCTCTATACAAATCACTGGTACGGCCACACTTAGAATATTGTGCACAATTTTGGGCCCCGATATACAAGAAAGACATACGTGAACTTGAAAAAGTGCAAAGACGGGCAACCAAAATGATTAGGGGAATGGGTGGACTGGAGTACAACGATAGATTAACAAACTTGGGGTTATTCAGCTTAGAGAAAAGACGTCTACGGGGAGATCTAATAACAATGTACAAATACATGAAGGGACAATACAAAGAACTTTCTAAGGATCTTTTTACTCCTAGGCCAGTGACAGTGACAAGAGGACATCCACTACGTATGGAGGAGAGAAGGTTTCACCAGAAACATAGAAGGGGATTCTTCACAGTAAGAACAGCGAGGCTCTGGAAGTCTCTGCCCCAGGAAGTGGTGATGGCGGATTCACTGAACAAGTTCAAAGTGGGCCTGGATGCCTTTCTTGAAGAGAAAAATATAATGGGTTATGGTCTCTAGATTTTAAGGACACGTTGATCCAGGGTTTTATACTGACTGCCAGATTTGGAGTCGGGAAGGAATTTTTTCCTCTGAAATAGGGCAATTGGCATGAGCCTCATGGGGGTTTTTGCCTTCCCCTGGATCAACACTGTAGGGGATTGTAGGGCTATAGGTTGGACTTGATGGACTCATGTCTTTATCCAACTTCATCTACTATGTAACTATGAATGGCAGGTATGGAAAGCGGCGGGTTCAGGCCTGAAGCGGAGAACTTGCTGCATCACCATAACAGTTGAAACTCTAACGTTCCAACGGTGTGACTGAATGAGTGGACTGTCGCTCATCCACTAGAGGGAGACAAAGGCCACCTGGAATGCTTTGCTTACACTGTGGCAGCGGCGGCAGCAGCAGCAGCAGCGTGCCTCTCTGCCAGCAACCCGGTTGCGATAGTCTAACCATCTGAGTGTACTGCACAGGTACGCAGCATCGAGCAACAAACTAGCAAGCGAGAGGAAGCAAGGAACGAGCACTGTCTTTCCACCAGAGAAAATCAGGGGAAAGCGCGAACGCAGTCCCCCACTACCACAAATTATGCAGTCGAGTTTCCCGCATTTGGGGAAATCGCAGGGGTCAGCACACCCGGAGTGCAATGGATGAGCCTCACCCTGGGAGAACCACCTTCATGATCATGGTATCTCCCCTGCCAGGTAAGTATGAGTTATTCACCGACTGCTAGGCCAGCGCCCCTCCCCCGCAGCCCTGCCGCATTGGGGAGGCATTGGCCCTTGGCCAACAGAGGTCCGCATGGTGCAATGCCACACCGCATGCGTTTTCCTCGGTAGGCGGCCGTAGCACAGGCTGCGCTCCATTCCTCGCCCCGACACCCCGCTGCCTGCATTCAAATGTTCCCGGCTAGGCATTTCCAAGATGCAGTGCAGCAAGGGCATTAGCATAAAACGAAAGGGGAGGGGGCGAATGGGTGGCGGCTTCCAGAAACCGAGCTCCGGCTGGGCAGCAGAGTCAGGCACGAGGCAGCTGCGTGCCTTTGGTTTACTTAAGCCGGGATGGCTCATTAGAATTAGAAGAGAAGATGGCTAGACGGTTGGAGGAGTGTTTAAACTAGGTACTGGGGGGAGAGGGTAACATGTAGAGGGCAAGATAGTGTAGAAATGGAAAGAGGGCTAGATACTGAAACTGGGGGTGGAGCAGGGGGTCGGGTTAGAGCAGTCAGTAGGCAGTGGAAGAGTAGGGAAGATAAATCTATGAAATGTATGCATACGAATGCCCGAAGTCTTACTAACAAGATGGAGGAACTAGAAGTGATGATGTTGGAAGACAATTATGACATGGTGGGGGGTAAGTGAGACATGGCTGGACTCTAGCTATGACTGGGCTGTAAATAAACAAGGGTACAGTATGTTTAGAAAGGAGCGTACAAATAAGAAAGGGGGAGGGGTTTGCTTATACGTAAAAAACGGCCTTAAGCCAGTCCTGCGTGAGGACATCTGGGAGGAAAATGATTATGTGGAGTCCTTATGGGTGGAGATTACGGGAGGAACAAAAAATAATAAAATACTGATAGGGGTTTGTTATAAATCTCCAAATATAATGGAAGAAGCTGAAAATGTACTAATAAAACAAATAGATGAGGCCGCAAAGCAGAATAAAGTCATTATTATGGGGGATTTCAACTACCCAGATATCAACTGGGAGGCAGAAACCTGCAGATCCAACAAAGGGAGCAGGTTCTTGTCAGTAATAAAAGACAATTACCTATCGCAACTAGTGCAGGACCCAACAAGAGGCCAGGCCCTTTTAGACCTAATTTTAACAAATGAACCTGACACACTATCAAAAGTGGAGGTTGGGGGACATCTGGGTAATAGTGACCATAACAGAATAAGTTTTCTTGTACACATTAAGAAGACGTTCATTAGAGGGGGTACAAAAACACTAAACTTCAGGAAGGCAAATTTTAACCAGCTGAGAGAGGAGCCTAGCAGCATAAACTGGGACAATGTCCTCAACGTGACGGGAACACAAACTAAATGGGACATCTTCAAAAATATACTAAATAAGAGCACTAGAAAACACATACCCTATGGGAATAAGCGGGCTAGAAATCATAGAAAACCAATATGGCTAACTAAAACAGTACAGAATGCAATGAGGGATAAAAAGGAAGCATTTAAAGTACTAAAACAAGAGAGTAGCGACACAGCATTAAAAAACTATAACAGAGAAAAATAAATTGTGCAAAAAACAAATAAAGGAGGCGAAGATTGAGGCTGAGAGAAAAATTGCCAAGGAAAGTAAAAGTAATCCAAAATTATTCTTCAATTACATAAATAATAAGAGAATAAAAACTGACAATGTCGGCACTCTCAAAAATAATCTGGGTGTAATGGTGGAGGAGGATGAGGAAAGAGCACAAGTATTAAATGCCTTCTTCTCTACAGTGTTTACACAAGAATATCCATTGGCCGGCAACATGATTAGGGGTAATGTTAACTCTCAATTAAATGTCACCTGCTTAACCCAGGAAGAAGTGCAGCGCCGCCTGCAAAACACTAAAATAGAGAAATCGCCCGGTCCAGATGGTATACACCCCCGAGTTCTGAGGGAATTAAGCATGGTCATAGATAGACCCTTGTATCTAATATTTAAGGATTCAGTAATGACTGGGTCTGTTCCACAGGATTGGCGAATAGCAAATGTGGTGCCAATTTTCAAAAAGGGGTGTAAAAGGGAACCTGGAAACTATAGGCCAGTAAGTTTAACTTCTGTGGTGGGAAAGATATTTGAGGGCTTTCTAAGAGATGCTATCCTGGGGTATCTCAATGTAAATAATCTTATAACACCCAATCAGCATGGGTTTATGAGGAATCGGTCCTGTCAGACTAATCTGATCAGCTTCTATGAGGAGGTCAGTTCAAGACTGGACATGGCTAATGCAGTAGACGTGGTGTACCTGGACTTTTCAAAGGCTTTTGATACTGTTCCAGATAAACGGTTGGGATGCAAAATGAGATTGTTGGGACTGGGGGGAAACATATGCATTTGGGTTAGCAACTGGCTCACTGATAGGAAACAGAGGGTACTTGTTAATGGTAAATATTCAGACGGGGCCACAGTCACCAGTGGGGTGCCGCAGGGGTCAGTATTAGGTCCTCTCTTGTTTAACATCTTTATTAATGACCTGGTAGAGGGTTTACAAAGCAGGGTGTCTATATTTGCAGATGATACTAAACTTTGTAGGGTAATCAATAATGAGGAGGATAGTAGAATATTACAAGGGGATCTAAGGAAACTGGAAGCATGGGCGGAGACTTGGCAAATGAAGTTTAATGTTGACAAATGTAAAGTAATGCACTTTGGGCGACGTAATAAAATGTATGACTATGTACTAAATAGTAAATTACTGGGTAAGACTGTCAATGAAAAAGACTTAGGGATTTTGGTGGACAGCAAGCTTACCTTTAATGACCAGTGTCAGGCAGCTGCTGCCAAGGCAAATAAAATTATGGGATGCATCAAAAGAGGTCTAGATTCTCATGACAAGGACATAGTTATGCCTCTATACAAATCACTGGTACGGCCACACTTAGAATATTGTGCACAATTTTGGGCCCCGATATACAAGAAAGACATACGTGAACTTGAAAAAGTGCAAAGACGGGCAACCAAAATGATTAGGGGAATGGGTGGACTGGAGTACAACGATAGATTAACAAACTTGGGGTTATTCAGCTTAGAGAAAAGACGTCTACGGGGAGATCTAATAACAATGTACAAATACATGAAGGGACAATACAAAGAACTTTCTAAGGATCTTTTTACTCCTAGGCCAGTGACAGTGACAAGAGGACATCCACTACGTATGGAGGAGAGAAGGTTTCACCAGAAACATAGAAGGGGATTCTTCACAGTAAGAACAGCGAGGCTCTGGAAGTCTCTGCCCCAGGAAGTGGTGATGGCGGATTCACTGAACAAGTTCAAAGTGGGCCTGGATGCCTTTCTTGAAGAGAAAAATATAATGGGTTATGGTCTCTAGATTTTAAGGACACGTTGATCCAGGGTTTTATACTGACTGCCAGATTTGGAGTCGGGAAGGAATTTTTTCCTCTGAAATAGGGCAATTGGCATGAGCCTCATGGGGGTTTTTGCCTTCCCCTGGATCAACACTGTAGGGGATTGTAGGGCTATAGGTTGGACTTGATGGACTCATGTCTTTATCCAACTTCATCTACTATGTAACTATGAATGGCAGGTATGGAAAGCGGCGGGTTCAGGCCTGAAGCGGAGAACTTGCTGCATCACCATAACAGTTGAAACTCTAACGTTCCAACGGTGTGACTGAATGAGTGGACTGTCGCTCATCCACTAGAGGGAGACAAAGGCCACCTGGAATGCTTTGCTTACACTGTGGCAGCGGCGGCAGCAGCAGCAGCAGCGTGCCTCTCTGCCAGCAACCCGGTTGCGATAGTCTAACCATCTGAGTGTACTGCACAGGTACGCAGCATCGAGCAACAAACTAGCAAGCGAGAGGAAGCAAGGAACGAGCACTGTCTTTCCACCAGAGAAAATCAGGGGAAAGCGCGAACGCAGTCCCCCACTACCACAAATTATGCAGTCGAGTTTCCCGCATTTGGGGAAATCGCAGGGGTCAGCACACCCGGAGTGCAATGGATGAGCCTCACCCTGGGAGAACCACCTTCATGATCATGGTATCTCCCCTGCCAGGTAAGTATGAGTTATTCACCGACTGCTAGGCCAGCGCCCCTCCCCCGCAGCCCTGCCGCATTGGGGAGGCATTGGCCCTTGGCCAACAGAGGTCCGCATGGTGCAATGCCACACCGCATGCGTTTTCCTCGGTAGGCGGCCGTAGCACAGGCTGCGCTCCATTCCTCGCCCCGACACCCCGCTGCCTGCATTCAAATGTTCCCGGCTAGGCATTTCCAAGATGCAGTGCAGCAAGGGCATTAGCATAAAACGAAAGGGGAGGGGGCGAATGGGTGGCGGCTTCCAGAAACCGAGCTCCGGCTGGGCAGCAGAGTCAGGCACGAGGCAGCTGCGTGCCTTTGGTTTACTTAAGCCGGGATGGCTCATTAGAATTAGAAGAGAAGATGGCTAGACGGTTGGAGGAGTGTTTAAACTAGGTACTGGGGGGAGAGGGTAACATGTAGAGGGCAAGATAGTGTAGAAATGGAAAGAGGGCTAGATACTGAAACTGGGGGTGGAGCAGGGGGTCGGGTTAGAGCAGTCAGTAGGCAGTGGAAGAGTAGGGAAGATAAATCTATGAAATGTATGCATACGAATGCCCGAAGTCTTACTAACAAGATGGAGGAACTAGAAGTGATGATGTTGGAAGACAATTATGACATGGTGGGGGGTAAGTGAGACATGGCTGGACTCTAGCTATGACTGGGCTGTAAATAAACAAGGGTACAGTATGTTTAGAAAGGAGCGTACAAATAAGAAAGGGGGAGGGGTTTGCTTATACGTAAAAAACGGCCTTAAGCCAGTCCTGCGTGAGGACATCTGGGAGGAAAATGATTATGTGGAGTCCTTATGGGTGGAGATTACGGGAGGAACAAAAAATAATAAAATACTGATAGGGGTTTGTTATAAATCTCCAAATATAATGGAAGAAGCTGAAAATGTACTAATAAAACAAATAGATGAGGCCGCAAAGCAGAATAAAGTCATTATTATGGGGGATTTCAACTACCCAGATATCAACTGGGAGGCAGAAACCTGCAGATCCAACAAAGGGAGCAGGTTCTTGTCAGTAATAAAAGACAATTACCTATCGCAACTAGTGCAGGACCCAACAAGAGGCCAGGCCCTTTTAGACCTAATTTTAACAAATGAACCTGACACACTATCAAAAGTGGAGGTTGGGGGACATCTGGGTAATAGTGACCATAACAGAATAAGTTTTCTTGTACACATTAAGAAGACGTTCATTAGAGGGGGTACAAAAACACTAAACTTCAGGAAGGCAAATTTTAACCAGCTGAGAGAGGAGCCTAGCAGCATAAACTGGGACAATGTCCTCAACGTGACGGGAACACAAACTAAATGGGACATCTTCAAAAATATACTAAATAAGAGCACTAGAAAACACATACCCTATGGGAATAAGCGGGCTAGAAATCATAGAAAACCAATATGGCTAACTAAAACAGTACAGAATGCAATGAGGGATAAAAAGGAAGCATTTAAAGTACTAAAACAAGAGAGTAGCGACACAGCATTAAAAAACTATAACAGAGAAAAATAAATTGTGCAAAAAACAAATAAAGGAGGCGAAGATTGAGGCTGAGAGAAAAATTGCCAAGGAAAGTAAAAGTAATCCAAAATTATTCTTCAATTACATAAATAATAAGAGAATAAAAACTGACAATGTCGGCACTCTCAAAAATAATCTGGGTGTAATGGTGGAGGAGGATGAGGAAAGAGCACAAGTATTAAATGCCTTCTTCTCTACAGTGTTTACACAAGAATATCCATTGGCCGGCAACATGATTAGGGGTAATGTTAACTCTCAATTAAATGTCACCTGCTTAACCCAGGAAGAAGTGCAGCGCCGCCTGCAAAACACTAAAATAGAGAAATCGCCCGGTCCAGATGGTATACACCCCCGAGTTCTGAGGGAATTAAGCATGGTCATAGATAGACCCTTGTATCTAATATTTAAGGATTCAGTAATGACTGGGTCTGTTCCACAGGATTGGCGAATAGCAAATGTGGTGCCAATTTTCAAAAAGGGGTGTAAAAGGGAACCTGGAAACTATAGGCCAGTAAGTTTAACTTCTGTGGTGGGAAAGATATTTGAGGGCTTTCTAAGAGATGCTATCCTGGGGTATCTCAATGTAAATAATCTTATAACACCCAATCAGCATGGGTTTATGAGGAATCGGTCCTGTCAGACTAATCTGATCAGCTTCTATGAGGAGGTCAGTTCAAGACTGGACATGGCTAATGCAGTAGACGTGGTGTACCTGGACTTTTCAAAGGCTTTTGATACTGTTCCAGATAAACGGTTGGGATGCAAAATGAGATTGTTGGGACTGGGGGGAAACATATGCATTTGGGTTAGCAACTGGCTCACTGATAGGAAACAGAGGGTACTTGTTAATGGTAAATATTCAGACGGGGCCACAGTCACCAGTGGGGTGCCGCAGGGGTCAGTATTAGGTCCTCTCTTGTTTAACATCTTTATTAATGACCTGGTAGAGGGTTTACAAAGCAGGGTGTCTATATTTGCAGATGATACTAAACTTTGTAGGGTAATCAATAATGAGGAGGATAGTAGAATATTGCAAGGGGATCTAAGGAAACTGGAAGCATGGGCGGAGACTTGGCAAATGAAGTTTAATGTTGACAAATGTAAAGTAATGCACTTTGGGCGACGTAATAAAATGTATGACTATGTACTAAATAGTAAATTACTGGGTAAGACTGTCAATGAAAAAGACTTAGGGATTTTGGTGGACAGCAAGCTTACCTTTAATGACCAGTGTCAGGCAGCTGCTGCCAAGGCAAATAAAATTATGGGATGCATCAAAAGAGGTCTAGATTCTCATGACAAGGACATAGTTATGCCTCTATACAAATCACTGGTACGGCCACACTTAGAATATTGTGCACAATTTTGGGCCCCGATATACAAGAAAGACATACGTGAACTTGAAAAAGTGCAAAGACGGGCAACCAAAATGATTAGGGGAATGGGTGGACTGGAGTACAACGATAGATTAACAAACTTGGGGTTATTCAGCTTAGAGAAAAGACGTCTACGGGGAGATCTAATAACAATGTACAAATACATGAAGGGACAATACAAAGAACTTTCTAAGGATCTTTTTACTCCTAGGCCAGTGACAGTGACAAGAGGACATCCACTACGTATGGAGGAGAGAAGGTTTCACCAGAAACATAGAAGGGGATTCTTCACAGTAAGAACAGCGAGGCTCTGGAAGTCTCTGCCCCAGGAAGTGGTGATGGCGGATTCACTGAACAAGTTCAAAGTGGGCCTGGATGCCTTTCTTGAAGAGAAAAATATAATGGGTTATGGTCTCTAGATTTTAAGGACACGTTGATCCAGGGTTTTATACTGACTGCCAGATTTGGAGTCGGGAAGGAATTTTTTCCTCTGAAATAGGGCAATTGGCATGAGCCTCATGGGGGTTTTTGCCTTCCCCTGGATCAACACTGTAGGGGATTGTAGGGCTATAGGTTGGACTTGATGGACTCATGTCTTTATCCAACTTCATCTACTATGTAACTATGAATGGCAGGTATGGAAAGCGGCGGGTTCAGGCCTGAAGCGGAGAACTTGCTGCATCACCATAACAGTTGAAACTCTAACGTTCCAACGGTGTGACTGAATGAGTGGACTGTCACTCATCCACTAGAGGGAGACAAAGGCCACCTGGAATGCTTTGCTTACACTGTGGCAGCGGCGGCAGCAGCGTGCCTCTCTGCCAGCAACCCGGTTGCGATAGTCTAACCATCTGAGTGTACTGCACAGGTACGCAGCATCGAGCAACAAACTAGCAAGCGAGAGGAAGCAAGGAACGAGCACTGTCTTTCCACCAGAGAAAATCAGGGGAAAGCGCGAACGCAGTCCCCCACTACCACAAATTATGCAGTCGAGTTTCCCGCATTTGGGGAAATCGCAGGGGTCAGCACACCCGGAGTGCAATGGATGAGCCTCACCCTGGGAGAACCACCTTCATGATCATGGTATCTCCCCTGCCAGGTAAGTATGAGTTATTCACCGACTGCTAGGCCAGCGCCCCTCCCCCGCAGCCCTGCCGCATTGGGGAGGCATTGGCCCTTGGCCAACAGAGGTCCGCATGGTGCAATGCCACACCGCATGCGTTTTCCTCGGTAGGCGGCCGTAGCACAGGCTGCGCTCCATTCCTCGCCCCGACACCCCGCTGCCTGCATTCAAATGTTCCCGGCTAGGCATTTCCAAGATGCAGTGCAGCAAGGGCATTAGCATAAAACGAAAGGGGAGGGGGCGAATGGGTGGCGGCTTCCAGAAACCGAGCTCCGGCTGGGCAGCAGAGTCAGGCACGAGGCAGCTGCGTGCCTTTGGTTTACTTAAGCCGGGATGGCTCATTAGAATTAGAAGAGAAGATGGCTAGACGGTTGGAGGAGTGTTTAAACTAGGTACTGGGGGGAGAGGGTAACATGTAGAGGGCAAGATAGTGTAGAAATGGAAAGAGGGCTAGATACTGAAACTGGGGGTGGAGCAGGGGGTCGGGTTAGAGCAGTCAGTAGGCAGTGGAAGAGTAGGGAAGATAAATCTATGAAATGTATGCATACGAATGCCCGAAGTCTTACTAACAAGATGGAGGAACTAGAAGTGATGATGTTGGAAGACAATTATGACATGGTGGGGGGTAAGTGAGACATGGCTGGACTCTAGCTATGACTGGGCTGTAAATAAACAAGGGTACAGTATGTTTAGAAAGGAGCGTACAAATAAGAAAGGGGGAGGGGTTTGCTTATACGTAAAAAACGGCCTTAAGCCAGTCCTGCGTGAGGACATCTGGGAGGAAAATGATTATGTGGAGTCCTTATGGGTGGAGATTACGGGAGGAACAAAAAATAATAAAATACTGATAGGGGTTTGTTATAAATCTCCAAATATAATGGAAGAAGCTGAAAATGTACTAATAAAACAAATAGATGAGGCCGCAAAGCAGAATAAAGTCATTATTATGGGGGATTTCAACTACCCAGATATCAACTGGGAGGCAGAAACCTGCAGATCCAACAAAGGGAGCAGGTTCTTGTCAGTAATAAAAGACAATTACCTATCGCAACTAGTGCAGGACCCAACAAGAGGCCAGGCCCTTTTAGACCTAATTTTAACAAATGAACCTGACACACTATCAAAAGTGGAGGTTGGGGGACATCTGGGTAATAGTGACCATAACAGAATAAGTTTTCTTGTACACATTAAGAAGACGTTCATTAGAGGGGGTACAAAAACACTAAACTTCAGGAAGGCAAATTTTAACCAGCTGAGAGAGGAGCCTAGCAGCATAAACTGGGACAATGTCCTCAACGTGACGGGAACACAAACTAAATGGGACATCTTCAAAAATATACTAAATAAGAGCACTAGAAAACACATACCCTATGGGAATAAGCGGGCTAGAAATCATAGAAAACCAATATGGCTAACTAAAACAGTACAGAATGCAATGAGGGATAAAAAGGAAGCATTTAAAGTACTAAAACAAGAGAGTAGCGACACAGCATTAAAAAACTATAACAGAGAAAAATAAATTGTGCAAAAAACAAATAAAGGAGGCGAAGATTGAGGCTGAGAGAAAAATTGCCAAGGAAAGTAAAAGTAATCCAAAATTATTCTTCAATTACATAAATAATAAGAGAATAAAAACTGACAATGTCGGCACTCTCAAAAATAATCTGGGTGTAATGGTGGAGGAGGATGAGGAAAGAGCACAAGTATTAAATGCCTTCTTCTCTACAGTGTTTACACAAGAATATCCATTGGCCGGCAACATGATTAGGGGTAATGTTAACTCTCAATTAAATGTCACCTGCTTAACCCAGGAAAAAGTGCAGCGCCGCCTGCAAAACACTAAAATAGAGAAATCGCCCGGTCCAGATGGTATACACCCCCGAGTTCTGAGGGAATTAAGCATGGTCATAGATAGACCCTTGTATCTAATATTTAAGGATTCAGTAATGACTGGGTCTGTTCCACAGGATTGGCGAATAGCAAATGTGGTGCCAATTTTCAAAAAGGGGTGTAAAAGGGAACCTGGAAACTATAGGCCAGTAAGTTTAACTTCTGTGGTGGGAAAGATATTTGAGGGCTTTCTAAGAGATGCTATCCTGGGGTATCTCAATGTAAATAATCTTATAACACCCAATCAGCATGGGTTTATGAGGAATCGGTCCTGTCAGACTAATCTGATCAGCTTCTATGAGGAGGTCAGTTCAAGACTGGACATGGCTAATGCAGTAGACGTGGTGTACCTGGACTTTTCAAAGGCTTTTGATACTGTTCCAGATAAACGGTTGGGATGCAAAATGAGATTGTTGGGACTGGGGGGAAACATATGCATTTGGGTTAGCAACTGGCTCACTGATAGGAAACAGAGGGTACTTGTTAATGGTAAATATTCAGACGGGGCCACAGTCACCAGTGGGGTGCCGCAGGGGTCAGTATTAGGTCCTCTCTTGTTTAACATCTTTATTAATGACCTGGTAGAGGGTTTACAAAGCAGGGTGTCTATATTTGCAGATGATACTAAACTTTGTAGGGTAATCAATAATGAGGAGGATAGTAGAATATTACAAGGGGATCTAAGGAAACTGGAAGCATGGGCGGAGACTTGGCAAATGAAGTTTAATGTTGACAAATGTAAAGTAATGCACTTTGGGCGACGTAATAAAATGTATGACTATGTACTAAATAGTAAATTACTGGGTAAGACTGTCAATGAAAAAGACTTAGGGATTTTGGTGGACAGCAAGCTTACCTTTAATGACCAGTGTCAGGCAGCTGCTGCCAAGGCAAATAAAATTATGGGATGCATCAAAAGAGGTCTAGATTCTCATGACAAGGACATAGTTATGCCTCTATACAAATCACTGGTACGGCCACACTTAGAATATTGTGCACAATTTTGGGCCCCGATATACAAGAAAGACATACGTGAACTTGAAAAAGTGCAAAGACGGGCAACCAAAATGATTAGGGGAATGGGTGGACTGGAGTACAACGATAGATTAACAAACTTGGGGTTATTCAGCTTAGAGAAAAGACGTCTACGGGGAGATCTAATAACAATGTACAAATACATGAAGGGACAATACAAAGAACTTTCTAAGGATCTTTTTACTCCTAGGCCAGTGACAGTGACAAGAGGACATCCACTACGTATGGAGGAGAGAAGGTTTCACCAGAAACATAGAAGGGGATTCTTCACAGTAAGAACAGCGAGGCTCTGGAAGTCTCTGCCCCAGGAAGTGGTGATGGCGGATTCACTGAACAAGTTCAAAGTGGGCCTGGATGCCTTTCTTGAAGAGAAAAATATAATGGGTTATGGTCTCTAGATTTTAAGGACACGTTGATCCAGGGTTTTATACTGACTGCCAGATTTGGAGTCGGGAAGGAATTTTTTCCTCTGAAATAGGGCAATTGGCATGAGCCTCATGGGGGTTTTTGCCTTCCCCTGGATCAACACTGTAGGGGATTGTAGGGCTATAGGTTGGACTTGATGGACTCATGTCTTTATCCAACTTCATCTACTATGTAACTATGAATGGCAGGTATGGAAAGCGGCGGGTTCAGGCCTGAAGCGGAGAACTTGCTGCATCACCATAACAGTTGAAACTCTAACGTTCCAACGGTGTGACTGAATGAGTGGACTGTCGCTCATCCACTAGAGGGAGACAAAGGCCACCTGGAATGCTTTGCTTACACTGTGGCAGCGGCGGCAGCAGCAGCAGCAGCGTGCCTCTCTGCCAGCAACCCAGTTGCGATAGTCTAACCATCTGAGTGTACTGCACAGGTACGCAGCATCGAGCAACAAACTAGCAAGCGAGAGGAAGCAAGGAACGAGCACTGTCTTTCAACCAGAGAAAATCAGGGGAAAGCGCGAACGCAGTCCCCCACTACCACAAATTATGCAGTCGAGTTTCCCGCATTTGGGGAAATCGCAGGGGTCAGCACACCCGGAGTGCAATGGATGAGCCTCACCCTGGGAGAACCACCTTCATGATCATGGTATCTCCCCTGCCAGGTAAGTATGAGTTATTCACCGACTGCTAGGCCAGCGCCCCTCCCCCGCAGCCCTGCCGCATTGGGGAGGCATTGGCCCTTGGCCAACAGAGGTCCGCATGGTGCAATGCCACACCGCATGCGTTTTCCTCGGTAGGCGGCCGTAGCACAGGCTGCGCTCCATTCCTCGCCCCGACACCCCGCTGCCTGCATTCAAATGTTCCCGGCTAGGCATTTCCAAGATGCAGTGCAGCAAGGGCATTAGCATAAAACGAAAGGGGAGGGGGCGAATGGGTGGCGGCTTCCAGAAACCGAGCTCCGGCTGGGCAGCAGAGTCAGGCACGAGGCAGCTGCGTGCCTTTGGTTTACTTAAGCCGGGATGGCTCATTAGAATTAGAAGAGAAGATGGCTAGACGGTTGGAGGAGTGTTTAAACTAGGTACTGGGGGGAGAGGGTAACATGTAGAGGGCAAGATAGTGTAGAAATGGAAAGAGGGCTAGATACTGAAACTGGGGGTGGAGCAGGGGGTCGGGTTAGAGCAGTCAGTAGGCAGTGGAAGAGTAGGGAAGATAAATCTATGAAATGTATGCATACGAATGCCCGAAGTCTTACTAACAAGATGGAGGAACTAGAAGTGATGATGTTGGAAGACAATTATGACATGGTGGGGGGTAAGTGAGACATGGCTGGACTCTAGCTATGACTGGGCTGTAAATAAACAAGGGTACAGTATGTTTAGAAAGGAGCGTACAAATAAGAAAGGGGGAGGGGTTTGCTTATACGTAAAAAACGGCCTTAAGCCAGTCCTGCGTGAGGACATCTGGGAGGAAAATGATTATGTGGAGTCCTTATGGGTGGAGATTACGGGAGGAACAAAAAATAATAAAATACTGATAGGGGTTTGTTATAAATCTCCAAATATAATGGAAGAAGCTGAAAATGTACTAATAAAACAAATAGATGAGGCCGCAAAGCAGAATAAAGTCATTATTATGGGGGATTTCAACTACCCAGATATCAACTGGGAGGCAGAAACCTGCAGATCCAACAAAGGGAGCAGGTTCTTGTCAGTAATAAAAGACAATTACCTATCGCAACTAGTGCAGGACCCAACAAGAGGCCAGGCCCTTTTAGACCTAATTTTAACAAATGAACCTAACACACTATCAAAAGTGGAGGTTGGGGGACATCTGGGTAATAGTGACCATAACAGAATAAGTTTTCTTGTACACATTAAGAAGACGTTCATTAGAGGGGGTACAAAAACACTAAACTTCAGGAAGGCAAATTTTAACCAGCTGAGAGAGGAGCCTAGCAGCATAAACTGGGACAATGTCCTCAACGTGACGGGAACACAAACTAAATGGGACATCTTCAAAAATATACTAAATAAGAGCACTAGAAAACACATACCCTATGGGAATAAGCGGGCTAGAAATCATAGAAAACCAATATGGCTAACTAAAACAGTACAGAATGCAATGAGGGATAAAAAGGAAGCATTTAAAGTACTAAAACAAGAGAGTAGCGACACAGCATTAAAAAACTATAACAGAGAAAAATAAATTGTGCAAAAAACAAATAAAGGAGGCGAAGATTGAGGCTGAGAGAAAAATTGCCAAGGAAAGTAAAAGTAATCCAAAATTATTCTTCAATTACATAAATAATAAGAGAATAAAAACTGACAATGTCGGCACTCTCAAAAATAATCTGGGTGTAATGGTGGAGGAGGATGAGGAAAGAGCACAAGTATTAAATGCCTTCTTCTCTACAGTGTTTACACAAGAATATCCATTGGCCGGCAACATGATTAGGGGTAATGTTAACTCTCAATTAAATGTCACCTGCTTAACCCAGGAAGAAGTGCAGCGCCGCCTGCAAAACACTAAAATAGAGAAATCGCCCGGTCCAGATGGTATACACCCCCGAGTTCTGAGGGAATTAAGCATGGTCATAGATAGACCCTTGTATCTAATATTTAAGGATTCAGTAATGACTGGGTCTGTTCCACAGGATTGGCGAATAGCAAATGTGGTGCCAATTTTCAAAAAGGGGTGTAAAAGGGAACCTGGAAACTATAGGCCAGTAAGTTTAACTTCTGTGGTGGGAAAGATATTTGAGGGCTTTCTAAGAGATGCTATCCTGGGGTATCTCAATGTAAATAATCTTATAACACCCAATCAGCATGGGTTTATGAGGAATCGGTCCTGTCAGACTAATCTGATCAGCTTCTATGAGGAGGTCAGTTCAAGACTGGACATGGCTAATGCAGTAGACGTGGTGTACCTGGACTTTTCAAAGGCTTTTGATACTGTTCCAGATAAACGGTTGGGATGCAAAATGAGATTGTTGGGACTGGGGGGAAACATATGCATTTGGGTTAGCAACTGGCTCACTGATAGGAAACAGAGGGTACTTGTTAATGGTAAATATTCAGACGGGGCCACAGTCACCAGTGGGGTGCCGCAGGGGTCAGTATTAGGTCCTCTCTTGTTTAACATCTTTATTAATGACCTGGTAGAGGGTTTACAAAGCAGGGTGTCTATATTTGCAGATGATACTAAACTTTGTAGGGTAATCAATAATGAGGAGGATAGTAGAATATTACAAGGGGATCTAAGGAAACTGGAAGCATGGGCGGAGACTTGGCAAATGAAGTTTAATGTTGACAAATGTAAAGTAATGCACTTTGGGCGACGTAATAAAATGTATGACTATGTACTAAATAGTAAATTACTGGGTAAGACTGTCAATGAAAAAGACTTAGGGATTTTGGTGGACAGCAAGCTTACCTTTAATGACCAGTGTCAGGCAGCTGCTGCCAAGGCAAATAAAATTATGGGATGCATCAAAAGAGGTCTAGATTCTCATGACAAGGACATAGTTATGCCTCTATACAAATCACTGGTACGGCCACACTTAGAATATTGTGCACAATTTTGGGCCCCGATATACAAGAAAGACATACGTGAACTTGAAAAAGTGCAAAGACGGGCAACCAAAATGATTAGGGGAATGGGTGGACTGGAGTACAACGATAGATTAACAAACTTGGGGTTATTCAGCTTAGAGAAAAGACGTCTACGGGGAGATCTAATAACAATGTACAAATACATGAAGAGACAATACAAAGAACTTTCTAAGGATCTTTTTACTCCTAGGCCAGTGACAGTGACAAGAGGACATCCACTACGTATGGAGGAGAGAAGGTTTCACCAGAAACATAGAAGGGGATTCTTCACAGTAAGAACAGCGAGGCTCTGGAAGTCTCTGCCCCAGGAAGTGGTGATGGCGGATTCACTGAACAAGTTCAAAGTGGGCCTGGATGCCTTTCTTGAAGAGAAAAATATAATGGGTTATGGTCTCTAGATTTTAAGGACACGTTGATCCAGGGTTTTATACTGACTGCCAGATTTGGAGTCGGGAAGGAATTTTTTCCTCTGAAATAGGGCAATTGGCATGAGCCTCATGGGGGTTTTTGCCTTCCCCTGGATCAACACTGTAGGGGATTGTATGGCTATAGGTTGGACTTGATGGACTCATGTCTTTATCCAACTTCATCTACTATGTAACTATGAATGGCAGGTATGGAAAGCGGCGGGTTCAGGCCTGAAGCGGAGAACTTGCTGCATCACCATAACAGTTGAAACTCTAACGTTCCAACGGTGTGACTGAATGAGTGGACTGTCGCTCATCCACTAGAGGGAGACAAAGGCCACCTGGAATGCTTTGCTTACACTGTGGCAGCGGCGGCAGCAGCAGCAGCAGCAGCGTGCCTCTCTGCCAGCAACCCGGTTGCGATAGTCTAACCATCTGAGTGTACTGCACAGGTACGCAGCATCGAGCAACAAACTAGCAAGCGAGAGGAAGCAAGGAACGAGCACTGTCTTTCAACCAGAGAAAATCAGGGGAAAGCGCGAACGCAGTCCCCCACTACCACAAATTATGCAGTCGAGTTTCCCGCATTTGGGGAAATCGCAGGGGTCAGCACACCCGGAGTGCAATGGATGAGCCTCACCCTGGGAGAACCACCTTCATGATCATGGTATCTCCCCTGCCAGGTAAGTATGAGTTATTCACCGACTGCTAGGCCAGCGCCCCTCCCCCGCAGCCCTGCCGCATTGGGGAGGCATTGGCCCTTGGCCAACAGAGGTCCGCATGGTGCAATGCCACACCGCATGCGTTTTCCTCGGTAGGCGGCCGTAGCACAGGCTGCGCTCCATTCCTCGCCCCGACACCCCGCTGCCTGCATTCAAATGTTCCCGGCTAGGCATTTCCAAGATGCAGTGCAGCAAGGGCATTAGCATAAAACGAAAGGGGAGGGGGCGAATGGGTGGCGGCTTCCAGAAACCGAGCTCCGGCTGGGCAGCAGAGTCAGGCACGAGGCAGCTGCGTGCCTTTGGTTTACTTAAGCCGGGATGGCTCATTAGAATTAGAAGAGAAGATGGCTAGACGGTTGGAGGAGTGTTTAAACTAGGTACTGGGGGGAGAGGGTAACATGTAGAGGGCAAGATAGTGTAGTAATGGAAAGAGGGCTAGATACTGAAACTGGGGGTGGAGCAGGGGGTCGGGTTAGAGCAGTCAGTAGGCAGTGGAAGAGTAGGGAAGATAAATCTATGAAATGTATGCATACGAATGCCCGAAGTCTTACTAACAAGATGGAGGAACTAGAAGTGATGATGTTGGAAGACAATTATGACATGGTGGGGGGTAAGTGAGACATGGCTGGACTCTAGCTATGACTGGGCTGTAAATAAACAAGGGTACAGTATGTTTAGAAAGGAGCGTACAAATAAGAAAGGGGGAGGGGTTTGCTTATACGTAAAAAACGGCCTTAAGCCAGTCCTGCGTGAGGACATCTGGGAGGAAAATGATTATGTGGAGTCCTTATGGGTGGAGATTACGGGAGGAACAAAAAATAATAAAATACTGATAGGGGTTTGTTATAAATCTCCAAATATAATGGAAGAAGCTGAAAATGTACTAATAAAACAAATAGATGAGGCCGCAAAGCAGAATAAAGTCATTATTATGGGGGATTTCAACTACCCAGATATCAACTGGGAGGCAGAAACCTGCAGATCCAACAAAGGGAGCAGGTTCTTGTCAGTAATAAAAGACAATTACCTATCGCAACTAGTGCAGGACCCAACAAGAGGCCAGGCCCTTTTAGACCTAATTTTAACAAATGAACCTGACACACTATCAAAAGTGGAGGTTGGGGGACATCTGGGTAATAGTGACCATAACAGAATAAGTTTTCTTGTACACATTAAGAAGACGTTCATTAGAGGGGGTACAAAAACACTAAACTTCAGGAAGGCAAATTTTAACCAGCTGAGAGAGGAGCCTAGCAGCATAAACTGGGACAATGTCCTCAACGTGACGGGAACACAAACTAAATGGGACATCTTCAAAAATATACTAAATAAGAGCACTAGAAAACACATACCCTATGGGAATAAGCGGGCTAGAAATCATAGAAAACCAATATGGCTAACTAAAACAGTACAGAATGCAATGAGGGATAAAAAGGAAGCATTTAAAGTACTAAAACAAGAGAGTAGCGACACAGCATTAAAAAACTATAACAGAGAAAAATAAATTGTGCAAAAAACAAATAAAGGAGGCGAAGATTGAGGCTGAGAGAAAAATTGCCAAGGAAAGTAAAAGTAATCCAAAATTATTCTTCAATTACATAAATAATAAGAGAATAAAAACTGACAATGTCGGCACTCTCAAAAATAATCTGGGTGTAATGGTGGAGGAGGATGAGGAAAGAGCACAAGTATTAAATGCCTTCTTCTCTACAGTGTTTACACAAGAATATCCATTGGCCGGCAACATGATTAGGGGTAATGTTAACTCTCAATTAAATGTCACCTGCTTAACCCAGGAAGAAGTGCAGCGCCGCCTGCAAAACACTAAAATAGAGAAATCGCCCGGTCCAGATGGTATACACCCCCGAGTTCTGAGGGAATTAAGCATGGTCATAGATAGACCCTTGTATCTAATATTTAAGGATTCAGTAATGACTGGGTCTGTTCCACAGGATTGGCGAATAGCAAATGTGGTGCCAATTTTCAAAAAGGGGTGTAAAAGGGAACCTGGAAACTATAGGCCAGTAAGTTTAACTTCTGTGGTGGGAAAGATATTTGAGGGCTTTCTAAGAGATGCTATCCTGGGGTATCTCAATGTAAATAATCTTATAACACCCAATCAGCATGGGTTTATGAGGAATCGGTCCTGTCAGACTAATCTGATCAGCTTCTATGAGGAGGTCAGTTCAAGACTGGACATGGCTAATGCAGTAGACGTGGTGTACCTGGACTTTTCAAAGGCTTTTGATACTGTTCCAGATAAACGGTTGGGATGCAAAATGAGATTGTTGGGACTGGGGGGAAACATATGCATTTGGGTTAGCAACTGGCTCACTGATAGGAAACAGAGGGTACTTGTTAATGGTAAATATTCAGACGGGGCCACAGTCACCAGTGGGGTGCCGCAGGGGTCAGTATTAGGTCCTCTCTTGTTTAACATCTTTATTAATGACCTGGTAGAGGGTTTACAAAGCAGGGTGTCTATATTTGCAGATGATACTAAACTTTGTAGGGTAATCAATAATGAGGAGGATAGTAGAATATTACAAGGGGATCTAAGGAAACTGGAAGCATGGGCGGAGACTTGGCAAATGAAGTTTAATGTTGACAAATGTAAAGTAATGCACTTTGGGCGACGTAATAAAATGTATGACTATGTACTAAATAGTAAATTACTGGGTAAGACTGTCAATGAAAAAGACTTAGGGATTTTGGTGGACAGCAAGCTTACCTTTAATGACCAGTGTCAGGCAGCTGCTGCCAAGGCAAATAAAATTATGGGATGCATCAAAAGAGGTCTAGATTCTCATGACAAGGACATAGTTATGCCTCTATACAAATCACTGGTACGGCCACACTTAGAATATTGTGCACAATTTTGGGCCCCGATATACAAGAAAGACATACGTGAACTTGAAAAAGTGCAAAGACGGGCAACCAAAATGATTAGGGGAATGGGTGGACTGGAGTACAACGATAGATTAACAAACTTGGGGTTATTCAGCTTAGAGAAAAGACGTCTACGGGGAGATCTAATAACAATGTACAAATACATGAAGGGACAATACAAAGAACTTTCTAAGGATCTTTTTACTCCTAGGCCAGTGACAGTGACAAGAGGACATCCACTACGTATGGAGGAGAGAAGGTTTCACCAGAAACATAGAAGGGGATTCTTCACAGTAAGAACAGCGAGGCTCTGGAAGTCTCTGCCCCAGGAAGTGGTGATGGCGGATTCACTGAACAAGTTCAAAGTGGGCCTGGATGCCTTTCTTGAAGAGAAAAATATAATGGGTTATGGTCTCTAGATTTTAAGGACACGTTGATCCAGGGTTTTATACTGACTGCCAGATTTGGAGTCGGGAAGGAATTTTTTCCTCTGAAATAGGGCAATTGGCATGAGCCTCATGGGGGTTTTTGCCTTCCCCTGGATCAACACTGTAGGGGATTGTATGGCTATAGGTTGGACTTGATGGACTCATGTCTTTATCCAACTTCATCTACTATGTAACTATGAATGGCAGGTATGGAAAGCGGCGGGTTCAGGCCTGAAGCGGAGAACTTGCTGCATCACCATAACAGTTGAAACTCTAACGTTCCAACGGTGTGACTGAATGAGTGGACTGTCGCTCATCCACTAGAGGGAGACAAAGGCCACCTGGAATGCTTTGCTTACACTGTGGCAGCGGCGGCAGCAGCAGCAGCAGCAGCGTGCCTCTCTGCCAGCAACCCGGTTGCGATAGTCTAACCATCTGAGTGTACTGCACAGGTACGCAGCATCGAGCAACAAACTAGCAAGCGAGAGGAAGCAAGGAACGAGCACTGTCTTTCAACCAGAGAAAATCAGGGGAAAGCGCGAACGCAGTCCCCCACTACCACAAATTATGCAGTCGAGTTTCCCGCATTTGGGGAAATCGCAGGGGTCAGCACACCCGGAGTGCAATGGATGAGCCTCACCCTGGGAGAACCACCTTCATGATCATGGTATCTCCCCTGCCAGGTAAGTATGAGTTATTCACCGACTGCTAGGCCAGCGCCCCTCCCCCGCAGCCCTGCCGCATTGGGGAGGCATTGGCCCTTGGCCAACAGAGGTCCGCATGGTGCAATGCCACACCGCATGCGTTTTCCTCGGTAGGCGGCCGTAGCACAGGCTGCGCTCCATTCCTCGCCCCGACACCCCGCTGCCTGCATTCAAATGTTCCCGGCTAGGCATTTCCAAGATGCAGTGCAGCAAGGGCATTAGCATAAAACGAAAGGGGAGGGGGCGAATGGGTGGCGGCTTCCAGAAACCGAGCTCCGGCTGGGCAGCAGAGTCAGGCACGAGGCAGCTGCGTGCCTTTGGTTTACTTAAGCCGGGATGGCTCATTAGAATTAGAAGAGAAGATGGCTAGACGGTTGGAGGAGTGTTTAAACTAGGTACTGGGGGGAGAGGGTAACATGTAGAGGGCAAGATAGTGTAGTAATGGAAAGAGGGCTAGATACTGAAACTGGGGGTGGAGCAGGGGGTCGGGTTAGAGCAGTCAGTAGGCAGTGGAAGAGTAGGGAAGATAAATCTATGAAATGTATGCATACGAATGCCCGAAGTCTTACTAACAAGATGGAGGAACTAGAAGTGATGATGTTGGAAGACAATTATGACATGGTGGGGGGTAAGTGAGACATGGCTGGACTCTAGCTATGACTGGGCTGTAAATAAACAAGGGTACAGTATGTTTAGAAAGGAGCGTACAAATAAGAAAGGGGGAGGGGTTTGCTTATACGTAAAAAACGGCCTTAAGCCAGTCCTGCGTGAGGACATCTGGGAGGAAAATGATTATGTGGAGTCCTTATGGGTGGAGATTACGGGAGGAACAAAAAATAATAAAATACTGATAGGGGTTTGTTATAAATCTCCAAATATAATGGAAGAAGCTGAAAATGTACTAATAAAACAAATAGATGAGGCCGCAAAGCAGAATAAAGTCATTATTATGGGGGATTTCAACTACCCAGATATCAACTGGGAGGCAGAAACCTGCAGATCCAACAAAGGGAGCAGGTTCTTGTCAGTAATAAAAGACAATTACCTATCGCAACTAGTGCAGGACCCAACAAGAGGCCAGGCCCTTTTAGACCTAATTTTAACAAATGAACCTGACACACTATCAAAAGTGGAGGTTGGGGGACATCTGGGTAATAGTGACCATAACAGAATAAGTTTTCTTGTACACATTAAGAAGACGTTCATTAGAGGGGGTACAAAAACACTAAACTTCAGGAAGGCAAATTTTAACCAGCTGAGAGAGGAGCCTAGCAGCATAAACTGGGACAATGTCCTCAACGTGACGGGAACACAAACTAAATGGGACATCTTCAAAAATATACTAAATAAGAGCACTAGAAAACACATACCCTATGGGAATAAGCGGGCTAGAAATCATAGAAAACCAATATGGCTAACTAAAACAGTACAGAATGCAATGAGGGATAAAAAGGAAGCATTTAAAGTACTAAAACAAGAGAGTAGCGACACAGCATTAAAAAACTATAACAGAGAAAAATAAATTGTGCAAAAAACAAATAAAGGAGGCGAAGATTGAGGCTGAGAGAAAAATTGCCAAGGAAAGTAAAAGTAATCCAAAATTATTCTTCAATTACATAAATAATAAGAGAATAAAAACTGACAATGTCGGCACTCTCAAAAATAATCTGGGTGTAATGGTGGAGGAGGATGAGGAAAGAGCACAAGTATTAAATGCCTTCTTCTCTACAGTGTTTACACAAGAATATCCATTGGCCGGCAACATGATTAGGGGTAATGTTAACTCTCAATTAAATGTCACCTGCTTAACCCAGGAAGAAGTGCAGCGCCGCCTGCAAAACACTAAAATAGAGAAATCGCCCGGTCCAGATGGTATACACCCCCGAGTTCTGAGGGAATTAAGCATGGTCATAGATAGACCCTTGTATCTAATATTTAAGGATTCAGTAATGACTGGGTCTGTTCCACAGGATTGGCGAATAGCAAATGTGGTGCCAATTTTCAAAAAGGGGTGTAAAAGGGAACCTGGAAACTATAGGCCAGTAAGTTTAACTTCTGTGGTGGGAAAGATATTTGAGGGCTTTCTAAGAGATGCTATCCTGGGGTATCTCAATGTAAATAATCTTATAACACCCAATCAGCATGGGTTTATGAGGAATCGGTCCTGTCAGACTAATCTGATCAGCTTCTATGAGGAGGTCAGTTCAAGACTGGACATGGCTAATGCAGTAGACGTGGTGTACCTGGACTTTTCAAAGGCTTTTGATACTGTTCCAGATAAACGGTTGGGATGCAAAATGAGATTGTTGGGACTGGGGGGAAACATATGCATTTGGGTTAGCAACTGGCTCACTGATAGGAAACAGAGGGTACTTGTTAATGGTAAATATTCAGACGGGGCCACAGTCACCAGTGGGGTGCCGCAGGGGTCAGTATTAGGTCCTCTCTTGTTTAACATCTTTATTAATGACCTGGTAGAGGGTTTACAAAGCAGGGTGTCTATATTTGCAGATGATACTAAACTTTGTAGGGTAATCAATAATGAGGAGGATAGTAGAATATTACAAGGGGATCTAAGGAAACTGGAAGCATGGGCGGAGACTTGGCAAATGAAGTTTAATGTTGACAAATGTAAAGTAATGCACTTTGGGCGACGTAATAAAATGTATGACTATGTACTAAATAGTAAATTACTGGGTAAGACTGTCAATGAAAAAGACTTAGGGATTTTGGTGGACAGCAAGCTTACCTTTAATGACCAGTGTCAGGCAGCTGCTGCCAAGGCAAATAAAATTATGGGATGCATCAAAAGAGGTCTAGATTCTCATGACAAGGACATAGTTATGCCTCTATACAAATCACTGGTACGGCCACACTTAGAATATTGTGCACAATTTTGGGCCCCGATATACAAGAAAGACATACGTGAACTTGAAAAAGTGCAAAGACGGGCAACCAAAATGATTAGGGGAATGGGTGGACTGGAGTACAACGATAGATTAACAAACTTGGGGTTATTCAGCTTAGAGAAAAGACGTCTACGGGGAGATCTAATAACAATGTACAAATACATGAAGGGACAATACAAAGAACTTTCTAAGGATCTTTTTACTCCTAGGCCAGTGACAGTGACAAGAGGACATCCACTACGTATGGAGGAGAGAAGGTTTCACCAGAAACATAGAAGGGGATTCTTCACAGTAAGAACAGCGAGGCTCTGGAAGTCTCTGCCCCAGGAAGTGGTGATGGCGGATTCACTGAACAAGTTCAAAGTGGGCCTGGATGCCTTTCTTGAAGAGAAAAATATAATGGGTTATGGTCTCTAGATTTTAAGGACACGTTGATCCAGGGTTTTATACTGACTGCCAGATTTGGAGTCGGGAAGGAATTTTTTCCTCTGAAATAGGGCAATTGGCATGAGCCTCATGGGGGTTTTTGCCTTCCCCTGGATCAACACTGTAGGGGATTGTATGGCTATAGGTTGGACTTGATGGACTCATGTCTTTATCCAACTTCATCTACTATGTAACTATGAATGGCAGGTATGGAAAGCGGCGGGTTCAGGCCTGAAGCGGAGAACTTGCTGCATCACCATAACAGTTGAAACTCTAACGTTCCAACGGTGTGACTGAATGAGTGGACTGTCGCTCATCCACTAGAGGGAGACAAAGGCCACCTGGAATGCTTTGCTTACACTGTGGCAGCGGCGGCAGCAGCAGCAGCAGCGTGCCTCTCTGCCAGCAACCCGGTTGCGATAGTCTAACCATCTGAGTGTACTGCACAGGTACGCAGCATCGAGCAACAAACTAGCAAGCGAGAGGAAGCAAGGAACGAGCACTGTCTTTCAACCAGAGAAAATCAGGGGAAAGCGCGAACGCAGTCCCCCACTACCACAAATTATGCAGTCGAGTTTCCCGCATTTGGGGAAATCGCAGGGGTCAGCACACCCGGAGTGCAATGGATGAGCCTCACCCTGGGAGAACCACCTTCATGATCATGGTATCTCCCCTGCCAGGTAAGTATGAGTTATTCACCGACTGCTAGGCCAGCGCCCCTCCCCCGCAGCCCTGCCGCATTGGGGAGGCATTGGCCCTTGGCCAACAGAGGTCCGCATGGTGCAATGCCACACCGCATGCGTTTTCCTCGGTAGGCGGCCGTAGCACAGGCTGCGCTCCATTCCTCGCCCCGACACCCCGCTGCCTGCATTCAAATGTTCCCGGCTAGGCATTTCCAAGATGCAGTGCAGCAAGGGCATTAGCATAAAACGAAAGGGGAGGGGGCGAATGGGTGGCGGCTTCCAGAAACCGAGCTCCGGCTGGGCAGCAGAGTCAGGCACGAGGCAGCTGCGTGCCTTTGGTTTACTTAAGCCGGGATGGCTCATTAGAATTAGAAGAGAAGATGGCTAGACGGTTGGAGGAGTGTTTAAACTAGGTACTGGGGGGAGAGGGTAACATGTAGAGGGCAAGATAGTGTAGTAATGGAAAGAGGGCTAGATACTGAAACTGGGGGTGGAGCAGGGGGTCGGGTTAGAGCAGTCAGTAGGCAGTGGAAGAGTAGGGAAGATAAATCTATGAAATGTATGCATACGAATGCCCGAAGTCTTACTAACAAGATGGAGGAACTAGAAGTGATGATGTTGGAAGACAATTATGACATGGTGGGGGGTAAGTGAGACATGGCTGGACTCTAGCTATGACTGGGCTGTAAATAAACAAGGGTACAGTATGTTTAGAAAGGAGCGTACAAATAAGAAAGGGGGAGGGGTTTGCTTATACGTAAAAAACGGCCTTAAGCCAGTCCTGCGTGAGGACATCTGGGAGGAAAATGATTATGTGGAGTCCTTATGGGTGGAGATTACGGGAGGAACAAAAAATAATAAAATACTGATAGGGGTTTGTTATAAATCTCCAAATATAATGGAAGAAGCTGAAAATGTACTAATAAAACAAATAGATGAGGCCGCAAAGCAGAATAAAGTCATTATTATGGGGGATTTCAACTACCCAGATATCAACTGGGAGGCAGAAACCTGCAGATCCAACAAAGGGAGCAGGTTCTTGTCAGTAATAAAAGACAATTACCTATCGCAACTAGTGCAGGACCCAACAAGAGGCCAGGCCCTTTTAGACCTAATTTTAACAAATGAACCTGACACACTATCAAAAGTGGAGGTTGGGGGACATCTGGGTAATAGTGACCATAACAGAATAAGTTTTCTTGTACACATTAAGAAGACGTTCATTAGAGGGGGTACAAAAACACTAAACTTCAGGAAGGCAAATTTTAACCAGCTGAGAGAGGAGCCTAGCAGCATAAACTGGGACAATGTCCTCAACGTGACGGGAACACAAACTAAATGGGACATCTTCAAAAATATACTAAATAAGAGCACTAGAAAACACATACCCTATGGGAATAAGCGGGCTAGAAATCATAGAAAACCAATATGGCTAACTAAAACAGTACAGAATGCAATGAGGGATAAAAAGGAAGCATTTAAAGTACTAAAACAAGAGAGTAGCGACACAGCATTAAAAAACTATAACAGAGAAAAATAAATTGTGCAAAAAACAAATAAAGGAGGCGAAGATTGAGGCTGAGAGAAAAATTGCCAAGGAAAGTAAAAGTAATCCAAAATTATTCTTCAATTACATAAATAATAAGAGAATAAAAACTGACAATGTCGGCACTCTCAAAAATAATCTGGGTGTAATGGTGGAGGAGGATGAGGAAAGAGCACAAGTATTAAATGCCTTCTTCTCTACAGTGTTTACACAAGAATATCCATTGGCCGGCAACATGATTAGGGGTAATGTTAACTCTCAATTAAATGTCACCTGCTTAACCCAGGAAGAAGTGCAGCGCCGCCTGCAAAACACTAAAATAGAGAAATCGCCCGGTCCAGATGGTATACACCCCCGAGTTCTGAGGGAATTAAGCATGGTCATAGATAGACCCTTGTATCTAATATTTAAGGATTCAGTAATGACTGGGTCTGTTCCACAGGATTGGCGAATAGCAAATGTGGTGCCAATTTTCAAAAAGGGGTGTAAAAGGGAACCTGGAAACTATAGGCCAGTAAGTTTAACTTCTGTGGTGGGAAAGATATTTGAGGGCTTTCTAAGAGATGCTATCCTGGGGTATCTCAATGTAAATAATCTTATAACACCCAATCAGCATGGGTTTATGAGGAATCGGTCCTGTCAGACTAATCTGATCAGCTTCTATGAGGAGGTCAGTTCAAGACTGGACATGGCTAATGCAGTAGACGTGGTGTACCTGGACTTTTCAAAGGCTTTTGATACTGTTCCAGATAAACGGTTGGGATGCAAAATGAGATTGTTGGGACTGGGGGGAAACATATGCATTTGGGTTAGCAACTGGCTCACTGATAGGAAACAGAGGGTACTTGTTAATGGTAAATATTCAGACGGGGCCACAGTCACCAGTGGGGTGCCGCAGGGGTCAGTATTAGGTCCTCTCTTGTTTAACATCTTTATTAATGACCTGGTAGAGGGTTTACAAAGCAGGGTGTCTATATTTGCAGATGATACTAAACTTTGTAGGGTAATCAATAATGAGGAGGATAGTAGAATATTACAAGGGGATCTAAGGAAACTGGAAGCATGGGCGGAGACTTGGCAAATGAAGTTTAATGTTGACAAATGTAAAGTAATGCACTTTGGGCGACGTAATAAAATGTATGACTATGTACTAAATAGTAAATTACTGGGTAAGACTGTCAATGAAAAAGACTTAGGGATTTTGGTGGACAGCAAGCTTACCTTTAATGACCAGTGTCAGGCAGCTGCTGCCAAGGCAAATAAAATTATGGGATGCATCAAAAGAGGTCTAGATTCTCATGACAAGGACATAGTTATGCCTCTATACAAATCACTGGTACGGCCACACTTAGAATATTGTGCACAATTTTGGGCCCCGATATACAAGAAAGACATACGTGAACTTGAAAAAGTGCAAAGACGGGCAACCAAAATGATTAGGGGAATGGGTGGACTGGAGTACAACGATAGATTAACAAACTTGGGGTTATTCAGCTTAGAGAAAAGACGTCTACGGGGAGATCTAATAACAATGTACAAATACATGAAGGGACAATACAAAGAACTTTCTAAGGATCTTTTTACTCCTAGGCCAGTGACAGTGACAAGAGGACATCCACTACGTATGGAGGAGAGAAGGTTTCACCAGAAACATAGAAGGGGATTCTTCACAGTAAGAACAGCGAGGCTCTGGAAGTCTCTGCCCCAGGAAGTGGTGATGGCGGATTCACTGAACAAGTTCAAAGTGGGCCTGGATGCCTTTCTTGAAGAGAAAAATATAATGGGTTATGGTCTCTAGATTTTAAGGACACGTTGATCCAGGGTTTTATACTGACTGCCAGATTTGGAGTCGGGAAGGAATTTTTTCCTCTGAAATAGGGCAATTGGCATGAGCCTCATGGGGGTTTTTGCCTTCCCCTGGATCAACACTGTAGGGGATTGTAGGGCTATAGGTTGGACTTGATGGACTCATGTCTTTATCCAACTTCATCTACTATGTAACTATGAATGGCAGGTATGGAAAGCGGCGGGTTCAGGCCTGAAGCGGAGAACTTGCTGCATCACCATAACAGTTGAAACTCTAACGTTCCAACGGTGTGACTGAATGAGTGGACTGTCGCTCATCCACTAGAGGGAGACAAAGGCCACCTGGAATGCTTTGCTTACACTGTGGCAGCGGCGGCAGCAGCAGCAGCAGCAGCGTGCCTCTCTGCCAGCAACCCGGTTGCGATAGTCTAACCATCTGAGTGTACTGCACAGGTACGCAGCATCGAGCAACAAACTAGCAAGCGAGAGGAAGCAAGGAACGAGCACTGTCTTTCAACCAGAGAAAATCAGGGGAAAGCGCGAACGCAGTCCCCCACTACCACAAATTATGCAGTCGAGTTTCCCGCATTTGGGGAAATCGCAGGGGTCAGCACACCCGGAGTGCAATGGATGAGCCTCACCCTGGGAGAACCACCTTCATGATCATGGTATCTCCCCTGCCAGGTAAGTATGAGTTATTCACCGACTGCTAGGCCAGCGCCCCTCCCCCGCAGCCCTGCCGCATTGGGGAGGCATTGGCCCTTGGCCAACAGAGGTCCGCATGGTGCAATGCCACACCGCATGCGTTTTCCTCGGTAGGCGGCCGTAGCACAGGCTGCGCTCCATTCCTCGCCCCGACACCCCGCTGCCTGCATTCAAATGTTCCCGGCTAGGCATTTCCAAGATGCAGTGCAGCAAGGGCATTAGCATAAAACGAAAGGGGAGGGGGCGAATGGGTGGCGGCTTCCAGAAACCGAGCTCCGGCTGGGCAGCAGAGTCAGGCACGAGGCAGCTGCGTGCCTTTGGTTTACTTAAGCCGGGATGGCTCATTAGAATTAGAAGAGAAGATGGCTAGACGGTTGGAGGAGTGTTTAAACTAGGTACTGGGGGGAGAGGGTAACATGTAGAGGGCAAGATAGTGTAGAAATGGAAAGAGGGCTAGATACTGAAACTGGGGGTGGAGCAGGGGGTCGGGTTAGAGCAGTCAGTAGGCAGTGGAAGAGTAGGGAAGATAAATCTATGAAATGTATGCATACGAATGCCCGAAGTCTTACTAACAAGATGGAGGAACTAGAAGTGATGATGTTGGAAGACAATTATGACATGGTGGGGGGTAAGTGAGACATGGCTGGACTCTAGCTATGACTGGGCTGTAAATAAACAAGGGTACAGTATGTTTAGAAAGGAGCGTACAAATAAGAAAGGGGGAGGGGTTTGCTTATACGTAAAAAACGGCCTTAAGCCAGTCCTGCGTGAGGACATCTGGGAGGAAAATGATTATGTGGAGTCCTTATGGGTGGAGATTACGGGAGGAACAAAAAATAATAAAATACTGATAGGGGTTTGTTATAAATCTCCAAATATAATGGAAGAAGCTGAAAATGTACTAATAAAACAAATAGATGAGGCCGCAAAGCAGAATAAAGTCATTATTATGGGGGATTTCAACTACCCAGATATCAACTGGGAGGCAGAAACCTGCAGATCCAACAAAGGGAGCAGGTTCTTGTCAGTAATAAAAGACAATTACCTATCGCAACTAGTGCAGGACCCAACAAGAGGCCAGGCCCTTTTAGACCTAATTTTAACAAATGAACCTGACACACTATCAAAAGTGGAGGTTGGGGGACATCTGGGTAATAGTGACCATAACAGAATAAGTTTTCTTGTACACATTAAGAAGACGTTCATTAGAGGGGGTACAAAAACACTAAACTTCAGGAAGGCAAATTTTAACCAGCTGAGAGAGGAGCCTAGCAGCATAAACTGGGACAATGTCCTCAACGTGACGGGAACACAAACTAAATGGGACATCTTCAAAAATATACTAAATAAGAGCACTAGAAAACACATACCCTATGGGAATAAGCGGGCTAGAAATCATAGAAAACCAATATGGCTAACTAAAACAGTACAGAATGCAATGAGGGATAAAAAGGAAGCATTTAAAGTACTAAAACAAGAGAGTAGCGACACAGCATTAAAAAACTATAACAGAGAAAAATAAATTGTGCAAAAAACAAATAAAGGAGGCGAAGATTGAGGCTGAGAGAAAAATTGCCAAGGAAAGTAAAAGTAATCCAAAATTATTCTTCAATTACATAAATAATAAGAGAATAAAAACTGACAATGTCGGCACTCTCAAAAATAATCTGGGTGTAATGGTGGAGGAGGATGAGGAAAGAGCACAAGTATTAAATGCCTTCTTCTCTACAGTGTTTACACAAGAATATCCATTGGCCGGCAACATGATTAGGGGTAATGTTAACTCTCAATTAAATGTCACCTGCTTAACCCAGGAAGAAGTGCAGCGCCGCCTGCAAAACACTAAAATAGAGAAATCGCCCGGTCCAGATGGTATACACCCCCGAGTTCTGAGGGAATTAAGCATGGTCATAGATAGACCCTTGTATCTAATATTTAAGGATTCAGTAATGACTGGGTCTGTTCCACAGGATTGGCGAATAGCAAATGTGGTGCCAATTTTCAAAAAGGGGTGTAAAAGGGAACCTGGAAACTATAGGCCAGTAAGTTTAACTTCTGTGGTGGGAAAGATATTTGAGGGCTTTCTAAGAGATGCTATCCTGGGGTATCTCAATGTAAATAATCTTATAACACCCAATCAGCATGGGTTTATGAGGAATCGGTCCTGTCAGACTAATCTGATCAGCTTCTATGAGGAGGTCAGTTCAAGACTGGACATGGCTAATGCAGTAGACGTGGTGTACCTGGACTTTTCAAAGGCTTTTGATACTGTTCCAGATAAACGGTTGGGATGCAAAATGAGATTGTTGGGACTGGGGGGAAACATATGCATTTGGGTTAGCAACTGGCTCACTGATAGGAAACAGAGGGTACTTGTTAATGGTAAATATTCAGACGGGGCCACAGTCACCAGTGGGGTGCCGCAGGGGTCAGTATTAGGTCCTCTCTTGTTTAACATCTTTATTAATGACCTGGTAGAGGGTTTACAAAGCAGGGTGTCTATATTTGCAGATGATACTAAACTTTGTAGGGTAATCAATAATGAGGAGGATAGTAGAATATTACAAGGGGATCTAAGGAAACTGGAAGCATGGGCGGAGACTTGGCAAATGAAGTTTAATGTTGACAAATGTAAAGTAATGCACTTTGGGCGACGTAATAAAATGTATGACTATGTACTAAATAGTAAATTACTGGGTAAGACTGTCAATGAAAAAGACTTAGGGATTTTGGTGGACAGCAAGCTTACCTTTAATGACCAGTGTCAGGCAGCTGCTGCCAAGGCAAATAAAATTATGGGATGCATCAAAAGAGGTCTAGATTCTCATGACAAGGACATAGTTATGCCTCTATACAAATCACTGGTACGGCCACACTTAGAATATTGTGCACAATTTTGGACCCCGATATACAAGAAAGACATACGTGAACTTGAAAAAGTGCAAAGACGGGCAACCAAAATGATTAGGGGAATGGGTGGACTGGAGTACAACGATAGATTAACAAACTTGGGGTTATTCAGCTTAGAGAAAAGACGTCTACGGGGAGATCTAATAACAATGTACAAATACATGAAGGGACAATACAAAGAACTTTCTAAGGATCTTTTTACTCCTAGGCCAGTGACAGTGACAAGAGGACATCCACTACGTATGGAGGAGAGAAGGTTTCACCAGAAACATAGAAGGGGATTCTTCACAGTAAGAACAGCGAGGCTCTGGAAGTCTCTGCCCCAGGAAGTGGTGATGGCGGATTCACTGAACAAGTTCAAAGTGGGCCTGGATGCCTTTCTTGAAGAGAAAAATATAATGGGTTATGGTCTCTAGATTTTAAGGACACGTTGATCCAGGGTTTTATACTGACTGCCAGATTTGGAGTCGGGAAGGAATTTTTTCCTCTGAAATAGGGCAATTGGCATGAGCCTCATGGGGGTTTTTGCCTTCCCCTGGATCAACACTGTAGGGGATTGTATGGCTATAGGTTGGACTTGATGGACTCATGTCTTTATCCAACTTCATCTACTATGTAACTATGAATGGCAGGTATGGAAAGCGGCGGGTTCAGGCCTGAAGCGGAGAACTTGCTGCATCACCATAACAGTTGAAACTCTAACGTTCCAACGGTGTGACTGAATGAGTGGACTGTCGCTCATCCACTAGAGGGAGACAAAGGCCACCTGGAATGCTTTGCTTACACTGTGGCAGCGGCGGCAGCAGCAGCGTGCCTCTCTGCCAGCAACCCGGTTGCGATAGTCTAACCATCTGAGTGTACTGCACAGGTACGCAGCATCGAGCAACAAACTAGCAAGCGAGAGGAAGCAAGGAACGAGCACTGTCTTTCAACCAGAGAAAATCAGGGGAAAGCGCGAACGCAGTCCCCCACTACCACAAATTATGCAGTCGAGTTTCCCGCATTTGGGGAAATCGCAGGGATCAGCACACCCGGAGTGCAATGGATGAGCCTCACCCTGGGAGAACCACCTTCATGATCATGGTATCTCCCCTGCCAGGTAAGTATGAGTTATTCACCGACTGCTAGGCCAGCGCCCCTCCCCCGCAGCCCTGCCGCATTGGGGAGGCATTGGCCCTTGGCCAACAGAGGTCCGCATGGTGCAATGCCACACCGCATGCGTTTTCCTCGGTAGGCGGCCGTAGCACAGGCTGCGCTCCATTCCTCGCCCCGACACCCCGCTGCCTGCATTCAAATGTTCCCGGCTAGGCATTTCCAAGATGCAGTGCAGCAAGGGCATTAGCATAAAACGAAAGGGGAGGGGGCGAATGGGTGGCGGCTTCCAGAAACCGAG
Source organism: Leptodactylus fuscus (assembly GCF_031893055.1). Classification (NCBI taxonomy): domain Eukaryota; kingdom Metazoa; phylum Chordata; class Amphibia; order Anura; family Leptodactylidae; genus Leptodactylus; species Leptodactylus fuscus. The sequence continues at coordinate 35,546,776 of NC_134265.1, read as the reverse complement.
CTCCGGCTGGGCAGCAGAGTCAGGCACGAGGCAGCTGCGTGCCTTTGGTTTACTTAAGCCGGGATGGCTCATTAGAATTAGAAGAGAAGATGGCTAGACGGTTGGAGGAGTGTTTAAACTAGGTACTGGGGGGAGAGGGTAACATGTAGAGGGCAAGATAGTGTAGAAATGGAAAGAGGGCTAGATACTGAAACTGGGGGTGGAGCAGGGGGTCGGGTTAGAGCAGTCAGTAGGCAGTGGAAGAGTAGGGAAGATAAATCTATGAAATGTATGCATACGAATGCCCGAAGTCTTACTAACAAGATGGAGGAACTAGAAGTGATGATGTTGGAAGACAATTATGACATGGTGGGGGGTAAGTGAGACATGGCTGGACTCTAGCTATGACTGGGCTGTAAATAAACAAGGGTACAGTATGTTTAGAAAGGAGCGTACAAATAAGAAAGGGGGAGGGGTTTGCTTATACGTAAAAAACGGCCTTAAGCCAGTCCTGCGTGAGGACATCTGGGAGGAAAATGATTATGTGGAGTCCTTATGGGTGGAGATTACGGGAGGAACAAAAAATAATAAAATACTGATAGGGGTTTGTTATAAATCTCCAAATATAATGGAAGAAGCTGAAAATGTACTAATAAAACAAATAGATGAGGCCGCAAAGCAGAATAAAGTCATTATTATGGGGGATTTCAACTACCCAGATATCAACTGGGAGGCAGAAACCTGCAGATCCAACAAAGGGAGCAGGTTCTTGTCAGTAATAAAAGACAATTACCTATCGCAACTAGTGCAGGACCCAACAAGAGGCCAGGCCCTTTTAGACCTAATTTTAACAAATGAACCTGACACACTATCAAAAGTGGAGGTTGGGGGACATCTGGGTAATAGTGACCATAACAGAATAAGTTTTCTTGTACACATTAAGAAGACGTTCATTAGAGGGGGTACAAAAACACTAAACTTCAGGAAGGCAAATTTTAACCAGCTGAGAGAGGAGCCTAGCAGCATAAACTGGGACAATGTCCTCAACGTGACGGGAACACAAACTAAATGGGACATCTTCAAAAATATACTAAATAAGAGCACTAGAAAACACATACCCTATGGGAATAAGCGGGCTAGAAATCATAGAAAACCAATATGGCTAACTAAAACAGTACAGAATGCAATGAGGGATAAAAAGGAAGCATTTAAAGTACTAAAACAAGAGAGTAGCGACACAGCATTAAAAAACTATAACAGAGAAAAATAAATTGTGCAAAAAACAAATAAAGGAGGCGAAGATTGAGGCTGAGAGAAAAATTGCCAAGGAAAGTAAAAGTAATCCAAAATTATTCTTCAATTACATAAATAATAAGAGAATAAAAACTGACAATGTCGGCACTCTCAAAAATAATCTGGGTGTAATGGTGGAGGAGGATGAGGAAAGAGCACAAGTATTAAATGCCTTCTTCTCTACAGTGTTTACACAAGAATATCCATTGGCCGGCAACATGATTAGGGGTAATGTTAACTCTCAATTAAATGTCACCTGCTTAACCCAGGAAGAAGTGCAGCGCCGCCTGCAAAACACTAAAATAGAGAAATCGCCCGGTCCAGATGGTATACACCCCCGAGTTCTGAGGGAATTAAGCATGGTCATAGATAGACCCTTGTATCTAATATTTAAGGATTCAGTAATGACTGGGTCTGTTCCACAGGATTGGCGAATAGCAAATGTGGTGCCAATTTTCAAAAAGGGGTGTAAAAGGGAACCTGGAAACTATAGGCCAGTAAGTTTAACTTCTGTGGTGGGAAAGATATTTGAGGGCTTTCTAAGAGATGCTATCCTGGGGTATCTCAATGTAAATAATCTTATAACACCCAATCAGCATGGGTTTATGAGGAATCGGTCCTGTCAGACTAATCTGATCAGCTTCTATGAGGAGGTCAGTTCAAGACTGGACATGGCTAATGCAGTAGACGTGGTGTACCTGGACTTTTCAAAGGCTTTTGATACTGTTCCAGATAAACGGTTGGGATGCAAAATGAGATTGTTGGGACTGGGGGGAAACATATGCATTTGGGTTAGCAACTGGCTCACTGATAGGAAACAGAGGGTACTTGTTAATGGTAAATATTCAGACGGGGCCACAGTCACCAGTGGGGTGCCGCAGGGGTCAGTATTAGGTCCTCTCTTGTTTAACATCTTTATTAATGACCTGGTAGAGGGTTTACAAAGCAGGGTGTCTATATTTGCAGATGATACTAAACTTTGTAGGGTAATCAATAATGAGGAGGATAGTAGAATATTACAAGGGGATCTAAGGAAACTGGAAGCATGGGCGGAGACTTGGCAAATGAAGTTTAATGTTGACAAATGTAAAGTAATGCACTTTGGGCGACGTAATAAAATGTATGACTATGTACTAAATAGTAAATTACTGGGTAAGACTGTCAATGAAAAAGACTTAGGGATTTTGGTGGACAGCAAGCTTACCTTTAATGACCAGTGTCAGGCAGCTGCTGCCAAGGCAAATAAAATTATGGGATGCATCAAAAGAGGTCTAGATTCTCATGACAAGGACATAGTTATGCCTCTATACAAATCACTGGTACGGCCACACTTAGAATATTGTGCACAATTTTGGGCCCCGATATACAAGAAAGACATACGTGAACTTGAAAAAGTGCAAAGACGGGCAACCAAAATGATTAGGGGAATGGGTGGACTGGAGTACAACGATAGATTAACAAACTTGGGGTTATTCAGCTTAGAGAAAAGACGTCTACGGGGAGATCTAATAACAATGTACAAATACATGAAGGGACAATACAAAGAACTTTCTAAGGATCTTTTTACTCCTAGGCCAGTGACAGTGACAAGAGGACATCCACTACGTATGGAGGAGAGAAGGTTTCACCAGAAACATAGAAGGGGATTCTTCACAGTAAGAACAGCGAGGCTCTGGAAGTCTCTGCCCCAGGAAGTGGTGATGGCGGATTCACTGAACAAGTTCAAAGTGGGCCTGGATGCCTTTCTTGAAGAGAAAAATATAATGGGTTATGGTCTCTAGATTTTAAGGACACGTTGATCCAGGGTTTTATACTGACTGCCAGATTTGGAGTCGGGAAGGAATTTTTTCCTCTGAAATAGGGCAATTGGCATGAGCCTCATGGGGGTTTTTGCCTTCCCCTGGATCAACACTGTAGGGGATTGTAGGGCTATAGGTTGGACTTGATGGACTCATGTCTTTATCCAACTTCATCTACTATGTAACTATGAATGGCAGGTATGGAAAGCGGCGGGTTCAGGCCTGAAGCGGAGAACTTGCTGCATCACCATAACAGTTGAAACTCTAACGTTCCAAAGGTGTGACTGAATGAGTGGACTGTCGCTCATCCACTAGAGGGAGACAAAGGCCACCTGGAATGCTTTGCTTACACTGTGGCAGCGGCGGCAGCAGCAGCAGCGTGCCTCTCTGCCAGCAACCCGGTTGCGATAGTCTAACCATCTGAGTGTACTGCACAGGTACGCAGCATCGAGCAACAAACTAGCAAGCGAGAGGAAGCAAGGAACGAGCACTGTCTTTCAACCAGAGAAAATCAGGGGAAAGCGCGAACGCAGTCCCCCACTACCACAAATTATGCAGTCGAGTTTCCCGCATTTGGGGAAATCGCAGGGGTCAGCACACCCGGAGTGCAATGGATGAGCCTCACCCTGGGAGAACCACCTTCATGATCATGGTATCTCCCCTGCCAGGTAAGTATGAGTTATTCACCGACTGCTAGGCCAGCGCCCCTCCCCCGCAGCCCTGCCGCATTGGGGAGGCATTGGCCCTTGGCCAACAGAGGTCCGCATGGTGCAATGCCACACCGCATGCGTTTTCCTCGGTAGGCGGCCGTAGCACAGGCTGCGCTCCATTCCTCGCCCCGACACCCCGCTGCCTGCATTCAAATGTTCCCGGCTAGGCATTTCCAAGATGCAGTGCAGCAAGGGCATTAGCATAAAACGAAAGGGGAGGGGGCGAATGGGTGGCGGCTTCCAGAAACCGAGCTCCGGCTGGGCAGCAGAGTCAGGCACGAGGCAGCTGCGTGCCTTTGGTTTACTTAAGCCGGGATGGCTCATTAGAATTAGAAGAGAAGATGGCTAGACGGTTGGAGGAGTGTTTAAACTAGGTACTGGGGGGAGAGGGTAACATGTAGAGGGCAAGATAGTGTAGAAATGGAAAGAGGGCTAGATACTGAAACTGGGGGTGGAGCAGGGGGTCGGGTTAGAGCAGTCAGTAGGCAGTGGAAGAGTAGGGAAGATAAATCTATGAAATGTATGCATACGAATGCCCGAAGTCTTACTAACAAGATGGAGGAACTAGAAGTGATGATGTTGGAAGACAATTATGACATGGTGGGGGGTAAGTGAGACATGGCTGGACTCTAGCTATGACTGGGCTGTAAATAAACAAGGGTACAGTATGTTTAGAAAGGAGCGTACAAATAAGAAAGGGGGAGGGGTTTGCTTATACGTAAAAAACGGCCTTAAGCCAGTCCTGCGTGAGGACATCTGGGAGGAAAATGATTATGTGGAGTCCTTACGGGTGGAGATTACGGGAGGAACAAAAAATAATAAAATACTGATAGGGGTTTGTTATAAATCTCCAAATATAATGGAAGAAGCTGAAAATGTACTAATAAAACAAATAGATGAGGCCGCAAAGCAGAATAAAGTCATTATTATGGGGGATTTCAACTACCCAGATATCAACTGGGAGGCAGAAACCTGCAGATCCAACAAAGGGAGCAGGTTCTTGTCAGTAATAAAAGACAATTACCTATCGCAACTAGTGCAGGACCCAACAAGAGGCCAGGCCCTTTTAGACCTAATTTTAACAAATGAACCTGACACACTATCAAAAGTGGAGGTTGGGGGACATCTGGGTAATAGTGACCATAACAGAATAAGTTTTCTTGTACACATTAAGAAGACGTTCATTAGAGGGGGTACAAAAACACTAAACTTCAGGAAGGCAAATTTTAACCAGCTGAGAGAGGAGCCTAGCAGCATAAACTGGGACAATGTCCTCAACGTGACGGGAACACAAACTAAATGGGACATCTTCAAAAATATACTAAATAAGAGCACTAGAAAACACATACCCTATGGGAATAAGCGGGCTAGAAATCATAGAAAACCAATATGGCTAACTAAAACAGTACAGAATGCAATGAGGGATAAAAAGGAAGCATTTAAAGTACTAAAACAAGAGAGTAGCGACACAGCATTAAAAAACTATAACAGAGAAAAATAAATTGTGCAAAAAACAAATAAAGGAGGCGAAGATTGAGGCTGAGAGAAAAATTGCCAAGGAAAGTAAAAGTAATCCAAAATTATTCTTCAATTACATAAATAATAAGAGAATAAAAACTGACAATGTCGGCACTCTCAAAAATAATCTGGGTGTAATGGTGGAGGAGGATGAGGAAAGAGCACAAGTATTAAATGCCTTCTTCTCTACAGTGTTTACACAAGAATATCCATTGGCCGGCAACATGATTAGGGGTAATGTTAACTCTCAATTAAATGTCACCTGCTTAACCCAGGAAGAAGTGCAGCGCCGCCTGCAAAACACTAAAATAGAGAAATCGCCCGGTCCAGATGGTATACACCCCCGAGTTCTGAGGGAATTAAGCATGGTCATAGATAGACCCTTGTATCTAATATTTAAGGATTCAGTAATGACTGGGTCTGTTCCACAGGATTGGCGAATAGCAAATGTGGTGCCAATTTTCAAAAAGGGGTGTAAAAGGGAACCTGGAAACTATAGGCCAGTAAGTTTAACTTCTGTGGTGGGAAAGATATTTGAGGGCTTTCTAAGAGATGCTATCCTGGGGTATCTCAATGTAAATAATCTTATAACACCCAATCAGCATGGGTTTATGAGGAATCGGTCCTGTCAGACTAATCTGATCAGCTTCTATGAGGAGGTCAGTTCAAGACTGGACATGGCTAATGCAGTAGACGTGGTGTACCTGGACTTTTCAAAGGCTTTTGATACTGTTCCAGATAAACGGTTGGGATGCAAAATGAGATTGTTGGGACTGGGGGGAAACATATGCATTTGGGTTAGCAACTGGCTCACTGATAGGAAACAGAGGGTACTTGTTAATGGTAAATATTCAGACGGGGCCACAGTCACCAGTGGGGTGCCGCAGGGGTCAGTATTAGGTCCTCTCTTGTTTAACATCTTTATTAATGACCTGGTAGAGGGTTTACAAAGCAGGGTGTCTATATTTGCAGATGATACTAAACTTTGTAGGGTAATCAATAATGAGGAGGATAGTAGAATATTACAAGGGGATCTAAGGAAACTGGAAGCATGGGCGGAGACTTGGCAAATGAAGTTTAATGTTGACAAATGTAAAGTAATGCACTTTGGGCGACGTAATAAAATGTATGACTATGTACTAAATAGTAAATTACTGGGTAAGACTGTCAATGAAAAAGACTTAGGGATTTTGGTGGACAGCAAGCTTACCTTTAATGACCAGTGTCAGGCAGCTGCTGCCAAGGCAAATAAAATTATGGGATGCATCAAAAGAGGTCTAGATTCTCATGACAAGGACATAGTTATGCCTCTATACAAATCACTGGTACGGCCACACTTAGAATATTGTGCACAATTTTGGGCCCCGATATACAAGAAAGACATACGTGAACTTGAAAAAGTGCAAAGACGGGCAACCAAAATGATTAGGGGAATGGGTGGACTGGAGTACAACGATAGATTAACAAACTTGGGGTTATTCAGCTTAGAGAAAAGACGTCTACGGGGAGATCTAATAACAATGTACAAATACATGAAGGGACAATACAAAGAACTTTCTAAGGATCTTTTTACTCCTAGGCCAGTGACAGTGACAAGAGGACATCCACTACGTATGGAGGAGAGAAGGTTTCACCAGAAACATAGAAGGGGATTCTTCACAGTAAGAACAGCGAGGCTCTGGAAGTCTCTGCCCCAGGAAGTGGTGATGGCGGATTCACTGAACAAGTTCAAAGTGGGCCTGGATGCCTTTCTTGAAGAGAAAAATATAATGGGTTATGGTCTCTAGATTTTAAGGACACGTTGATCCAGGGTTTTATACTGACTGCCAGATTTGGAGTCGGGAAGGAATTTTTTCCTCTGAAATAGGGCAATTGGCATGAGCCTCATGGGGGTTTTTGCCTTCCCCTGGATCAACACTGTAGGGGATTGTATGGCTATAGGTTGGACTTGATGGACTCATGTCTTTATCCAACTTCATCTACTATGTAACTATGAATGGCAGGTATGGAAAGCGGCGGGTTCAGGCCTGAAGCGGAGAACTTGCTGCATCACCATAACAGTTGAAACTCTAACGTTCCAACGGTGTGACTGAATGAGTGGACTGTCGCTCATCCACTAGAGGGAGACAAAGGCCACCTGGAATGCTTTGCTTACACTGTGGCAGCGGCGGCAGCAGCAGCGTGCCTCTCTGCCAGCAACCCGGTTGCGATAGTCTAACCATCTGAGTGTACTGCACAGGTACGCAGCATCGAGCAACAAACTAGCAAGCGAGAGGAAGCAAGGAACGAGCACTGTCTTTCAACCAGAGAATATCAGGGGAAAGCGCGAACGCAGTCCCCCACTACCACAAATTATGCAGTCGAGTTTCCCGCATTTGGGGAAATCGCAGGGGTCAGCACACCCGGAGTGCAATGGATGAGCCTCACCCTGGGAGAACCACCTTCATGATCATGGTATCTCCCCTGCCAGGTAAGTATGAGTTATTCACCGACTGCTAGGCCAGCGCCCCTCCCCCGCAGCCCTGCCGCATTGGGGAGGCATTGGCCCTTGGCCAACAGAGGTCCGCATGGTGCAATGCCACACCGCATGCGTTTTCCTCGGTAGGCGGCCGTAGCACAGGCTGCGCTCCATTCCTCGCCCCGACACCCCGCTGCCTGCATTCAAATGTTCCCGGCTAGGCATTTCCAAGATGCAGTGCAGCAAGGGCATTAGCATAAAACGAAAGGGGAGGGGGCGAATGGGTGGCGGCTTCCAGAAACCGAGCTCCGGCTGGGCAGCAGAGTCAGGCACGAGGCAGCTGCGTGCCTTTGGTTTACTTAAGCCGGGATGGCTCATTAGAATTAGAAGAGAAGATGGCTAGACGGTTGGAGGAGTGTTTAAACTAGGTACTGGGGGGAGAGGGTAACATGTAGAGGGCAAGATAGTGTAGAAATGGAAAGAGGGCTAGATACTGAAACTGGGGGTGGAGCAGGGGGTCGGGTTAGAGCAGTCAGTAGGCAGTGGAAGAGTAGGGAAGATAAATCTATGAAATGTATGCATACGAATGCCCGAAGTCTTACTAACAAGATGGAGGAACTAGAAGTGATGATGTTGGAAGACAATTATGACATGGTGGGGGGTAAGTGAGACATGGCTGGACTCTAGCTATGACTGGGCTGTAAATAAACAAGGGTACAGTATGTTTAGAAAGGAGCGTACAAATAAGAAAGGGGGAGGGGTTTGCTTATACGTAAAAAACGGCCTTAAGCCAGTCCTGCGTGAGGACATCTGGGAGGAAAATGATTATGTGGAGTCCTTATGGGTGGAGATTACGGGAGGAACAAAAAATAATAAAATACTGATAGGGGTTTGTTATAAATCTCCAAATATAATGGAAGAAGCTGAAAATGTACTAATAAAACAAATAGATGAGGCCGCAAAGCAGAATAAAGTCATTATTATGGGGGATTTCAACTACCCAGATATCAACTGGGAGGCAGAAACCTGCAGATCCAACAAAGGGAGCAGGTTCTTGTCAGTAATAAAAGACAATTACCTATCGCAACTAGTGCAGGACCCAACAAGAGGCCAGGCCCTTTTAGACCTAATTTTAACAAATGAACCTGACACACTATCAAAAGTGGAGGTTGGGGGACATCTGGGTAATAGTGACCATAACAGAATAAGTTTTCTTGTACACATTAAGAAGACGTTCATTAGAGGGGGTACAAAAACACTAAACTTCAGGAAGGCAAATTTTAACCAGCTGAGAGAGGAGCCTAGCAGCATAAACTGGGACAATGTCCTCAACGTGACGGGAACACAAACTAAATGGGACATCTTCAAAAATATACTAAATAAGAGCACTAGAAAACACATACCCTATGGGAATAAGCGGGCTAGAAATCATAGAAAACCAATATGGCTAACTAAAACAGTACAGAATGCAATGAGGGATAAAAAGGAAGCATTTAAAGTACTAAAACAAGAGAGTAGCGACACAGCATTAAAAAACTATAACAGAGAAAAATAAATTGTGCAAAAAACAAATAAAGGAGGCGAAGATTGAGGCTGAGAGAAAAATTGCCAAGGAAAGTAAAAGTAATCCAAAATTATTCTTCAATTACATAAATAATAAGAGAATAAAAACTGACAATGTCGGCACTCTCAAAAATAATCTGGGTGTAATGGTGGAGGAGGATGAGGAAAGAGCACAAGTATTAAATGCCTTCTTCTCTACAGTGTTTACACAAGAATATCCATTGGCCGGCAACATGATTAGGGGTAATGTTAACTCTCAATTAAATGTCACCTGCTTAACCCAGGAAGAAGTGCAGCGCCGCCTGCAAAACACTAAAATAGAGAAATCGCCCGGTCCAGATGGTATACACCCCCGAGTTCTGAGGGAATTAAGCATGGTCATAGATAGACCCTTGTATCTAATATTTAAGGATTCAGTAATGACTGGGTCTGTTCCACAGGATTGGCGAATAGCAAATGTGGTGCCAATTTTCAAAAAGGGGTGTAAAAGGGAACCTGGAAACTATAGGCCAGTAAGTTTAACTTCTGTGGTGGGAAAGATATTTGAGGGCTTTCTAAGAGATGCTATCCTGGGGTATCTCAATGTAAATAATCTTATAACACCCAATCAGCATGGGTTTATGAGGAATCGGTCCTGTCAGACTAATCTGATCAGCTTCTATGAGGAGGTCAGTTCAAGACTGGACATGGCTAATGCAGTAGACGTGGTGTACCTGGACTTTTCAAAGGCTTTTGATACTGTTCCAGATAAACGGTTGGGATGCAAAATGAGATTGTTGGGACTGGGGGGAAACATATGCATTTGGGTTAGCAACTGGCTCACTGATAGGAAACAGAGGGTACTTGTTAATGGTAAATATTCAGACGGGGCCACAGTCACCAGTGGGGTGCCGCAGGGGTCAGTATTAGGTCCTCTCTTGTTTAACATCTTTATTAATGACCTGGTAGAGGGTTTACAAAGCAGGGTGTCTATATTTGCAGATGATACTAAACTTTGTAGGGTAATCAATAATGAGGAGGATAGTAGAATATTGCAAGGGGATCTAAGGAAACTGGAAGCATGGGCGGAGACTTGGCAAATGAAGTTTAATGTTGACAAATGTAAAGTAATGCACTTTGGGCGACGTAATAAAATGTATGACTATGTACTAAATAGTAAATTACTGGGTAAGACTGTCAATGAAAAAGACTTAGGGATTTTGGTGGACAGCAAGCTTACCTTTAATGACCAGTGTCAGGCAGCTGCTGCCAAGGCAAATAAAATTATGGGATGCATCAAAAGAGGTCTAGATTCTCATGACAAGGACATAGTTATGCCTCTATACAAATCACTGGTACGGCCACACTTAGAATATTGTGCACAATTTTGGGCCCCGATATACAAGAAAGACATACGTGAACTTGAAAAAGTGCAAAGACGGGCAACCAAAATGATTAGGGGAATGGGTGGACTGGAGTACAACGATAGATTAACAAACTTGGGGTTATTCAGCTTAGAGAAAAGACGTCTACGGGGAGATCTAATAACAATGTACAAATACATGAAGGGACAATACAAAGAACTTTCTAAGGATCTTTTTACTCCTAGGCCAGTGACAGTGACAAGAGGACATCCACTACGTATGGAGGAGAGAAGGTTTCACCAGAAACATAGAAGGGGATTCTTCACAGTAAGAACAGCGAGGCTCTGGAAGTCTCTGCCCCAGGAAGTGGTGATGGCGGATTCACTGAACAAGTTCAAAGTGGGCCTGGATGCCTTTCTTGAAGAGAAAAATATAATGGGTTATGGTCTCTAGATTTTAAGGACACGTTGATCCAGGGTTTTATACTGACTGCCAGATTTGGAGTCGGGAAGGAATTTTTTCCTCTGAAATAGGGCAATTGGCATGAGCCTCATGGGGGTTTTTGCCTTCCCCTGGATCAACACTGTAGGGGATTGTATGGCTATAGGTTGGACTTGATGGACTCATGTCTTTATCCAACTTCATCTACTATGTAACTATGAATGGCAGGTATGGAAAGCGGCGGGTTCAGGCCTGAAGCGGAGAACTTGCTGCATCACCATAACAGTTGAAACTCTAACGTTCCAACGGTGTGACTGAATGAGTGGACTGTCGCTCATCCACTAGAGGGAGACAAAGGCCACCTGGAATGCTTTGCTTACACTGTGGCAGCGGCGGCAGCAGCAGCAGCAGCGTGCCTCTCTGCCAGCAACCCGGTTGCGATAGTCTAACCATCTGAGTGTACTGCACAGGTACGCAGCATCGAGCAACAAACTAGCAAGCGAGAGGAAGCAAGGAACGAGCACTGTCTTTCAACCAGAGAAAATCAGGGGAAAGCGCGAACGCAGTCCCCCACTACCACAAATTATGCAGTCGAGTTTCCCGCATTTGGGGAAATCACAGGGGTCAGCACACCCGGAGTGCAATGGATGAGCCTCACCCTGGGAGAACCACCTTCATGATCATGGTATCTCCCCTGCCAGGTAAGTATGAGTTATTCACCGACTGCTAGGCCAGCGCCCCTCCCCCGCAGCCCTGCCGCATTGGGGAGGCATTGGCCCTTGGCCAACAGAGGTCCGCATGGTGCAATGCCACACCGCATGCGTTTTCCTCGGTAGGCGGCCGTAGCACAGGCTGCGCTCCATTCCTCGCCCCGACACCCCGCTGCCTGCATTCAAATGTTCCCGGCTAGGCATTTCCAAGATGCAGTGCAGCAAGGGCATTAGCATAAAACGAAAGGGGAGGGGGCGAATGGGTGGCGGCTTCCAGAAACCGAGCTCCGGCTGGGCAGCAGAGTCAGGCACGAGGCAGCTGCGTGCCTTTGGTTTACTTAAGCCGGGATGGCTCATTAGAATTAGAAGAGAAGATGGCTAGACGGTTGGAGGAGTGTTTAAACTAGGTACTGGGGGGAGAGGGTAACATGTAGAGGGCAAGATAGTGTAGAAATGGAAAGAGGGCTAGATACTGAAACTGGGGGTGGAGCAGGGGGTCGGGTTAGAGCAGTCAGTAGGCAGTGGAAGAGTAGGGAAGATAAATCTATGAAATGTATGCATACGAATGCCCGAAGTCTTACTAACAAGATGGAGGAACTAGAAGTGATGATGTTGGAAGACAATTATGACATGGTGGGGGGTAAGTGAGACATGGCTGGACTCTAGCTATGACTGGGCTGTAAATAAACAAGGGTACAGTATGTTTAGAAAGGAGCGTACAAATAAGAAAGGGGGAGGGGTTTGCTTATACGTAAAAAACGGCCTTAAGCCAGTCCTGCGTGAGGACATCTGGGAGGAAAATGATTATGTGGAGTCCTTATGGGTGGAGATTACGGGAGGAACAAAAAATAATAAAATACTGATAGGGGTTTGTTATAAATCTCCAAATATAATGGAAGAAGCTGAAAATGTACTAATAAAACAAATAGATGAGGCCGCAAAGCAGAATAAAGTCATTATTATGGGGGATTTCAACTACCCAGATATCAACTGGGAGGCAGAAACCTGCAGATCCAACAAAGGGAGCAGGTTCTTGTCAGTAATAAAAGACAATTACCTATCGCAACTAGTGCAGGACCCAACAAGAGGCCAGGCCCTTTTAGACCTAATTTTAACAAATGAACCTGACACACTATCAAAAGTGGAGGTTGGGGGACATCTGGGTAATAGTGACCATAACAGAATAAGTTTTCTTGTACACATTAAGAAGACGTTCATTAGAGGGGGTACAAAAACACTAAACTTCAGGAAGGCAAATTTTAACCAGCTGAGAGAGGAGCCTAGCAGCATAAACTGGGACAATGTCCTCAACGTGACGGGAACACAAACTAAATGGGACATCTTCAAAAATATACTAAATAAGAGCACTAGAAAACACATACCCTATGGGAATAAGCGGGCTAGAAATCATAGAAAACCAATATGGCTAACTAAAACAGTACAGAATGCAATGAGGGATAAAAAGGAAGCATTTAAAGTACTAAAACAAGAGAGTAGCGACACAGCATTAAAAAACTATAACAGAGAAAAATAAATTGTGCAAAAAACAAATAAAGGAGGCGAAGATTGAGGCTGAGAGAAAAATTGCCAAGGAAAGTAAAAGTAATCCAAAATTATTCTTCAATTACATAAATAATAAGAGAATAAAAACTGACAATGTCGGCACTCTCAAAAATAATCTGGGTGTAATGGTGGAGGAGGATGAGGAAAGAGCACAAGTATTAAATGCCTTCTTCTCTACAGTGTTTACACAAGAATATCCATTGGCCGGCAACATGATTAGGGGTAATGTTAACTCTCAATTAAATGTCACCTGCTTAACCCAGGAAGAAGTGCAGCGCCGCCTGCAAAACACTAAAATAGAGAAATCGCCCGGTCCAGATGGTATACACCCCCGAGTTCTGAGGGAATTAAGCATGGTCATAGATAGACCCTTGTATCTAATATTTAAGGATTCAGTAATGACTGGGTCTGTTCCACAGGATTGGCGAATAGCAAATGTGGTGCCAATTTTCAAAAAGGGGTGTAAAAGGGAACCTGGAAACTATAGGCCAGTAAGTTTAACTTCTGTGGTGGGAAAGATATTTGAGGGCTTTCTAAGAGATGCTATCCTGGGGTATCTCAATGTAAATAATCTTATAACACCCAATCAGCATGGGTTTATGAGGAATCGGTCCTGTCAGACTAATCTGATCAGCTTCTATGAGGAGGTCAGTTCAAGACTGGACATGGCTAATGCAGTAGACGTGGTGTACCTGGACTTTTCAAAGGCTTTTGATACTGTTCCAGATAAACGGTTGGGATGCAAAATGAGATTGTTGGGACTGGGGGGAAACATATGCATTTGGGTTAGCAACTGGCTCACTGATAGGAAACAGAGGGTACTTGTTAATGGTAAATATTCAGACGGGGCCACAGTCACCAGTGGGGTGCCGCAGGGGTCAGTATTAGGTCCTCTCTTGTTTAACATCTTTATTAATGACCTGGTAGAGGGTTTACAAAGCAGGGTGTCTATATTTGCAGATGATACTAAACTTTGTAGGGTAATCAATAATGAGGAGGATAGTAGAATATTACAAGGGGATCTAAGGAAACTGGAAGCATGGGCGGAGACTTGGCAAATGAAGTTTAATGTTGACAAATGTAAAGTAATGCACTTTGGGCGACGTAATAAAATGTATGACTATGTACTAAATAGTAAATTACTGGGTAAGACTGTCAATGAAAAAGACTTAGGGATTTTGGTGGACAGCAAGCTTACCTTTAATGACCAGTGTCAGGCAGCTGCTGCCAAGGCAAATAAAATTATGGGATGCATCAAAAGAGGTCTAGATTCTCATGACAAGGACATAGTTATGCCTCTATACAAATCACTGGTACGGCCACACTTAGAATATTGTGCACAATTTTGGGCCCCGATATACAAGAAAGACATACGTGAACTTGAAAAAGTGCAAAGACGGGCAACCAAAATGATTAGGGGAATGGGTGGACTGGAGTACAACGATAGATTAACAAACTTGGGGTTATTCAGCTTAGAGAAAAGACGTCTACGGGGAGATCTAATAACAATGTACAAATACATGAAGGGACAATACAAAGAACTTTCTAAGGATCTTTTTACTCCTAGGCCAGTGACAGTGACAAGAGGACATCCACTACGTATGGAGGAGAGAAGGTTTCACCAGAAACATAGAAGGGGATTCTTCACAGTAAGAACAGCGAGGCTCTGGAAGTCTCTGCCCCAGGAAGTGGTGATGGCGGATTCACTGAACAAGTTCAAAGTGGGCCTGGATGCCTTTCTTGAAGAGAAAAATATAATGGGTTATGGTCTCTAGATTTTAAGGACACGTTGATCCAGGGTTTTATACTGACTGCCAGATTTGGAGTCGGGAAGGAATTTTTTCCTCTGAAATAGGGCAATTGGCATGAGCCTCATGGGGGTTTTTGCCTTCCCCTGGATCAACACTGTAGGGGATTGTATGGCTATAGGTTGGACTTGATGGACTCATGTCTTTATCCAACTTCATCTACTATGTAACTATGAATGGCAGGTATGGAAAGCGGCGGGTTCAGGCCTGAAGCGGAGAACTTGCTGCATCACCATAACAGTTGAAACTCTAACGTTCCAACGGTGTGACTGAATGAGTGGACTGTCGCTCATCCACTAGAGGGAGACAAAGGCCACCTGGAATGCTTTGCTTACACTGTGGCAGCGGCGGCAGCAGCAGCAGCAGCGTGCCTCTCTGCCAGCAACCCGGTTGCGATAGTCTAACCATCTGAGTGTACTGCACAGGTACGCAGCATCGAGCAACAAACTAGCAAGCGAGAGGAAGCAAGGAACGAGCACTGTCTTTCAACCAGAGAAAATCAGGGGAAAGCGCGAACGCAGTCCCCCACTACCACAAATTATGCAGTCGAGTTTCCCACATTTGGGTCATTAGAATCAGCACACCCGGAGTGCAATGGATGAGCCTCACCCTGGGAGAACCACCTTCATGATCATGGTATCTCCCCTGCCAGGTAAGTATGAGTTATTCACCGACTGCTAGGCCAGCGCCCCTCCCCCGCAGCCCTGCCGCATTGGGGAGGCATTGGCCCTTGGCCAACAGAGGTCCGCATGGTGCAATGCCACACCGCATGCGTTTTCCTCGGTAGGCGGCCGTAGCACAGGCTGCGCTCCATTCCTCGCCCCGACACCCCGCTGCCTGCATTCAAATGTTCCCGGCTAGGCATTTCCAAGATGCAGTGCAGCAAGGGCATTAGCATAAAACGAAAGGGGAGGGGGCGAATGGGTGGCGGCTTCCAGAAACCGAGCTCCGGCTGGGCAGCAGAGTCAGGCACGAGGCAGCTGCGTGCCTTTGGTTTACTTAAGCCGGGATGGCTCATTAGAATTAGAAGAGAAGATGGCTAGACGGTTGGAGGAGTGTTTAAACTAGGTACTGGGGGGAGAGGGTAACATGTAGAGGGCAAGATAGTGTAGTAATGGAAAGAGGGCTAGATACTGAAACTGGGGGTGGAGCAGGGGGTCGGGTTAGAGCAGTCAGTAGGCAGTGGAAGAGTAGGGAAGATAAATCTATGAAATGTATGCATACGAATGCCCGAAGTCTTACTAACAAGATGGAGGAACTAGAAGTGATGATGTTGGAAGACAATTATGACATGGTGGGGGGTAAGTGAGACATGGCTGGACTCTAGCTATGACTGGGCTGTAAATAAACAAGGGTACAGTATGTTTAGAAAGGAGCGTACAAATAAGAAAGGGGGAGGGGTTTGCTTATACGTAAAAAACGGCCTTAAGCCAGTCCTGCGTGAGGACATCTGGGAGGAAAATGATTATGTGGAGTCCTTATGGGTGGAGATTACGGGAGGAACAAAAAATAATAAAATACTGATAGGGGTTTGTTATAAATCTCCAAATATAATGGAAGAAGCTGAAAATGTACTAATAAAACAAATAGATGAGGCCGCAAAGCAGAATAAAGTCATTATTATGGGGGATTTCAACTACCCAGATATCAACTGGGAGGCAGAAACCTGCAGATCCAACAAAGGGAGCAGGTTCTTGTCAGTAATAAAAGACAATTACCTATCGCAACTAGTGCAGGACCCAACAAGAGGCCAGGCCCTTTTAGACCTAATTTTAACAAATGAACCTGACACACTATCAAAAGTGGAGGTTGGGGGACATCTGGGTAATAGTGACCATAACAGAATAAGTTTTCTTGTACACATTAAGAAGACGTTCATTAGAGGGGGTACAAAAACACTAAACTTCAGGAAGGCAAATTTTAACCAGCTGAGAGAGGAGCCTAGCAGCATAAACTGGGACAATGTCCTCAACGTGACGGGAACACAAACTAAATGGGACATCTTCAAAAATATACTAAATAAGAGCACTAGAAAACACATACCCTATGGGAATAAGCGGGCTAGAAATCATAGAAAACCAATATGGCTAACTAAAACAGTACAGAATGCAATGAGGGATAAAAAGGAAGCATTTAAAGTACTAAAACAAGAGAGTAGCGACACAGCATTAAAAAACTATAACAGAGAAAAATAAATTGTGCAAAAAACAAATAAAGGAGGCGAAGATTGAGGCTGAGAGAAAAATTGCCAAGGAAAGTAAAAGTAATCCAAAATTATTCTTCAATTACATAAATAATAAGAGAATAAAAACTGACAATGTCGGCACTCTCAAAAATAATCTGGGTGTAATGGTGGAGGAGGATGAGGAAAGAGCACAAGTATTAAATGCCTTCTTCTCTACAGTGTTTACACAAGAATATCCATTGGCCGGCAACATGATTAGGGGTAATGTTAACTCTCAATTAAATGTCACCTGCTTAACCCAGGAAGAAGTGCAGCGCCGCCTGCAAAACACTAAAATAGAGAAATCGCCCGGTCCAGATGGTATACACCCCCGAGTTCTGAGGGAATTAAGCATGGTCATAGATAGACCCTTGTATCTAATATTTAAGGATTCAGTAATGACTGGGTCTGTTCCACAGGATTGGCGAATAGCAAATGTGGTGCCAATTTTCAAAAAGGGGTGTAAAAGGGAACCTGGAAACTATAGGCCAGTAAGTTTAACTTCTGTGGTGGGAAAGATATTTGAGGGCTTTCTAAGAGATGCTATCCTGGGGTATCTCAATGTAAATAATCTTATAACACCCAATCAGCATGGGTTTATGAGGAATCGGTCCTGTCAGACTAATCTGATCAGCTTCTATGAGGAGGTCAGTTCAAGACTGGACATGGCTAATGCAGTAGACGTGGTGTACCTGGACTTTTCAAAGGCTTTTGATACTGTTCCAGATAAACGGTTGGGATGCAAAATGAGATTGTTGGGACTGGGGGGAAACATATGCATTTGGGTTAGCAACTGGCTCACTGATAGGAAACAGAGGGTACTTGTTAATGGTAAATATTCAGACGGGGCCACAGTCACCAGTGGGGTGCCGCAGGGGTCAGTATTAGGTCCTCTCTTGTTTAACATCTTTATTAATGACCTGGTAGAGGGTTTACAAAGCAGGGTGTCTATATTTGCAGATGATACTAAACTTTGTAGGGTAATCAATAATGAGGAGGATAGTAGAATATTGCAAGGGGATCTAAGGAAACTGGAAGCATGGGCGGAGACTTGGCAAATGAAGTTTAATGTTGACAAATGTAAAGTAATGCACTTTGGGCGACGTAATAAAATGTATGACTATGTACTAAATAGTAAATTACTGGGTAAGACTGTCAATGAAAAAGACTTAGGGATTTTGGTGGACAGCAAGCTTACCTTTAATGACCAGTGTCAGGCAGCTGCTGCCAAGGCAAATAAAATTATGGGATGCATCAAAAGAGGTCTAGATTCTCATGACAAGGACATAGTTATGCCTCTATACAAATCACTGGTACGGCCACACTTAGAATATTGTGCACAATTTTGGGCCCCGATATACAAGAAAGACATACGTGAACTTGAAAAAGTGCAAAGACGGGCAACCAAAATGATTAGGGGAATGGGTGGACTGGAGTACAACGATAGATTAACAAACTTGGGGTTATTCAGCTTAGAGAAAAGACGTCTACGGGGAGATCTAATAACAATGTACAAATACATGAAGGGACAATACAAAGAACTTTCTAAGGATCTTTTTACTCCTAGGCCAGTGACAGTGACAAGAGGACATCCACTACGTATGGAGGAGAGAAGGTTTCACCAGAAACATAGAAGGGGATTCTTCACAGTAAGAACAGCGAGGCTCTGGAAGTCTCTGCCCCAGGAAGTGGTGATGGCGGATTCACTGAACAAGTTCAAAGTGGGCCTGGATGCCTTTCTTGAAGAGAAAAATATAATGGGTTATGGTCTCTAGATTTTAAGGACACGTTGATCCAGGGTTTTATACTGACTGCCAGATTTGGAGTCGGGAAGGAATTTTTTCCTCTGAAATAGGGCAATTGGCATGAGCCTCATGGGGGTTTTTGCCTTCCCCTGGATCAACACTGTAGGGGATTGTATGGCTATAGGTTGGACTTGATGGACTCATGTCTTTATCCAACTTCATCTACTATGTAACTATGAATGGCAGGTATGGAAAGCGGCGGGTTCAGGCCTGAAGCGGAGAACTTGCTGCATCACCATAACAGTTGAAACTCTAACGTTCCAACGGTGTGACTGAATGAGTGGACTGTCGCTCATCCACTAGAGGGAGACAAAGGCCACCTGGAATGCTTTGCTTACACTGTGGCAGCGGCGGCAGCAGCAGCAGCAGCGTGCCTCTCTGCCAGCAACCCGGTTGCGATAGTCTAACCATCTGAGTGTACTGCACAGGTACGCAGCATCGAGCAACAAACTAGCAAGCGAGAGGAAGCAAGGAACGAGCACTGTCTTTCAACCAGAGAAAATCAGGGGAAAGCGCGAACGCAGTCCCCCACTACCACAAATTATGCAGTCGAGTTTCCCGCATTTGGGGAAATCACAGGGGTCAGCACACCCGGAGTGCAATGGATGAGCCTCACCCTGGGAGAACCACCTTCATGATCATGGTATCTCCCCTGCCAGGTAAGTATGAGTTATTCACCGACTGCTAGGCCAGCGCCCCTCCCCCGCAGCCCTGCCGCATTGGGGAGGCATTGGCCCTTGGCCAACAGAGGTCCGCATGGTGCAATGCCACACCGCATGCGTTTTCCTCGGTAGGCGGCCGTAGCACAGGCTGCGCTCCATTCCTCGCCCCGACACCCCGCTGCCTGCATTCAAATGTTCCCGGCTAGGCATTTCCAAGATGCAGTGCAGCAAGGGCATTAGCATAAAACGAAAGGGGAGGGGGCGAATGGGTGGCGGCTTCCAGAAACCGAGCTCCGGCTGGGCAGCAGAGTCAGGCACGAGGCAGCTGCGTGCCTTTGGTTTACTTAAGCCGGGATGGCTCATTAGAATTAGAAGAGAAGATGGCTAGACGGTTGGAGGAGTGTTTAAACTAGGTACTGGGGGGAGAGGGTAACATGTAGAGGGCAAGATAGTGTAGAAATGGAAAGAGGGCTAGATACTGAAACTGGGGGTGGAGCAGGGGGTCGGGTTAGAGCAGTCAGTAGGCAGTGGAAGAGTAGGGAAGATAAATCTATGAAATGTATGCATACGAATGCCCGAAGTCTTACTAACAAGATGGAGGAACTAGAAGTGATGATGTTGGAAGACAATTATGACATGGTGGGGGGTAAGTGAGACATGGCTGGACTCTAGCTATGACTGGGCTGTAAATAAACAAGGGTACAGTATGTTTAGAAAGGAGCGTACAAATAAGAAAGGGGGAGGGGTTTGCTTATACGTAAAAAACGGCCTTAAGCCAGTCCTGCGTGAGGACATCTGGGAGGAAAATGATTATGTGGAGTCCTTATGGGTGGAGATTACGGGAGGAACAAAAAATAATAAAATACTGATAGGGGTTTGTTATAAATCTCCAAATATAATGGAAGAAGCTGAAAATGTACTAATAAAACAAATAGATGAGGCCGCAAAGCAGAATAAAGTCATTATTATGGGGGATTTCAACTACCCAGATATCAACTGGGAGGCAGAAACCTGCAGATCCAACAAAGGGAGCAGGTTCTTGTCAGTAATAAAAGACAATTACCTATCGCAACTAGTGCAGGACCCAACAAGAGGCCAGGCCCTTTTAGACCTAATTTTAACAAATGAACCTGACACACTATCAAAAGTGGAGGTTGGGGGACATCTGGGTAATAGTGACCATAACAGAATAAGTTTTCTTGTACACATTAAGAAGACGTTCATTAGAGGGGGTACAAAAACACTAAACTTCAGGAAGGCAAATTTTAACCAGCTGAGAGAGGAGCCTAGCAGCATAAACTGGGACAATGTCCTCAACGTGACGGGAACACAAACTAAATGGGACATCTTCAAAAATATACTAAATAAGAGCACTAGAAAACACATACCCTATGGGAATAAGCGGGCTAGAAATCATAGAAAACCAATATGGCTAACTAAAACAGTACAGAATGCAATGAGGGATAAAAAGGAAGCATTTAAAGTACTAAAACAAGAGAGTAGCGACACAGCATTAAAAAACTATAACAGAGAAAAATAAATTGTGCAAAAAACAAATAAAGGAGGCGAAGATTGAGGCTGAGAGAAAAATTGCCAAGGAAAGTAAAAGTAATCCAAAATTATTCTTCAATTACATAAATAATAAGAGAATAAAAACTGACAATGTCGGCACTCTCAAAAATAATCTGGGTGTAATGGTGGAGGAGGATGAGGAAAGAGCACAAGTATTAAATGCCTTCTTCTCTACAGTGTTTACACAAGAATATCCATTGGCCGGCAACATGATTAGGGGTAATGTTAACTCTCAATTAAATGTCACCTGCTTAACCCAGGAAGAAGTGCAGCGCCGCCTGCAAAACACTAAAATAGAGAAATCGCCCGGTCCAGATGGTATACACCCCCGAGTTCTGAGGGAATTAAGCATGGTCATAGATAGACCCTTGTATCTAATATTTAAGGATTCAGTAATGACTGGGTCTGTTCCACAGGATTGGCGAATAGCAAATGTGGTGCCAATTTTCAAAAAGGGGTGTAAAAGGGAACCTGGAAACTATAGGCCAGTAAGTTTAACTTCTGTGGTGGGAAAGATATTTGAGGGCTTTCTAAGAGATGCTATCCTGGGGTATCTCAATGTAAATAATCTTATAACACCCAATCAGCATGGGTTTATGAGGAATCGGTCCTGTCAGACTAATCTGATCAGCTTCTATGAGGAGGTCAGTTCAAGACTGGACATGGCTAATGCAGTAGACGTGGTGTACCTGGACTTTTCAAAGGCTTTTGATACTGTTCCAGATAAACGGTTGGGATGCAAAATGAGATTGTTGGGACTGGGGGGAAACATATGCATTTGGGTTAGCAACTGGCTCACTGATAGGAAACAGAGGGTACTTGTTAATGGTAAATATTCAGACGGGGCCACAGTCACCAGTGGGGTGCCGCAGGGGTCAGTATTAGGTCCTCTCTTGTTTAACATCTTTATTAATGACCTGGTAGAGGGTTTACAAAGCAGGGTGTCTATATTTGCAGATGATACTAAACTTTGTAGGGTAATCAATAATGAGGAGGATAGTAGAATATTACAAGGGGATCTAAGGAAACTGGAAGCATGGGCGGAGACTTGGCAAATGAAGTTTAATGTTGACAAATGTAAAGTAATGCACTTTGGGCGACGTAATAAAATGTATGACTATGTACTAAATAGTAAATTACTGGGTAAGACTGTCAATGAAAAAGACTTAGGGATTTTGGTGGACAGCAAGCTTACCTTTAATGACCAGTGTCAGGCAGCTGCTGCCAAGGCAAATAAAATTATGGGATGCATCAAAAGAGGTCTAGATTCTCATGACAAGGACATAGTTATGCCTCTATACAAATCACTGGTACGGCCACACTTAGAATATTGTGCACAATTTTGGGCCCCGATATACAAGAAAGACATACGTGAACTTGAAAAAGTGCAAAGACGGGCAACCAAAATGATTAGGGGAATGGGTGGACTGGAGTACAACGATAGATTAACAAACTTGGGGTTATTCAGCTTAGAGAAAAGACGTCTACGGGGAGATCTAATAACAATGTACAAATACATGAAGGGACAATACAAAGAACTTTCTAAGGATCTTTTTACTCCTAGGCCAGTGACAGTGACAAGAGGACATCCACTACGTATGGAGGAGAGAAGGTTTCACCAGAAACATAGAAGGGGATTCTTCACAGTAAGAACAGCGAGGCTCTGGAAGTCTCTGCCCCAGGAAGTGGTGATGGCGGATTCACTGAACAAGTTCAAAGTGGGCCTGGATGCCTTTCTTGAAGAGAAAAATATAATGGGTTATGGTCTCTAGATTTTAAGGACACGTTGATCCAGGGTTTTATACTGACTGCCAGATTTGGAGTCGGGAAGGAATTTTTTCCTCTGAAATAGGGCAATTGGCATGAGCCTCATGGGGGTTTTTGCCTTCCCCTGGATCAACACTGTAGGGGATTGTATGGCTATAGGTTGGACTTGATGGACTCATGTCTTTATCCAACTTCATCTACTATGTAACTATGAATGGCAGGTATGGAAAGCGGCGGGTTCAGGCCTGAAGCGGAGAACTTGCTGCATCACCATAACAGTTGAAACTCTAACGTTCCAACGGTGTGACTGAATGAGTGGACTGTCGCTCATCCACTAGAGGGAGACAAAGGCCACCTGGAATGCTTTGCTTACACTGTGGCAGCGGCGGCAGCAGCAGCAGCAGCGTGCCTCTCTGCCAGCAACCCGGTTGCGATAGTCTAACCATCTGAGTGTACTGCACAGGTACGCAGCATCGAGCAACAAACTAGCAAGCGAGAGGAAGCAAGGAACGAGCACTGTCTTTCAACCAGAGAAAATCAGGGGAAAGCGCGAACGCAGTCCCCCACTACCACAAATTATGCAGTCGAGTTTCCCACATTTGGGTCATTAGAATCAGCACACCCGGAGTGCAATGGATGAGCCTCACCCTGGGAGAACCACCTTCATGATCATGGTATCTCCCCTGCCAGGTAAGTATGAGTTATTCACCGACTGCTAGGCCAGCGCCCCTCCCCCGCAGCCCTGCCGCATTGGGGAGGCATTGGCCCTTGGCCAACAGAGGTCCGCATGGTGCAATGCCACACCGCATGCGTTTTCCTCGGTAGGCGGCCGTAGCACAGGCTGCGCTCCATTCCTCGCCCCGACACCCCGCTGCCTGCATTCAAATGTTCCCGGCTAGGCATTTCCAAGATGCAGTGCAGCAAGGGCATTAGCATAAAACGAAAGGGGAGGGGGCGAATGGGTGGCGGCTTCCAGAAACCGAGCTCCGGCTGGGCAGCAGAGTCAGGCACGAGGCAGCTGCGTGCCTTTGGTTTACTTAAGCCGGGATGGCTCATTAGAATTAGAAGAGAAGATGGCTAGACGGTTGGAGGAGTGTTTAAACTAGGTACTGGGGGGAGAGGGTAACATGTAGAGGGCAAGATAGTGTAGTAATGGAAAGAGGGCTAGATACTGAAACTGGGGGTGGAGCAGGGGGTCGGGTTAGAGCAGTCAGTAGGCAGTGGAAGAGTAGGGAAGATAAATCTATGAAATGTATGCATACGAATGCCCGAAGTCTTACTAACAAGATGGAGGAACTAGAAGTGATGATGTTGGAAGACAATTATGACATGGTGGGGGGTAAGTGAGACATGGCTGGACTCTAGCTATGACTGGGCTGTAAATAAACAAGGGTACAGTATGTTTAGAAAGGAGCGTACAAATAAGAAAGGGGGAGGGGTTTGCTTATACGTAAAAAACGGCCTTAAGCCAGTCCTGCGTGAGGACATCTGGGAGGAAAATGATTATGTGGAGTCCTTATGGGTGGAGATTACGGGAGGAACAAAAAATAATAAAATACTGATAGGGGTTTGTTATAAATCTCCAAATATAATGGAAGAAGCTGAAAATGTACTAATAAAACAAATAGATGAGGCCGCAAAGCAGAATAAAGTCATTATTATGGGGGATTTCAACTACCCAGATATCAACTGGGAGGCAGAAACCTGCAGATCCAACAAAGGGAGCAGGTTCTTGTCAGTAATAAAAGACAATTACCTATCGCAACTAGTGCAGGACCCAACAAGAGGCCAGGCCCTTTTAGACCTAATTTTAACAAATGAACCTGACACACTATCAAAAGTGGAGGTTGGGGGACATCTGGGTAATAGTGACCATAACAGAATAAGTTTTCTTGTACACATTAAGAAGACGTTCATTAGAGGGGGTACAAAAACACTAAACTTCAGGAAGGCAAATTTTAACCAGCTGAGAGAGGAGCCTAGCAGCATAAACTGGGACAATGTCCTCAACGTGACGGGAACACAAACTAAATGGGACATCTTCAAAAATATACTAAATAAGAGCACTAGAAAACACATACCCTATGGGAATAAGCGGGCTAGAAATCATAGAAAACCAATATGGCTAACTAAAACAGTACAGAATGCAATGAGGGATAAAAAGGAAGCATTTAAAGTACTAAAACAAGAGAGTAGCGACACAGCATTAAAAAACTATAACAGAGAAAAATAAATTGTGCAAAAAACAAATAAAGGAGGCGAAGATTGAGGCTGAGAGAAAAATTGCCAAGGAAAGTAAAAGTAATCCAAAATTATTCTTCAATTACATAAATAATAAGAGAATAAAAACTGACAATGTCGGCACTCTCAAAAATAATCTGGGTGTAATGGTGGAGGAGGATGAGGAAAGAGCACAAGTATTAAATGCCTTCTTCTCTACAGTGTTTACACAAGAATATCCATTGGCCGGCAACATGATTAGGGGTAATGTTAACTCTCAATTAAATGTCACCTGCTTAACCCAGGAAGAAGTGCAGCGCCGCCTGCAAAACACTAAAATAGAGAAATCGCCCGGTCCAGATGGTATACACCCCCGAGTTCTGAGGGAATTAAGCATGGTCATAGATAGACCCTTGTATCTAATATTTAAGGATTCAGTAATGACTGGGTCTGTTCCACAGGATTGGCGAATAGCAAATGTGGTGCCAATTTTCAAAAAGGGGTGTAAAAGGGAACCTGGAAACTATAGGCCAGTAAGTTTAACTTCTGTGGTGGGAAAGATATTTGAGGGCTTTCTAAGAGATGCTATCCTGGGGTATCTCAATGTAAATAATCTTATAACACCCAATCAGCATGGGTTTATGAGGAATCGGTCCTGTCAGACTAATCTGATCAGCTTCTATGAGGAGGTCAGTTCAAGACTGGACATGGCTAATGCAGTAGACGTGGTGTACCTGGACTTTTCAAAGGCTTTTGATACTGTTCCAGATAAACGGTTGGGATGCAAAATGAGATTGTTGGGACTGGGGGGGAAACATATGCATTTGGGTTAGCAACTGGCTCACTGATAGGAAACAGAGGGTACTTGTTAATGGTAAATATTCAGACGGGGCCACAGTCACCAGTGGGGTGCCGCAGGGGTCAGTATTAGGTCCTCTCTTGTTTAACATCTTTATTAATGACCTGGTAGAGGGTTTACAAAGCAGGGTGTCTATATTTGCAGATGATACTAAACTTTGTAGGGTAATCAATAATGAGGAGGATAGTAGAATATTACAAGGGGATCTAAGGAAACTGGAAGCATGGGCGGAGACTTGGCAAATGAAGTTTAATGTTGACAAATGTAAAGTAATGCACTTTGGGCGACGTAATAAAATGTATGACTATGTACTAAATAGTAAATTACTGGGTAAGACTGTCAATGAAAAAGACTTAGGGATTTTGGTGGACAGCAAGCTTACCTTTAATGACCAGTGTCAGGCAGCTGCTGCCAAGGCAAATAAAATTATGGGATGCATCAAAAGAGGTCTAGATTCTCATGACAAGGACATAGTTATGCCTCTATACAAATCACTGGTACGGCCACACTTAGAATATTGTGCACAATTTTGGGCCCCGATATACAAGAAAGACATACGTGAACTTGAAAAAGTGCAAAGACGGGCAACCAAAATGATTAGGGGAATGGGTGGACTGGAGTACAACGATAGATTAACAAACTTGGGGTTATTCAGCTTAGAGAAAAGACGTCTACGGGGAGATCTAATAACAATGTACAAATACATGAAGAGACAATACAAAGAACTTTCTAAGGATCTTTTTACTCCTAGGCCAGTGACAGTGACAAGAGGACATCCACTACGTATGGAGGAGAGAAGGTTTCACCAGAAACATAGAAGGGGATTCTTCACAGTAAGAACAGCGAGGCTCTGGAAGTCTCTGCCCCAGGAAGTGGTGATGGCGGATTCACTGAACAAGTTCAAAGTGGGCCTGGATGCCTTTCTTGAAGAGAAAAATATAATGGGTTATGGTCTCTAGATTTTAAGGACACGTTGATCCAGGGTTTTATACTGACTGCCAGATTTGGAGTCGGGAAGGAATTTTTTCCTCTGAAATAGGGCAATTGGCATGAGCCTCATGGGGGTTTTTGCCTTCCCCTGGATCAACACTGTAGGGGATTGTAGGGCTATAGGTTGGACTTGATGGACTCATGTCTTTATCCAACTTCATCTACTATGTAACTATGAATGGCAGGTATGGAAAGCGGCGGGTTCAGGCCTGAAGCGGAGAACTTGCTGCATCACCATAACAGTTGAAACTCTAACGTTCCAACGGTGTGACTGAATGAGTGGACTGTCGCTCATCCACTAGAGGGAGACAAAGGCCACCTGGAATGCTTTGCTTACACTGTGGCAGCGGCGGCAGCAGCAGCGTGCCTCTCTGCCAGCAACCCGGTTGCGATAGTCTAACCATCTGAGTGTACTGCACAGGTACGCAGCATCGAGCAACAAACTAGCAAGCGAGAGGAAGCAAGGAACGAGCACTGTCTTTCAACCAGAGAATATCAGGGGAAAGCGCGAACGCAGTCCCCCACTACCACAAATTATGCAGTCGAGTTTCCCGCATTTGGGGAAATCGCAGGGGTCAGCACACCCGGAGTGCAATGGATGAGCCTCACCCTGGGAGAACCACCTTCATGATCATGGTATCTCCCCTGCCAGGTAAGTATGAGTTATTCACCGACTGCTAGGCCAGCGCCCCTCCCCCGCAGCCCTGCCGCATTGGGGAGGCATTGGCCCTTGGCCAACAGAGGTCCGCATGGTGCAATGCCACACCGCATGCGTTTTCCTCGGTAGGCGGCCGTAGCACAGGCTGCGCTCCATTCCTCGCCCCGACACCCCGCTGCCTGCATTCAAATGTTCCCGGCTAGGCATTTCCAAGATGCAGTGCAGCAAGGGCATTAGCATAAAACGAAAGGGGAGGGGGCGAATGGGTGGCGGCTTCCAGAAACCGAGCTCCGGCTGGGCAGCAGAGTCAGGCACGAGGCAGCTGCGTGCCTTTGGTTTACTTAAGCCGGGATGGCTCATTAGAATTAGAAGAGAAGATGGCTAGACGGTTGGAGGAGTGTTTAAACTAGGTACTGGGGGGAGAGGGTAACATGTAGAGGGCAAGATAGTGTAGAAATGGAAAGAGGGCTAGATACTGAAACTGGGGGTGGAGCAGGGGGTCGGGTTAGAGCAGTCAGTAGGCAGTGGAAGAGTAGGGAAGATAAATCTATGAAATGTATGCATACGAATGCCCGAAGTCTTACTAACAAGATGGAGGAACTAGAAGTGATGATGTTGGAAGACAATTATGACATGGTGGGGGGTAAGTGAGACATGGCTGGACTCTAGCTATGACTGGGCTGTAAATAAACAAGGGTACAGTATGTTTAGAAAGGAGCGTACAAATAAGAAAGGGGGAGGGGTTTGCTTATACGTAAAAAACGGCCTTAAGCCAGTCCTGCGTGAGGACATCTGGGAGGAAAATGATTATGTGGAGTCCTTATGGGTGGAGATTACGGGAGGAACAAAAAATAATAAAATACTGATAGGGGTTTGTTATAAATCTCCAAATATAATGGAAGAAGCTGAAAATGTACTAATAAAACAAATAGATGAGGCCGCAAAGCAGAATAAAGTCATTATTATGGGGGATTTCAACTACCCAGATATCAACTGGGAGGCAGAAACCTGCAGATCCAACAAAGGGAGCAGGTTCTTGTCAGTAATAAAAGACAATTACCTATCGCAACTAGTGCAGGACCCAACAAGAGGCCAGGCCCTTTTAGACCTAATTTTAACAAATGAACCTGACACACTATCAAAAGTGGAGGTTGGGGGACATCTGGGTAATAGTGACCATAACAGAATAAGTTTTCTTGTACACATTAAGAAGACGTTCATTAGAGGGGGTACAAAAACACTAAACTTCAGGAAGGCAAATTTTAACCAGCTGAGAGAGGAGCCTAGCAGCATAAACTGGGACAATGTCCTCAACGTGACGGGAACACAAACTAAATGGGACATCTTCAAAAATATACTAAATAAGAGCACTAGAAAACACATACCCTATGGGAATAAGCGGGCTAGAAATCATAGAAAACCAATATGGCTAACTAAAACAGTACAGAATGCAATGAGGGATAAAAAGGAAGCATTTAAAGTACTAAAACAAGAGAGTAGCGACACAGCATTAAAAAACTATAACAGAGAAAAATAAATTGTGCAAAAAACAAATAAAGGAGGCGAAGATTGAGGCTGAGAGAAAAATTGCCAAGGAAAGTAAAAGTAATCCAAAATTATTCTTCAATTACATAAATAATAAGAGAATAAAAACTGACAATGTCGGCACTCTCAAAAATAATCTGGGTGTAATGGTGGAGGAGGATGAGGAAAGAGCACAAGTATTAAATGCCTTCTTCTCTACAGTGTTTACACAAGAATATCCATTGGCCGGCAACATGATTAGGGGTAATGTTAACTCTCAATTAAATGTCACCTGCTTAACCCAGGAAGAAGTGCAGCGCCGCCTGCAAAACACTAAAATAGAGAAATCGCCCGGTCCAGATGGTATACACCCCCGAGTTCTGAGGGAATTAAGCATGGTCATAGATAGACCCTTGTATCTAATATTTAAGGATTCAGTAATGACTGGGTCTGTTCCACAGGATTGGCGAATAGCAAATGTGGTGCCAATTTTCAAAAAGGGGTGTAAAAGGGAACCTGGAAACTATAGGCCAGTAAGTTTAACTTCTGTGGTGGGAAAGATATTTGAGGGCTTTCTAAGAGATGCTATCCTGGGGTATCTCAATGTAAATAATCTTATAACACCCAATCAGCATGGGTTTATGAGGAATCGGTCCTGTCAGACTAATCTGATCAGCTTCTATGAGGAGGTCAGTTCAAGACTGGACATGGCTAATGCAGTAGACGTGGTGTACCTGGACTTTTCAAAGGCTTTTGATACTGTTCCAGATAAACGGTTGGGATGCAAAATGAGATTGTTGGGACTGGGGGGAAACATATGCATTTGGGTTAGCAACTGGCTCACTGATAGGAAACAGAGGGTACTTGTTAATGGTAAATATTCAGACGGGGCCACAGTCACCAGTGGGGTGCCGCAGGGGTCAGTATTAGGTCCTCTCTTGTTTAACATCTTTATTAATGACCTGGTAGAGGGTTTACAAAGCAGGGTGTCTATATTTGCAGATGATACTAAACTTTGTAGGGTAATCAATAATGAGGAGGATAGTAGAATATTGCAAGGGGATCTAAGGAAACTGGAAGCATGGGCGGAGACTTGGCAAATGAAGTTTAATGTTGACAAATGTAAAGTAATGCACTTTGGGCGACGTAATAAAATGTATGACTATGTACTAAATAGTAAATTACTGGGTAAGACTGTCAATGAAAAAGACTTAGGGATTTTGGTGGACAGCAAGCTTACCTTTAATGACCAGTGTCAGGCAGCTGCTGCCAAGGCAAATAAAATTATGGGATGCATCAAAAGAGGTCTAGATTCTCATGACAAGGACATAGTTATGCCTCTATACAAATCACTGGTACGGCCACACTTAGAATATTGTGCACAATTTTGGGCCCCGATATACAAGAAAGACATACGTGAACTTGAAAAAGTGCAAAGACGGGCAACCAAAATGATTAGGGGAATGGGTGGACTGGAGTACAACGATAGATTAACAAACTTGGGGTTATTCAGCTTAGAGAAAAGACGTCTACGGGGAGATCTAATAACAATGTACAAATACATGAAGGGACAATACAAAGAACTTTCTAAGGATCTTTTTACTCCTAGGCCAGTGACAGTGACAAGAGGACATCCACTACGTATGGAGGAGAGAAGGTTTCACCAGAAACATAGAAGGGGATTCTTCACAGTAAGAACAGCGAGGCTCTGGAAGTCTCTGCCCCAGGAAGTGGTGATGGCGGATTCACTGAACAAGTTCAAAGTGGGCCTGGATGCCTTTCTTGAAGAGAAAAATATAATGGGTTATGGTCTCTAGATTTTAAGGACACGTTGATCCAGGGTTTTATACTGACTGCCAGATTTGGAGTCGGGAAGGAATTTTTTCCTCTGAAATAGGGCAATTGGCATGAGCCTCATGGGGGTTTTTGCCTTCCCCTGGATCAACACTGTAGGGGATTGTATGGCTATAGGTTGGACTTGATGGACTCATGTCTTTATCCAACTTCATCTACTATGTAACTATGAATGGCAGGTATGGAAAGCGGCGGGTTCAGGCCTGAAGCGGAGAACTTGCTGCATCACCATAACAGTTGAAACTCTAACGTTCCAACGGTGTGACTGAATGAGTGGACTGTCGCTCATCCACTAGAGGGAGACAAAGGCCACCTGGAATGCTTTGCTTACACTGTGGCAGCGGCGGCAGCAGCAGCGTGCCTCTCTGCCAGCAACCCGGTTGCGATAGTCTAACCATCTGAGTGTACTGCACAGGTACGCAGCATCGAGCAACAAACTAGCAAGCGAGAGGAAGCAAGGAACGAGCACTGTCTTTCAACCAGAGAAAATCAGGGGAAAGCGCGAACGCAGTCCCCCACTACCACAAATTATGCAGTCGAGTTTCCCGCATTTGGGGAAATCACAGGGGTCAGCACACCCGGAGTGCAATGGATGAGCCTCACCCTGGGAGAACCACCTTCATGATCATGGTATCTCCCCTGCCAGGTAAGTATGAGTTATTCACCGACTGCTAGGCCAGCGCCCCTCCCCCGCAGCCCTGCCGCATTGGGGAGGCATTGGCCCTTGGCCAACAGAGGTCCGCATGGTGCAATGCCACACCGCATGCGTTTTCCTCGGTAGGCGGCCGTAGCACAGGCTGCGCTCCATTCCTCGCCCCGACACCCCGCTGCCTGCATTCAAATGTTCCCGGCTAGGCATTTCCAAGATGCAGTGCAGCAAGGGCATTAGCATAAAACGAAAGGGGAGGGGGCGAATGGGTGGCGGCTTCCAGAAACCGAGCTCCGGCTGGGCAGCAGAGTCAGGCACGAGGCAGCTGCGTGCCTTTGGTTTACTTAAGCCGGGATGGCTCATTAGAATTAGAAGAGAAGATGGCTAGACGGTTGGAGGAGTGTTTAAACTAGGTACTGGGGGGAGAGGGTAACATGTAGAGGGCAAGATAGTGTAGAAATGGAAAGAGGGCTAGATACTGAAACTGGGGGTGGAGCAGGGGGTCGGGTTAGAGCAGTCAGTAGGCAGTGGAAGAGTAGGGAAGATAAATCTATGAAATGTATGCATACGAATGCCCGAAGTCTTACTAACAAGATGGAGGAACTAGAAGTGATGATGTTGGAAGACAATTATGACATGGTGGGGGGTAAGTGAGACATGGCTGGACTCTAGCTATGACTGGGCTGTAAATAAACAAGGGTACAGTATGTTTAGAAAGGAGCGTACAAATAAGAAAGGGGGAGGGGTTTGCTTATACGTAAAAAACGGCCTTAAGCCAGTCCTGCGTGAGGACATCTGGGAGGAAAATGATTATGTGGAGTCCTTATGGGTGGAGATTACGGGAGGAACAAAAAATAATAAAATACTGATAGGGGTTTGTTATAAATCTCCAAATATAATGGAAGAAGCTGAAAATGTACTAATAAAACAAATAGATGAGGCCGCAAAGCAGAATAAAGTCATTATTATGGGGGATTTCAACTACCCAGATATCAACTGGGAGGCAGAAACCTGCAGATCCAACAAAGGGAGCAGGTTCTTGTCAGTAATAAAAGACAATTACCTATCGCAACTAGTGCAGGACCCAACAAGAGGCCAGGCCCTTTTAGACCTAATTTTAACAAATGAACCTGACACACTATCAAAAGTGGAGGTTGGGGGACATCTGGGTAATAGTGACCATAACAGAATAAGTTTTCTTGTACACATTAAGAAGACGTTCATTAGAGGGGGTACAAAAACACTAAACTTCAGGAAGGCAAATTTTAACCAGCTGAGAGAGGAGCCTAGCAGCATAAACTGGGACAATGTCCTCAACGTGACGGGAACACAAACTAAATGGGACATCTTCAAAAATATACTAAATAAGAGCACTAGAAAACACATACCCTATGGGAATAAGCGGGCTAGAAATCATAGAAAACCAATATGGCTAACTAAAACAGTACAGAATGCAATGAGGGATAAAAAGGAAGCATTTAAAGTACTAAAACAAGAGAGTAGCGACACAGCATTAAAAAACTATAACAGAGAAA
This sequence comes from Leptodactylus fuscus, assembly GCF_031893055.1. NCBI lineage: Eukaryota > Metazoa > Chordata > Amphibia > Anura > Leptodactylidae > Leptodactylus > Leptodactylus fuscus. The sequence continues at coordinate 35,513,272 of NC_134265.1, read as the reverse complement.
AATAAATTGTGCAAAAAACAAATAAAGGAGGCGAAGATTGAGGCTGAGAGAAAAATTGCCAAGGAAAGTAAAAGTAATCCAAAATTATTCTTCAATTACATAAATAATAAGAGAATAAAAACTGACAATGTCGGCACTCTCAAAAATAATCTGGGTGTAATGGTGGAGGAGGATGAGGAAAGAGCACAAGTATTAAATGCCTTCTTCTCTACAGTGTTTACACAAGAATATCCATTGGCCGGCAACATGATTAGGGGTAATGTTAACTCTCAATTAAATGTCACCTGCTTAACCCAGGAAGAAGTGCAGCGCCGCCTGCAAAACACTAAAATAGAGAAATCGCCCGGTCCAGATGGTATACACCCCCGAGTTCTGAGGGAATTAAGCATGGTCATAGATAGACCCTTGTATCTAATATTTAAGGATTCAGTAATGACTGGGTCTGTTCCACAGGATTGGCGAATAGCAAATGTGGTGCCAATTTTCAAAAAGGGGTGTAAAAGGGAACCTGGAAACTATAGGCCAGTAAGTTTAACTTCTGTGGTGGGAAAGATATTTGAGGGCTTTCTAAGAGATGCTATCCTGGGGTATCTCAATGTAAATAATCTTATAACACCCAATCAGCATGGGTTTATGAGGAATCGGTCCTGTCAGACTAATCTGATCAGCTTCTATGAGGAGGTCAGTTCAAGACTGGACATGGCTAATGCAGTAGACGTGGTGTACCTGGACTTTTCAAAGGCTTTTGATACTGTTCCAGATAAACGGTTGGGATGCAAAATGAGATTGTTGGGACTGGGGGGAAACATATGCATTTGGGTTAGCAACTGGCTCACTGATAGGAAACAGAGGGTACTTGTTAATGGTAAATATTCAGACGGGGCCACAGTCACCAGTGGGGTGCCGCAGGGGTCAGTATTAGGTCCTCTCTTGTTTAACATCTTTATTAATGACCTGGTAGAGGGTTTACAAAGCAGGGTGTCTATATTTGCAGATGATACTAAACTTTGTAGGGTAATCAATAATGAGGAGGATAGTAGAATATTACAAGGGGATCTAAGGAAACTGGAAGCATGGGCGGAGACTTGGCAAATGAAGTTTAATGTTGACAAATGTAAAGTAATGCACTTTGGGCGACGTAATAAAATGTATGACTATGTACTAAATAGTAAATTACTGGGTAAGACTGTCAATGAAAAAGACTTAGGGATTTTGGTGGACAGCAAGCTTACCTTTAATGACCAGTGTCAGGCAGCTGCTGCCAAGGCAAATAAAATTATGGGATGCATCAAAAGAGGTCTAGATTCTCATGACAAGGACATAGTTATGCCTCTATACAAATCACTGGTACGGCCACACTTAGAATATTGTGCACAATTTTGGGCCCCGATATACAAGAAAGACATACGTGAACTTGAAAAAGTGCAAAGACGGGCAACCAAAATGATTAGGGGAATGGGTGGACTGGAGTACAACGATAGATTAACAAACTTGGGGTTATTCAGCTTAGAGAAAAGACGTCTACGGGGAGATCTAATAACAATGTACAAATACATGAAGAGACAATACAAAGAACTTTCTAAGGATCTTTTTACTCCTAGGCCAGTGACAGTGACAAGAGGACATCCACTACGTATGGAGGAGAGAAGGTTTCACCAGAAACATAGAAGGGGATTCTTCACAGTAAGAACAGCGAGGCTCTGGAAGTCTCTGCCCCAGGAAGTGGTGATGGCGGATTCACTGAACAAGTTCAAAGTGGGCCTGGATGCCTTTCTTGAAGAGAAAAATATAATGGGTTATGGTCTCTAGATTTTAAGGACACGTTGATCCAGGGTTTTATACTGACTGCCAGATTTGGAGTCGGGAAGGAATTTTTTCCTCTGAAATAGGGCAATTGGCATGAGCCTCATGGGGGTTTTTGCCTTCCCCTGGATCAACACTGTAGGGGATTGTATGGCTATAGGTTGGACTTGATGGACTCATGTCTTTATCCAACTTCATCTACTATGTAACTATGAATGGCAGGTATGGAAAGCGGCGGGTTCAGGCCTGAAGCGGAGAACTTGCTGCATCACCATAACAGTTGAAACTCTAACGTTCCAACGGTGTGACTGAATGAGTGGACTGTCGCTCATCCACTAGAGGGAGACAAAGGCCACCTGGAATGCTTTGCTTACACTGTGGCAGCGGCGGCAGCAGCAGCAGCAGCGTGCCTCTCTGCCAGCAACCCGGTTGCGATAGTCTAACCATCTGAGTGTACTGCACAGGTACGCAGCATCGAGCAACAAACTAGCAAGCGAGAGGAAGCAAGGAACGAGCACTGTCTTTCAACCAGAGAAAATCAGGGGAAAGCGCGAACGCAGTCCCCCACTACCACAAATTATGCAGTCGAGTTTCCCACATTTGGGTCATTAGAATCAGCACACCCGGAGTGCAATGGATGAGCCTCACCCTGGGAGAACCACCTTCATGATCATGGTATCTCCCCTGCCAGGTAAGTATGAGTTATTCACCGACTGCTAGGCCAGCGCCCCTCCCCCGCAGCCCTGCCGCATTGGGGAGGCATTGGCCCTTGGCCAACAGAGGTCCGCATGGTGCAATGCCACACCGCATGCGTTTTCCTCGGTAGGCGGCCGTAGCACAGGCTGCGCTCCATTCCTCGCCCCGACACCCCGCTGCCTGCATTCAAATGTTCCCGGCTAGGCATTTCCAAGATGCAGTGCAGCAAGGGCATTAGCATAAAACGAAAGGGGAGGGGGCGAATGGGTGGCGGCTTCCAGAAACCGAGCTCCGGCTGGGCAGCAGAGTCAGGCACGAGGCAGCTGCGTGCCTTTGGTTTACTTAAGCCGGGATGGCTCATTAGAATTAGAAGAGAAGATGGCTAGACGGTTGGAGGAGTGTTTAAACTAGGTACTGGGGGGAGAGGGTAACATGTAGAGGGCAAGATAGTGTAGTAATGGAAAGAGGGCTAGATACTGAAACTGGGGGTGGAGCAGGGGGTCGGGTTAGAGCAGTCAGTAGGCAGTGGAAGAGTAGGGAAGATAAATCTATGAAATGTATGCATACGAATGCCCGAAGTCTTACTAACAAGATGGAGGAACTAGAAGTGATGATGTTGGAAGACAATTATGACATGGTGGGGGGTAAGTGAGACATGGCTGGACTCTAGCTATGACTGGGCTGTAAATAAACAAGGGTACAGTATGTTTAGAAAGGAGCGTACAAATAAGAAAGGGGGAGGGGTTTGCTTATACGTAAAAAACGGCCTTAAGCCAGTCCTGCGTGAGGACATCTGGGAGGAAAATGATTATGTGGAGTCCTTATGGGTGGAGATTACGGGAGGAACAAAAAATAATAAAATACTGATAGGGGTTTGTTATAAATCTCCAAATATAATGGAAGAAGCTGAAAATGTACTAATAAAACAAATAGATGAGGCCGCAAAGCAGAATAAAGTCATTATTATGGGGGATTTCAACTACCCAGATATCAACTGGGAGGCAGAAACCTGCAGATCCAACAAAGGGAGCAGGTTCTTGTCAGTAATAAAAGACAATTACCTATCGCAACTAGTGCAGGACCCAACAAGAGGCCAGGCCCTTTTAGACCTAATTTTAACAAATGAACCTGACACACTATCAAAAGTGGAGGTTGGGGGACATCTGGGTAATAGTGACCATAACAGAATAAGTTTTCTTGTACACATTAAGAAGACGTTCATTAGAGGGGGTACAAAAACACTAAACTTCAGGAAGGCAAATTTTAACCAGCTGAGAGAGGAGCCTAGCAGCATAAACTGGGACAATGTCCTCAACGTGACGGGAACACAAACTAAATGGGACATCTTCAAAAATATACTAAATAAGAGCACTAGAAAACACATACCCTATGGGAATAAGCGGGCTAGAAATCATAGAAAACCAATATGGCTAACTAAAACAGTACAGAATGCAATGAGGGATAAAAAGGAAGCATTTAAAGTACTAAAACAAGAGAGTAGCGACACAGCATTAAAAAACTATAACAGAGAAAAATAAATTGTGCAAAAAACAAATAAAGGAGGCGAAGATTGAGGCTGAGAGAAAAATTGCCAAGGAAAGTAAAAGTAATCCAAAATTATTCTTCAATTACATAAATAATAAGAGAATAAAAACTGACAATGTCGGCACTCTCAAAAATAATCTGGGTGTAATGGTGGAGGAGGATGAGGAAAGAGCACAAGTATTAAATGCCTTCTTCTCTACAGTGTTTACACAAGAATATCCATTGGCCGGCAACATGATTAGGGGTAATGTTAACTCTCAATTAAATGTCACCTGCTTAACCCAGGAAGAAGTGCAGCGCCGCCTGCAAAACACTAAAATAGAGAAATCGCCCGGTCCAGATGGTATACACCCCCGAGTTCTGAGGGAATTAAGCATGGTCATAGATAGACCCTTGTATCTAATATTTAAGGATTCAGTAATGACTGGGTCTGTTCCACAGGATTGGCGAATAGCAAATGTGGTGCCAATTTTCAAAAAGGGGTGTAAAAGGGAACCTGGAAACTATAGGCCAGTAAGTTTAACTTCTGTGGTGGGAAAGATATTTGAGGGCTTTCTAAGAGATGCTATCCTGGGGTATCTCAATGTAAATAATCTTATAACACCCAATCAGCATGGGTTTATGAGGAATCGGTCCTGTCAGACTAATCTGATCAGCTTCTATGAGGAGGTCAGTTCAAGACTGGACATGGCTAATGCAGTAGACGTGGTGTACCTGGACTTTTCAAAGGCTTTTGATACTGTTCCAGATAAACGGTTGGGATGCAAAATGAGATTGTTGGGACTGGGGGGGAAACATATGCATTTGGGTTAGCAACTGGCTCACTGATAGGAAACAGAGGGTACTTGTTAATGGTAAATATTCAGACGGGGCCACAGTCACCAGTGGGGTGCCGCAGGGGTCAGTATTAGGTCCTCTCTTGTTTAACATCTTTATTAATGACCTGGTAGAGGGTTTACAAAGCAGGGTGTCTATATTTGCAGATGATACTAAACTTTGTAGGGTAATCAATAATGAGGAGGATAGTAGAATATTACAAGGGGATCTAAGGAAACTGGAAGCATGGGCGGAGACTTGGCAAATGAAGTTTAATGTTGACAAATGTAAAGTAATGCACTTTGGGCGACGTAATAAAATGTATGACTATGTACTAAATAGTAAATTACTGGGTAAGACTGTCAATGAAAAAGACTTAGGGATTTTGGTGGACAGCAAGCTTACCTTTAATGACCAGTGTCAGGCAGCTGCTGCCAAGGCAAATAAAATTATGGGATGCATCAAAAGAGGTCTAGATTCTCATGACAAGGACATAGTTATGCCTCTATACAAATCACTGGTACGGCCACACTTAGAATATTGTGCACAATTTTGGGCCCCGATATACAAGAAAGACATACGTGAACTTGAAAAAGTGCAAAGACGGGCAACCAAAATGATTAGGGGAATGGGTGGACTGGAGTACAACGATAGATTAACAAACTTGGGGTTATTCAGCTTAGAGAAAAGACGTCTACGGGGAGATCTAATAACAATGTACAAATACATGAAGAGACAATACAAAGAACTTTCTAAGGATCTTTTTACTCCTAGGCCAGTGACAGTGACAAGAGGACATCCACTACGTATGGAGGAGAGAAGGTTTCACCAGAAACATAGAAGGGGATTCTTCACAGTAAGAACAGCGAGGCTCTGGAAGTCTCTGCCCCAGGAAGTGGTGATGGCGGATTCACTGAACAAGTTCAAAGTGGGCCTGGATGCCTTTCTTGAAGAGAAAAATATAATGGGTTATGGTCTCTAGATTTTAAGGACACGTTGATCCAGGGTTTTATACTGACTGCCAGATTTGGAGTCGGGAAGGAATTTTTTCCTCTGAAATAGGGCAATTGGCATGAGCCTCATGGGGGTTTTTGCCTTCCCCTGGATCAACACTGTAGGGGATTGTAGGGCTATAGGTTGGACTTGATGGACTCATGTCTTTATCCAACTTCATCTACTATGTAACTATGAATGGCAGGTATGGAAAGCGGCGGGTTCAGGCCTGAAGCGGAGAACTTGCTGCATCACCATAACAGTTGAAACTCTAACGTTCCAACGGTGTGACTGAATGAGTGGACTGTCGCTCATCCACTAGAGGGAGACAAAGGCCACCTGGAATGCTTTGCTTACACTGTGGCAGCGGCGGCAGCAGCAGCGTGCCTCTCTGCCAGCAACCCGGTTGCGATAGTCTAACCATCTGAGTGTACTGCACAGGTACGCAGCATCGAGCAACAAACTAGCAAGCGAGAGGAAGCAAGGAACGAGCACTGTCTTTCAACCAGAGAATATCAGGGGAAAGCGCGAACGCAGTCCCCCACTACCACAAATTATGCAGTCGAGTTTCCCGCATTTGGGGAAATCGCAGGGGTCAGCACACCCGGAGTGCAATGGATGAGCCTCACCCTGGGAGAACCACCTTCATGATCATGGTATCTCCCCTGCCAGGTAAGTATGAGTTATTCACCGACTGCTAGGCCAGCGCCCCTCCCCCGCAGCCCTGCCGCATTGGGGAGGCATTGGCCCTTGGCCAACAGAGGTCCGCATGGTGCAATGCCACACCGCATGCGTTTTCCTCGGTAGGCGGCCGTAGCACAGGCTGCGCTCCATTCCTCGCCCCGACACCCCGCTGCCTGCATTCAAATGTTCCCGGCTAGGCATTTCCAAGATGCAGTGCAGCAAGGGCATTAGCATAAAACGAAAGGGGAGGGGGCGAATGGGTGGCGGCTTCCAGAAACCGAGCTCCGGCTGGGCAGCAGAGTCAGGCACGAGGCAGCTGCGTGCCTTTGGTTTACTTAAGCCGGGATGGCTCATTAGAATTAGAAGAGAAGATGGCTAGACGGTTGGAGGAGTGTTTAAACTAGGTACTGGGGGGAGAGGGTAACATGTAGAGGGCAAGATAGTGTAGAAATGGAAAGAGGGCTAGATACTGAAACTGGGGGTGGAGCAGGGGGTCGGGTTAGAGCAGTCAGTAGGCAGTGGAAGAGTAGGGAAGATAAATCTATGAAATGTATGCATACGAATGCCCGAAGTCTTACTAACAAGATGGAGGAACTAGAAGTGATGATGTTGGAAGACAATTATGACATGGTGGGGGGTAAGTGAGACATGGCTGGACTCTAGCTATGACTGGGCTGTAAATAAACAAGGGTACAGTATGTTTAGAAAGGAGCGTACAAATAAGAAAGGGGGAGGGGTTTGCTTATACGTAAAAAACGGCCTTAAGCCAGTCCTGCGTGAGGACATCTGGGAGGAAAATGATTATGTGGAGTCCTTATGGGTGGAGATTACGGGAGGAACAAAAAATAATAAAATACTGATAGGGGTTTGTTATAAATCTCCAAATATAATGGAAGAAGCTGAAAATGTACTAATAAAACAAATAGATGAGGCCGCAAAGCAGAATAAAGTCATTATTATGGGGGATTTCAACTACCCAGATATCAACTGGGAGGCAGAAACCTGCAGATCCAACAAAGGGAGCAGGTTCTTGTCAGTAATAAAAGACAATTACCTATCGCAACTAGTGCAGGACCCAACAAGAGGCCAGGCCCTTTTAGACCTAATTTTAACAAATGAACCTGACACACTATCAAAAGTGGAGGTTGGGGGACATCTGGGTAATAGTGACCATAACAGAATAAGTTTTCTTGTACACATTAAGAAGACGTTCATTAGAGGGGGTACAAAAACACTAAACTTCAGGAAGGCAAATTTTAACCAGCTGAGAGAGGAGCCTAGCAGCATAAACTGGGACAATGTCCTCAACGTGACGGGAACACAAACTAAATGGGACATCTTCAAAAATATACTAAATAAGAGCACTAGAAAACACATACCCTATGGGAATAAGCGGGCTAGAAATCATAGAAAACCAATATGGCTAACTAAAACAGTACAGAATGCAATGAGGGATAAAAAGGAAGCATTTAAAGTACTAAAACAAGAGAGTAGCGACACAGCATTAAAAAACTATAACAGAGAAAAATAAATTGTGCAAAAAACAAATAAAGGAGGCGAAGATTGAGGCTGAGAGAAAAATTGCCAAGGAAAGTAAAAGTAATCCAAAATTATTCTTCAATTACATAAATAATAAGAGAATAAAAACTGACAATGTCGGCACTCTCAAAAATAATCTGGGTGTAATGGTGGAGGAGGATGAGGAAAGAGCACAAGTATTAAATGCCTTCTTCTCTACAGTGTTTACACAAGAATATCCATTGGCCGGCAACATGATTAGGGGTAATGTTAACTCTCAATTAAATGTCACCTGCTTAACCCAGGAAGAAGTGCAGCGCCGCCTGCAAAACACTAAAATAGAGAAATCGCCCGGTCCAGATGGTATACACCCCCGAGTTCTGAGGGAATTAAGCATGGTCATAGATAGACCCTTGTATCTAATATTTAAGGATTCAGTAATGACTGGGTCTGTTCCACAGGATTGGCGAATAGCAAATGTGGTGCCAATTTTCAAAAAGGGGTGTAAAAGGGAACCTGGAAACTATAGGCCAGTAAGTTTAACTTCTGTGGTGGGAAAGATATTTGAGGGCTTTCTAAGAGATGCTATCCTGGGGTATCTCAATGTAAATAATCTTATAACACCCAATCAGCATGGGTTTATGAGGAATCGGTCCTGTCAGACTAATCTGATCAGCTTCTATGAGGAGGTCAGTTCAAGACTGGACATGGCTAATGCAGTAGACGTGGTGTACCTGGACTTTTCAAAGGCTTTTGATACTGTTCCAGATAAACGGTTGGGATGCAAAATGAGATTGTTGGGACTGGGGGGAAACATATGCATTTGGGTTAGCAACTGGCTCACTGATAGGAAACAGAGGGTACTTGTTAATGGTAAATATTCAGACGGGGCCACAGTCACCAGTGGGGTGCCGCAGGGGTCAGTATTAGGTCCTCTCTTGTTTAACATCTTTATTAATGACCTGGTAGAGGGTTTACAAAGCAGGGTGTCTATATTTGCAGATGATACTAAACTTTGTAGGGTAATCAATAATGAGGAGGATAGTAGAATATTGCAAGGGGATCTAAGGAAACTGGAAGCATGGGCGGAGACTTGGCAAATGAAGTTTAATGTTGACAAATGTAAAGTAATGCACTTTGGGCGACGTAATAAAATGTATGACTATGTACTAAATAGTAAATTACTGGGTAAGACTGTCAATGAAAAAGACTTAGGGATTTTGGTGGACAGCAAGCTTACCTTTAATGACCAGTGTCAGGCAGCTGCTGCCAAGGCAAATAAAATTATGGGATGCATCAAAAGAGGTCTAGATTCTCATGACAAGGACATAGTTATGCCTCTATACAAATCACTGGTACGGCCACACTTAGAATATTGTGCACAATTTTGGGCCCCGATATACAAGAAAGACATACGTGAACTTGAAAAAGTGCAAAGACGGGCAACCAAAATGATTAGGGGAATGGGTGGACTGGAGTACAACGATAGATTAACAAACTTGGGGTTATTCAGCTTAGAGAAAAGACGTCTACGGGGAGATCTAATAACAATGTACAAATACATGAAGGGACAATACAAAGAACTTTCTAAGGATCTTTTTACTCCTAGGCCAGTGACAGTGACAAGAGGACATCCACTACGTATGGAGGAGAGAAGGTTTCACCAGAAACATAGAAGGGGATTCTTCACAGTAAGAACAGCGAGGCTCTGGAAGTCTCTGCCCCAGGAAGTGGTGATGGCGGATTCACTGAACAAGTTCAAAGTGGGCCTGGATGCCTTTCTTGAAGAGAAAAATATAATGGGTTATGGTCTCTAGATTTTAAGGACACGTTGATCCAGGGTTTTATACTGACTGCCAGATTTGGAGTCGGGAAGGAATTTTTTCCTCTGAAATAGGGCAATTGGCATGAGCCTCATGGGGGTTTTTGCCTTCCCCTGGATCAACACTGTAGGGGATTGTATGGCTATAGGTTGGACTTGATGGACTCATGTCTTTATCCAACTTCATCTACTATGTAACTATGAATGGCAGGTATGGAAAGCGGCGGGTTCAGGCCTGAAGCGGAGAACTTGCTGCATCACCATAACAGTTGAAACTCTAACGTTCCAACGGTGTGACTGAATGAGTGGACTGTCGCTCATCCACTAGAGGGAGACAAAGGCCACCTGGAATGCTTTGCTTACACTGTGGCAGCGGCGGCAGCAGCAGCGTGCCTCTCTGCCAGCAACCCGGTTGCGATAGTCTAACCATCTGAGTGTACTGCACAGGTACGCAGCATCGAGCAACAAACTAGCAAGCGAGAGGAAGCAAGGAACGAGCACTGTCTTTCAACCAGAGAAAATCAGGGGAAAGCGCGAACGCAGTCCCCCACTACCACAAATTATGCAGTCGAGTTTCCCGCATTTGGGGAAATCACAGGGGTCAGCACACCCGGAGTGCAATGGATGAGCCTCACCCTGGGAGAACCACCTTCATGATCATGGTATCTCCCCTGCCAGGTAAGTATGAGTTATTCACCGACTGCTAGGCCAGCGCCCCTCCCCCGCAGCCCTGCCGCATTGGGGAGGCATTGGCCCTTGGCCAACAGAGGTCCGCATGGTGCAATGCCACACCGCATGCGTTTTCCTCGGTAGGCGGCCGTAGCACAGGCTGCGCTCCATTCCTCGCCCCGACACCCCGCTGCCTGCATTCAAATGTTCCCGGCTAGGCATTTCCAAGATGCAGTGCAGCAAGGGCATTAGCATAAAACGAAAGGGGAGGGGGCGAATGGGTGGCGGCTTCCAGAAACCGAGCTCCGGCTGGGCAGCAGAGTCAGGCACGAGGCAGCTGCGTGCCTTTGGTTTACTTAAGCCGGGATGGCTCATTAGAATTAGAAGAGAAGATGGCTAGACGGTTGGAGGAGTGTTTAAACTAGGTACTGGGGGGAGAGGGTAACATGTAGAGGGCAAGATAGTGTAGAAATGGAAAGAGGGCTAGATACTGAAACTGGGGGTGGAGCAGGGGGTCGGGTTAGAGCAGTCAGTAGGCAGTGGAAGAGTAGGGAAGATAAATCTATGAAATGTATGCATACGAATGCCCGAAGTCTTACTAACAAGATGGAGGAACTAGAAGTGATGATGTTGGAAGACAATTATGACATGGTGGGGGGTAAGTGAGACATGGCTGGACTCTAGCTATGACTGGGCTGTAAATAAACAAGGGTACAGTATGTTTAGAAAGGAGCGTACAAATAAGAAAGGGGGAGGGGTTTGCTTATACGTAAAAAACGGCCTTAAGCCAGTCCTGCGTGAGGACATCTGGGAGGAAAATGATTATGTGGAGTCCTTATGGGTGGAGATTACGGGAGGAACAAAAAATAATAAAATACTGATAGGGGTTTGTTATAAATCTCCAAATATAATGGAAGAAGCTGAAAATGTACTAATAAAACAAATAGATGAGGCCGCAAAGCAGAATAAAGTCATTATTATGGGGGATTTCAACTACCCAGATATCAACTGGGAGGCAGAAACCTGCAGATCCAACAAAGGGAGCAGGTTCTTGTCAGTAATAAAAGACAATTACCTATCGCAACTAGTGCAGGACCCAACAAGAGGCCAGGCCCTTTTAGACCTAATTTTAACAAATGAACCTGACACACTATCAAAAGTGGAGGTTGGGGGACATCTGGGTAATAGTGACCATAACAGAATAAGTTTTCTTGTACACATTAAGAAGACGTTCATTAGAGGGGGTACAAAAACACTAAACTTCAGGAAGGCAAATTTTAACCAGCTGAGAGAGGAGCCTAGCAGCATAAACTGGGACAATGTCCTCAACGTGACGGGAACACAAACTAAATGGGACATCTTCAAAAATATACTAAATAAGAGCACTAGAAAACACATACCCTATGGGAATAAGCGGGCTAGAAATCATAGAAAACCAATATGGCTAACTAAAACAGTACAGAATGCAATGAGGGATAAAAAGGAAGCATTTAAAGTACTAAAACAAGAGAGTAGCGACACAGCATTAAAAAACTATAACAGAGAAAAATAAATTGTGCAAAAAACAAATAAAGGAGGCGAAGATTGAGGCTGAGAGAAAAATTGCCAAGGAAAGTAAAAGTAATCCAAAATTATTCTTCAATTACATAAATAATAAGAGAATAAAAACTGACAATGTCGGCACTCTCAAAAATAATCTGGGTGTAATGGTGGAGGAGGATGAGGAAAGAGCACAAGTATTAAATGCCTTCTTCTCTACAGTGTTTACACAAGAATATCCATTGGCCGGCAACATGATTAGGGGTAATGTTAACTCTCAATTAAATGTCACCTGCTTAACCCAGGAAGAAGTGCAGCGCCGCCTGCAAAACACTAAAATAGAGAAATCGCCCGGTCCAGATGGTATACACCCCCGAGTTCTGAGGGAATTAAGCATGGTCATAGATAGACCCTTGTATCTAATATTTAAGGATTCAGTAATGACTGGGTCTGTTCCACAGGATTGGCGAATAGCAAATGTGGTGCCAATTTTCAAAAAGGGGTGTAAAAGGGAACCTGGAAACTATAGGCCAGTAAGTTTAACTTCTGTGGTGGGAAAGATATTTGAGGGCTTTCTAAGAGATGCTATCCTGGGGTATCTCAATGTAAATAATCTTATAACACCCAATCAGCATGGGTTTATGAGGAATCGGTCCTGTCAGACTAATCTGATCAGCTTCTATGAGGAGGTCAGTTCAAGACTGGACATGGCTAATGCAGTAGACGTGGTGTACCTGGACTTTTCAAAGGCTTTTGATACTGTTCCAGATAAACGGTTGGGATGCAAAATGAGATTGTTGGGACTGGGGGGAAACATATGCATTTGGGTTAGCAACTGGCTCACTGATAGGAAACAGAGGGTACTTGTTAATGGTAAATATTCAGACGGGGCCACAGTCACCAGTGGGGTGCCGCAGGGGTCAGTATTAGGTCCTCTCTTGTTTAACATCTTTATTAATGACCTGGTAGAGGGTTTACAAAGCAGGGTGTCTATATTTGCAGATGATACTAAACTTTGTAGGGTAATCAATAATGAGGAGGATAGTAGAATATTACAAGGGGATCTAAGGAAACTGGAAGCATGGGCGGAGACTTGGCAAATGAAGTTTAATGTTGACAAATGTAAAGTAATGCACTTTGGGCGACGTAATAAAATGTATGACTATGTACTAAATAGTAAATTACTGGGTAAGACTGTCAATGAAAAAGACTTAGGGATTTTGGTGGACAGCAAGCTTACCTTTAATGACCAGTGTCAGGCAGCTGCTGCCAAGGCAAATAAAATTATGGGATGCATCAAAAGAGGTCTAGATTCTCATGACAAGGACATAGTTATGCCTCTATACAAATCACTGGTACGGCCACACTTAGAATATTGTGCACAATTTTGGGCCCCGATATACAAGAAAGACATACGTGAACTTGAAAAAGTGCAAAGACGGGCAACCAAAATGATTAGGGGAATGGGTGGACTGGAGTACAACGATAGATTAACAAACTTGGGGTTATTCAGCTTAGAGAAAAGACGTCTACGGGGAGATCTAATAACAATGTACAAATACATGAAGAGACAATACAAAGAACTTTCTAAGGATCTTTTTACTCCTAGGCCAGTGACAGTGACAAGAGGACATCCACTACGTATGGAGGAGAGAAGGTTTCACCAGAAACATAGAAGGGGATTCTTCACAGTAAGAACAGCGAGGCTCTGGAAGTCTCTGCCCCAGGAAGTGGTGATGGCGGATTCACTGAACAAGTTCAAAGTGGGCCTGGATGCCTTTCTTGAAGAGAAAAATATAATGGGTTATGGTCTCTAGATTTTAAGGACACGTTGATCCAGGGTTTTATACTGACTGCCAGATTTGGAGTCGGGAAGGAATTTTTTCCTCTGAAATAGGGCAATTGGCATGAGCCTCATGGGGGTTTTTGCCTTCCCCTGGATCAACACTGTAGGGGATTGTATGGCTATAGGTTGGACTTGATGGACTCATGTCTTTATCCAACTTCATCTACTATGTAACTATGAATGGCAGGTATGGAAAGCGGCGGGTTCAGGCCTGAAGCGGAGAACTTGCTGCATCACCATAACAGTTGAAACTCTAACGTTCCAACGGTGTGACTGAATGAGTGGACTGTCGCTCATCCACTAGAGGGAGACAAAGGCCACCTGGAATGCTTTGCTTACACTGTGGCAGCGGCGGCAGCAGCAGCAGCAGCGTGCCTCTCTGCCAGCAACCCGGTTGCGATAGTCTAACCATCTGAGTGTACTGCACAGGTACGCAGCATCGAGCAACAAACTAGCAAGCGAGAGGAAGCAAGGAACGAGCACTGTCTTTCAACCAGAGAAAATCAGGGGAAAGCGCGAACGCAGTCCCCCACTACCACAAATTATGCAGTCGAGTTTCCCACATTTGGGTCATTAGAATCAGCACACCCGGAGTGCAATGGATGAGCCTCACCCTGGGAGAACCACCTTCATGATCATGGTATCTCCCCTGCCAGGTAAGTATGAGTTATTCACCGACTGCTAGGCCAGCGCCCCTCCCCCGCAGCCCTGCCGCATTGGGGAGGCATTGGCCCTTGGCCAACAGAGGTCCGCATGGTGCAATGCCACACCGCATGCGTTTTCCTCGGTAGGCGGCCGTAGCACAGGCTGCGCTCCATTCCTCGCCCCGACACCCCGCTGCCTGCATTCAAATGTTCCCGGCTAGGCATTTCCAAGATGCAGTGCAGCAAGGGCATTAGCATAAAACGAAAGGGGAGGGGGCGAATGGGTGGCGGCTTCCAGAAACCGAGCTCCGGCTGGGCAGCAGAGTCAGGCACGAGGCAGCTGCGTGCCTTTGGTTTACTTAAGCCGGGATGGCTCATTAGAATTAGAAGAGAAGATGGCTAGACGGTTGGAGGAGTGTTTAAACTAGGTACTGGGGGGAGAGGGTAACATGTAGAGGGCAAGATAGTGTAGTAATGGAAAGAGGGCTAGATACTGAAACTGGGGGTGGAGCAGGGGGTCGGGTTAGAGCAGTCAGTAGGCAGTGGAAGAGTAGGGAAGATAAATCTATGAAATGTATGCATACGAATGCCCGAAGTCTTACTAACAAGATGGAGGAACTAGAAGTGATGATGTTGGAAGACAATTATGACATGGTGGGGGGTAAGTGAGACATGGCTGGACTCTAGCTATGACTGGGCTGTAAATAAACAAGGGTACAGTATGTTTAGAAAGGAGCGTACAAATAAGAAAGGGGGAGGGGTTTGCTTATACGTAAAAAACGGCCTTAAGCCAGTCCTGCGTGAGGACATCTGGGAGGAAAATGATTATGTGGAGTCCTTATGGGTGGAGATTACGGGAGGAACAAAAAATAATAAAATACTGATAGGGGTTTGTTATAAATCTCCAAATATAATGGAAGAAGCTGAAAATGTACTAATAAAACAAATAGATGAGGCCGCAAAGCAGAATAAAGTCATTATTATGGGGGATTTCAACTACCCAGATATCAACTGGGAGGCAGAAACCTGCAGATCCAACAAAGGGAGCAGGTTCTTGTCAGTAATAAAAGACAATTACCTATCGCAACTAGTGCAGGACCCAACAAGAGGCCAGGCCCTTTTAGACCTAATTTTAACAAATGAACCTGACACACTATCAAAAGTGGAGGTTGGGGGACATCTGGGTAATAGTGACCATAACAGAATAAGTTTTCTTGTACACATTAAGAAGACGTTCATTAGAGGGGGTACAAAAACACTAAACTTCAGGAAGGCAAATTTTAACCAGCTGAGAGAGGAGCCTAGCAGCATAAACTGGGACAATGTCCTCAACGTGACGGGAACACAAACTAAATGGGACATCTTCAAAAATATACTAAATAAGAGCACTAGAAAACACATACCCTATGGGAATAAGCGGGCTAGAAATCATAGAAAACCAATATGGCTAACTAAAACAGTACAGAATGCAATGAGGGATAAAAAGGAAGCATTTAAAGTACTAAAACAAGAGAGTAGCGACACAGCATTAAAAAACTATAACAGAGAAAAATAAATTGTGCAAAAAACAAATAAAGGAGGCGAAGATTGAGGCTGAGAGAAAAATTGCCAAGGAAAGTAAAAGTAATCCAAAATTATTCTTCAATTACATAAATAATAAGAGAATAAAAACTGACAATGTCGGCACTCTCAAAAATAATCTGGGTGTAATGGTGGAGGAGGATGAGGAAAGAGCACAAGTATTAAATGCCTTCTTCTCTACAGTGTTTACACAAGAATATCCATTGGCCGGCAACATGATTAGGGGTAATGTTAACTCTCAATTAAATGTCACCTGCTTAACCCAGGAAGAAGTGCAGCGCCGCCTGCAAAACACTAAAATAGAGAAATCGCCCGGTCCAGATGGTATACACCCCCGAGTTCTGAGGGAATTAAGCATGGTCATAGATAGACCCTTGTATCTAATATTTAAGGATTCAGTAATGACTGGGTCTGTTCCACAGGATTGGCGAATAGCAAATGTGGTGCCAATTTTCAAAAAGGGGTGTAAAAGGGAACCTGGAAACTATAGGCCAGTAAGTTTAACTTCTGTGGTGGGAAAGATATTTGAGGGCTTTCTAAGAGATGCTATCCTGGGGTATCTCAATGTAAATAATCTTATAACACCCAATCAGCATGGGTTTATGAGGAATCGGTCCTGTCAGACTAATCTGATCAGCTTCTATGAGGAGGTCAGTTCAAGACTGGACATGGCTAATGCAGTAGACGTGGTGTACCTGGACTTTTCAAAGGCTTTTGATACTGTTCCAGATAAACGGTTGGGATGCAAAATGAGATTGTTGGGACTGGGGGGGAAACATATGCATTTGGGTTAGCAACTGGCTCACTGATAGGAAACAGAGGGTACTTGTTAATGGTAAATATTCAGACGGGGCCACAGTCACCAGTGGGGTGCCGCAGGGGTCAGTATTAGGTCCTCTCTTGTTTAACATCTTTATTAATGACCTGGTAGAGGGTTTACAAAGCAGGGTGTCTATATTTGCAGATGATACTAAACTTTGTAGGGTAATCAATAATGAGGAGGATAGTAGAATATTACAAGGGGATCTAAGGAAACTGGAAGCATGGGCGGAGACTTGGCAAATGAAGTTTAATGTTGACAAATGTAAAGTAATGCACTTTGGGCGACGTAATAAAATGTATGACTATGTACTAAATAGTAAATTACTGGGTAAGACTGTCAATGAAAAAGACTTAGGGATTTTGGTGGACAGCAAGCTTACCTTTAATGACCAGTGTCAGGCAGCTGCTGCCAAGGCAAATAAAATTATGGGATGCATCAAAAGAGGTCTAGATTCTCATGACAAGGACATAGTTATGCCTCTATACAAATCACTGGTACGGCCACACTTAGAATATTGTGCACAATTTTGGGCCCCGATATACAAGAAAGACATACGTGAACTTGAAAAAGTGCAAAGACGGGCAACCAAAATGATTAGGGGAATGGGTGGACTGGAGTACAACGATAGATTAACAAACTTGGGGTTATTCAGCTTAGAGAAAAGACGTCTACGGGGAGATCTAATAACAATGTACAAATACATGAAGAGACAATACAAAGAACTTTCTAAGGATCTTTTTACTCCTAGGCCAGTGACAGTGACAAGAGGACATCCACTACGTATGGAGGAGAGAAGGTTTCACCAGAAACATAGAAGGGGATTCTTCACAGTAAGAACAGCGAGGCTCTGGAAGTCTCTGCCCCAGGAAGTGGTGATGGCGGATTCACTGAACAAGTTCAAAGTGGGCCTGGATGCCTTTCTTGAAGAGAAAAATATAATGGGTTATGGTCTCTAGATTTTAAGGACACGTTGATCCAGGGTTTTATACTGACTGCCAGATTTGGAGTCGGGAAGGAATTTTTTCCTCTGAAATAGGGCAATTGGCATGAGCCTCATGGGGGTTTTTGCCTTCCCCTGGATCAACACTGTAGGGGATTGTAGGGCTATAGGTTGGACTTGATGGACTCATGTCTTTATCCAACTTCATCTACTATGTAACTATGAATGGCAGGTATGGAAAGCGGCGGGTTCAGGCCTGAAGCGGAGAACTTGCTGCATCACCATAACAGTTGAAACTCTAACGTTCCAACGGTGTGACTGAATGAGTGGACTGTCGCTCATCCACTAGAGGGAGACAAAGGCCACCTGGAATGCTTTGCTTACACTGTGGCAGCGGCGGCAGCAGCAGCAGCAGCAGCGTGCCTCTCTGCCAGCAACCCGGTTGCGATAGTCTAACCATCTGAGTGTACTGCACAGGTACGCAGCATCGAGCAACAAACTAGCAAGCGAGAGGAAGCAAGGAACGAGCACTGTCTTTCAACCAGAGAAAATCAGGGGAAAGCGCGAACGCAGTCCCCCACTACCACAAATTATGCAGTCGAGTTTCCCGCATTTGGGGAAATCGCAGGGGTCAGCACACCCGGAGTGCAATGGATGAGCCTCACCCTGGGAGAACCACCTTCATGATCATGGTATCTCCCCTGCCAGGTAAGTATGAGTTATTCACCGACTGCTAGGCCAGCGCCCCTCCCCCGCAGCCCTGCCGCATTGGGGAGGCATTGGCCCTTGGCCAACAGAGGTCCGCATGGTGCAATGCCACACCGCATGCGTTTTCCTCGGTAGGCGGCCGTAGCACAGGCTGCGCTCCATTCCTCGCCCCGACACCCCGCTGCCTGCATTCAAATGTTCCCGGCTAGGCATTTCCAAGATGCAGTGCAGCAAGGGCATTAGCATAAAACGAAAGGGGAGGGGGCGAATGGGTGGCGGCTTCCAGAAACCGAGCTCCGGCTGGGCAGCAGAGTCAGGCACGAGGCAGCTGCGTGCCTTTGGTTTACTTAAGCCGGGATGGCTCATTAGAATTAGAAGAGAAGATGGCTAGACGGTTGGAGGAGTGTTTAAACTAGGTACTGGGGGGAGAGGGTAACATGTAGAGGGCAAGATAGTGTAGAAATGGAAAGAGGGCTAGATACTGAAACTGGGGGTGGAGCAGGGGGTCGGGTTAGAGCAGTCAGTAGGCAGTGGAAGAGTAGGGAAGATAAATCTATGAAATGTATGCATACGAATGCCCGAAGTCTTACTAACAAGATGGAGGAACTAGAAGTGATGATGTTGGAAGACAATTATGACATGGTGGGGGGTAAGTGAGACATGGCTGGACTCTAGCTATGACTGGGCTGTAAATAAACAAGGGTACAGTATGTTTAGAAAGGAGCGTACAAATAAGAAAGGGGGAGGGGTTTGCTTATACGTAAAAAACGGCCTTAAGCCAGTCCTGCGTGAGGACATCTGGGAGGAAAATGATTATGTGGAGTCCTTATGGGTGGAGATTACGGGAGGAACAAAAAATAATAAAATACTGATAGGGGTTTGTTATAAATCTCCAAATATAATGGAAGAAGCTGAAAATGTACTAATAAAACAAATAGATGAGGCCGCAAAGCAGAATAAAGTCATTATTATGGGGGATTTCAACTACCCAGATATCAACTGGGAGGCAGAAACCTGCAGATCCAACAAAGGGAGCAGGTTCTTGTCAGTAATAAAAGACAATTACCTATCGCAACTAGTGCAGGACCCAACAAGAGGCCAGGCCCTTTTAGACCTAATTTTAACAAATGAACCTGACACACTATCAAAAGTGGAGGTTGGGGGACATCTGGGTAATAGTGACCATAACAGAATAAGTTTTCTTGTACACATTAAGAAGACGTTCATTAGAGGGGGTACAAAAACACTAAACTTCAGGAAGGCAAATTTTAACCAGCTGAGAGAGGAGCCTAGCAGCATAAACTGGGACAATGTCCTCAACGTGACGGGAACACAAACTAAATGGGACATCTTCAAAAATATACTAAATAAGAGCACTAGAAAACACATACCCTATGGGAATAAGCGGGCTAGAAATCATAGAAAACCAATATGGCTAACTAAAACAGTACAGAATGCAATGAGGGATAAAAAGGAAGCATTTAAAGTACTAAAACAAGAGAGTAGCGACACAGCATTAAAAAACTATAACAGAGAAAAATAAATTGTGCAAAAAACAAATAAAGGAGGCGAAGATTGAGGCTGAGAGAAAAATTGCCAAGGAAAGTAAAAGTAATCCAAAATTATTCTTCAATTACATAAATAATAAGAGAATAAAAACTGACAATGTCGGCACTCTCAAAAATAATCTGGGTGTAATGGTGGAGGAGGATGAGGAAAGAGCACAAGTATTAAATGCCTTCTTCTCTACAGTGTTTACACAAGAATATCCATTGGCCGGCAACATGATTAGGGGTAATGTTAAATCTCAATTAAATGTCACCTGCTTAACCCAGGAAGAAGTGCAGCGCCGCCTGCAAAACACTAAAATAGAGAAATCGCCCGGTCCAGATGGTATACACCCCCGAGTTCTGAGGGAATTAAGCATGGTCATAGATAGACCCTTGTATCTAATATTTAAGGATTCAGTAATGACTGGGTCTGTTCCACAGGATTGGCGAATAGCAAATGTGGTGCCAATTTTCAAAAAGGGGTGTAAAAGGGAACCTGGAAACTATAGGCCAGTAAGTTTAACTTCTGTGGTGGGAAAGATATTTGAGGGCTTTCTAAGAGATGCTATCCTGGGGTATCTCAATGTAAATAATCTTATAACACCCAATCAGCATGGGTTTATGAGGAATCGGTCCTGTCAGACTAATCTGATCAGCTTCTATGAGGAGGTCAGTTCAAGACTGGACATGGCTAATGCAGTAGACGTGGTGTACCTGGACTTTTCAAAGGCTTTTGATACTGTTCCAGATAAACGGTTGGGATGCAAAATGAGATTGTTGGGACTGGGGGGAAACATATGCATTTGGATTAGCAACTGGCTCACTGATAGGAAACAGAGGGTACTTGTTAATGGTAAATATTCAGACGGGGCCACAGTCACCAGTGGGGTGCCGCAGGGGTCAGTATTAGGTCCTCTCTTGTTTAACATCTTTATTAATGACCTGGTAGAGGGTTTACAAAGCAGGGTGTCTATATTTGCAGATGATACTAAACTTTGTAGGGTAATCAATAATGAGGAGGATAGTAGAATATTGCAAGGGGATCTAAGGAAACTGGAAGCATGGGCGGAGACTTGGCAAATGAAGTTTAATGTTGACAAATGTAAAGTAATGCACTTTGGGCGACGTAATAAAATGTATGACTATGTACTAAATAGTAAATTACTGGGTAAGACTGTCAATGAAAAAGACTTAGGGATTTTGGTGGACAGCAAGCTTACCTTTAATGACCAGTGTCAGGCAGCTGCTGCCAAGGCAAATAAAATTATGGGATGCATCAAAAGAGGTCTAGATTCTCATGACAAGGACATAGTTATGCCTCTATACAAATCACTGGTACGGCCACACTTAGAATATTGTGCACAATTTTGGGCCCCGATATACAAGAAAGACATACGTGAACTTGAAAAAGTGCAAAGACGGGCAACCAAAATGATTAGGGGAATGGGTGGACTGGAGTACAACGATAGATTAACAAACTTGGGGTTATTCAGCTTAGAGAAAAGACGTCTACGGGGAGATCTAATAACAATGTACAAATACATGAAGGGACAATACAAAGAACTTTCTAAGGATCTTTTTACTCCTAGGCCAGTGACAGTGACAAGAGGACATCCACTACGTATGGAGGAGAGAAGGTTTCACCAGAAACATAGAAGGGGATTCTTCACAGTAAGAACAGCGAGGCTCTGGAAGTCTCTGCCCCAGGAAGTGGTGATGGCGGATTCACTGAACAAGTTCAAAGTGGGCCTGGATGCCTTTCTTGAAGAGAAAAATATAATGGGTTATGGTCTCTAGATTTTAAGGACACGTTGATCCAGGGTTTTATACTGACTGCCAGATTTGGAGTCGGGAAGGAATTTTTTCCTCTGAAATAGGGCAATTGGCATGAGCCTCATGGGGGTTTTTGCCTTCCCCTGGATCAACACTGTAGGGGATTGTATGGCTATAGGTTGGACTTGATGGACTCATGTCTTTATCCAACTTCATCTACTATGTAACTATGAATGGCAGGTATGGAAAGCGGCGGGTTCAGGCCTGAAGCGGAGAACTTGCTGCATCACCATAACAGTTGAAACTCTAACGTTCCAACGGTGTGACTGAATGAGTGGACTGTCGCTCATCCACTAGAGGGAGACAAAGGCCACCTGGAATGCTTTGCTTACACTGTGGCAGCGGCGGCAGCAGCAGCAGCAGCAGCGTGCCTCTCTGCCAGCAACCCGGTTGCGATAGTCTAACCATCTGAGTGTACTGCACAGGTACGCAGCATCGAGCAACAAACTAGCAAGCGAGAGGAAGCAAGGAACGAGCACTGTCTTTCAACCAGAGAAAATCAGGGGAAAGCGCGAACGCAGTCCCCCACTACCACAAATTATGCAGTCGAGTTTCCCGCATTTGGGGAAATCGCAGGGGTCAGCACACCCGGAGTGCAATGGATGAGCCTCACCCTGGGAGAACCACCTTCATTTTTTTTTTTTTTTACAAAAAGTTTATTTACATAGACTTCAAAAAATACAGATATACAGATAACAAAAATACCCTACCAAGGGCAACGGTAACAATAAAACTGCACAACAGTCATGTACAGAAATCAAAGACAAAACATGGAATAACATCTGGTTAAGACAATTTTACTCAGATCCAGTCTTTCCACTTCTTCGTCTTCCAGACTCCCTCCGCATCCGATCCCGATCGTTTGCATTCCAACTTATACAGAAAGTATAGCTTGCTCAAAAATAAGCTTACACACTCTTCTTCCAATAAACATTCATGTCGAAACAAAAGCAGGTTACAGGCATCCCACAAGGTCTCTCTAATCAGAAAAGAAAAAACCCATACGAAACGATGCTGAGACGATGTGCTCAGACTGATTCCATAATAAAAAGTGAAAAAAGACATAGGAGACAGTCCCGATAATTCCTTAAACAGACGAGTTAAACGGTTGAAAACACTCTTTGTGAAAGAACAATCCCACAAGAGGTCATGATCATGGTATCTCCCCTGCCAGGTAAGTATGAGTTATTCACCGACTGCTAGGCCAGCGCCCCTCCCCCGCAGCCCTGCCGCATTGGGGAGGCATTGGCCCTTGGCCAACAGAGGTCCGCATGGTGCAATGCCACACCGCATGCGTTTTCCTCGGTAGGCGGCCGTAGCACAGGCTGCGCTCCATTCCTCGCCCCGACACCCCGCTGCCTGCATTCAAATGTTCCCGGCTAGGCATTTCCAAGATGCAGTGCAGCAAGGGCATTAGCATAAAACGAAAGGGGAGGGGGCGAATGGGTGGCGGCTTCCAGAAACCGAGCTCCGGCTGGGCAGCAGAGTCAGGCACGAGGCAGCTGCGTGCCTTTGGTTTACTTAAGCCGGGATGGCTCATTAGAATTAGAAGAGAAGATGGCTAGACGGTTGGAGGAGTGTTTAAACTAGGTACTGGGGGGAGAGGGTAACATGTAGAGGGCAAGATAGTGTAGAAATGGAAAGAGGGCTAGATACTGAAACTGGGGGTGGAGCAGGGGGTCGGGTTAGAGCAGTCAGTAGGCAGTGGAAGAGTAGGGAAGATAAATCTATGAAATGTATGCATACGAATGCCCGAAGTCTTACTAACAAGATGGAGGAACTAGAAGTGATGATGTTGGAAGACAATTATGACATGGTGGGGGGTAAGTGAGACATGGCTGGACTCTAGCTATGACTGGGCTGTAAATAAACAAGGGTACAGTATGTTTAGAAAGGAGCGTACAAATAAGAAAGGGGGAGGGGTTTGCTTATACGTAAAAAACGGCCTTAAGCCAGTCCTGCGTGAGGACATCTGGGAGGAAAATGATTATGTGGAGTCCTTATGGGTGGAGATTACGGGAGGAACAAAAAATAATAAAATACTGATAGGGGTTTGTTATAAATCTCCAAATATAATGGAAGAAGCTGAAAATGTACTAATAAAACAAATAGATGAGGCCGCAAAGCAGAATAAAGTCATTATTATGGGGGATTTCAACTACCCAGATATCAACTGGGAGGCAGAAACCTGCAGATCCAACAAAGGGAGCAGGTTCTTGTCAGTAATAAAAGACAATTACCTATCGCAACTAGTGCAGGACCCAACAAGAGGCCAGGCCCTTTTAGACCTAATTTTAACAAATGAACCTGACACACTATCAAAAGTGGAGGTTGGGGGACATCTGGGTAATAGTGACCATAACAGAATAAGTTTTCTTGTACACATTAAGAAGACGTTCATTAGAGGGGGTACAAAAACACTAAACTTCAGGAAGGCAAATTTTAACCAGCTGAGAGAGGAGCCTAGCAGCATAAACTGGGACAATGTCCTCAACGTGACGGGAACACAAACTAAATGGGACATCTTCAAAAATATACTAAATAAGAGCACTAGAAAACACATACCCTATGGGAATAAGCGGGCTAGAAATCATAGAAAACCAATATGGCTAACTAAAACAGTACAGAATGCAATGAGGGATAAAAAGGAAGCATTTAAAGTACTAAAACAAGAGAGTAGCGACACAGCATTAAAAAACTATAACAGAGAAAAATAAATTGTGCAAAAAACAAATAAAGGAGGCGAAGATTGAGGCTGAGAGAAAAATTGCCAAGGAAAGTAAAAGTAATCCAAAATTATTCTTCAATTACATAAATAATAAGAGAATAAAAACTGACAATGTCGGCACTCTCAAAAATAATCTGGGTGTAATGGTGGAGGAGGATGAGGAAAGAGCACAAGTATTAAATGCCTTCTTCTCTACAGTGTTTACACAAGAATATCCATTGGCCGGCAACATGATTAGGGGTAATGTTAACTCTCAATTAAATGTCACCTGCTTAACCCAGGAAGAAGTGCAGCGCCGCCTGCAAAACACTAAAATAGAGAAATCGCCCGGTCCAGATGGTATACACCCCCGAGTTCTGAGGGAATTAAGCATGGTCATAGATAGACCCTTGTATCTAATATTTAAGGATTCAGTAATGACTGGGTCTGTTCCACAGGATTGGCGAATAGCAAATGTGGTGCCAATTTTCAAAAAGGGGTGTAAAAGGGAACCTGGAAACTATAGGCCAGTAAGTTTAACTTCTGTGGTGGGAAAGATATTTGAGGGCTTTCTAAGAGATGCTATCCTGGGGTATCTCAATGTAAATAATCTTATAACACCCAATCAGCATGGGTTTATGAGGAATCAGTCCTGTCAGACTAATCTGATCAGCTTCTATGAGGAGGTCAGTTCAAGACTGGACATGGCTAATGCAGTAGACGTGGTGTACCTGGACTTTTCAAAGGCTTTTGATACTGTTCCAGATAAACGGTTGGGATGCAAAATGAGATTGTTGGGACTGGGGGGAAACATATGCATTTGGGTTAGCAACTGGCTCACTGATAGGAAACAGAGGGTACTTGTTAATGGTAAATATTCAGACGGGGCCACAGTCACCAGTGGGGTGCCGCAGGGGTCAGTATTAGGTCCTCTCTTGTTTAACATCTTTATTAATGACCTGGTAGAGGGTTTACAAAGCAGGGTGTCTATATTTGCAGATGATACTAAACTTTGTAGGGTAATCAATAATGAGGAGGATAGTAGAATATTGCAAGGGGATCTAAGGAAACTGGAAGCATGGGCGGAGACTTGGCAAATGAAGTTTAATGTTGACAAATGTAAAGTAATGCACTTTGGGCGACGTAATAAAATGTATGACTATGTACTAAATAGTAAATTACTGGGTAAGACTGTCAATGAAAAAGACTTAGGGATTTTGGTGGACAGCAAGCTTACCTTTAATGACCAGTGTCAGGCAGCTGCTGCCAAGGCAAATAAAATTATGGGATGCATCAAAAGAGGTCTAGATTCTCATGACAAGGACATAGTTATGCCTCTATACAAATCACTGGTACGGCCACACTTAGAATATTGTGCACAATTTTGGGCCCCGATATACAAGAAAGACATACGTGAACTTGAAAAAGTGCAAAGACGGGCAACCAAAATGATTAGGGGAATGGGTGGACTGGAGTACAACGATAGATTAACAAACTTGGGGTTATTCAGCTTAGAGAAAAGACGTCTACGGGGAGATCTAATAACAATGTACAAATACATGAAGGGACAATACAAAGAACTTTCTAAGGATCTTTTTACTCCTAGGCCAGTGACAGTGACAAGAGGACATCCACTACGTATGGAGGAGAGAAGGTTTCACCAGAAACATAGAAGGGGATTCTTCACAGTAAGAACAGCGAGGCTCTGGAAGTCTCTGCCCCAGGAAGTGGTGATGGCGGATTCACTGAACAAGTTCAAAGTGGGCCTGGATGCCTTTCTTGAAGAGAAAAATATAATGGGTTATGGTCTCTAGATTTTAAGGACACGTTGATCCAGGGTTTTATACTGACTGCCAGATTTGGAGTCGGGAAGGAATTTTTTCCTCTGAAATAGGGCAATTGGCATGAGCCTCATGGGGGTTTTTGCCTTCCCCTGGATCAACACTGTAGGGGATTGTATGGCTATAGGTTGGACTTGATGGACTCATGTCTTTATCCAACTTCATCTACTATGTAACTATGAATGGCAGGTATGGAAAGCGGCGGGTTCAGGCCTGAAGCGGAGAACTTGCTGCATCACCATAACAGTTGAAACTCTAACGTTCCAACGGTGTGACTGAATGAGTGGACTGTCGCTCATCCACTAGAGGGAGACAAAGGCCACCTGGAATGCTTTGCTTACACTGTGGCAGCGGCGGCAGCAGCAGCAGCAGCAGCGTGCCTCTCTGCCAGCAACCCGGTTGCGATAGTCTAACCATCTGAGTGTACTGCACAGGTACGCAGCATCGAGCAACAAACTAGCAAGCGAGAGGAAGCAAGGAACGAGCACTGTCTTTCAACCAGAGAAAATCAGGGGAAAGCGCGAACGCAGTCCCCCACTACCACAAATTATGCAGTCGAGTTTCCCGCATTTGGGGAAATCGCAGGGGTCAGCACACCCGGAGTGCAATGGATGAGCCTCACCCTGGGAGAACCACCTTCATGATCATGGTATCTCCCCTGCCAGGTAAGTATGAGTTATTCACCGACTGCTAGGCCAGCGCCCCTCCCCCGCAGCCCTGCCGCATTGGGGAGGCATTGGCCCTTGGCCAACAGAGGTCCGCATGGTGCAATGCCACACCGCATGCGTTTTCCTCGGTAGGCGGCCGTAGCACAGGCTGCGCTCTATTCCTCGCCCCGACACCCCGCTGCCTGCATTCAAATGTTCCCGGCTAGGCATTTCCAAGATGCAGTGCAGCAAGGGCATTAGCATAAAACGAAAGGGGAGGGGGCGAATGGGTGGCGGCTTCCAGAAACCGAGCTCCGGCTGGGCAGCAGAGTCAGGCACGAGGCAGCTGCGTGCCTTTGGTTTACTTAAGCCGGGATGGCTCATTAGAATTAGAAGAGAAGATGGCTAGACGGTTGGAGGAGTGTTTAAACTAGGTACTGGGGGGAGAGGGTAACATGTAGAGGGCAAGATAGTGTAGAAATGGAAAGAGGGCTAGATACTGAAACTGGGGGTGGAGCAGGGGGTCGGGTTAGAGCAGTCAGTAGGCAGTGGAAGAGTAGGGAAGATAAATCTATGAAATGTATGCATACGAATGCCCGAAGTCTTACTAACAAGATGGAGGAACTAGAAGTGATGATGTTGGAAGACAATTATGACATGGTGGGGGGTAAGTGAGACATGGCTGGACTCTAGCTATGACTGGGCTGTAAATAAACAAGGGTACAGTATGTTTAGAAAGGAGCGTACAAATAAGAAAGGGGGAGGGGTTTGCTTATACGTAAAAAACGGCCTTAAGCCAGTCCTGCGTGAGGACATCTGGGAGGAAAATGATTATGTGGAGTCCTTATGGGTGGAGATTACGGGAGGAACAAAAAATAATAAAATACTGATAGGGGTTTGTTATAAATCTCCAAATATAATGGAAGAAGCTGAAAATGTACTAATAAAACAAATAGATGAGGCCGCAAAGCAGAATAAAGTCATTATTATGGGGGATTTCAACTACCCAGATATCAACTGGGAGGCAGAAACCTGCAGATCCAACAAAGGGAGCAGGTTCTTGTCAGTAATAAAAGACAATTACCTATCGCAACTAGTGCAGGACCCAACAAGAGGCCAGGCCCTTTTAGACCTAATTTTAACAAATGAACCTGACACACTATCAAAAGTGGAGGTTGGGGGACATCTGGGTAATAGTGACCATAACAGAATAAGTTTTCTTGTACACATTAAGAAGACGTTCATTAGAGGGGGTACAAAAACACTAAACTTCAGGAAGGCAAATTTTAACCAGCTGAGAGAGGAGCCTAGCAGCATAAACTGGGACAATGTCCTCAACGTGACGGGAACACAAACTAAATGGGACATCTTCAAAAATATACTAAATAAGAGCACTAGAAAACACATACCCTATGGGAATAAGCGGGCTAGAAATCATAGAAAACCAATATGGCTAACTAAAACAGTACAGAATGCAATGAGGGATAAAAAGGAAGCATTTAAAGTACTAAAACAAGAGAGTAGCGACACAGCATTAAAAAACTATAACAGAGAAAAATAAATTGTGCAAAAAACAAATAAAGGAGGCGAAGATTGAGGCTGAGAGAAAAATTGCCAAGGAAAGTAAAAGTAATCCAAAATTATTCTTCAATTACATAAATAATAAGAGAATAAAAACTGACAATGTCGGCACTCTCAAAAATAATCTGGGTGTAATGGTGGAGGAGGATGAGGAAAGAGCACAAGTATTAAATGCCTTCTTCTCTACAGTGTTTACACAAGAATATCCATTGGCCGGCAACATGATTAGGGGTAATGTTAACTCTCAATTAAATGTCACCTGCTTAACCCAGGAAGAAGTGCAGCGCCGCCTGCAAAACACTAAAATAGAGAAATCGCCCGGTCCAGATGGTATACACCCCCGAGTTCTGAGGGAATTAAGCATGGTCATAGATAGACCCTTGTATCTAATATTTAAGGATTCAGTAATGACTGGGTCTGTTCCACAGGATTGGCGAATAGCAAATGTGGTGCCAATTTTCAAAAAGGGGTGTAAAAGGGAACCTGGAAACTATAGGCCAGTAAGTTTAACTTCTGTGGTGGGAAAGATATTTGAGGGCTTTCTAAGAGATGCTATCCTGGGGTATCTCAATGTAAATAATCTTATAACACCCAATCAGCATGGGTTTATGAGGAATCGGTCCTGTCAGACTAATCTGATCAGCTTCTATGAGGAGGTCAGTTCAAGACTGGACATGGCTAATGCAGTAGACGTGGTGTACCTGGACTTTTCAAAGGCTTTTGATACTGTTCCAGATAAACGGTTGGGATGCAAAATGAGATTGTTGGGACTGGGGGGAAACATATGCATTTGGGTTAGCAACTGGCTCACTGATAGGAAACAGAGGGTACTTGTTAATGGTAAATATTCAGACGGGGCCACAGTCACCAGTGGGGTGCCGCAGGGGTCAGTATTAGGTCCTCTCTTGTTTAACATCTTTATTAATGACCTGGTAGAGGGTTTACAAAGCAGGGTGTCTATATTTGCAGATGATACTAAACTTTGTAGGGTAATCAATAATGAGGAGGATAGTAGAATATTACAAGGGGATCTAAGGAAACTGGAAGCATGGGCGGAGACTTGGCAAATGAAGTTTAATGTTGACAAATGTAAAGTAATGCACTTTGGGCGACGTAATAAAATGTATGACTATGTACTAAATAGTAAATTACTGGGTAAGACTGTCAATGAAAAAGACTTAGGGATTTTGGTGGACAGCAAGCTTACCTTTAATGACCAGTGTCAGGCAGCTGCTGCCAAGGCAAATAAAATTATGGGATGCATCAAAAGAGGTCTAGATTCTCATGACAAGGACATAGTTATGCCTCTATACAAATCACTGGTACGGCCACACTTAGAATATTGTGCACAATTTTGGGCCCCGATATACAAGAAAGACATACGTGAACTTGAAAAAGTGCAAAGACGGGCAACCAAAATGATTAGGGGAATGGGTGGACTGGAGTACAACGATAGATTAACAAACTTGGGGTTATTCAGCTTAGAGAAAAGACGTCTACGGGGAGATCTAATAACAATGTACAAATACATGAAGAGACAATACAAAGAACTTTCTAAGGATCTTTTTACTCCTAGGCCAGTGACAGTGACAAGAGGACATCCACTACGTATGGAGGAGAGAAGGTTTCACCAGAAACATAGAAGGGGATTCTTCACAGTAAGAACAGCGAGGCTCTGGAAGTCTCTGCCCCAGGAAATGGTGATGGCGGATTCACTGAACAAGTTCAAAGTGGGCCTGGATGCCTTTCTTGAAGAGAAAAATATAATGGGTTATGGTCTCTAGATTTTAAGGACACGTTGATCCAGGGTTTTATACTGACTGCCAGATTTGGAGTCGGGAAGGAATTTTTTCCTCTGAAATAGGGCAATTGGCATGAGCCTCATGGGGGTTTTTGCCTTCCCCTGGATCAACACTGTAGGGGATTGTATGGCTATAGGTTGGACTTGATGGACTCATGTCTTTATCCAACTTCATCTACTATGTAACTATGAATGGCAGGTATGGAAAGCGGCGGGTTCAGGCCTGAAGCGGAGAACTTGCTGCATCACCATAACAGTTGAAACTCTAACGTTCCAACGGTGTGACTGAATGAGTGGACTGTCGCTCATCCACTAGAGGGAGACAAAGGCCACCTGGAATGCTTTGCTTACACTGTGGCAGCGGCGGCAGCAGCAGCAGCAGCGTGCCTCTCTGCCAGCAACCCGGTTGCGATAGTCTAACCATCTGAGTGTACTGCACAGGTACGCAGCATCGAGCAACAAACTAGCAAGCGAGAGGAAGCAAGGAACGAGCACTGTCTTTCAACCAGAGAAAATCAGGGGAAAGCGCGAACGCAGTCCCCCACTACCACAAATTATGCAGTCGAGTTTCCCACATTTGGGTCATTAGAATCAGCACACCCGGAGTGCAATGGATGAGCCTCACCCTGGGAGAACCACCTTCATGATCATGGTATCTCCCCTGCCAGGTAAGTATGAGTTATTCACCGACTGCTAGGCCAGCGCCCCTCCCCCGCAGCCCTGCCGCATTGGGGAGGCATTGGCCCTTGGCCAACAGAGGTCCGCATGGTGCAATGCCACACCGCATGCGTTTTCCTCGGTAGGCGGCCGTAGCACAGGCTGCGCTCCATTCCTCGCCCCGACACCCCGCTGCCTGCATTCAAATGTTCCCGGCTAGGCATTTCCAAGATGCAGTGCAGCAAGGGCATTAGCATAAAACGAAAGGGGAGGGGGCGAATGGGTGGCGGCTTCCAGAAACCGAGCTCCGGCTGGGCAGCAGAGTCAGGCACGAGGCAGCTGCGTGCCTTTGGTTTACTTAAGCCGGGATGGCTCATTAGAATTAGAAGAGAAGATGGCTAGACGGTTGGAGGAGTGTTTAAACTAGGTACTGGGGGGAGAGGGTAACATGTAGAGGGCAAGATAGTGTAGTAATGGAAAGAGGGCTAGATACTGAAACTGGGGGTGGAGCAGGGGGTCGGGTTAGAGCAGTCAGTAGGCAGTGGAAGAGTAGGGAAGATAAATCTATGAAATGTATGCATACGAATGCCCGAAGTCTTACTAACAAGATGGAGGAACTAGAAGTGATGATGTTGGAAGACAATTATGACATGGTGGGGGGTAAGTGAGACATGGCTGGACTCTAGCTATGACTGGGCTGTAAATAAACAAGGGTACAGTATGTTTAGAAAGGAGCGTACAAATAAGAAAGGGGGAGGGGTTTGCTTATACGTAAAAAACGGCCTTAAGCCAGTCCTGCGTGAGGACATCTGGGAGGAAAATGATTAGGTGGAGTCCTTATGGGTGGAGATTACGGGAGGAACAAAAAATAATAAAATACTGATAGGGGTTTGTTATAAATCTCCAAATATAATGGAAGAAGCTGAAAATGTACTAATAAAACAAATAGATGAGGCCGCAAAGCAGAATAAAGTCATTATTATGGGGGATTTCAACTACCCAGATATCAACTGGGAGGCAGAAACCTGCAGATCCAACAAAGGGAGCAGGTTCTTGTCAGTAATAAAAGACAATTACCTATCGCAACTAGTGCAGGACCCAACAAGAGGCCAGGCCCTTTTAGACCTAATTTTAACAAATGAACCTGACACACTATCAAAAGTGGAGGTTGGGGGACATCTGGGTAATAGTGACCATAACAGAATAAGTTTTCTTGTACACATTAAGAAGACGTTCATTAGAGGGGGTACAAAAACACTAAACTTCAGGAAGGCAAATTTTAACCAGCTGAGAGAGGAGCCTAGCAGCATAAACTGGGACAATGTCCTCAACGTGACGGGAACACAAACTAAATGGGACATCTTCAAAAATATACTAAATAAGAGCACTAGAAAACACATACCCTATGGGAATAAGCGGGCTAGAAATCATAGAAAACCAATATGGCTAACTAAAACAGTACAGAATGCAGTGAGGGATAAAAAGGAAGCATTTAAAGTACTAAAACAAGAGAGTAGCGACACAGCATTAAAAAACTATAACAGAGAAAAATAAATTGTGCAAAAAACAAATAAAGGAGGCGAAGATTGAGGCTGAGAGAAAAATTGCCAAGGAAAGTAAAAGTAATCCAAAATTATTCTTCAATTACATAAATAATAAGAGAATAAAAACTGACAATGTCGGCACTCTCAAAAATAATCTGGGTGTAATGGTGGAGGAGGATGAGGAAAGAGCACAAGTATTAAATGCCTTCTTCTCTACAGTGTTTACACAAGAATATCCATTGGCCGGCAACATGATTAGGGGTAATGTTAACTCTCAATTAAATGTCACCTGCTTAACCCAGGAAGAAGTGCAGCGCCGCCTGCAAAACACTAAAATAGAGAAATCGCCCGGTCCAGATGGTATACACCCCCGAGTTCTGAGGGAATTAAGCATGGTCATAGATAGACCCTTGTATCTAATATTTAAGGATTCAGTAATGACTGGGTCTGTTCCACAGGATTGGCGAATAGCAAATGTGGTGCCAATTTTCAAAAAGGGGTGTAAAAGGGAACCTGGAAACTATAGGCCAGTAAGTTTAACTTCTGTGGTGGGAAAGATATTTGAGGGCTTTCTAAGAGATGCTATCCTGGGGTATCTCAATGTAAATAATCTTATAACACCCAATCAGCATGGGTTTATGAGGAATCGGTCCTGTCAGACTAATCTGATCAGCTTCTATGAGGAGGTCAGTTCAAGACTGGACATGGCTAATGCAGTAGACGTGGTGTACCTGGACTTTTCAAAGGCTTTTGATACTGTTCCAGATAAACGGTTGGGATGCAAAATGAGATTGTTGGGACTGGGGGGAAACATATGCATTTGGGTTAGCAACTGGCTCACTGATAGGAAACAGAGGGTACTTGTTAATGGTAAATATTCAGACGGGGCCACAGTCACCAGTGGGGTACCGCAGGGGTCAGTATTAGGTCCTCTCTTGTTTAACATCTTTATTAATGACCTGGTAGAGGGTTTACAAAGCAGGGTGTCTATATTTGCAGATGATACTAAACTTTGTAGGGTAATCAATAATGAGGAGGATAGTAGAATATTACAAGGGGATCTAAGGAAACTGGAAGCATGGGCGGAGACTTGGCAAATGAAGTTTAATGTTGACAAATGTAAAGTAATGCACTTTGGGCGACGTAATAAAATGTATGACTATGTACTAAATAGTAAATTACTGGGTAAGACTGTCAATGAAAAAGACTTAGGGATTTTGGTGGACAGCAAGCTTACCTTTAATGACCAGTGTCAGGCAGCTGCTGCCAAGGCAAATAAAATTATGGGATGCATCAAAAGAGGTCTAGATTCTCATGACAAGGACATAGTTATGCCTCTATACAAATCACTGGTACGGCCACACTTAGAATATTGTGCACAATTTTGGGCCCCGATATACAAGAAAGACATACGTGAACTTGAAAAAGTGCAAAGACGGGCAACCAAAATGATTAGGGGAATGGGTGGACTGGAGTACAACGATAGATTAACAAACTTGGGGTTATTCAGCTTAGAGAAAAGACGTCTACGGGGAGATCTAATAACAATGTACAAATACATGAAGAGACAATACAAAGAACTTTCTAAGGATCTTTTTACTCCTAGGCCAGTGACAGTGACAAGAGGACATCCACTACGTATGGAGGAGAGAAGGTTTCACCAGAAACATAGAAGGGGATTCTTCACAGTAAGAACAGCGAGGCTCTGGAAGTCTCTGCCCCAGGAAGTGGTGATGGCGGATTCACTGAACAAGTTCAAAGTGGGCCTGGATGCCTTTCTTGAAGAGAAAAATATAATGGGTTATGGTCTCTAGATTTTAAGGACACGTTGATCCAGGGTTTTATACTGACTGCCAGATTTGGAGTCGGGAAGGAATTTTTTCCTCTGAAATAGGGCAATTGGCATGAGCCTCATGGGGGTTTTTGCCTTCCCCTGGATCAACACTGTAGGGGATTGTAAGGCTATAGGTTGGACTTGATGGACTCATGTCTTTATCCAACTTCATCTACTATGTAACTATGAATGGCAGGTATGGAAAGCGGCGGGTTCAGGCCTGAAGCGGAGAACTTGCTGCATCACCATAACAGTTGAAACTCTAACGTTCCAACGGTGTGACTGAATGAGTGGACTGTCGCTCATCCACTAGAGGGAGACAAAGGCCACCTGGAATGCTTTGCTTACACTGTGGCAGCGGCGGCAGCAGCAGCAGCAGCGTGCCTCTCTGCCAGCAACCCGGTTGCGATAGTCTAACCATCTGAGTGTACTGCACAGGTACGCAGCATCGAGCAACAAACTAGCAAGCGAGAGGAAGCAAGGAACGAGCACTGTCTTTCAACCAGAGAAAATCAGGGGAAAGCGCGAACGCAGTCCCCCACTACCACAAATTATGCAGTCGAGTTTCCCACATTTGGGTCATTAGAATCAGCACACCCGGAGTGCAATGGATGAGCCTCACCCTGGGAGAACCACCTTCATGATCATGGTATCTCCCCTGCCAGGTAAGTATGAGTTATTCACCGACTGCTAGGCCAGCGCCCCTCCCCCGCAGCCCTGCCGCATTGGGGAGGCATTGGCCCTTGGCCAACAGAGGTCCGCATGGTGCAATGCCACACCGCATGCGTTTTCCTCGGTAGGCGGCCGTAGCACAGGCTGCGCTCCATTCCTCGCCCCGACACCCCGCTGCCTGCATTCAAATGTTCCCGGCTAGGCATTTCCAAGATGCAGTGCAGCAAGGGCATTAGCATAAAACGAAAGGGGAGGGGGCGAATGGGTGGCGGCTTCCAGAAACCGAGCTCCGGCTGGGCAGCAGAGTCAGGCACGAGGCAGCTGCGTGCCTTTGGTTTACTTAAGCCGGGATGGCTCATTAGAATTAGAAGAGAAGATGGCTAGACGGTTGGAGGAGTGTTTAAACTAGGTACTGGGGGGAGAGGGTAACATGTAGAGGGCAAGATAGTGTAGTAATGGAAAGAGGGCTAGATACTGAAACTGGGGGTGGAGCAGGGGGTCGGGTTAGAGCAGTCAGTAGGCAGTGGAAGAGTAGGGAAGATAAATCTATGAAATGTATGCATACGAATGCCCGAAGTCTTACTAACAAGATGGAGGAACTAGAAGTGATGATGTTGGAAGACAATTATGACATGGTGGGGGGTAAGTGAGACATGGCTGGACTCTAGCTATGACTGGGCTGTAAATAAACAAGGGTACAGTATGTTTAGAAAGGAGCGTACAAATAAGAAAGGGGGAGGGGTTTGCTTATACGTAAAAAACGGCCTTAAGCCAGTCCTGCGTGAGGACATCTGGGAGGAAAATGATTAGGTGGAGTCCTTATGGGTGGAGATTACGGGAGGAACAAAAAATAATAAAATACTGATAGGGGTTTGTTATAAATCTCCAAATATAATGGAAGAAGCTGAAAATGTACTAATAAAACAAATAGATGAGGCCGCAAAGCAGAATAAAGTCATTATTATGGGGGATTTCAACTACCCAGATATCAACTGGGAGGCAGAAACCTGCAGATCCAACAAAGGGAGCAGGTTCTTGTCAGTAATAAAAGACAATTACCTATCGCAACTAGTGCAGGACCCAACAAGAGGCCAGGCCCTTTTAGACCTAATTTTAACAAATGAACCTGACACACTATCAAAAGTGGAGGTTGGGGGACATCTGGGTAATAGTGACCATAACAGAATAAGTTTTCTTGTACACATTAAGAAGACGTTCATTAGAGGGGGTACAAAAACACTAAACTTCAGGAAGGCAAATTTTAACCAGCTGAGAGAGGAGCCTAGCAGCATAAACTGGGACAATGTCCTCAACGTGACGGGAACACAAACTAAATGGGACATCTTCAAAAATATACTAAATAAGAGCACTAGAAAACACATACCCTATGGGAATAAGCGGGCTAGAAATCATAGAAAACCAATATGGCTAACTAAAACAGTACAGAATGCAATGAGGGATAAAAAGGAAGCATTTAAAGTACTAAAACAAGAGAGTAGCGACACAGCATTAAAAAACTATAACAGAGAAAAATAAATTGTGCAAAAAACAAATAAAGGAGGCGAAGATTGAGGCTGAGAGAAAAATTGCCAAGGAAAGTAAAAGTAATCCAAAATTATTCTTCAATTACATAAATAATAAGAGAATAAAAACTGACAATGTCGGCACTCTCAAAAATAATCTGGGTGTAATGGTGGAGGAGGATGAGGAAAGAGCACAAGTATTAAATGCCTTCTTCTCTACAGTGTTTACACAAGAATATCCATTGGCCGGCAACATGATTAGGGGTAATGTTAACTCTCAATTAAATGTCACCTGCTTAACCCAGGAAGAAGTGCAGCGCCGCCTGCAAAACACTAAAATAGAGAAATCGCCCGGTCCAGATGGTATACACCCCCGAGTTCTGAGGGAATTAAGCATGGTCATAGATAGACCCTTGTATCTAATATTTAAGGATTCAGTAATGACTGGGTCTGTTCCACAGGATTGGCGAATAGCAAATGTGGTGCCAATTTTCAAAAAGGGGTGTAAAAGGGAACCTGGAAACTATAGGCCAGTAAGTTTAACTTCTGTGGTGGGAAAGATATTTGAGGGCTTTCTAAGAGATGCTATCCTGGGGTATCTCAATGTAAATAATCTTATAACACCCAATCAGCATGGGTTTATGAGGAATCGGTCCTGTCAGACTAATCTGATCAGCTTCTATGAGGAGGTCAGTTCAAGACTGGACATGGCTAATGCAGTAGACGTGGTGTACCTGGACTTTTCAAAGGCTTTTGATACTGTTCCAGATAAACGGTTGGGATGCAAAATGAGATTGTTGGGACTGGGGGGGAAACATATGCATTTGGGTTAGCAACTGGCTCACTGATAGGAAACAGAGGGTACTTGTTAATGGTAAATATTCAGACGGGGCCACAGTCACCAGTGGGGTGCCGCAGGGGTCAGTATTAGGTCCTCTCTTGTTTAACATCTTTATTAATGACCTGGTAGAGGGTTTACAAAGCAGGGTGTCTATATTTGCAGATGATACTAAACTTTGTAGGGTAATCAATAATGAGGAGGATAGTAGAATATTACAAGGGGATCTAAGGAAACTGGAAGCATGGGCGGAGACTTGGCAAATGAAGTTTAATGTTGACAAATGTAAAGTAATGCACTTTGGGCGACGTAATAAAATGTATGACTATGTACTAAATAGTAAATTACTGGGTAAGACTGTCAATGAAAAAGACTTAGGGATTTTGGTGGACAGCAAGCTTACCTTTAATGACCAGTGTCAGGCAGCTGCTGCCAAGGCAAATAAAATTATGGGATGCATCAAAAGAGGTCTAGATTCTCATGACAAGGACATAGTTATGCCTCTATACAAATCACTGGTACGGCCACACTTAGAATATTGTGCACAATTTTGGGCCCCGATATACAAGAAAGACATACGTGAACTTGAAAAAGTGCAAAGACGGGCAACCAAAATGATTAGGGGAATGGGTGGACTGGAGTACAACGATAGATTAACAAACTTGGGGTTATTCAGCTTAGAGAAAAGACGTCTACGGGGAGATCTAATAACAATGTACAAATACATGAAGAGACAATACAAAGAACTTTCTAAGGATCTTTTTACTCCTAGGCCAGTGACAGTGACAAGAGGACATCCACTACGTATGGAGGAGAGAAGGTTTCACCAGAAACATAGAAGGGGATTCTTCACAGTAAGAACAGCGAGGCTCTGGAAGTCTCTGCCCCAGGAAGTGGTGATGGCGGATTCACTGAACAAGTTCAAAGTGGGCCTGGATGCCTTTCTTGAAGAGAAAAATATAATGGGTTATGGTCTCTAGATTTTAAGGACACGTTGATCCAGGGTTTTATACTGACTGCCAGATTTGGAGTCGGGAAGGAATTTTTTCCTCTGAAATAGGGCAATTGGCATGAGCCTCATGGGGGTTTTTGCCTTCCCCTGGATCAACACTGTAGGGGATTGTAGGGCTATAGGTTGGACTTGATGGACTCATGTCTTTATCCAACTTCATCTACTATGTAACTATGAATGGCAGGTATGGAAAGCGGCGGGTTCAGGCCTGAAGCGGAGAACTTGCTGCATCACCATAACAGTTGAAACTCTAACGTTCCAACGGTGTGACTGAATGAGTGGACTGTCGCTCATCCACTAGAGGGAGACAAAGGCCACCTGGAATGCTTTGCTTACACTGTGGCAGCGGCGGCAGCAGCAGCAGCAGCAGCAGCAGCGTGCCTCTCTGCCAGCAACCCGGTTGCGATAGTCTAACCATCTGAGTGTACTGCACAGGTACGCAGCATCGAGCAACAAACTAGCAAGCGAGAGGAAGCAAGGAACGAGCACTGTCTTTCAACCAGAGAAAATCAGGGGAAAGCGCGAACGCAGTCCCCCACTACCACAAATTATGCAGTCGAGTTTCCCGCATTTGGGGAAATCGCAGGGGTCAGCACACCCGGAGTGCAATGGATGAGCCTCACCCTGGGAGAACCACCTTCATGATCATGGTATCTCCCCTGCCAGGTAAGTATGAGTTATTCACCGACTGCTAGGCCAGCGCCCCTCCCCCGCAGCCCTGCCGCATTGGGGAGGCATTGGCCCTTGGCCAACAGAGGTCCGCATGGTGCAATGCCACACCGCATGCGTTTTCCTCGGTAGGCGGCCGTAGCACAGGCTGCGCTCCATTCCTCGCCCCGACACCCCGCTGCCTGCATTCAAATGTTCCCGGCTAGGCATTTCCAAGATGCAGTGCAGCAAGGGCATTAGCATAAAACGAAAGGGGAGGGGGCGAATGGGTGGCGGCTTCCAGAAACCGAGCTCCGGCTGGGCAGCAGAGTCAGGCACGAGGCAGCTGCGTGCCTTTGGTTTACTTAAGCCGGGATGGCTCATTAGAATTAGAAGAGAAGATGGCTAGACGGTTGGAGGAGTGTTTAAACTAGGTACTGGGGGGAGAGGGTAACATGTAGAGGGCAAGATAGTGTAGAAATGGAAAGAGGGCTAGATACTGAAACTGGGGGTGGAGCAGGGGGTCGGGTTAGAGCAGTCAGTAGGCAGTGGAAGAGTAGGGAAGATAAATCTATGAAATGTATGCATACGAATGCCCGAAGTCTTACTAACAAGATGGAGGAACTAGAAGTGATGATGTTGGAAGACAATTATGACATGGTGGGGGGTAAGTGAGACATGGCTGGACTCTAGCTATGACTGGGCTGTAAATAAACAAGGGTACAGTATGTTTAGAAAGGAGCGTACAAATAAGAAAGGGGGAGGGGTTTGCTTATACGTAAAAAACGGCCTTAAGCCAGTCCTGCGTGAGGACATCTGGGAGGAAAATGATTATGTGGAGTCCTTATGGGTGGAGATTACGGGAGGAACAAAAAATAATAAAATACTGATAGGGGTTTGTTATAAATCTCCAAATATAATGGAAGAAGCTGAAAATGTACTAATAAAACAAATAGATGAGGCCGCAAAGCAGAATAAAGTCATTATTATGGGGGATTTCAACTACCCAGATATCAACTGGGAGGCAGAAACCTGCAGATCCAACAAAGGGAGCAGGTTCTTGTCAGTAATAAAAGACAATTACCTATCGCAACTAGTGCAGGACCCAACAAGAGGCCAGGCCCTTTTAGACCTAATTTTAACAAATGAACCTGACACACTATCAAAAGTGGAGGTTGGGGGACATCTGGGTAATAGTGACCATAACAGAATAAGTTTTCTTGTACACATTAAGAAGACGTTCATTAGAGGGGGTACAAAAACACTAAACTTCAGGAAGGCAAATTTTAACCAGCTGAGAGAGGAGCCTAGCAGCATAAACTGGGACAATGTCCTCAACGTGACGGGAACACAAACTAAATGGGACATCTTCAAAAATATACTAAATAAGAGCACTAGAAAACACATACCCTATGGGAATAAGCGGGCTAGAAATCATAGAAAACCAATATGGCTAACTAAAACAGTACAGAATGCAATGAGGGATAAAAAGGAAGCATTTAAAGTACTAAAACAAGAGAGTAGCGACACAGCATTAAAAAACTATAACAGAGAAAAATAAATTGTGCAAAAAACAAATAAAGGAGGCGAAGATTGAGGCTGAGAGAAAAATTGCCAAGGAAAGTAAAAGTAATCCAAAATTATTCTTCAATTACATAAATAATAAGAGAATAAAAACTGACAATGTCGGCACTCTCAAAAATAATCTGGGTGTAATGGTGGAGGAGGATGAGGAAAGAGCACAAGTATTAAATGCCTTCTTCTCTACAGTGTTTACACAAGAATATCCATTGGCCGGCAACATGATTAGGGGTAATGTTAACTCTCAATTAAATGTCACCTGCTTAACCCAGGAAGAAGTGCAGCGCCGCCTGCAAAACACTAAAATAGAGAAATCGCCCGGTCCAGATGGTATACACCCCCGAGTTCTGAGGGAATTAAGCATGGTCATAGATAGACCCTTGTATCTAATATTTAAGGATTCAGTAATGACTGGGTCTGTTCCACAGGATTGGCGAATAGCAAATGTGGTGCCAATTTTCAAAAAGGGGTGTAAAAGGGAACCTGGAAACTATAGGCCAGTAAGTTTAACTTCTGTGGTGGGAAAGATATTTGAGGGCTTTCTAAGAGATGCTATCCTGGGGTATCTCAATGTAAATAATCTTATAACACCCAATCAGCATGGGTTTATGAGGAATCGGTCCTGTCAGACTAATCTGATCAGCTTCTATGAGGAGGTCAGTTCAAGACTGGACATGGCTAATGCAGTAGACGTGGTGTACCTGGACTTTTCAAAGGCTTTTGATACTGTTCCAGATAAACGGTTGGGATGCAAAATGAGATTGTTGGGACTGGGGGGAAACATATGCATTTGGGTTAGCAACTGGCTCACTGATAGGAAACAGAGGGTACTTGTTAATGGTAAATATTCAGACGGGGCCACAGTCACCAGTGGGGTGCCGCAGGGGTCAGTATTAGGTCCTCTCTTGTTTAACATCTTTATTAATGACCTGGTAGAGGGTTTACAAAGCAGGGTGTCTATATTTGCAGATGATACTAAACTTTGTAGGGTAATCAATAATGAGGAGGATAGTAGAATATTGCAAGGGGATCTAAGGAAACTGGAAGCATGGGCGGAGACGTGGCAAATGAAGTTTAATGTTGACAAATGTAAAGTAATGCACTTTGGGCGACGTAATAAAATGTATGACTATGTACTAAATAGTAAATTACTGGGTAAGACTGTCAATGAAAAAGACTTAGGGATTTTGGTGGACAGCAAGCTTACCTTTAATGACCAGTGTCAGGCAGCTGCTGCCAAGGCAAATAAAATTATGGGATGCATCAAAAGAGGTCTAGATTCTCATGACAAGGACATAGTTATGCCTCTATACAAATCACTGGTACGGCCACACTTAGAATATTGTGCACAATTTTGGGCCCCGATATACAAGAAAGACATACGTGAACTTGAAAAAGTGCAAAGACGGGCAACCAAAATGATTAGGGGAATGGGTGGACTGGAGTACAACGATAGATTAACAAACTTGGGGTTATTCAGCTTAGAGAAAAGACGTCTACGGGGAGATCTAATAACAATGTACAAATACATGAAGGGACAATACAAAGAACTTTCTAAGGATCTTTTTACTCCTAGGCCAGTGACAGTGACAAGAGGACATCCACTACGTATGGAGGAGAGAAGGTTTCACCAGAAACATAGAAGGGGATTCTTCACAGTAAGAACAGCGAGGCTCTGGAAGTCTCTGCCCCAGGAAGTGGTGATGGCGGATTCACTGAACAAGTTCAAAGTGGGCCTGGATGCCTTTCTTGAAGAGAAAAATATAATGGGTTATGGTCTCTAGATTTTAAGGACACGTTGATCCAGGGTTTTATACTGACTGCCAGATTTGGAGTCGGGAAGGAATTTTTTCCTCTGAAATAGGGCAATTGGCATAAGCCTCATGGGGGTTTTTGCCTTCCCCTGGATCAACGATGTAGGGGATTGTAGGGCTATAGGTTGGACTTGATGGACTCATGTCTTTATCCAACTTCATCTACTATGTAACTATGAATGGCAGGTATGGAAAGCGGCGGGTTCAGGCCTGAAGCGGAGAACTTGCTGCATCACCATAACAGTTGAAACTCTAACGTTCCAACGGTGTGACTGAATGA
Organism: Leptodactylus fuscus; assembly: GCF_031893055.1. NCBI lineage: Eukaryota > Metazoa > Chordata > Amphibia > Anura > Leptodactylidae > Leptodactylus > Leptodactylus fuscus. The sequence goes on along the minus strand of NC_134265.1, from coordinate 35,470,282 downwards.
GTGGACTGTCGCTCATCCACTAGAGGGAGACAAAGGCCACCTGGAATGCTTTGCTTACACTGTGGCAGCGGCGGCAGCAGCAGCAGCAGCAGCGTGCCTCTCTGCCAGCAACCCGGTTGCGATAGTCTAACCATCTGAGTGTACTGCACAGGTACGCAGCATCGAGCAACAAACTAGCAAGCGAGAGGAAGCAAGGAACGAGCACTGTCTTTCAACCAGAGAAAATCAGGGGAAAGCGCGAACGCAGTCCCCCACTACCACAAATTATGCAGTCGAGTTTCCCGCATTTGGGGAAATCGCAGGGGTCAGCACACCCGGAGTGCAATGGATGAGCCTCACCCTGGGAGAACCACCTTCATGATCATGGTATCTCCCCTGCCAGGTAAGTATGAGTTATTCACCGACTGCTAGGCCAGCGCCCCTCCCCCGCAGCCCTGCCGCATTGGGGAGGCATTGGCCCTTGGCCAACAGAGGTCCGCATGGTGCAATGCCACACCGCATGCGTTTTCCTCGGTAGGCGGCCGTAGCACAGGCTGCGCTCCATTCCTCGCCCCGACACCCCGCTGCCTGCATTCAAATGTTCCCGGCTAGGCATTTCCAAGATGCAGTGCAGCAAGGGCATTAGCATAAAACGAAAGGGGAGGGGGCGAATGGGTGGCGGCTTCCAGAAACCGAGCTCCGGCTGGGCAGCAGAGTCAGGCACGAGGCAGCTGCGTGCCTTTGGTTTACTTAAGCCGGGATGGCTCATTAGAATTAGAAGAGAAGATGGCTAGACGGTTGGAGGAGTGTTTAAACTAGGTACTGGGGGGAGAGGGTAACATGTAGAGGGCAAGATAGTGTAGAAATGGAAAGAGGGCTAGATACTGAAACTGGGGGTGGAGCAGGGGGTCGGGTTAGAGCAGTCAGTAGGCAGTGGAAGAGTAGGGAAGATAAATCTATGAAATGTATGCATACGAATGCCCGAAGTCTTACTAACAAGATGGAGGAACTAGAAGTGATGATGTTGGAAGACAATTATGACATGGTGGGGGGTAAGTGAGACATGGCTGGACTCTAGCTATGACTGGGCTGTAAATAAACAAGGGTACAGTATGTTTAGAAAGGAGCGTACAAATAAGAAAGGGGGAGGGGTTTGCTTATACGTAAAAAACGGCCTTAAGCCAGTCCTGCGTGAGGACATCTGGGAGGAAAATGATTATGTGGAGTCCTTATGGGTGGAGATTACGGGAGGAACAAAAAATAATAAAATACTGATAGGGGTTTGTTATAAATCTCCAAATATAATGGAAGAAGCTGAAAATGTACTAATAAAACAAATAGATGAGGCCGCAAAGCAGAATAAAGTCATTATTATGGGGGATTTCAACTACCCAGATATCAACTGGGAGGCAGAAACCTGCAGATCCAACAAAGGGAGCAGGTTCTTGTCAGTAATAAAAGACAATTACCTATCGCAACTAGTGCAGGACCCAACAAGAGGCCAGGCCCTTTTAGACCTAATTTTAACAAATGAACCTGACACACTATCAAAAGTGGAGGTTGGGGGACATCTGGGTAATAGTGACCATAACAGAATAAGTTTTCTTGTACACATTAAGAAGACGTTCATTAGAGGGGGTACAAAAACACTAAACTTCAGGAAGGCAAATTTTAACCAGCTGAGAGAGGAGCCTAGCAGCATAAACTGGGACAATGTCCTCAACGTGACGGGAACACAAACTAAATGGGACATCTTCAAAAATATACTAAATAAGAGCACTAGAAAACACATACCCTATGGGAATAAGCGGGCTAGAAATCATAGAAAACCAATATGGCTAACTAAAACAGTACAGAATGCAATGAGGGATAAAAAGGAAGCATTTAAAGTACTAAAACAAGAGAGTAGCGACACAGCATTAAAAAACTATAACAGAGAAAAATAAATTGTGCAAAAAACAAATAAAGGAGGCGAAGATTGAGGCTGAGAGAAAAATTGCCAAGGAAAGTAAAAGTAATCCAAAATTATTCTTCAATTACATAAATAATAAGAGAATAAAAACTGACAATGTCGGCACTCTCAAAAATAATCTGGGTGTAATGGTGGAGGAGGATGAGGAAAGAGCACAAGTATTAAATGCCTTCTTCTCTACAGTGTTTACACAAGAATATCCATTGGCCGGCAACATGATTAGGGGTAATGTTAACTCTCAATTAAATGTCACCTGCTTAACCCAGGAAGAAGTGCAGCGCCGCCTGCAAAACACTAAAATAGAGAAATCGCCCGGTCCAGATGGTATACACCCCCGAGTTCTGAGGGAATTAAGCATGGTCATAGATAGACCCTTGTATCTAATATTTAAGGATTCAGTAATGACTGGGTCTGTTCCACAGGATTGGCGAATAGCAAATGTGGTGCCAATTTTCAAAAAGGGGTGTAAAAGGGAACCTGGAAACTATAGGCCAGTAAGTTTAACTTCTGTGGTGGGAAAGATATTTGAGGGCTTTCTAAGAGATGCTATCCTGGGGTATCTCAATGTAAATAATCTTATAACACCCAATCAGCATGGGTTTATGAGGAATCGGTCCTGTCAGACTAATCTGATCAGCTTCTATGAGGAGGTCAGTTCAAGACTGGACATGGCTAATGCAGTAGACGTGGTGTACCTGGACTTTTCAAAGGCTTTTGATACTGTTCCAGATAAACGGTTGGGATGCAAAATGAGATTGTTGGGACTGGGGGGAAACATATGCATTTGGGTTAGCAACTGGCTCACTGATAGGAAACAGAGGGTACTTGTTAATGGTAAATATTCAGACGGGGCCACAGTCACCAGTGGGGTGCCGCAGGGGTCAGTATTAGGTCCTCTCTTGTTTAACATCTTTATTAATGACCTGGTAGAGGGTTTACAAAGCAGGGTGTCTATATTTGCAGATGATACTAAACTTTGTAGGGTAATCAATAATGAGGAGGATAGTAGAATATTACAAGGGGATCTAAGGAAACTGGAAGCATGGGCAGAGACTTGGCAAATGAAGTTTAATGTTGACAAATGTAAAGTAATGCACTTTGGGCGACGTAATAAAATGTATGACTATGTACTAAATAGTAAATTACTGGGTAAGACTGTCAATGAAAAAGACTTAGGGATTTTGGTGGACAGCAAGCTTACCTTTAATGACCAGTGTCAGGCAGCTGCTGCCAAGGCAAATAAAATTATGGGATGCATCAAAAGAGGTCTAGATTCTCATGACAAGGACATAGTTATGCCTCTATACAAATCACTGGTACGGCCACACTTAGAATATTGTGCACAATTTTGGGCCCCGATATACAAGAAAGACATACGTGAACTTGAAAAAGTGCAAAGACGGGCAACCAAAATGATTAGGGGAATGGGTGGACTGGAGTACAACGATAGATTAACAAACTTGGGGTTATTCAGCTTAGAGAAAAGACGTCTACGGGGAGATCTAATAACAATGTACAAATACATGAAGGGACAATACAAAGAACTTTCTAAGGATCTTTTTACTCCTAGGCCAGTGACAGTGACAAGAGGACATCCACTACGTATGGAGGAGAGAAGGTTTCATCAGAAACATAGAAGGGGATTCTTCACAGTAAGAACAGCGAGGCTCTGGAAGTCTCTGCCCCAGGAAGTGGTGATGGCGGATTCACTGAACAAGTTCAAAGTGGGCCTGGATGCCTTTCTTGAAGAGAAAAATATAATGGGTTATGGTCTCTAGATTTTAAGGACACGTTGATCCAGGGTTTTATACTGACTGCCAGATTTGGAGTCGGGAAGGAATTTTTTCCTCTGAAATAGGGCAATTGGCATGAGCCTCATGGGGGTTTTTGCCTTCCCCTGGATCAACACTGTAGGGGATTGTAGGGCTATAGGTTGGACTTGATGGACTCATGTCTTTATCCAACTTCATCTACTATGTAACTATGAATGGCAGGTATGGAAAGCGGCGGGTTCAGGCCTGAAGCGGAGAACTTGCTGCATCACCATAACAGTTGAAACTCTAACGTTCCAACGGTGTGACTGAATGAGTGGACTGTCGCTCATCCACTAGAGGGAGACAAAGGCCACCTGGAATGCTTTGCTTACACTGTGGCAGCGGCGGCAGCAGCAGCAGCAGCGTGCCTCTCTGCCAGCAACCCGGTTGCGATAGTCTAACCATCTGAGTGTACTGCACAGGTACGCAGCATCGAGCAACAAACTAGCAAGCGAGAGGAAGCAAGGAACGAGCACTGTCTTTCAACCAGAGAAAATCAGGGGAAAGCGCGAACGCAGTCCCCCACTACCACAAATTATGCAGTCGAGTTTCCCGCATTTGGGGAAATCGCAGGGGTCAGCACACCCGGAGTGCAATGGATGAGCCTCACCCTGGGAGAACCACCTTCATGATCATGGTATCTCCCCTGCCAGGTAAGTATGAGTTATTCACCGACTGCTAGGCCAGCGCCCCTCCCCCGCAGCCCTGCCGCATTGGGGAGGCATTGGCCCTTGGCCAACAGAGGTCCGCATGGTGCAATGCCACACCGCATGCGTTTTCCTCGGTAGGCGGCCGTAGCACAGGCTGCGCTCCATTCCTCGCCCCGACACCCCGCTGCCTGCATTCAAATGTTCCAGGCTAGGCATTTCCAAGATGCAGTGCAGCAAGGGCATTAGCATAAAACGAAAGGGGAGGGGGCGAATGGGTGGCGGCTTCCAGAAACCGAGCTCCGGCTGGGCAGCAGAGTCAGGCACGAGGCAGCTGCGTGCCTTTGGTTTACTTAAGCCGGGATGGCTCATTAGAATTAGAAGAGAAGATGGCTAGACGGTTGGAGGAGTGTTTAAACTAGGTACTGGGGGGAGAGGGTAACATGTAGAGGGCAAGATAGTGTAGAAATGGAAAGAGGGCTAGATACTGAAACTGGGGGTGGAGCAGGGGGTCGGGTTAGAGCAGTCAGTAGGCAGTGGAAGAGTAGGGAAGATAAATCTATGAAATGTATGCATACGAATGCCCGAAGTCTTACTAACAAGATGGAGGAACTAGAAGTGATGATGTTGGAAGACAATTATGACATGGTGGGGGGTAAGTGAGACATGGCTGGACTCTAGCTATGACTGGGCTGTAAATAAACAAGGGTACAGTATGTTTAGAAAGGAGCGTACAAATAAGAAAGGGGGAGGGGTTTGCTTATACGTAAAAACGGCCTTAAGCCAGTCCTGCGTGAGGACATCTGGGAGGAAAATGATTATGTGGAGTCCTTATGGGTGGAGATTACGGGAGGAACAAAAAATAATAAAATACTGATAGGGGTTTGTTATAAATCTCCAAATATAATGGAAGAAGCTGAAAATGTACTAATAAAACAAATAGATGAGGCCGCAAAGCAGAATAAAGTCATTATTATGGGGGATTTCAACTACCCAGATATCAACTGGGAGGCAGAAACCTGCAGATCCAACAAAGGGAGCAGGTTCTTGTCAGTAATAAAAGACAATTACCTATCGCAACTAGTGCAGGACCCAACAAGAGGCCAGGCCCTTTTAGACCTAATTTTAACAAATGAACCTGACACACTATCAAAAGTGGAGGTTGGGGGACATCTGGGTAATAGTGACCATAACAGAATAAGTTTTCTTGTACACATTAAGAAGACGTTCATTAGAGGGGGTACAAAAACACTAAACTTCAGGAAGGCAAATTTTAACCAGCTGAGAGAGGAGCCTAGCAGCATAAACTGGGACAATGTCCTCAACGTGACGGGAACACAAACTAAATGGGACATCTTCAAAAATATACTAAATAAGAGCACTAGAAAACACATACCCTATGGGAATAAGCGGGCTAGAAATCATAGAAAACCAATATGGCTAACTAAAACAGTACAGAATGCAATGAGGGATAAAAAGGAAGCATTTAAAGTACTAAAACAAGAGAGTAGCGACACAGCATTAAAAAACTATAACAGAGAAAAATAAATTGTGCAAAAAACAAATAAAGGAGGCGAAGATTGAGGCTGAGAGAAAAATTGCCAAGGAAAGTAAAAGTAATCCAAAATTATTCTTCAATTACATAAATAATAAGAGAATAAAAACTGACAATGTCGGCACTCTCAAAAATAATCTGGGTGTAATGGTGGAGGAGGATGAGGAAAGAGCACAAGTATTAAATGCCTTCTTCTCTACAGTGTTTACACAAGAATATCCATTGGCCGGCAACATGATTAGGGGTAATGTTAACTCTCAATTAAATGTCACCTGCTTAACCCAGGAAGAAGTGCAGCGCCGCCTGCAAAACACTAAAATAGAGAAATCGCCCGGTCCAGATGGTATACACCCCCGAGTTCTGAGGGAATTAAGCATGGTCATAGATAGACCCTTGTATCTAATATTTAAGGATTCAGTAATGACTGGGTCTGTTCCACAGGATTGGCGAATAGCAAATGTGGTGCCAATTTTCAAAAAGGGGTGTAAAAGGGAACCTGGAAACTATAGGCCAGTAAGTTTAACTTCTGTGGTGGGAAAGATATTTGAGGGCTTTCTAAGAGATGCTATCCTGGGGTATCTCAATGTAAATAATCTTATAACACCCAATCAGCATGGGTTTATGAGGAATCGGTCCTGTCAGACTAATCTGATCAGCTTCTATGAGGAGGTCAGTTCAAGACTGGACATGGCTAATGCAGTAGACGTGGTGTACCTGGACTTTTCAAAGGCTTTTGATACTGTTCCAGATAAACGGTTGGGATGCAAAATGAGATTGTTGGGACTGGGGGGAAACATATGCATTTGGGTTAGCAACTGGCTCACTGATAGGAAACAGAGGGTACTTGTTAATGGTAAATATTCAGACGGGGCCACAGTCACCAGTGGGGTGCCGCAGGGGTCAGTATTAGGTCCTCTCTTGTTTAACATCTTTATTAATGACCTGGTAGAGGGTTTACAAAGCAGGGTGTCTATATTTGCAGATGATACTAAACTTTGTAGGGTAATCAATAATGAGGAGGATAGTAGAATATTACAAGGGGATCTAAGGAAACTGGAAGCATGGGCGGAGACTTGGCAAATGAAGTTTAATGTTGACAAATGTAAAGTAATGCACTTTGGGCGACGTAATAAAATGTATGACTATGTACTAAATAGTAAATTACTGGGTAAGACTGTCAATGAAAAAGACTTAGGGATTTTGGTGGACAGCAAGCTTACCTTTAATGACCAGTGTCAGGCAGCTGCTGCCAAGGCAAATAAAATTATGGGATGCATCAAAAGAGGTCTAGATTCTCATGACAAGGACATAGTTATGCCTCTATACAAATCACTGGTACGGCCACACTTAGAATATTGTGCACAATTTTGGGCCCCGATATACAAGAAAGACATACGTGAACTTGAAAAAGTGCAAAGACGGGCAACCAAAATGATTAGGGGAATGGGTGGACTGGAGTACAACGATAGATTAACAAACTTGGGGTTATTCAGCTTAGAGAAAAGACGTCTACGGGGAGATCTAATAACAATGTACAAATACATGAAGGGACAATACAAAGAACTTTCTAAGGATCTTTTTACTCCTAGGCCAGTGACAGTGACAAGAGGACATCCACTACGTATGGAGGAGAGAAGGTTTCACCAGAAACATAGACGGGGATTCTTCACAGTAAGAACAGCGAGGCTCTGGAAGTCTCTGCCCCAGGAAGTGGTGATGGCGGATTCACTGAACAAGTTCAAAGTGGGCCTGGATGCCTTTCTTGAAGAGAAAAATATAATGGGTTATGGTCTCTAGATTTTAAGGACACGTTGATCCAGGGTTTTATACTGACTGCCAGATTTGGAGTCGGGAAGGAATTTTTTCCTCTGAAATAGGGCAATTGGCATGAGCCTCATGGGGGTTTTTGCCTTCCCCTGGATCAACACTGTAGGGGATTGTAGGGCTATAGGTTGGACTTGATGGACTCATGTCTTTATCCAACTTCATCTACTATGTAACTATGAATGGCAGGTATGGAAAGCGGCGGGTTCAGGCCTGAAGCGGAGAACTTGCTGCATCACCATAACAGTTGAAACTCTAACGTTCCAACGGTGTGACTGAATGAGTGGACTGTCGCTCATCCACTAGAGGGAGACAAAGGCCACCTGGAATGCTTTGCTTACACTGTGGCAGCGGCGGCAGCAGCAGCGTGCCTCTCTGCCAGCAACCCGGTTGCGATAGTCTAACCATCTGAGCGTACTGCACAGGTACGCAGCATCGAGCAACAAACTAGCAAGCGAGAGGAAGCAAGGAACGAGCACTGTCTTTCAACCAGAGAAAATCAGGGGAAAGCGCGAACGCAGTCCCCCACTACCACAAATTATGCAGTCGAGTTTCCCGCATTTGGGGAAATCGCAGGGGTCAGCACACCCGGAGTGCAATGGATGAGCCTCACCCTGGGAGAACCACCTTCATGATCATGGTATCTCCCCTGCCAGGTAAGTATGAGTTATTCACCGACTGCTAGGCCAGCGCCCCTCCCCCGCAGCCCTGCCGCATTGGGGAGGCATTGGCCCTTGGCCAACAGAGGTCCGCATGGTGCAATGCCACACCGCATGCGTTTTCCTCGGTAGGCGGCCGTAGCACAGGCTGCGCTCCATTCCTCGCCCCGACACCCCGCTGCCTGCATTCAAATGTTCCCGGCTAGGCATTTCCAAGATGCAGTGCAGCAAGGGCATTAGCATAAAACGAAAGGGGAGGGGGCGAATGGGTGGCGGCTTCCAGAAACCGAGCTCCGGCTGGGCAGCAGAGTCAGGCACGAGGCAGCTGCGTGCCTTTGGTTTACTTAAGCCGGGATGGCTCATTAGAATTAGAAGAGAAGATGGCTAGACGGTTGGAGGAGTGTTTAAACTAGGTACTGGGGGGAGAGGGTAACATGTAGAGGGCAAGATAGTGTAGAAATGGAAAGAGGGCTAGATACTGAAACTGGGGGTGGAGCAGGGGGTCGGGTTAGAGCAGTCAGTAGGCAGTGGAAGAGTAGGGAAGATAAATCTATGAAATGTATGCATACGAATGCCCGAAGTCTTACTAACAAGATGGAGGAACTAGAAGTGATGATGTTGGAAGACAATTATGACATGGTGGGGGGTAAGTGAGACATGGCTGGACTCTAGCTATGACTGGGCTGTAAATAAACAAGGGTACAGTATGTTTAGAAAGGAGCGTACAAATAAGAAAGGGGGAGGGGTTTGCTTATACGTAAAAAACGGCCTTAAGCCAGTCCTGCGTGAGGACATCTGGGAGGAAAATGATTAGGTGGAGTCCTTATGGGTGGAGATTACGGGAGGAACAAAAAATAATAAAATACTGATAGGGGTTTGTTATAAATCTCCAAATATAATGGAAGAAGCTGAAAATGTACTAATAAAACAAATAGATGAGGCCGCAAAGCAGAATAAAGTCATTATTATGGGGGATTTCAACTACCCAGATATCAACTGGGAGGCAGAAACCTGCAGATCCAACAAAGGGAGCAGGTTCTTGTCAGTAATAAAAGACAATTACCTATCGCAACTAGTGCAGGACCCAACAAGAGGCCAGGCCCTTTTAGACCTAATTTTAACAAATGAACCTGACACACTATCAAAAGTGGAGGTTGGGGGACATCTGGGTAATAGTGACCATAACAGAATAAGTTTTCTTGTACACATTAAGAAGACGTTCATTAGAGGGGGTACAAAAACACTAAACTTCAGGAAGGCAAATTTTAACCAGCTGAGAGAGGAGCCTAGCAGCATAAACTGGGACAATGTCCTCAACGTGACGGGAACACAAACTAAATGGGACATCTTCAAAAATATACTAAATAAGAGCACTAGAAAACACATACCCTATGGGAATAAGCGGGCTAGAAATCATAGAAAACCAATATGGCTAACTAAAACAGTACAGAATGCAATGAGGGATAAAAAGGAAGCATTTAAAGTACTAAAACAAGAGAGTAGCGACACAGCATTAAAAAACTATAACAGAGAAAAATAAATTGTGCAAAAAACAAATAAAGGAGGCGAAGATTGAGGCTGAGAGAAAAATTGCCAAGGAAAGTAAAAGTAATCCAAAATTATTCTTCAATTACATAAATAATAAGAGAATAAAAACTGACAATGTCGGCACTCTCAAAAATAATCTGGGTGTAATGGTGGAGGAGGATGAGGAAAGAGCACAAGTATTAAATGCCTTCTTCTCTACAGTGTTTACACAAGAATATCCATTGGCCGGCAACATGATTAGGGGTAATGTTAACTCTCAATTAAATGTCACCTGCTTAACCCAGGAAGAAGTGCAGCGCCGCCTGCAAAACACTAAAATAGAGAAATCGCCCGGTCCAGATGGTATACACCCCCGAGTTCTGAGGGAATTAAGCATGGTCATAGATAGACCCTTGTATCTAATATTTAAGGATTCAGTAATGACTGGGTCTGTTCCACAGGATTGGCGAATAGCAAATGTGGTGCCAATTTTCAAAAAGGGGTGTAAAAGGGAACCTGGAAACTATAGGCCAGTAAGTTTAACTTCTGTGGTGGGAAAGATATTTGAGGGCTTTCTAAGAGATGCTATCCTGGGGTATCTCAATGTAAATAATCTTATAACACCCAATCAGCATGGGTTTATGAGGAATCGGTCCTGTCAGACTAATCTGATCAGCTTCTATGAGGAGGTCAGTTCAAGACTGGACATGGCTAATGCAGTAGACGTGGTGTACCTGGACTTTTCAAAGGCTTTTGATACTGTTCCAGATAAACGGTTGGGATGCAAAATGAGATTGTTGGGACTGGGGGGAAACATATGCATTTGGGTTAGCAACTGGCTCACTGATAGGAAACAGAGGGTACTTGTTAATGGTAAATATTCAGACGGGGCCACAGTCACCAGTGGGGTACCGCAGGGGTCAGTATTAGGTCCTCTCTTGTTTAACATCTTTATTAATGACCTGGTAGAGGGTTTACAAAGCAGGGTGTCTATATTTGCAGATGATACTAAACTTTGTAGGGTAATCAATAATGAGGAGGATAGTAGAATATTACAAGGGGATCTAAGGAAACTGGAAGCATGGGCGGAGACTTGGCAAATGAAGTTTAATGTTGACAAATGTAAAGTAATGCACTTTGGGCGACGTAATAAAATGTATGACTATGTACTAAATAGTAAATTACTGGGTAAGACTGTCAATGAAAAAGACTTAGGGATTTTGGTGGACAGCAAGCTTACCTTTAATGACCAGTGTCAGGCAGCTGCTGCCAAGGCAAATAAAATTATGGGATGCATCAAAAGAGGTCTAGATTCTCATGACAAGGACATAGTTATGCCTCTATACAAATCACTGGTACGGCCACACTTAGAATATTGTGCACAATTTTGGGCCCCGATATACAAGAAAGACATACGTGAACTTGAAAAAGTGCAAAGACGGGCAACCAAAATGATTAGGGGAATGGGTGGACTGGAGTACAACGATAGATTAACAAACTTGGGGTTATTCAGCTTAGAGAAAAGACGTCTACGGGGAGATCTAATAACAATGTACAAATACATGAAGAGACAATACAAAGAACTTTCTAAGGATCTTTTTACTCCTAGGCCAGTGACAGTGACAAGAGGACATCCACTACGTATGGAGGAGAGAAGGTTTCACCAGAAACATAGAAGGGGATTCTTCACAGTAAGAACAGCGAGGCTCTGGAAGTCTCTGCCCCAGGAAGTGGTGATGGCGGATTCACTGAACAAGTTCAAAGTGGGCCTGGATGCCTTTCTTGAAGAGAAAAATATAATGGGTTATGGTCTCTAGATTTTAAGGACACGTTGATCCAGGGTTTTATACTGACTGCCAGATTTGGAGTCGGGAAGGAATTTTTTCCTCTGAAATAGGGCAATTGGCATGAGCCTCATGGGGGTTTTTGCCTTCCCCTGGATCAACACTGTAGGGGATTGTATGGCTATAGGTTGGACTTGATGGACTCATGTCTTTATCCAACTTCATCTACTATGTAACTATGAATGGCAGGTATGGAAAGCGGCGGGTTCAGGCCTGAAGCGGAGAACTTGCTGCATCACCATAACAGTTGAAACTCTAACGTTCCAACGGTGTGACTGAATGAGTGGACTGTCGCTCATCCACTAGAGGGAGACAAAGGCCACCTGGAATGCTTTGCTTACACTGTGGCAGCGGCGGCAGCAGCAGCAGCAGCGTGCCTCTCTGCCAGCAACCCGGTTGCGATAGTCTAACCATCTGAGTGTACTGCACAGGTACGCAGCATCGAGCAACAAACTAGCAAGCGAGAGGAAGCAAGGAACGAGCACTGTCTTTCAACCAGAGAAAATCAGGGGAAAGCGCGAACGCAGTCCCCCACTACCACAAATTATGCAGTCGAGTTTCCCACATTTGGGTCATTAGAATCAGCACACCCGGAGTGCAATGGATGAGCCTCACCCTGGGAGAACCACCTTCATGATCATGGTATCTCCCCTGCCAGGTAAGTATGAGTTATTCACCGACTGCTAGGCCAGCGCCCCTCCCCCGCAGCCCTGCCGCATTGGGGAGGCATTGGCCCTTGGCCAACAGAGGTCCGCATGGTGCAATGCCACACCGCATGCGTTTTCCTCGGTAGGCGGCCGTAGCACAGGCTGCGCTCCATTCCTCGCCCCGACACCCCGCTGCCTGCATTCAAATGTTCCCGGCTAGGCATTTCCAAGATGCAGTGCAGCAAGGGCATTAGCATAAAACGAAAGGGGAGGGGGCGAATGGGTGGCGGCTTCCAGAAACCGAGCTCCGGCTGGGCAGCAGAGTCAGGCACGAGGCAGCTGCGTGCCTTTGGTTTACTTAAGCCGGGATGGCTCATTAGAATTAGAAGAGAAGATGGCTAGACGGTTGGAGGAGTGTTTAAACTAGGTACTGGGGGGAGAGGGTAACATGTAGAGGGCAAGATAGTGTAGTAATGGAAAGAGGGCTAGATACTGAAACTGGGGGTGGAGCAGGGGGTCGGGTTAGAGCAGTCAGTAGGCAGTGGAAGAGTAGGGAAGATAAATCTATGAAATGTATGCATACGAATGCCCGAAGTCTTACTAACAAGATGGAGGAACTAGAAGTGATGATGTTGGAAGACAATTATGACATGGTGGGGGGTAAGTGAGACATGGCTGGACTCTAGCTATGACTGGGCTGTAAATAAACAAGGGTACAGTATGTTTAGAAAGGAGCGTACAAATAAGAAAGGGGGAGGGGTTTGCTTATACGTAAAAAACGGCCTTAAGCCAGTCCTGCGTGAGGACATCTGGGAGGAAAATGATTAGGTGGAGTCCTTATGGGTGGAGATTACGGGAGGAACAAAAAATAATAAAATACTGATAGGGGTTTGTTATAAATCTCCAAATATAATGGAAGAAGCTGAAAATGTACTAATAAAACAAATAGATGAGGCCGCAAAGCAGAATAAAGTCATTATTATGGGGGATTTCAACTACCCAGATATCAACTGGGAGGCAGAAACCTGCAGATCCAACAAAGGGAGCAGGTTCTTGTCAGTAATAAAAGACAATTACCTATCGCAACTAGTGCAGGACCCAACAAGAGGCCAGGCCCTTTTAGACCTAATTTTAACAAATGAACCTGACACACTATCAAAAGTGGAGGTTGGGGGACATCTGGGTAATAGTGACCATAACAGAATAAGTTTTCTTGTACACATTAAGAAGACGTTCATTAGAGGGGGTACAAAAACACTAAACTTCAGGAAGGCAAATTTTAACCAGCTGAGAGAGGAGCCTAGCAGCATAAACTGGGACAATGTCCTCAACGTGACGGGAACACAAACTAAATGGGACATCTTCAAAAATATACTAAATAAGAGCACTAGAAAACACATACCCTATGGGAATAAGCGGGCTAGAAATCATAGAAAACCAATATGGCTAACTAAAACAGTACAGAATGCAATGAGGGATAAAAAGGAAGCATTTAAAGTACTAAAACAAGAGAGTAGCGACACAGCATTAAAAAACTATAACAGAGAAAAATAAATTGTGCAAAAAACAAATAAAGGAGGCGAAGATTGAGGCTGAGAGAAAAATTGCCAAGGAAAGTAAAAGTAATCCAAAATTATTCTTCAATTACATAAATAATAAGAGAATAAAAACTGACAATGTCGGCACTCTCAAAAATAATCTGGGTGTAATGGTGGAGGAGGATGAGGAAAGAGCACAAGTATTAAATGCCTTCTTCTCTACAGTGTTTACACAAGAATATCCATTGGCCGGCAACATGATTAGGGGTAATGTTAACTCTCAATTAAATGTCACCTGCTTAACCCAGGAAGAAGTGCAGCGCCGCCTGCAAAACACTAAAATAGAGAAATCGCCCGGTCCAGATGGTATACACCCCCGAGTTCTGAGGGAATTAAGCATGGTCATAGATAGACCCTTGTATCTAATATTTAAGGATTCAGTAATGACTGGGTCTGTTCCACAGGATTGGCGAATAGCAAATGTGGTGCCAATTTTCAAAAAGGGGTGTAAAAGGGAACCTGGAAACTATAGGCCAGTAAGTTTAACTTCTGTGGTGGGAAAGATATTTGAGGGCTTTCTAAGAGATGCTATCCTGGGGTATCTCAATGTAAATAATCTTATAACACCCAATCAGCATGGGTTTATGAGGAATCGGTCCTGTCAGACTAATCTGATCAGCTTCTATGAGGAGGTCAGTTCAAGACTGGACATGGCTAATGCAGTAGACGTGGTGTACCTGGACTTTTCAAAGGCTTTTGATACTGTTCCAGATAAACGGTTGGGATGCAAAATGAGATTGTTGGGACTGGGGGGAAACATATGCATTTGGGTTAGCAACTGGCTCACTGATAGGAAACAGAGGGTACTTGTTAATGGTAAATATTCAGACGGGGCCACAGTCACCAGTGGGGTGCCGCAGGGGTCAGTATTAGGTCCTCTCTTGTTTAACATCTTTATTAATGACCTGGTAGAGGGTTTACAAAGCAGGGTGTCTATATTTGCAGATGATACTAAACTTTGTAGGGTAATCAATAATGAGGAGGATAGTAGAATATTACAAGGGGATCTAAGGAAACTGGAAGCATGGGCGGAGACTTGGCAAATGAAGTTTAATGTTGACAAATGTAAAGTAATGCACTTTGGGCGACGTAATAAAATGTATGACTATGTACTAAATAGTAAATTACTGGGTAAGACTGTCAATGAAAAAGACTTAGGGATTTTGGTGGACAGCAAGCTTACCTTTAATGACCAGTGTCAGGCAGCTGCTGCCAAGGCAAATAAAATTATGGGATGCATCAAAAGAGGTCTAGATTCTCATGACAAGGACATAGTTATGCCTCTATACAAATCACTGGTACGGCCACACTTAGAATATTGTGCACAATTTTGGGCCCCGATATACAAGAAAGACATACGTGAACTTGAAAAAGTGCAAAGACGGGCAACCAAAATGATTAGGGGAATGGGTGGACTGGAGTACAACGATAGATTAACAAACTTGGGGTTATTCAGCTTAGAGAAAAGACGTCTACGGGGAGATCTAATAACAATGTACAAATACATGAAGGGACAATACAAAGAACTTTCTAAGGATCTTTTTACTCCTAGGCCAGTGACAGTGACAAGAGGACATCCACTACGTATGGAGGAGAGAAGGTTTCATCAGAAACATAGAAGGGGATTCTTCACAGTAAGAACAGCGAGGCTCTGGAAGTCTCTGCCCCAGGAAGTGGTGATGGCGGATTCACTGAACAAGTTCAAAGTGGGCCTGGATGCCTTTCTTGAAGAGAAAAATATAATGGGTTATGGTCTCTAGATTTTAAGGACACGTTGATCCAGGGTTTTATACTGACTGCCAGATTTGGAGTCGGGAAGGAATTTTTTCCTCTGAAATAGGGCAATTGGCATGAGCCTCATGGGGGTTTTTGCCTTCCCCTGGATCAACACTGTAGGGGATTGTAGGGCTATAGGTTGGACTTGATGGACTCATGTCTTTATCCAACTTCATCTACTATGTAACTATGAATGGCAGGTATGGAAAGCGGCGGGTTCAGGCCTGAAGCGGAGAACTTGCTGCATCACCATAACAGTTGAAACTCTAACGTTCCAACGGTGTGACTGAATGAGTGGACTGTCGCTCATCCACTAGAGGGAGACAAAGGCCACCTGGAATGCTTTGCTTATACTGTGGCAGCGGCGGCAGCAGCAGCGTGCCTCTCTGCCAGCAACCCGGTTGCGATAGTCTAACCATCTGAGTGTACTGCACAGGTACGCAGCATCGAGCAACAAACTAGCAAGCGAGAGGAAGCAAGGAACGAGCACTGTCTTTCAACCAGAGAAAATCAGGGGAAAGCGCGAACGCAGTCCCCCACTACCACAAATTATGCAGTCGAGTTTCCCGCATTTGGGGAAATCGCAGGGGTCAGCACACCCGGAGTGCAATGGATGAGCCTCACCCTGGGAGAACCACCTTCATGATCATGGTATCTCCCCTGCCAGGTAAGTATGAGTTATTCACCGACTGCTAGGCCAGCGCCCCTCCCCCGCAGCCCTGCCGCATTGGGGAGGCATTGGCCCTTGGCCAACAGAGGTCCGCATGGTGCAATGCCACACCGCATGCGTTTTCCTCGGTAGGCGGCCGTAGCACAGGCTGCGCTCCATTCCTCGCCCCGACACCCCGCTGCCTGCATTCAAATGTTCCCGGCTAGGCATTTCCAAGATGCAGTGCAGCAAGGGCATTAGCATAAAACGAAAGGGGAGGGGGCGAATGGGTGGCGGCTTCCAGAAACCGAGCTCCGGCTGGGCAGCAGAGTCAGGCACGAGGCAGCTGCGTGCCTTTGGTTTACTTAAGCCGGGATGGCTCATTAGAATTAGAAGAGAAGATGGCTAGACGGTTGGAGGAGTGTTTAAACTAGGTACTGGGGGGAGAGGGTAACATGTAGAGGGCAAGATAGTGTAGAAATGGAAAGAGGGCTAGATACTGAAACTGGGGGTGGAGCAGGGGGTCGGGTTAGAGCAGTCAGTAGGCAGTGGAAGAGTAGGGAAGATAAATCTATGAAATGTATGCATACGAATGCCCGAAGTCTTACTAACAAGATGGAGGAACTAGAAGTGATGATGTTGGAAGACAATTATGACATGGTGGGGGGTAAGTGAGACATGGCTGGACTCTAGCTATGACTGGGCTGTAAATAAACAAGGGTACAGTATGTTTAGAAAGGAGCGTACAAATAAGAAAGGGGGAGGGGTTTGCTTATACGTAAAAAACGGCCTTAAGCCAGTCCTGCGTGAGGACATCTGGGAGGAAAATGATTATGTGGAGTCCTTATGGGTGGAGATTACGGGAGGAACAAAAAATAATAAAATACTGATAGGGGTTTGTTATAAATCTCCAAATATAATGGAAGAAGCTGAAAATGTACTAATAAAACAAATAGATGAGGCCGCAAAGCAGAATAAAGTCATTATTATGGGGGATTTCAACTACCCAGATATCAACTGGGAGGCAGAAACCTGCAGATCCAACAAAGGGAGCAGGTTCTTGTCAGTAATAAAAGACAATTACCTATCGCAACTAGTGCAGGACCCAACAAGAGGCCAGGCCCTTTTAGACCTAATTTTAACAAATGAACCTGACACACTATCAAAAGTGGAGGTTGGGGGACATCTGGGTAATAGTGACCATAACAGAATAAGTTTTCTTGTACACATTAAGAAGACGTTCATTAGAGGGGGTACAAAAACACTAAACTTCAGGAAGGCAAATTTTAACCAGCTGAGAGAGGAGCCTAGCAGCATAAACTGGGACAATGTCCTCAACGTGACGGGAACACAAACTAAATGGGACATCTTCAAAAATATACTAAATAAGAGCACTAGAAAACACATACCCTATGGGAATAAGCGGGCTAGAAATCATAGAAAACCAATATGGCTAACTAAAACAGTACAGAATGCAATGAGGGATAAAAAGGAAGCATTTAAAGTACTAAAACAAGAGAGTAGCGACACAGCATTAAAAAACTATAACAGAGAAAAATAAATTGTGCAAAAAACAAATAAAGGAGGCGAAGATTGAGGCTGAGAGAAAAATTGCCAAGGAAAGTAAAAGTAATCCAAAATTATTCTTCAATTACATAAATAATAAGAGAATAAAAACTGACAATGTCGGCACTCTCAAAAATAATCTGGGTGTAATGGTGGAGGAGGATGAGGAAAGAGCACAAGTATTAAATGCCTTCTTCTCTACAGTGTTTACACAAGAATATCCATTGGCCGGCAACATGATTAGGGGTAATGTTAACTCTCAATTAAATGTCACCTGCTTAACCCAGGAAGAAGTGCAGCGCCGCCTGCAAAACACTAAAATAGAGAAATCGCCTGGTCCAGATGGTATACACCCCCGAGTTCTGAGGGAATTAAGCATGGTCATAGATAGACCCTTGTATCTAATATTTAAGGATTCAGTAATGACTGGGTCTGTTCCACAGGATTGGCGAATAGCAAATGTGGTGCCAATTTTCAAAAAGGGGTGTAAAAGGGAACCTGGAAACTATAGGCCAGTAAGTTTAACTTCTGTGGTGGGAAAGATATTTGAGGGCTTTCTAAGAGATGCTATCCTGGGGTATCTCAATGTAAATAATCTTATAACACCCAATCAGCATGGGTTTATGAGGAATCGGTCCTGTCAGACTAATCTGATCAGCTTCTATGAGGAGGTCAGTTCAAGACTGGACATGGCTAATGCAGTAGACGTGGTGTACCTGGACTTTTCAAAGGCTTTTGATACTGTTCCAGATAAACGGTTGGGATGCAAAATGAGATTGTTGGGACTGGGGGGAAACATATGCATTTGGGTTAGCAACTGGCTCACTGATAGGAAACAGAGGGTACTTGTTAATGGTAAATATTCAGACGGGGCCACAGTCACCAGTGGGGTGCCGCAGGGGTCAGTATTAGGTCCTCTCTTGTTTAACATCTTTATTAATGACCTGGTAGAGGGTTTACAAAGCAGGGTGTCTATATTTGCAGATGATACTAAACTTTGTAGGGTAATCAATAATGAGGAGGATAGTAGAATATTACAAGGGGATCTAAGGAAACTGGAAGCATGGGCGGAGACTTGGCAAATGAAGTTTAATGTTGACAAATGTAAAGTAATGCACTTTGGGCGACGTAATAAAATGTATGACTATGTACTAAATAGTAAATTACTGGGTAAGACTGTCAATGAAAAAGACTTAGGGATTTTGGTGGACAGCAAGCTTACCTTTAATGACCAGTGTCAGGCAGCTGCTGCCAAGGCAAATAAAATTATGGGATGCATCAAAAGAGGTCTAGATTCTCATGACAAGGACATAGTTATGCCTCTATACAAATCACTGGTACGGCCACACTTAGAATATTGTGCACAATTTTGGGCCCCGATATACAAGAAAGACATACGTGAACTTGAAAAAGTGCAAAGACGGGCAACCAAAATGATTAGGGGAATGGGTGGACTGGAGTACAACGATAGATTAACAAACTTGGGGTTATTCAGCTTAGAGAAAAGACGTCTACGGGGAGATCTAATAACAATGTACAAATACATGAAGGGACAATACAAAGAACTTTCTAAGGATCTTTTTACTCCTAGGCCAGTGACAGTGACAAGAGGACATCCACTACGTATGGAGGAGAGAAGGTTTCACCAGAAACATAGACGGGGATTCTTCACAGTAAGAACAGCGAGGCTCTGGAAGTCTCTGCCCCAGGAAGTGGTGATGGCGGATTCACTGAACAAGTTCAAAGTGGGCCTGGATGCCTTTCTTGAAGAGAAAAATATAATGGGTTATGGTCTCTAGATTTTAAGGACACGTTGATCCAGGGTTTTATACTGACTGCCAGATTTGGAGTCGGGAAGGAATTTTTTCCTCTGAAATAGGGCAATTGGCATGAGCCTCATGGGGGTTTTTGCCTTCCCCTGGATCAACGATGTAGGGGATTGTAGGGCTATAGGTTGGACTTGATGGACTCATGTCTTTATCCAACTTCATCTACTATGTAACTATGAATGGCAGGTATGGAAAGCGGCGGGTTCAGGCCTGAAGCGGAGAACTTGCTGCATCACCATAACAGTTGAAACTCTAACGTTCCAACGGTGTGACTGAATGAGTGGACTGTCGCTCATCCACTAGAGGGAGACAAAGGCCACCTGGAATGCTTTGCTTACACTGTGGCAGCGGCGGCAGCAGCAGCAGCAGCAGCGTGCCTCTCTGCCAGCAACCCGGTTGCGATAGTCTAACCATCTGAGTGTACTGCACAGGTACGCAGCATCGAGCAACAAACTAGCAAGCGAGAGGAAGCAAGGAACGAGCACTGTCTTTCAACCAGAGAAAATCAGGGGAAAGCGCGAACGCAGTCCCCCACTACCACAAATTATGCAGTCGAGTTTCCCGCATTTGGGGAAATCGCAGGGGTCAGCACACCCGGAGTGCAATGGATGAGCCTCACCCTGGGAGAACCACCTTCATGATCATGGTATCTCCCCTGCCAGGTAAGTATGAGTTATTCACCGACTGCTAGGCCAGCGCCCCTCCCCCGCAGCCCTGCCGCATTGGGGAGGCATTGGCCCTTGGCCAACAGAGGTCCGCATGGTGCAATGCCACACCGCATGCGTTTTCCTCGGTAGGCGGCCGTAGCACAGGCTGCGCTCCATTCCTCGCCCCGACACCCCGCTGCCTGCATTCAAATGTTCCCGGCTAGGCATTTCCAAGATGCAGTGCAGCAAGGGCATTAGCATAAAACGAAAGGGGAGGGGGCGAATGGGTGGCGGCTTCCAGAAACCGAGCTCCGGCTGGGCAGCAGAGTCAGGCACGAGGCAGCTGCGTGCCTTTGGTTTACTTAAGCCGGGATGGCTCATTAGAATTAGAAGAGAAGATGGCTAGACGGTTGGAGGAGTGTTTAAACTAGGTACTGGGGGGAGAGGGTAACATGTAGAGGGCAAGATAGTGTAGAAATGGAAAGAGGGCTAGATACTGAAACTGGGGGTGGAGCAGGGGGTCGGGTTAGAGCAGTCAGTAGGCAGTGGAAGAGTAGGGAAGATAAATCTATGAAATGTATGCATACGAATGCCCGAAGTCTTACTAACAAGATGGAGGAACTAGAAGTGATGATGTTGGAAGACAATTATGACATGGTGGGGGGTAAGTGAGACATGGCTGGACTCTAGCTATGACTGGGCTGTAAATAAACAAGGGTACAGTATGTTTAGAAAGGAGCGTACAAATAAGAAAGGGGGAGGGGTTTGCTTATACGTAAAAAACGGCCTTAAGCCAGTCCTGCGTGAGGACATCTGGGAGGAAAATGATTATGTGGAGTCCTTATGGGTGGAGATTACGGGAGGAACAAAAAATAATAAAATACTGATAGGGGTTTGTTATAAATCTCCAAATATAATGGAAGAAGCTGAAAATGTACTAATAAAACAAATAGATGAGGCCGCAAAGCAGAATAAAGTCATTATTATGGGGGATTTCAACTACCCAGATATCAACTGGGAGGCAGAAACCTGCAGATCCAACAAAGGGAGCAGGTTCTTGTCAGTAATAAAAGACAATTACCTATCGCAACTAGTGCAGGACCCAACAAGAGGCCAGGCCCTTTTAGACCTAATTTTAACAAATGAACCTGACACACTATCAAAAGTGGAGGTTGGGGGACATCTGGGTAATAGTGACCATAACAGAATAAGTTTTCTTGTACACATTAAGAAGACGTTCATTAGAGGGGGTACAAAAACACTAAACTTCAGGAAGGCAAATTTTAACCAGCTGAGAGAGGAGCCTAGCAGCATAAACTGGGACAATGTCCTCAACGTGACGGGAACACAAACTAAATGGGACATCTTCAAAAATATACTAAATAAGAGCACTAGAAAACACATACCCTATGGGAATAAGCGGGCTAGAAATCATAGAAAACCAATATGGCTAACTAAAACAGTACAGAATGCAATGAGGGATAAAAAGGAAGCATTTAAAGTACTAAAACAAGAGAGTAGCGACACAGCATTAAAAAACTATAACAGAGAAAAATAAATTGTGCAAAAAACAAATAAAGGAGGCGAAGATTGAGGCTGAGAGAAAAATTGCCAAGGAAAGTAAAAGTAATCCAAAATTATTCTTCAATTACATAAATAATAAGAGAATAAAAACTGACAATGTCGGCACTCTCAAAAATAATCTGGGTGTAATGGTGGAGGAGGATGAGGAAAGAGCACAAGTATTAAATGCCTTCTTCTCTACAGTGTTTACACAAGAATATCCATTGGCCGGCAACATGATTAGGGGTAATGTTAACTCTCAATTAAATGTCACCTGCTTAACCCAGGAAGAAGTGCAGCGCCGCCTGCAAAACACTAAAATAGAGAAATCGCCCGGTCCAGATGGTATACACCCCCGAGTTCTGAGGGAATTAAGCATGGTCATAGATAGACCCTTGTATCTAATATTTAAGGATTCAGTAATGACTGGGTCTGTTCCACAGGATTGGCGAATAGCAAATGTGGTGCCAATTTTCAAAAAGGGGTGTAAAAGGGAACCTGGAAACTATAGGCCAGTAAGTTTAACTTCTGTGGTGGGAAAGATATTTGAGGGCTTTCTAAGAGATGCTATCCTGGGGTATCTCAATGTAAATAATCTTATAACACCCAATCAGCATGGGTTTATGAGGAATCGGTCCTGTCAGACTAATCTGATCAGCTTCTATGAGGAGGTCAGTTCAAGACTGGACATGGCTAATGCAGTAGACGTGGTGTACCTGGACTTTTCAAAGGCTTTTGATACTGTTCCAGATAAACGGTTGGGATGCAAAATGAGATTGTTGGGACTGGGGGGAAACATATGCATTTGGGTTAGCAACTGGCTCACTGATAGGAAACAGAGGGTACTTGTTAATGGTAAATATTCAGATGGGGCCACAGTCACCAGTGGGGTGCCGCAGGGGTCAGTATTAGGTCCTCTCTTGTTTAACATCTTTATTAATGACCTGGTAGAGGGTTTACAAAGCAGGGTGTCTATATTTGCAGATGATACTAAACTTTGTAGGGTAATCAATAATGAGGAGGATAGTAGAATATTACAAGGGGATCTAAGGAAACTGGAAGCATGGGCGGAGACTTGGCAAATGAAGTTTAATGTTGACAAATGTAAAGTAATGCACTTTGGGCGACGTAATAAAATGTATGACTATGTACTAAATAGTAAATTACTGGGTAAGACTGTCAATGAAAAAGACTTAGGGATTTTGGTGGACAGCAAGCTTACCTTTAATGACCAGTGTCAGGCAGCTGCTGCCAAGGCAAATAAAATTATGGGATGCATCAAAAGAGGTCTAGATTCTCATGACAAGGACATAGTTATGCCTCTATACAAATCACTGGTACGGCCACACTTAGAATATTGTGCACAATTTTGGGCCCCGATATACAAGAAAGACATACGTGAACTTGAAAAAGTGCAAAGACGGGCAACCAAAATGATTAGGGGAATGGGTGGACTGGAGTACAACGATAGATTAACAAACTTGGGGTTATTCAGCTTAGAGAAAAGACGTCTACGGGGAGATCTAATAACAATGTACAAATACATGAAGGGACAATACAAAGAACTTTCTAAGGATCTTTTTACTCCTAGGCCAGTGACAGTGACAAGAGGACATCCACTACGTATGGAGGAGAGAAGGTTTCACCAGAAACATAGAAGGGGATTCTTCACAGTAAGAACAGCGAGGCTCTGGAAGTCTCTGCCCCAGGAAGTGGTGATGGCGGATTCACTGAACAAGTTCAAAGTGGGCCTGGATGCCTTTCTTGAAGAGAAAAATATAATGGGTTATGGTCTCTAGATTTTAAGGACACGTTGATCCAGGGTTTTATACTGACTGCCAGATTTGGAGTCGGGAAGGAATTTTTTCCTCTGAAATAGGGCAATTGGCATGAGCCTCATGGGGGTTTTTGCCTTCCCCTGGATCAACACTGTAGGGGATTGTAGGGCTATAGGTTGGACTTGATGGACTCATGTCTTTATCCAACTTCATCTACTATGTAACTATGAATGGCAGGTATGGAAAGCGGCGGGTTCAGGCCTGAAGCGGAGAACTTGCTGCATCACCATAACAGTTGAAACTCTAACGTTCCAACGGTGTGACTGAATGAGTGGACTGTCGCTCATCCACTAGAGGGAGACAAAGGCCACCTGGAATGCTTTGCTTACACTGTGGCAGCGGCGGCAGCAGCAGCGTGCCTCTCTGCCAGCAACCCGGTTGCGATAGTCTAACCATCTGAGTGTACTGCACAGGTACGCAGCATCGAGCAACAAACTAGCAAGCGAGAGGAAGCAAGGAACGAGCACTGTCTTTCAACCAGAGAAAATCAGGGGAAAGCGCGAACGCAGTCCCCCACTACCACAAATTATGCAGTTGAGTTTCCCGCATTTGGGGAAATCGCAGGGGTCAGCACACCCGGAGTGCAATGGATGAGCCTCACCCTGGGAGAACCACCTTCATGATCATGGTATCTCCCCTGCCAGGTAAGTATGAGTTATTCACCGACTGCTAGGCCAGCGCCCCTCCCCCGCAGCCCTGCCGCATTGGGGAGGCATTGGCCCTTGGCCAACAGAGGTCCGCATGGTGCAATGCCACACCGCATGCGTTTTCCTCGGTAGGCGGCCGTAGCACAGGCTGCGCTCCATTCCTCGCCCCGACACCCCGCTGCCTGCATTCAAATGTTCCCGGCTAGGCATTTCCAAGATGCAGTGCAGCAAGGGCATTAGCATAAAACGAAAGGGGAGGGGGCGAATGGGTGGCGGCTTCCAGAAACCGAGCTCCGGCTGGGCAGCAGAGTCAGGCACGAGGCAGCTGCGTGCCTTTGGTTTACTTAAGCCGGGATGGCTCATTAGAATTAGAAGAGAAGATGGCTAGACGGTTGGAGGAGTGTTTAAACTAGGTACTGGGGGGAGAGGGTAACATGTAGAGGGCAAGATAGTGTAGAAATGGAAAGAGGGCTAGATACTGAAACTGGGGGTGGAGCAGGGGGTCGGGTTAGAGCAGTCAGTAGGCAGTGGAAGAGTAGGGAAGATAAATCTATGAAATGTATGCATACGAATGCCCGAAGTCTTACTAACAAGATGGAGGAACTAGAAGTGATGATGTTGGAAGACAATTATGACATGGTGGGGGGTAAGTGAGACATGGCTGGACTCTAGCTATGACTGGGCTGTAAATAAACAAGGGTACAGTATGTTTAGAAAGGAGCGTACAAATAAGAAAGGGGGAGGGGTTTGCTTATACGTAAAAAACGGCCTTAAGCCAGTCCTGCGTGAGGACATCTGGGAGGAAAATGATTATGTGGAGTCCTTATGGGTGGAGATTACGGGAGGAACAAAAAATAATAAAATACTGATAGGGGTTTGTTATAAATCTCCAAATATAATGGAAGAAGCTGAAAATGTACTAATAAAACAAATAGATGAGGCCGCAAAGCAGAATAAAGTCATTATTATGGGGGATTTCAACTACCCAGATATCAACTGGGAGGCAGAAACCTGCAGATCCAACAAAGGGAGCAGGTTCTTGTCAGTAATAAAAGACAATTACCTATCGCAACTAGTGCAGGACCCAACAAGAGGCCAGGCCCTTTTAGACCTAATTTTAACAAATGAACCTGACACACTATCAAAAGTGGAGGTTGGGGGACATCTGGGTAATAGTGACCATAACAGAATAAGTTTTCTTGTACACATTAAGAAGACGTTCATTAGAGGGGGTACAAAAACACTAAACTTCAGGAAGGCAAATTTTAACCAGCTGAGAGAGGAGCCTAGCAGCATAAACTGGGACAATGTCCTCAACGTGACGGGAACACAAACTAAATGGGACATCTTCAAAAATATACTAAATAAGAGCACTAGAAAACACATACCCTATGGGAATAAGCGGGCTAGAAATCATAGAAAACCAATATGGCTAACTAAAACAGTACAGAATGCAATGAGGGATAAAAAGGAAGCATTTAAAGTACTAAAACAAGAGAGTAGCGACACAGCATTAAAAAACTATAACAGAGAAAAATAAATTGTGCAAAAAACAAATAAAGGAGGCGAAGATTGAGGCTGAGAGAAAAATTGCCAAGGAAAGTAAAAGTAATCCAAAATTATTCTTCAATTACATAAATAATAAGAGAATAAAAACTGACAATGTCGGCACTCTCAAAAATAATCTGGGTGTAATGGTGGAGGAGGATGAGGAAAGAGCACAAGTATTAAATGCCTTCTTCTCTACAGTGTTTACACAAGAATATCCATTGGCCGGCAACATGATTAGGGGTAATGTTAACTCTCAATTAAATGTCACCTGCTTAACCCAGGAAGAAGTGCAGCGCCGCCTGCAAAACACTAAAATAGAGAAATCGCCCGGTCCAGATGGTATACACCCCCGAGTTCTGAGGGAATTAAGCATGGTCATAGATAGACCCTTGTATCTAATATTTAAGGATTCAGTAATGACTGGGTCTGTTCCACAGGATTGGCGAATAGCAAATGTGGTGCCAATTTTCAAAAAGGGGTGTAAAAGGGAACCTGGAAACTATAGGCCAGTAAGTTTAACTTCTGTGGTGGGAAAGATATTTGAGGGCTTTCTAAGAGATGCTATCCTGGGGTATCTCAATGTAAATAATCTTATAACACCCAATCAGCATGGGTTTATGAGGAATCGGTCCTGTCAGACTAATCTGATCAGCTTCTATGAGGAGGTCAGTTCAAGACTGGACATGGCTAATGCAGTAGACGTGGTGTACCTGGACTTTTCAAAGGCTTTTGATACTGTTCCAGATAAACGGTTGGGATGCAAAATGAGATTGTTGGGACTGGGGGGAAACATATGCATTTGGGTTAGCAACTGGCTCACTGATAGGAAACAGAGGGTACTTGTTAATGGTAAATATTCAGACGGGGCCACAGTCACCAGTGGGGTGCCGCAGGGGTCAGTATTAGGTCCTCTCTTGTTTAACATCTTTATTAATGACCTGGTAGAGGGTTTACAAAGCAGGGTGTCTATATTTGCAGATGATACTAAACTTTGTAGGGTAATCAATAATGAGGAGGATAGTAGAATATTGCAAGGGGATCTAAGGAAACTGGAAGCATGGGCGGAGACTTGGCAAATGAAGTTTAATGTTGACAAATGTAAAGTAATGCACTTTGGGCGACGTAATAAAATGTATGACTATGTACTAAATAGTAAATTACTGGGTAAGACTGTCAATGAAAAAGACTTAGGGATTTTGGTGGACAGCAAGCTTACCTTTAATGACCAGTGTCAGGCAGCTGCTGCCAAGGCAAATAAAATTATGGGATGCATCAAAAGAGGTCTAGATTCTCATGACAAGGACATAGTTATGCCTCTATACAAATCACTGGTACGGCCACACTTAGAATATTGTGCACAATTTTGGGCCCCGATATACAAGAAAGACATACGTGAACTTGAAAAAGTGCAAAGACGGGCAACCAAAATGATTAGGGGAATGGGTGGACTGGAGTACAACGATAGATTAACAAACTTGGGGTTATTCAGCTTAGAGAAAAGACGTCTACGGGGAGATCTAATAACAATGTACAAATACATGAAGGGACAATACAAAGAACTTTCTAAGGATCTTTTTACTCCTAGGCCAGTGACAGTGACAAGAGGACATCCACTACGTATGGAGGAGAGAAGGTTTCATCAGAAACATAGAAGGGGATTCTTCACAGTAAGAACAGCGAGGCTCTGGAAGTCTCTGCCCCAGGAAGTGGTGATGGCGGATTCACTGAACAAGTTCAAAGTGGGCCTGGATGCCTTTCTTGAAGAGAAAAATATAATGGGTTATGGTCTCTAGATTTTAAGGACACGTTGATCCAGGGTTTTATACTGACTGCCAGATTTGGAGTCGGGAAGGAATTTTTTCCTCTGAAATAGGGCAATTGGCATGAGCCTCATGGGGGTTTTTGCCTTCCCCTGGATCAACACTGTAGGGGATTGTAGGGCTATAGGTTGGACTTGATGGACTCATGTCTTTATCCAACTTCATCTACTATGTAACTATGAATGGCAGGTATGGAAAGCGGCGGGTTCAGGCCTGAAGCGGAGAACTTGCTGCATCACCATAACAGTTGAAACTCTAACGTTCCAACGGTGTGACTGAATGAGTGGACTGTCGCTCATCCACTAGAGGGAGACAAAGGCCACCTGGAATGCTTTGCTTACACTGTGGCAGCGGCGGCAGCAGCAGCAGCAGCGTGCCTCTCTGCCAGCAACCCGGTTGCGATAGTCTAACCATCTGAGTGTACTGCACAGGTACGCAGCATCGAGCAACAAACTAGCAAGCGAGAGGAAGCAAGGAACGAGCACTGTCTTTCAACCAGAGAAAATCAGGGGAAAGCGCGAACGCAGTCCCCCACTACCACAAATTATGCAGTCGAGTTTCCCGCATTTGGGGAAATCGCAGGGGTCAGCACACCCGGAGTGCAATGGATGAGCCTCACCCTGGGAGAACCACCTTCATGATCATGGTATCTCCCCTGCCAGGTAAGTATGAGTTATTCACCGACTGCTAGGCCAGCGCCCCTCCCCCGCAGCCCTGCCGCATTGGGGAGGCATTGGCCCTTGGCCAACAGAGGTCCGCATGGTGCAATGCCACACCGCATGCGTTTTCCTCGGTAGGCGGCCGTAGCACAGGCTGCGCTCCATTCCTCGCCCCGACACCCCGCTGCCTGCATTCAAATGTTCCCGGCTAGGCATTTCCAAGATGCAGTGCAGCAAGGGCATTAGCATAAAACGAAAGGGGAGGGGGCGAATGGGTGGCGGCTTCCAGAAACCGAGCTCCGGCTGGGCAGCAGAGTCAGGCACGAGGCAGCTGCGTGCCTTTGGTTTACTTAAGCCGGGATGGCTCATTAGAATTAGAAGAGAAGATGGCTAGACGGTTGGAGGAGTGTTTAAACTAGGTACTGGGGGGAGAGGGTAACATGTAGAGGGCAAGATAGTGTAGAAATGGAAAGAGGGCTAGATACTGAAACTGGGGGTGGAGCAGGGGGTCGGGTTAGAGCAGTCAGTAGGCAGTGGAAGAGTAGGGAAGATAAATCTATGAAATGTATGCATACGAATGCCCGAAGTCTTACTAACAAGATGGAGGAACTAGAAGTGATGATGTTGGAAGACAATTATGACATGGTGGGGGGTAAGTGAGACATGGCTGGACTCTAGCTATGACTGGGCTGTAAATAAACAAGGGTACAGTATGTTTAGAAAGGAGCGTACAAATAAGAAAGGGGGAGGGGTTTGCTTATACGTAAAAAACGGCCTTAAGCCAGTCCTGCGTGAGGACATCTGGGAGGAAAATGATTATGTGGAGTCCTTATGGGTGGAGATTACGGGAGGAACAAAAAATAATAAAATACTGATAGGGGTTTGTTATAAATCTCCAAATATAATGGAAGAAGCTGAAAATGTACTAATAAAACAAATAGATGAGGCCGCAAAGCAGAATAAAGTCATTATTATGGGGGATTTCAACTACCCAGATATCAACTGGGAGGCAGAAACCTGCAGATCCAACAAAGGGAGCAGGTTCTTGTCAGTAATAAAAGACAATTACCTATCGCAACTAGTGCAGGACCCAACAAGAGGCCAGGCCCTTTTAGACCTAATTTTAACAAATGAACCTGACACACTATCAAAAGTGGAGGTTGGGGGACATCTGGGTAATAGTGACCATAACAGAATAAGTTTTCTTGTACACATTAAGAAGACGTTCATTAGAGGGGGTACAAAAACACTAAACTTCAGGAAGGCAAATTTTAACCAGCTGAGAGAGGAGCCTAGCAGCATAAACTGGGACAATGTCCTCAACGTGACGGGAACACAAACTAAATGGGACATCTTCAAAAATATACTAAATAAGAGCACTAGAAAACACATACCCTATGGGAATAAGCGGGCTAGAAATCATAGAAAACCAATATGGCTAACTAAAACAGTACAGAATGCAATGAGGGATAAAAAGGAAGCATTTAAAGTACTAAAACAAGAGAGTAGCGACACAGCATTAAAAAACTATAACAGAGAAAAATAAATTGTGCAAAAAACAAATAAAGGAGGCGAAGATTGAGGCTGAGAGAAAAATTGCCAAGGAAAGTAAAAGTAATCCAAAATTATTCTTCAATTACATAAATAATAAGAGAATAAAAACTGACAATGTCGGCACTCTCAAAAATAATCTGGGTGTAATGGTGGAGGAGGATGAGGAAAGAGCACAAGTATTAAATGCCTTCTTCTCTACAGTGTTTACACAAGAATATCCATTGGCCGGCAACATGATTAGGGGTAATGTTAACTCTCAATTAAATGTCACCTGCTTAACCCAGGAAGAAGTGCAGCGCCGCCTGCAAAACACTAAAATAGAGAAATCGCCTGGTCCAGATGGTATACACCCCCGAGTTCTGAGGGAATTAAGCATGGTCATAGATAGACCCTTGTATCTAATATTTAAGGATTCAGTAATGACTGGGTCTGTTCCACAGGATTGGCGAATAGCAAATGTGGTGCCAATTTTCAAAAAGGGGTGTAAAAGGGAACCTGGAAACTATAGGCCAGTAAGTTTAACTTCTGTGGTGGGAAAGATATTTGAGGGCTTTCTAAGAGATGCTATCCTGGGGTATCTCAATGTAAATAATCTTATAACACCCAATCAGCATGGGTTTATGAGGAATCGGTCCTGTCAGACTAATCTGATCAGCTTCTATGAGGAGGTCAGTTCAAGACTGGACATGGCTAATGCAGTAGACGTGGTGTACCTGGACTTTTCAAAGGCTTTTGATACTGTTCCAGATAAACGGTTGGGATGCAAAATGAGATTGTTGGGACTGGGGGGAAACATATGCATTTGGGTTAGCAACTGGCTCACTGATAGGAAACAGAGGGTACTTGTTAATGGTAAATATTCAGACGGGGCCACAGTCACCAGTGGGGTGCCGCAGGGGTCAGTATTAGGTCCTCTCTTGTTTAACATCTTTATTAATGACCTGGTAGAGGGTTTACAAAGCAGGGTGTCTATATTTGCAGATGATACTAAACTTTGTAGGGTAATCAATAATGAGGAGGATAGTAGAATATTACAAGGGGATCTAAGGAAACTGGAAGCATGGGCGGAGACTTGGCAAATGAAGTTTAATGTTGACAAATGTAAAGTAATGCACTTTGGGCGACGTAATAAAATGTATGACTATGTACTAAATAGTAAATTACTGGGTAAGACTGTCAATGAAAAAGACTTAGGGATTTTGGTGGACAGCAAGCTTACCTTTAATGACCAGTGTCAGGCAGCTGCTGCCAAGGCAAATAAAATTATGGGATGCATCAAAAGAGGTCTAGATTCTCATGACAAGGACATAGTTATGCCTCTATACAAATCACTGGTACGGCCACACTTAGAATATTGTGCACAATTTTGGGCCCCGATATACAAGAAAGACATACGTGAACTTGAAAAAGTGCAAAGACGGGCAACCAAAATGATTAGGGGAATGGGTGGACTGGAGTACAACGATAGATTAACAAACTTGGGGTTATTCAGCTTAGAGAAAAGACGTCTACGGGGAGATCTAATAACAATGTACAAATACATGAAGGGACAATACAAAGAACTTTCTAAGGATCTTTTTACTCCTAGGCCAGTGACAGTGACAAGAGGACATCCACTACGTATGGAGGAGAGAAGGTTTCACCAGAAACATAGAAGGGGATTCTTCACAGTAAGAACAGCGAGGCTCTGGAAGTCTCTGCCCCAGGAAGTGGTGATGGCGGATTCACTGAACAAGTTCAAAGTGGGCCTGGATGCCTTTCTTGAAGAGAAAAATATAATGGGTTATGGTCTCTAGATTTTAAGGACACGTTGATCCAGGGTTTTATACTGACTGCCAGATTTGGAGTCGGGAAGGAATTTTTTCCTCTGAAATAGGGCAATTGGCATGAGCCTCATGGGGGTTTTTGCCTTCCCCTGGATCAACACTGTAGGGGATTGTATGGCTATAGGTTGGACTTGATGGACTCATGTCTTTATCCAACTTCATCTACTATGTAACTATGAATGGCAGGTATGGAAAGCGGCGGGTTCAGGCCTGAAGCGGAGAACTTGCTGCATCACCATAACAGTTGAAACTCTAACGTTCCAACGGTGTGACTGAATGAGTGGACTGTCGCTCATCCACTAGAGGGAGACAAAGGCCACCTGGAATGCTTTGCTTACACTGTGGCAGCGGCGGCAGCAGCAGCAGCAGCGTGCCTCTCTGCCAGCAACCCGGTTGCGATAGTCTAACCATCTGAGTGTACTGCACAGGTACGCAGCGTCGAGCAACAAACTAGCAAGCGAGAGGAAGCAAGGAACGAGCACTGTCTTTCAACCAGAGAAAATCAGGGGAAAGCGCGAACGCAGTCCCCCACTACCACAAATTATGCAGTCGAGTTTCCCGCATTTGGGGAAATCGCAGGGGTCAGCACACCCGGAGTGCAATGGATGAGCCTCACCCTGGGAGAACCACCTTCATGATCATGGTATCTCCCCTGCCAGGTAAGTATGAGTTATTCACCGACTGCTAGGCCAGCGCCCCTCCCCCGCAGCCCTGCCGCATTGGGGAGGCATTGGCCCTTGGCCAACAGAGGTCCGCATGGTGCAATGCCACACCGCATGCGTTTTCCTCGGTAGGCGGCCGTAGCACAGGCTGCGCTCCATTCCTCGCCCCGACACCCCGCTGCCTGCATTCAAATGTTCCCGGCTAGGCATTTCCAAGATGCAGTGCAGCAAGGGCATTAGCATAAAACGAAAGGGGAGGGGGCGAATGGGTGGCGGCTTCCAGAAACCGAGCTCCGGCTGGGCAGCAGAGTCAGGCACGAGGCAGCTGCGTGCCTTTGGTTTACTTAAGCCGGGATGGCTCATTAGAATTAGAAGAGAAGATGGCTAGACGGTTGGAGGAGTGTTTAAACTAGGTACTGGGGGGAGAGGGTAACATGTAGAGGGCAAGATAGTGTAGAAATGGAAAGAGGGCTAGATACTGAAACTGGGGGTGGAGCAGGGGGTCGGGTTAGAGCAGTCAGTAGGCAGTGGAAGAGTAGGGAAGATAAATCTATGAAATGTATGCATACGAATGCCCGAAGTCTTACTAACAAGATGGAGGAACTAGAAGTGATGATGTTGGAAGACAATTATGACATGGTGGGGGGTAAGTGAGACATGGCTGGACTCTAGCTATGACTGGGCTGTAAATAAACAAGGGTACAGTATGTTTAGAAAGGAGCGTACAAATAAGAAAGGGGGAGGGGTTTGCTTATACG
The DNA here is from genome assembly GCF_031893055.1 of Leptodactylus fuscus. NCBI lineage: Eukaryota > Metazoa > Chordata > Amphibia > Anura > Leptodactylidae > Leptodactylus > Leptodactylus fuscus. The sequence goes on along the minus strand of NC_134265.1, from coordinate 35,436,871 downwards.
TAAAAAACGGCCTTAAGCCAGTCCTGCGTGAGGACATCTGGGAGGAAAATGATTATGTGGAGTCCTTATGGGTGGAGATTACGGGAGGAACAAAAAATAATAAAATACTGATAGGGGTTTGTTATAAATCTCCAAATATAATGGAAGAAGCTGAAAATGTACTAATAAAACAAATAGATGAGGCCGCAAAGCAGAATAAAGTCATTATTATGGGGGATTTCAACTACCCAGATATCAACTGGGAGGCAGAAACCTGCAGATCCAACAAAGGGAGCAGGTTCTTGTCAGTAATAAAAGACAATTACCTATCGCAACTAGTGCAGGACCCAACAAGAGGCCAGGCCCTTTTAGACCTAATTTTAACAAATGAACCTGACACACTATCAAAAGTGGAGGTTGGGGGACATCTGGGTAATAGTGACCATAACAGAATAAGTTTTCTTGTACACATTAAGAAGACGTTCATTAGAGGGGGTACAAAAACACTAAACTTCAGGAAGGCAAATTTTAACCAGCTGAGAGAGGAGCCTAGCAGCATAAACTGGGACAATGTCCTCAACGTGACGGGAACACAAACTAAATGGGACATCTTCAAAAATATACTAAATAAGAGCACTAGAAAACACATACCCTATGGGAATAAGCGGGCTAGAAATCATAGAAAACCAATATGGCTAACTAAAACAGTACAGAATGCAATGAGGGATAAAAAGGAAGCATTTAAAGTACTAAAACAAGAGAGTAGCGACACAGCATTAAAAAACTATAACAGAGAAAAATAAATTGTGCAAAAAACAAATAAAGGAGGCGAAGATTGAGGCTGAGAGAAAAATTGCCAAGGAAAGTAAAAGTAATCCAAAATTATTCTTCAATTACATAAATAATAAGAGAATAAAAACTGACAATGTCGGCACTCTCAAAAATAATCTGGGTGTAATGGTGGAGGAGGATGAGGAAAGAGCACAAGTATTAAATGCCTTCTTCTCTACAGTGTTTACACAAGAATATCCATTGGCCGGCAACATGATTAGGGGTAATGTTAACTCTCAATTAAATGTCACCTGCTTAACCCAGGAAGAAGTGCAGCGCCGCCTGCAAAACACTAAAATAGAGAAATCGCCCGGTCCAGATGGTATACACCCCCGAGTTCTGAGGGAATTAAGCATGGTCATAGATAGACCCTTGTATCTAATATTTAAGGATTCAGTAATGACTGGGTCTGTTCCACAGGATTGGCGAATAGCAAATGTGGTGCCAATTTTCAAAAAGGGGTGTAAAAGGGAACCTGGAAACTATAGGCCAGTAAGTTTAACTTCTGTGGTGGGAAAGATATTTGAGGGCTTTCTAAGAGATGCTATCCTGGGGTATCTCAATGTAAATAATCTTATAACACCCAATCAGCATGGGTTTATGAGGAATCGGTCCTGTCAGACTAATCTGATCAGCTTCTATGAGGAGGTCAGTTCAAGACTGGACATGGCTAATGCAGTAGACGTGGTGTACCTGGACTTTTCAAAGGCTTTTGATACTGTTCCAGATAAACGGTTGGGATGCAAAATGAGATTGTTGGGACTGGGGGGGAAACATATGCATTTGGGTTAGCAACTGGCTCACTGATAGGAAACAGAGGGTACTTGTTAATGGTAAATATTCAGACGGGGCCACAGTCACCAGTGGGGTGCCGCAGGGGTCAGTATTAGGTCCTCTCTTGTTTAACATCTTTATTAATGACCTGGTAGAGGGTTTACAAAGCAGGGTGTCTATATTTGCAGATGATACTAAACTTTGTAGGGTAATCAATAATGAGGAGGATAGTAGAATATTACAAGGGGATCTAAGGAAACTGGAAGCATGGGCGGAGACTTGGCAAATGAAGTTTAATGTTGACAAATGTAAAGTAATGCACTTTGGGCGACGTAATAAAATGTATGACTATGTACTAAATAGTAAATTACTGGGTAAGACTGTCAATGAAAAAGACTTAGGGATTTTGGTGGACAGCAAGCTTACCTTTAATGACCAGTGTCAGGCAGCTGCTGCCAAGGCAAATAACATTATGGGATGCATCAAAAGAGGTCTAGATTCTCATGACAAGGACATAGTTATGCCTCTATACAAATCACTGGTACGGCCACACTTAGAATATTGTGCACAATTTTGGGCCCCGATATACAAGAAAGACATACGTGAACTTGAAAAAGTGCAAAGACGGGCAACCAAAATGATTAGGGGAATGGGTGGACTGGAGTACAACGATAGATTAACAAACTTGGGGTTATTCAGCTTAGAGAAAAGACGTCTACGGGGAGATCTAATAACAATGTACAAATACATGAAGGGACAATACAAAGAACTTTCTAAGGATCTTTTTACTCCTAGGCCAGTGACAGTGACAAGAGGACATCCACTACGTATGGAGGAGAGAAGGTTTCACCAGAAACATAGAAGGGGATTCTTCACAGTAAGAACAGCGAGGCTCTGGAAGTCTCTGCCCCAGGAAGTGGTGATGGCGGATTCACTGAACAAGTTCAAAGTGGGCCTGGATGCCTTTCTTGAAGAGAAAAATATAATGGGTTATGGTCTCTAGATTTTAAGGACACGTTGATCCAGGGTTTTATACTGACTGCCAGATTTGGAGTCGGGAAGGAATTTTTTCCTCTGAAATAGGGCAATTGGCATGAGCCTCATGGGGGTTTTTGCCTTCCCCTGGATCAACACTGTAGGGGATTGTAGGGCTATAGGTTGGACTTGATGGACTCATGTCTTTATCCAACTTCATCTACTATGTAACTATGAATGGCAGGTATGGAAAGCGGCGGGTTCAGGCCTGAAGCGGAGAACTTGCTGCATCACCATAACAGTTGAAACTCTAACGTTCCAACGGTGTGACTGAATGAGTGGACTGTCGCTCATCCACTAGAGGGAGACAAAGGCCACCTGGAATGCTTTGCTTACACTGTGGCAGCGGCGGCAGCGTGCCTCTCTGCCAGCAACCCAGTTGCGATAGTCTAACCATCTGAGTGTACTGCACAGGTACGCAGCATCGAGCAACAAACTAGCAAGCGAGAGGAAGCAAGGAACGAGCACTGTCTTTCAACCAGAGAAAATCAGGGGAAAGCGCGAACGCAGTCCCCCACTACCACAAATTATGCAGTCGAGTTTCCCGCATTTGGGGAAATCGCAGGGGTCAGCACACCCAGAGTGCAATGGATGAGCCTCACCCTGGGAGAACCACCTTCATGATCATGGTATCTCCCCTGCCAGGTAAGTATGAGTTATTCACCGACTGCTAGGCCAGCGCCCCTCCCCCGCAGCCCTGCCGCATTGGGGAGGCATTGGCCCTTGGCCAACAGAGGTCCGCATGGTGCAATGCCACACCGCATGCGTTTTCCTCGGTAGGCGGCCGTAGCACAGGCTGCGCTCCATTCCTCGCCCCGACACCCCGCTGCCTGCATTCAAATGTTCCCGGCTAGGCATTTCCAAGATGCAGTGCAGCAAGGGCATTAGCATAAAACGAAAGGGGAGGGGGCGAATGGGTGGCGGCTTCCAGAAACCGAGCTCCGGCTGGGCAGCAGAGTCAGGCACGAGGCAGCTGCGTGCCTTTGGTTTACTTAAGCCGGGATGGCTCATTAGAATTAGAAGAGAAGATGGCTAGACGGTTGGAGGAGTGTTTAAACTAGGTACTGGGGGGAGAGGGTAACATGTAGAGGGCAAGATAGTGTAGAAATGGAAAGAGGGCTAGATACTGAAACTGGGGGTGGAGCAGGGGGTCGGGTTAGAGCAGTCAGTAGGCAGTGGAAGAGTAGGGAAGATAAATCTATGAAATGTATGCATACGAATGCCCGAAGTCTTACTAACAAGATGGAGGAACTAGAAGTGATGATGTTGGAAGACAATTATGACATGGTGGGGGGTAAGTGAGACATGGCTGGACTCTAGCTATGACTGGGCTGTAAATAAACAAGGGTACAGTATGTTTAGAAAGGAGCGTACAAATAAGAAAGGGGGAGGGGTTTGCTTATACGTAAAAAACGGCCTTAAGCCAGTCCTGCGTGAGGACATCTGGGAGGAAAATGATTATGTGGAGTCCTTATGGGTGGAGATTACGGGAGGAACAAAAAATAATAAAATACTGATAGGGGTTTGTTATAAATCTCCAAATATAATGGAAGAAGCTGAAAATGTACTAATAAAACAAATAGATGAGGCCGCAAAGCAGAATAAAGTCATTATTATGGGGGATTTCAACTACCCAGATATCAACTGGGAGGCAGAAACCTGCAGATCCAACAAAGGGAGCAGGTTCTTGTCAGTAATAAAAGACAATTACCTATCGCAACTAGTGCAGGACCCAACAAGAGGCCAGGCCCTTTTAGACCTAATTTTAACAAATGAACCTGACACACTATCAAAAGTGGAGGTTGGGGGACATCTGGGTAATAGTGACCATAACAGAATAAGTTTTCTTGTACACATTAAGAAGACGTTCATTAGAGGGGGTACAAAAACACTAAACTTCAGGAAGGCAAATTTTAACCAGCTGAGAGAGGAGCCTAGCAGCATAAACTGGGACAATGTCCTCAACGTGACGGGAACACAAACTAAATGGGACATCTTCAAAAATATACTAAATAAGAGCACTAGAAAACACATACCCTATGGGAATAAGCGGGCTAGAAATCATAGAAAACCAATATGGCTAACTAAAACAGTACAGAATGCAATGAGGGATAAAAAGGAAGCATTTAAAGTACTAAAACAAGAGAGTAGCGACACAGCATTAAAAAACTATAACAGAGAAAAATAAATTGTGCAAAAAACAAATAAAGGAGGCGAAGATTGAGGCTGAGAGAAAAATTGCCAAGGAAAGTAAAAGTAATCCAAAATTATTCTTCAATTACATAAATAATAAGAGAATAAAAACTGACAATGTCGGCACTCTCAAAAATAATCTGGGTGTAATGGTGGAGGAGGATGAGGAAAGAGCACAAGTATTAAATGCCTTCTTCTCTACAGTGTTTACACAAGAATATCCATTGGCCGGCAACATGATTAGGGGTAATGTTAACTCTCAATTAAATGTCACCTGCTTAACCCAGGAAGAAGTGCAGCGCCGCCTGCAAAACACTAAAATAGAGAAATCGCCCGGTCCAGATGGTATACACCCCCGAGTTCTGAGGGAATTAAGCATGGTCATAGATAGACCCTTGTATCTAATATTTAAGGATTCAGTAATGACTGGGTCTGTTCCACAGGATTGGCGAATAGCAAATGTGGTGCCAATTTTCAAAAAGGGGTGTAAAAGGGAACCTGGAAACTATAGGCCAGTAAGTTTAACTTCTGTGGTGGGAAAGATATTTGAGGGCTTTCTAAGAGATGCTATCCTGGGGTATCTCAATGTAAATAATCTTATAACACCCAATCAGCATGGGTTTATGAGGAATCGGTCCTGTCAGACTAATCTGATCAGCTTCTATGAGGAGGTCAGTTCAAGACTGGACATGGCTAATGCAGTAGACGTGGTGTACCTGGACTTTTCAAAGGCTTTTGATACTGTTCCAGATAAACGGTTGGGATGCAAAATGAGATTGTTGGGACTGGGGGGAAACATATGCATTTGGGTTAGCAACTGGCTCACTGATAGGAAACAGAGGGTACTTGTTAATGGTAAATATTCAGACGGGGCCACAGTCACCAGTGGGGTGCCGCAGGGGTCAGTATTAGGTCCTCTCTTGTTTAACATCTTTATTAATGACCTGGTAGAGGGTTTACAAAGCAGGGTGTCTATATTTGCAGATGATACTAAACTTTGTAGGGTAATCAATAATGAGGAGGATAGTAGAATATTACAAGGGGATCTAAGGAAACTGGAAGCATGGGCAGAGACTTGGCAAATGAAGTTTAATGTTGACAAATGTAAAGTAATGCACTTTGGGCGACGTAATAAAATGTATGACTATGTACTAAATAGTAAATTACTGGGTAAGACTGTCAATGAAAAAGACTTAGGGATTTTGGTGGACAGCAAGCTTACCTTTAATGACCAGTGTCAGGCAGCTGCTGCCAAGGCAAATAAAATTATGGGATGCATCAAAAGAGGTCTAGATTCTCATGACAAGGACATAGTTATGCCTCTATACAAATCACTGGTACGGCCACACTTAGAATATTGTGCACAATTTTGGGCCCCGATATACAAGAAAGACATACGTGAACTTGAAAAAGTGCAAAGACGGGCAACCAAAATGATTAGGGGAATGGGTGGACTGGAGTACAACGATAGATTAACAAACTTGGGGTTATTCAGCTTAGAGAAAAGACGTCTACGGGGAGATCTAATAACAATGTACAAATACATGAAGGGACAATACAAAGAACTTTCTAAGGATCTTTTTACTCCTAGGCCAGTGACAGTGACAAGAGGACATCCACTACGTATGGAGGAGAGAAGGTTTCATCAGAAACATAGAAGGGGATTCTTCACAGTAAGAACAGCGAGGCTCTGGAAGTCTCTGCCCCAGGAAGTGGTGATGGCGGATTCACTGAACAAGTTCAAAGTGGGCCTGGATGCCTTTCTTGAAGAGAAAAATATAATGGGTTATGGTCTCTAGATTTTAAGGACACGTTGATCCAGGGTTTTATACTGACTGCCAGATTTGGAGTCGGGAAGGAATTTTTTCCTCTGAAATAGGGCAATTGGCATGAGCCTCATGGGGGTTTTTGCCTTCCCCTGGATCAACACTGTAGGGGATTGTAGGGCTATAGGTTGGACTTGATGGACTCATGTCTTTATCCAACTTCATCTACTATGTAACTATGAATGGCAGGTATGGAAAGCGGCGGGTTCAGGCCTGAAGCGGAGAACTTGCTGCATCACCATAACAGTTGAAACTCTAACGTTCCAACGGTGTGACTGAATGAGTGGACTGTCGCTCATCCACTAGAGGGAGACAAAGGCCACCTGGAATGCTTTGCTTACACTGTGGCAGCGGCGGCAGCAGCAGCGTGCCTCTCTGCCAGCAACCCGGTTGCGATAGTCTAACCATCTGAGCGTACTGCACAGGTACGCAGCATCGAGCAACAAACTAGCAAGCGAGAGGAAGCAAGGAACGAGCACTGTCTTTCAACCAGAGAAAATCAGGGGAAAGCGCGAACGCAGTCCCCCACTACCACAAATTATGCAGTCGAGTTTCCCACATTTGGGGAAATCGCAGGGGTCAGCACACCCGGAGTGCAATGGATGAGCCTCACCCTGGGAGAACCACCTTCATGATCATGGTATCTCCCCTGCCAGGTAAGTATGAGTTATTCACCGACTGCTAGGCCAGCGCCCCTCCCCCGCAGCCCTGCCGCATTGGGGAGGCATTGGCCCTTGGCCAACAGAGGTCCGCATGGTGCAATGCCACACCGCATGCGTTTTCCTCGGTAGGCGGCCGTAGCACAGGCTGCGCTCCATTCCTCGCCCCGACACCCCGCTGCCTGCATTCAAATGTTCCCGGCTAGGCATTTCCAAGATGCATTGCAGCAAGGGCATTAGCATAAAACGAAAGGGGAGGGGGCGAATGGGTGGCGGCTTCCAGAAACCGAGCTCCGGCTGGGCAGCAGAGTCAGGCACGAGGCAGCTGCGTGCCTTTGGTTTACTTAAGCCGGGATGGCTCATTAGAATTAGAAGAGAAGATGGCTAGACGGTTGGAGGAGTGTTTAAACTAGGTACTGGGGGGAGAGGGTAACATGTAGAGGGCAAGATAGTGTAGAAATGGAAAGAGGGCTAGATACTGAAACTGGGGGTGGAGCAGGGGGTCGGGTTAGAGCAGTCAGTAGGCAGTGGAAGAGTAGGGAAGATAAATCTATGAAATGTATGCATACGAATGCCCGAAGTCTTACTAACAAGATGGAGGAACTAGAAGTGATGATGTTGGAAGACAATTATGACATGGTGGGGGGTAAGTGAGACATGGCTGGACTCTAGCTATGACTGGGCTGTAAATAAACAAGGGTACAGTATGTTTAGAAAGGAGCGTACAAATAAGAAAGGGGGAGGGGTTTGCTTATACGTAAAAAACGGCCTTAAGCCAGTCCTGCGTGAGGACATCTGGGAGGAAAATGATTATGTGGAGTCCTTATGGGTGGAGATTACGGGAGGAACAAAAAATAATAAAATACTGATAGGGGTTTGTTATAAATCTCCAAATATAATGGAAGAAGCTGAAAATGTACTAATAAAACAAATAGATGAGGCCGCAAAGCAGAATAAAGTCATTATTATGGGGGATTTCAACTACCCAGATATCAACTGGGAGGCAGAAACCTGCAGATCCAACAAAGGGAGCAGGTTCTTGTCAGTAATAAAAGACAATTACCTATCGCAACTAGTGCAGGACCCAACAAGAGGCCAGGCCCTTTTAGACCTAATTTTAACAAATGAACCTGACACACTATCAAAAGTGGAGGTTGGGGGACATCTGGGTAATAGTGACCATAACAGAATAAGTTTTCTTGTACACATTAAGAAGACGTTCATTAGAGGGGGTACAAAAACACTAAACTTCAGGAAGGCAAATTTTAACCAGCTGAGAGAGGAGCCTAGCAGCATAAACTGGGACAATGTCCTCAACGTGACGGGAACACAAACTAAATGGGACATCTTCAAAAATATACTAAATAAGAGCACTAGAAAACACATACCCTATGGGAATAAGCGGGCTAGAAATCATAGAAAACCAATATGGCTAACTAAAACAGTACAGAATGCAATGAGGGATAAAAAGGAAGCATTTAAAGTACTAAAACAAGAGAGTAGCGACACAGCATTAAAAACCTATAACAGAGAAAAATAAATTGTGCAAAAAACAAATAAAGGAGGCGAAGATTGAGGCTGAGAGAAAAATTGCCAAGGAAAGTAAAAGTAATCCAAAATTATTCTTCAATTACATAAATAATAAGAGAATAAAAACTGACAATGTCGGCACTCTCAAAAATAATCTGGGTGTAATGGTGGAGGAGGATGAGGAAAGAGCACAAGTATTAAATGCCTTCTTCTCTACAGTGTTTACACAAGAATATCCATTGGCCGGCAACATGATTAGGGGTAATGTTAACTCTCAATTAAATGTCACCTGCTTAACCCAGGAAGAAGTGCAGCGCCGCCTGCAAAACACTAAAATAGAGAAATCGCCTGGTCCAGATGGTATACACCCCCGAGTTCTGAGGGAATTAAGCATGGTCATAGATAGACCCTTGTATCTAATATTTAAGGATTCAGTAATGACTGGGTCTGTTCCACAGGATTGGCGAATAGCAAATGTGGTGCCAATTTTCAAAAAGGGGTGTAAAAGGGAACCTGGAAACTATAGGCCAGTAAGTTTAACTTCTGTGGTGGGAAAGATATTTGAGGGCTTTCTAAGAGATGCTATCCTGGGGTATCTCAATGTAAATAATCTTATAACACCCAATCAGCATGGGTTTATGAGGAATCGGTCCTGTCAGACTAATCTGATCAGCTTCTATGAGGAGGTCAGTTCAAGACTGGACATGGCTAATGCAGTAGACGTGGTGTACCTGGACTTTTCAAAGGCTTTTGATACTGTTCCAGATAAACGGTTGGGATGCAAAATGAGATTGTTGGGACTGGGGGGAAACATATGCATTTGGGTTAGCAACTGGCTCACTGATAGGAAACAGAGGGTACTTGTTAATGGTAAATATTCAGACGGGGCCACAGTCACCAGTGGGGTGCCGCAGGGGTCAGTATTAGGTCCTCTCTTGTTTAACATCTTTATTAATGACCTGGTAGAGGGTTTACAAAGCAGGGTGTCTATATTTGCAGATGATACTAAACTTTGTAGGGTAATCAATAATGAGGAGGATAGTAGAATATTACAAGGGGATCTAAGGAAACTGGAAGCATGGGCGGAGACTTGGCAAATGAAGTTTAATGTTGACAAATGTAAAGTAATGCACTTTGGGCGACGTAATAAAATGTATGACTATGTACTAAATAGTAAATTACTGGGTAAGACTGTCAATGAAAAAGACTTAGGGATTTTGGTGGACAGCAAGCTTACCTTTAATGACCAGTGTCAGGCAGCTGCTGCCAAGGCAAATAAAATTATGGGATGCATCAAAAGAGGTCTAGATTCTCATGACAAGGACATAGTTATGCCTCTATACAAATCACTGGTACGGCCACACTTAGAATATTGTGCACAATTTTGGGCCCCGATATACAAGAAAGACATACGTGAACTTGAAAAAGTGCAAAGACGGGCAACCAAAATGATTAGGGGAATGGGTGGACTGGAGTACAACGATAGATTAACAAACTTGGGGTTATTCAGCTTAGAGAAAAGACGTCTACGGGGAGATCTAATAACAATGTACAAATACATGAAGGGACAATACAAAGAACTTTCTAAGGATCTTTTTACTCCTAGGCCAGTGACAGTGACAAGAGGACATCCACTACGTATGGAGGAGAGAAGGTTTCACCAGAAACATAGAAGGGGATTCTTCACAGTAAGAACAGCGAGGCTCTGGAAGTCTCTGCCCCAGGAAGTGGTGATGGCGGATTCACTGAACAAGTTCAAAGTGGGCCTGGATGCCTTTCTTGAAGAGAAAAATATAATGGGTTATGGTCTCTAGATTTTAAGGACACGTTGATCCAGGGTTTTATACTGACTGCCAGATTTGGAGTCGGGAAGGAATTTTTTCCTCTGAAATAGGGCAATTGGCATGAGCCTCATGGGGGTTTTTGCCTTCCCCTGGATCAACACTGTAGGGGATTGTATGGCTATAGGTTGGACTTGATGGACTCATGTCTTTATCCAACTTCATCTACTATGTAACTATGAATGGCAGGTATGGAAAGCGGCGGGTTCAGGCCTGAAGCGGAGAACTTGCTGCATCACCATAACAGTTGAAACTCTAACGTTCCAACGGTGTGACTGAATGAGTGGACTGTCGCTCATCCACTAGAGGGAGACAAAGGCCACCTGGAATGCTTTGCTTACACTGTGGCAGCGGCGGCAGCAGCAGCAGCAGCGTGCCTCTCTGCCAGCAACCCGGTTGCGATAGTCTAACCATCTGAGTGTACTGCACAGGTACGCAGCGTCGAGCAACAAACTAGCAAGCGAGAGGAAGCAAGGAACGAGCACTGTCTTTCAACCAGAGAAAATCAGGGGAAAGCGCGAACGCAGTCCCCCACTACCACAAATTATGCAGTCGAGTTTCCCGCATTTGGGGAAATCGCAGGGGTCAGCACACCCGGAGTGCAATGGATGAGCCTCACCCTGGGAGAACCACCTTCATGATCATGGTATCTCCCCTGCCAGGTAAGTATGAGTTATTCACCGACTGCTAGGCCAGCGCCCCTCCCCCGCAGCCCTGCCGCATTGGGGAGGCATTGGCCCTTGGCCAACAGAGGTCCGCATGGTGCAATGCCACACCGCATGCGTTTTCCTCGGTAGGCGGCCGTAGCACAGGCTGCGCTCCATTCCTCGCCCCGACACCCCGCTGCCTGCATTCAAATGTTCCCGGCTAGGCATTTCCAAGATGCAGTGCAGCAAGGGCATTAGCATAAAACGAAAGGGGAGGGGGCGAATGGGTGGCGGCTTCCAGAAACCGAGCTCCGGCTGGGCAGCAGAGTCAGGCACGAGGCAGCTGCGTGCCTTTGGTTTACTTAAGCCGGGATGGCTCATTAGAATTAGAAGAGAAGATGGCTAGACGGTTGGAGGAGTGTTTAAACTAGGTACTGGGGGGAGAGGGTAACATGTAGAGGGCAAGATAGTGTAGAAATGGAAAGAGGGCTAGATACTGAAACTGGGGGTGGAGCAGGGGGTCGGGTTAGAGCAGTCAGTAGGCAGTGGAAGAGTAGGGAAGATAAATCTATGAAATGTATGCATACGAATGCCCGAAGTCTTACTAACAAGATGGAGGAACTAGAAGTGATGATGTTGGAAGACAATTATGACATGGTGGGGGGTAAGTGAGACATGGCTGGACTCTAGCTATGACTGGGCTGTAAATAAACAAGGGTACAGTATGTTTAGAAAGGAGCGTACAAATAAGAAAGGGGGAGGGGTTTGCTTATACGTAAAAAACGGCCTTAAGCCAGTCCTGCGTGAGGACATCTGGGAGGAAAATGATTATGTGGAGTCCTTATGGGTGGAGATTACGGGAGGAACAAAAAATAATAAAATACTGATAGGGGTTTGTTATAAATCTCCAAATATAATGGAAGAAGCTGAAAATGTACTAATAAAACAAATAGATGAGGCCGCAAAGCAGAATAAAGTCATTATTATGGGGGATTTCAACTACCCAGATATCAACTGGGAGGCAGAAACCTGCAGATCCAACAAAGGGAGCAGGTTCTTGTCAGTAATAAAAGACAATTACCTATCGCAACTAGTGCAGGACCCAACAAGAGGCCAGGCCCTTTTAGACCTAATTTTAACAAATGAACCTGACACACTATCAAAAGTGGAGGTTGGGGGACATCTGGGTAATAGTGACCATAACAGAATAAGTTTTCTTGTACACATTAAGAAGACGTTCATTAGAGGGGGTACAAAAACACTAAACTTCAGGAAGGCAAATTTTAACCAGCTGAGAGAGGAGCCTAGCAGCATAAACTGGGACAATGTCCTCAACGTGACGGGAACACAAACTAAATGGGACATCTTCAAAAATATACTAAATAAGAGCACTAGAAAACACATACCCTATGGGAATAAGCGGGCTAGAAATCATAGAAAACCAATATGGCTAACTAAAACAGTACAGAATGCAATGAGGGATAAAAAGGAAGCATTTAAAGTACTAAAACAAGAGAGTAGCGACACAGCATTAAAAAACTATAACAGAGAAAAATAAATTGTGCAAAAAACAAATAAAGGAGGCGAAGATTGAGGCTGAGAGAAAAATTGCCAAGGAAAGTAAAAGTAATCCAAAATTATTCTTCAATTACATAAATAATAAGAGAATAAAAACTGACAATGTCGGCACTCTCAAAAATAATCTGGGTGTAATGGTGGAGGAGGATGAGGAAAGAGCACAAGTATTAAATGCCTTCTTCTCTACAGTGTTTACACAAGAATATCCATTGGCCGGCAACATGATTAGGGGTAATGTTAACTCTCAATTAAATGTCACCTGCTTAACCCAGGAAGAAGTGCAGCGCCGCCTGCAAAACACTAAAATAGAGAAATCGCCCGGTCCAGATGGTATACACCCCCGAGTTCTGAGGGAATTAAGCATGGTCATAGATAGACCCTTGTATCTAATATTTAAGGATTCAGTAATGACTGGGTCTGTTCCACAGGATTGGCGAATAGCAAATGTGGTGCCAATTTTCAAAAAGGGGTGTAAAAGGGAACCTGGAAACTATAGGCCAGTAAGTTTAACTTCTGTGGTGGGAAAGATATTTGAGGGCTTTCTAAGAGATGCTATCCTGGGGTATCTCAATGTAAATAATCTTATAACACCCAATCAGCATGGGTTTATGAGGAATCGGTCCTGTCAGACTAATCTGATCAGCTTCTATGAGGAGGTCAGTTCAAGACTGGACATGGCTAATGCAGTAGACGTGGTGTACCTGGACTTTTCAAAGGCTTTTGATACTGTTCCAGATAAACGGTTGGGATGCAAAATGAGATTGTTGGGACTGGGGGGGAAACATATGCATTTGGGTTAGCAACTGGCTCACTGATAGGAAACAGAGGGTACTTGTTAATGGTAAATATTCAGACGGGGCCACAGTCACCAGTGGGGTGCCGCAGGGGTCAGTATTAGGTCCTCTCTTGTTTAACATCTTTATTAATGACCTGGTAGAGGGTTTACAAAGCAGGGTGTCTATATTTGCAGATGATACTAAACTTTGTAGGGTAATCAATAATGAGGAGGATAGTAGAATATTACAAGGGGATCTAAGGAAACTGGAAGCATGGGCGGAGACTTGGCAAATGAAGTTTAATGTTGACAAATGTAAAGTAATGCACTTTGGGCGACGTAATAAAATGTATGACTATGTACTAAATAGTAAATTACTGGGTAAGACTGTCAATGAAAAAGACTTAGGGATTTTGGTGGACAGCAAGCTTACCTTTAATGACCAGTGTCAGGCAGCTGCTGCCAAGGCAAATAACATTATGGGATGCATCAAAAGAGGTCTAGATTCTCATGACAAGGACATAGTTATGCCTCTATACAAATCACTGGTACGGCCACACTTAGAATATTGTGCACAATTTTGGGCCCCGATATACAAGAACGACATACGTGAACTTGAAAAAGTGCAAAGACGGGCAACCAAAATGATTAGGGGAATGGGTGGACTGGAGTACAACGATAGATTAACAAACTTGGGGTTATTCAGCTTAGAGAAAAGACGTCTACGGGGAGATCTAATAACAATGTACAAATACATGAAGGGACAATACAAAGAACTTTCTAAGGATCTTTTTACTCCTAGGCCAGTGACAGTGACAAGAGGACATCCACTACGTATGGAGGAGAGAAGGTTTCACCAGAAACATAGAAGGGGATTCTTCACAGTAAGAACAGCGAGGCTCTGGAAGTCTCTGCCCCAGGAAGTGGTGATGGCGGATTCACTGAACAAGTTCAAAGTGGGCCTGGATGCCTTTCTTGAAGAGAAAAATATAATGGGTTATGGTCTCTAGATTTTAAGGACACGTTGATCCAGGGTTTTATACTGACTGCCAGATTTGGAGTCGGGAAGGAATTTTTTCCTCTGAAATAGGGCAATTGGCATGAGCCTCATGGGGGTTTTTGCCTTCCCCTGGATCAACACTGTAGGGGATTGTAGGGCTATAGGTTGGACTTGATGGACTCATGTCTTTATCCAACTTCATCTACTATGTAACTATGAATGGCAGGTATGGAAAGCGGCGGGTTCAGGCCTGAAGCGGAGAACTTGCTGCATCACCATAACAGTTGAAACTCTAACGTTCCAACGGTGTGACTGAATGAGTGGACTGTCGCTCATCCACTAGAGGGAGACAAAGGCCACCTGGAATGCTTTGCTTACACTGTGGCAGCGGCGGCAGCAGCAGCAGCAGCGTGCCTCTCTGCCAGCAACCCGGTTGCGATAGTCTAACCATCTGAGTGTACTGCACAGGTACGCAGCATCGAGCAACAAACTAGCAAGCGAGAGGAAGCAAGGAACGAGCACTGTCTTTCAACCAGAGAAAATCAGGGAAAAGCACGAACGCAGTCCCCCACTACCACAAATTATGCAGTCGAGTTTCCCGCATTTGGGGAAATCGCAGGGGTCAGCACACCCGGAGTGCAATGGATGAGCCTCACCCTGGGAGAACCACCTTCATGATCATGGTATCTCCCCTGCCAGGTAAGTATGAGTTATTCACCGACTGCTAGGCCAGCGCCCCTCCCCCGCAGCCCTGCCGCATTGGGGAGGCATTGGCCCTTGGCCAACAGAGGTCCGCATGGTGCAATGCCACACCGCATGCGTTTTCCTCGGTAGGCGGCCGTAGCACAGGCTGCGCTCCATTCCTCGCCCCGACACCCCGCTGCCTGCATTCAAATGTTCCCGGCTAGGCATTTCCAAGATGCAGTGCAGCAAGGGCATTAGCATAAAACGAAAGGGGAGGGGGCGAATGGGTGGCGGCTTCCAGAAACCGAGCTCCGGCTGGGCAGCAGAGTCAGGCACGAGGCAGCTGCGTGCCTTTGGTTTACTTAAGCCGGGATGGCTCATTAGAATTAGAAGAGAAGATGGCTAGACGGTTGGAGGAGTGTTTAAACTAGGTACTGGGGGGAGAGGGTAACATGTAGAGGGCAAGATAGTGTAGAAATGGAAAGAGGGCTAGATACTGAAACTGGGGGTGGAGCAGGGGGTCGGGTTAGAGCAGTCAGTAGGCAGTGGAAGAGTAGGGAAGATAAATCTATGAAATGTATGCATACGAATGCCCGAAGTCTTACTAACAAGATGGAGGAACTAGAAGTGATGATGTTGGAAGACAATTATGACATGGTGGGGGGTAAGTGAGACATGGCTGGACTCTAGCTATGACTGGGCTGTAAATAAACAAGGGTACAGTATGTTTAGAAAGGAGCGTACAAATAAGAAAGGGGGAGGGGTTTGCTTATACGTAAAAAACGGCCTTAAGCCAGTCCTGCGTGAGGACATCTGGGAGGAAAATGATTATGTGGAGTCCTTATGGGTGGAGATTACGGGAGGAACAAAAAATAATAAAATACTGATAGGGGTTTGTTATAAATCTCCAAATATAATGGAAGAAGCTGAAAATGTACTAATAAAACAAATAGATGAGGCCGCAAAGCAGAATAAAGTCATTATTATGGGGGATTTCAACTACCCAGATATCAACTGGGAGGCAGAAACCTGCAGATCCAACAAAGGGAGCAGGTTCTTGTCAGTAATAAAAGACAATTACCTATCGCAACTAGTGCAGGACCCAACAAGAGGCCAGGCCCTTTTAGACCTAATTTTAACAAATGAACCTGACACACTATCAAAAGTGGAGGTTGGGGGACATCTGGGTAATAGTGACCATAACAGAATAAGTTTTCTTGTACACATTAAGAAGACGTTCATTAGAGGGGGTACAAAAACACTAAACTTCAGGAAGGCAAATTTTAACCAGCTGAGAGAGGAGCCTAGCAGCATAAACTGGGACAATGTCCTCAACGTGACGGGAACACAAACTAAATGGGACATCTTCAAAAATATACTAAATAAGAGCACTAGAAAACACATACCCTATGGGAATAAGCGGGCTAGAAATCATAGAAAACCAATATGGCTAACTAAAACAGTACAGAATGCAATGAGGGATAAAAAGGAAGCATTTAAAGTACTAAAACAAGAGAGTAGCGACACAGCATTAAAAAACTATAACAGAGAAAAATAAATTGTGCAAAAAACAAATAAAGGAGGCGAAGATTGAGGCTGAGAGAAAAATTGCCAAGGAAAGTAAAAGTAATCCAAAATTATTCTTCAATTACATAAATAATAAGAGAATAAAAACTGACAATGTCGGCACTCTCAAAAATAATCTGGGTGTAATGGTGGAGGAGGATGAGGAAAGAGCACAAGTATTAAATGCCTTCTTCTCTACAGTGTTTACACAAGAATATCCATTGGCCGGCAACATGATTAGGGGTAATGTTAACTCTCAATTAAATGTCACCTGCTTAACCCAGGAAGAAGTGCAGCGCCGCCTGCAAAACACTAAAATAGAGAAATCGCCCGGTCCAGATGGTATACACCCCCGAGTTCTGAGGGAATTAAGCATGGTCATAGATAGACCCTTGTATCTAATATTTAAGGATTCAGTAATGACTGGGTCTGTTCCACAGGATTGGCGAATAGCAAATGTGGTGCCAATTTTCAAAAAGGGGTGTAAAAGGGAACCTGGAAACTATAGGCCAGTAAGTTTAACTTCTGTGGTGGGAAAGATATTTGAGGGCTTTCTAAGAGATGCTATCCTGGGGTATCTCAATGTAAATAATCTTATAACACCCAATCAGCATGGGTTTATGAGGAATCGGTCCTGTCAGACTAATCTGATCAGCTTCTATGAGGAGGTCAGTTCAAGACTGGACATGGCTAATGCAGTAGACGTGGTGTACCTGGACTTTTCAAAGGCTTTTGATACTGTTCCAGATAAACGGTTGGGATGCAAAATGAGATTGTTGGGACTGGGGGGGAAACATATGCATTTGGGTTAGCAACTGGCTCACTGATAGGAAACAGAGGGTACTTGTTAATGGTAAATATTCAGACGGGGCCACAGTCACCAGTGGGGTGCCGCAGGGGTCAGTATTAGGTCCTCTCTTGTTTAACATCTTTATTAATGACCTGGTAGAGGGTTTACAAAGCAGGGTGTCTATATTTGCAGATGATACTAAACTTTGTAGGGTAATCAATAATGAGGAGGATAGTAGAATATTACAAGGGGATCTAAGGAAACTGGAAGCATGGGCGGAGACTTGGCAAATGAAGTTTAATGTTGACAAATGTAAAGTAATGCACTTTGGGCGACGTAATAAAATGTATGACTATGTACTAAATAGTAAATTACTGGGTAAGACTGTCAATGAAAAAGACTTAGGGATTTTGGTGGACAGCAAGCTTACCTTTAATGACCAGTGTCAGGCAGCTGCTGCCAAGGCAAATAACATTATGGGATGCATCAAAAGAGGTCTAGATTCTCATGACAAGGACATAGTTATGCCTCTATACAAATCACTGGTACGGCCACACTTAGAATATTGTGCACAATTTTGGGCCCCGATATACAAGAACGACATACGTGAACTTGAAAAAGTGCAAAGACGGGCAACCAAAATGATTAGGGGAATGGGTGGACTGGAGTACAACGATAGATTAACAAACTTGGGGTTATTCAGCTTAGAGAAAAGACGTCTACGGGGAGATCTAATAACAATGTACAAATACATGAAGGGACAATACAAAGAACTTTCTAAGGATCTTTTTACTCCTAGGCCAGTGACAGTGACAAGAGGACATCCACTACGTATGGAGGAGAGAAGGTTTCACCAGAAACATAGAAGGGGATTCTTCACAGTAAGAACAGCGAGGCTCTGGAAGTCTCTGCCCCAGTAAGTGGTGATGGCGGATTCACTGAACAAGTTCAAAGTGGGCCTGGATGCCTTTCTTGAAGAGAAAAATATAATGGGTTATGGTCTCTAGATTTTAAGGACACGTTGATCCAGGGTTTTATACTGACTGCCAGATTTGGAGTCGGGAAGGAATTTTTTCCTCTGAAATAGGGCAATTGGCATGAGCCTCATGGGGGTTTTTGCCTTCCCCTGGATCAACACTGTAGGGGATTGTAGGGCTATAGGTTGGACTTGATGGACTCATGTCTTTATCCAACTTCATCTACTATGTAACTATGAATGGCAGGTATGGAAAGCGGCGGGTTCAGGCCTGAAGCGGAGAACTTGCTGCATCACCATAACAGTTGAAACTCTAACGTTCCAACGGTGTGACTGAATGAGTGGACTGTCGCTCATCCACTAGAGGGAGACAAAGGCCACCTGGAATGCTTTGCTTACACTGTGGCAGCGGCGGCAGCAGCAGCAGCAGCGTGCCTCTCTGCCAGCAACCCGGTTGCGATAGTCTAACCATCTGAGTGTACTGCACAGGTACGCAGCATCGAGCAACAAACTAGCAAGCGAGAGGAAGCAAGGAACGAGCACTGTCTTTCAACCAGAGAAAATCAGGGGAAAGCACGAACGCAGTCCCCCACTACCACAAATTATGCAGTTGAGTTTCCCGCATTTGGGGAAATCGCAGGGGTCAGCACACCCGGAGTGCAATGGATGAGCCTCACCCTGGGAGAACCACCTTCATGATCATGGTATCTCCCCTGCCAGGTAAGTATGAGTTATTCACCGACTGCTAGGCCAGCGCCCCTCCCCCGCAGCCCTGCCGCATTGGGGAGGCATTGGCCCTTGGCCAACAGAGGTCCGCATGGTGCAATGCCACACCGCATGCGTTTTCCTCGGTAGGCGGCCGTAGCACAGGCTGCGCTCCATTCCTCGCCCCGACACCCCGCTGCCTGCATTCAAATGTTCCCGGCTAGGCATTTCCAAGATGCAGTGCAGCAAGGGCATTAGCATAAAACGAAAGGGGAGGGGGCGAATGGGTGGCGGCTTCCAGAAACCGAGCTCCGGCTGGGCAGCAGAGTCAGGCACGAGGCAGCTGCGTGCCTTTGGTTTACTTAAGCCGGGATGGCTCATTAGAATTAGAAGAGAAGATGGCTAGACGGTTGGAGGAGTGTTTAAACTAGGTACTGGGGGGAGAGGGTAACATGTAGAGGGCAAGATAGTGTAGAAATGGAAAGAGGGCTAGATACTGAAACTGGGGGTGGAGCAGGGGGTCGGGTTAGAGCAGTCAGTAGGCAGTGGAAGAGTAGGGAAGATAAAT
The DNA here is from genome assembly GCF_031893055.1 of Leptodactylus fuscus. Taxonomy (NCBI): domain Eukaryota; kingdom Metazoa; phylum Chordata; class Amphibia; order Anura; family Leptodactylidae; genus Leptodactylus; species Leptodactylus fuscus. Next base: position 35,416,914 of record NC_134265.1, on the reverse strand, counting down.
CTATGAAATGTATGCATACGAATGCCCGAAGTCTTACTAACAAGATGGAGGAACTAGAAGTGATGATGTTGGAAGACAATTATGACATGGTGGGGGGTAAGTGAGACATGGCTGGACTCTAGCTATGACTGGGCTGTAAATAAACAAGGGTACAGTATGTTTAGAAAGGAGCGTACAAATAAGAAAGGGGGAGGGGTTTGCTTATACGTAAAAAACGGCCTTAAGCCAGTCCTGCGTGAGGACATCTGGGAGGAAAATGATTATGTGGAGTCCTTATGGGTGGAGATTACGGGAGGAACAAAAAATAATAAAATACTGATAGGGGTTTGTTATAAATCTCCAAATATAATGGAAGAAGCTGAAAATGTACTAATAAAACAAATAGATGAGGCCGCAAAGCAGAATAAAGTCATTATTATGGGGGATTTCAACTACCCAGATATCAACTGGGAGGCAGAAACCTGCAGATCCAACAAAGGGAGCAGGTTCTTGTCAGTAATAAAAGACAATTACCTATCGCAACTAGTGCAGGACCCAACAAGAGGCCAGGCCCTTTTAGACCTAATTTTAACAAATGAACCTGACACACTATCAAAAGTGGAGGTTGGGGGACATCTGGGTAATAGTGACCATAACAGAATAAGTTTTCTTGTACACATTAAGAAGACGTTCATTAGAGGGGGTACAAAAACACTAAACTTCAGGAAGGCAAATTTTAACCAGCTGAGAGAGGAGCCTAGCAGCATAAACTGGGACAATGTCCTCAACGTGACGGGAACACAAACTAAATGGGACATCTTCAAAAATATACTAAATAAGAGCACTAGAAAACACATACCCTATGGGAATAAGCGGGCTAGAAATCATAGAAAACCAATATGGCTAACTAAAACAGTACAGAATGCAATGAGGGATAAAAAGGAAGCATTTAAAGTACTAAAACAAGAGAGTAGCGACACAGCATTAAAAAACTATAACAGAGAAAAATAAATTGTGCAAAAAACAAATAAAGGAGGCGAAGATTGAGGCTGAGAGAAAAATTGCCAAGGAAAGTAAAAGTAATCCAAAATTATTCTTCAATTACATAAATAATAAGAGAATAAAAACTGACAATGTCGGCACTCTCAAAAATAATCTGGGTGTAATGGTGGAGGAGGATGAGGAAAGAGCACAAGTATTAAATGCCTTCTTCTCTACAGTGTTTACACAAGAATATCCATTGGCCGGCAACATGATTAGGGGTAATGTTAACTCTCAATTAAATGTCACCTGCTTAACCCAGGAAGAAGTGCAGCGCCGCCTGCAAAACACTAAAATAGAGAAATCGCCCGGTCCAGATGGTATACACCCCCGAGTTCTGAGGGAATTAAGCATGGTCATAGATAGACCCTTGTATCTAATATTTAAGGATTCAGTAATGACTGGGTCTGTTCCACAGGATTGGCGAATAGCAAATGTGGTGCCAATTTTCAAAAAGGGGTGTAAAAGGGAACCTGGAAACTATAGGCCAGTAAGTTTAACTTCTGTGGTGGGAAAGATATTTGAGGGCTTTCTAAGAGATGCTATCCTGGGGTATCTCAATGTAAATAATCTTATAACACCCAATCAGCATGGGTTTATGAGGAATCGGTCCTGTCAGACTAATCTGATCAGCTTCTATGAGGAGGTCAGTTCAAGACTGGACATGGCTAATGCAGTAGACGTGGTGTACCTGGACTTTTCAAAGGCTTTTGATACTGTTCCAGATAAACGGTTGGGATGCAAAATGAGATTGTTGGGACTGGGGGGAAACATATGCATTTGGGTTAGCAACTGGCTCACTGATAGGAAACAGAGGGTACTTGTTAATGGTAAATATTCAGATGGGGCCACAGTCACCAGTGGGGTGCCGCAGGGGTCAGTATTAGGTCCTCTCTTGTTTAACATCTTTATTAATGACCTGGTAGAGGGTTTACAAAGCAGGGTGTCTATATTTGCAGATGATACTAAACTTTGTAGGGTAATCAATAATGAGGAGGATAGTAGAATATTACAAGGGGATCTAAGGAAACTGGAAGCATGGGCGGAGACTTGGCAAATGAAGTTTAATGTTGACAAATGTAAAGTAATGCACTTTGGGCGACGTAATAAAATGTATGACTATGTACTAAATAGTAAATTACTGGGTAAGACTGTCAATGAAAAAGACTTAGGGATTTTGGTGGACAGCAAGCTTACCTTTAATGACCAGTGTCAGGCAGCTGCTGCCAAGGCAAATAAAATTATGGGATGCATCAAAAGAGGTCTAGATTCTCATGACAAGGACATAGTTATGCCTCTATACAAATCACTGGTACGGCCACACTTAGAATATTGTGCACAATTTTGGGCCCCGATATACAAGAAAGACATACGTGAACTTGAAAAAGTGCAAAGACGGGCAACCAAAATGATTAGGGGAATGGGTGGACTGGAGTACAACGATAGATTAACAAACTTGGGGTTATTCAGCTTAGAGAAAAGACGTCTACGGGGAGATCTAATAACAATGTACAAATACATGAAGGGACAATACAAAGAACTTTCTAAGGATCTTTTTACTCCTAGGCCAGTGACAGTGACAAGAGGACATCCACTACGTATGGAGGAGAGAAGGTTTCACCAGAAACATAGAAGGGGATTCTTCACAGTAAGAACAGCGAGGCTCTGGAAGTCTCTGCCCCAGGAAGTGGTGATGGCGGATTCACTGAACAAGTTCAAAGTGGGCCTGGATGCCTTTCTTGAAGAGAAAAATATAATGGGTTATGGTCTCTAGATTTTAAGGACACATTGATCCAGGGTTTTATACTGACTGCCAGATTTGGAGTCGGGAAGGAATTTTTTCCTCTGAAATAGGGCAATTGGCATGAGCCTCATGGGGGTTTTTGCCTTCCCCTGGATCAACACTGTAGGGGATTGTATGGCTATAGGTTGGACTTGATGGACTCATGTCTTTATCCAACTTCATCTACTATGTAACTATGAATGGCAGGTATGGAAAGCGGCGGGTTCAGGCCTGAAGCGGAGAACTTGCTGCATCACCATAACAGTTGAAACTCTAACGTTCCAACGGTGTGACTGAATGAGTGGACTGTCGCTCATCCACTAGAGGGAGACAAAGGCCACCTGGAATGCTTTGCTTACACTGTGGCAGCGGCGGCAGCAGCAGCAGCGTGCCTCTCTGCCAGCAACCCAGTTGCGATAGTCTAACCATCTGAGTGTACTGCACAGGTACGCAGCATCGAGCAACAAACTAGCAAGCGAGAGGAAGCAAGGAGCACTGTCTTTCAACCAGAGAAAATCAGGGGAAAGCGCGAACGCAGTCCCCCACTACCACAAATTATGCAGTCGAGTTTCCCGCATTTGGGGAAATCGCAGGGGTCAGCACACCCGGAGTGCAATGGATGAGCCTCACCCTGGGAGAACCACCTTCATGATCATGGTATCTCCCCTGCCAGGTAAGTAAGAGTTATTCACCGACTGCTAGGCCAGCGCCCCTCCCCCGCAGCCCTGCCGCATTGGGGAGGCATTGGCCCTTGGCCAACAGAGGTCCGCATGGTGCAATGCCACACCGCATGCGTTTTCCTCGGTAGGCGGCCGTAGCACAGGCTGCGCTCCATTCCTCGCCCCGACACCCCGCTGCCTGCATTCAAATGTTCCCGGCTAGGCATTTCCAAGATGCAGTGCAGCAAGGGCATTAGCATAAAACGAAAGGGGAGGGGGCGAATGGGTGGCGGCTTCCAGAAACCGAGCTTCGGCTGGGCAGCAGAGTCAGGCACGAGGCAGCTGCGTGCCTTTGGTTTACTTAAGCCTGGATGGCTCATTAGAATTAGAAGAGAAGATGGCTAGACGGTTGGAGGAGTGTTTAAACTAGGTACTGGGGGGAGAGGGTAACATGTAGAGGGCAAGATAGTGTAGAAATGGAAAGAGGGCTAGATACTGAAACTGGGGGTGGAGCAGGGGGTCGGGTTAGAGCAGTCAGTAGGCAGTGGAAGAGTAGGGAAGATAAATCTATGAAATGTATGCATACGAATGCCCGAAGTCTTACTAACAAGATGGAGGAACTAGAAGTGATGATGTTGGAAGACAATTATGACATGGTGGGGGGTAAGTGAGACATGGCTGGACTCTAGCTATGACTGGGCTGTAAATAAACAAGGGTACAGTATGTTTAGAAAGGAGCGTACAAATAAGAAAGGGGGAGGGGTTTGCTTATACGTAAAAAACGGCCTTAAGCCAGTCCTGCGTGAGGACATCTGGGAGGAAAATGATTATGTGGAGTCCTTATGGGTGGAGATTACGGGAGGAACAAAAAATAATAAAATACTGATAGGGGTTTGTTATAAATCTCCAAATATAATGGAAGAAGCTGAAAATGTACTAATAAAACAAATAGATGAGGCCGCAAAGCAGAATAAAGTCATTATTATGGGGGATTTCAACTACCCAGATATCAACTGGGAGGCAGAAACCTGCAGATCCAACAAAGGGAGCAGGTTCTTGTCAGTAATAAAAGACAATTACCTATCGCAACTAGTGCAGGACCCAACAAGAGGCCAGGCCCTTTTAGACCTAATTTTAACAAATGAACCTGACACACTATCAAAAGTGGAGGTTGGGGGACATCTGGGTAATAGTGACCATAACAGAATAAGTTTTCTTGTACACATTAAGAAGACGTTCATTAGAGGGGGTACAAAAACACTAAACTTCAGGAAGGCAAATTTTAACCAGCTGAGAGAGGAGCCTAGCAGCATAAACTGGGACAATGTCCTCAACGTGACGGGAACACAAACTAAATGGGACATCTTCAAAAATATACTAAATAAGAGCACTAGAAAACACATACCCTATGGGAATAAGCGGGCTAGAAATCATAGAAAACCAATATGGCTAACTAAAACAGTACAGAATGCAATGAGGGATAAAAAGGAAGCATTTAAAGTACTAAAACAAGAGAGTAGCGACACAGCATTAAAAAACTATAACAGAGAAAAATAAATTGTGCAAAAAACAAATAAAGGAGGCGAAGATTGAGGCTGAGAGAAAAATTGCCAAGGAAAGTAAAAGTAATCCAAAATTATTCTTCAATTACATAAATAATAAGAGAATAAAAACTGACAATGTCGGCACTCTCAAAAATAATCTGGGTGTAATGGTGGAGGAGGATGAGGAAAGAGCACAAGTATTAAATGCCTTCTTCTCTACAGTGTTTACACAAGAATATCCATTGGCCGGCAACATGATTAGGGGTAATGTTAACTCTCAATTAAATGTCACCTGCTTAACCCAGGAAGAAGTGCAGCGCCGCCTGCAAAACACTAAAATAGAGAAATCGCCCGGTCCAGATGGTATACACCCCCGAGTTCTGAGGGAATTAAGCATGGTCATAGATAGACCCTTGTATCTAATATTTAAGGATTCAGTAATGACTGGGTCTGTTCCACAGGATTGGCGAATAGCAAATGTGGTGCCAATTTTCAAAAAGGGGTGTAAAAGGGAACCTGGAAACTATAGGCCAGTAAGTTTAACTTCTGTGGTGGGAAAGATATTTGAGGGCTTTCTAAGAGATGCTATCCTGGGGTATCTCAATGTAAATAATCTTATAACACCCAATCAGCATGGGTTTATGAGGAATCGGTCCTGTCAGACTAATCTGATCAGCTTCTATGAGGAGGTCAGTTCAAGACTGGACATGGCTAATGCAGTAGACGTGGTGTACCTGGACTTTTCAAAGGCTTTTGATACTGTTCCAGATAAACGGTTGGGATGCAAAATGAGATTGTTGGGACTGGGGGGAAACATATGCATTTGGGTTAGCAACTGGCTCACTGATAGGAAACAGAGGGTACTTGTTAATGGTAAATATTCAGACGGGGCCACAGTCACCAGTGGGGTGCCGCAGGGGTCAGTATTAGGTCCTCTCTTGTTTAACATCTTTATTAATGACCTGGTAGAGGGTTTACAAAGCAGGGTGTCTATATTTGCAGATGATACTAAACTTTGTAGGGTAATCAATAATGAGGAGGATAGTAGAATATTACAAGGGGATCTAAGGAAACTGGAAGCATGGGCGGAGACTTGGCAAATGAAGTTTAATGTTGACAAATGTAAAGTAATGCACTTTGGGCGACGTAATAAAATGTATGACTATGTACTAAATAGTAAATTACTGGGTAAGACTGTCAATGAAAAAGACTTAGGGATTTTGGTGGACAGCAAGCTTACCTTTAATGACCAGTGTCAGGCAGCTGCTGCCAAGGCAAATAAAATTATGGGATGCATCAAAAGAGGTCTAGATTCTCATGACAAGGACATAGTTATGCCTCTATACAAATCACTGGTACGGCCACACTTAGAATATTGTGCACAATTTTGGGCCCCGATATACAAGAAAGACATACGTGAACTTGAAAAAGTGCAAAGACGGGCAACCAAAATGATTAGGGGAATGGGTGGACTGGAGTACAACGATAGATTAACAAACTTGGGGTTATTCAGCTTAGAGAAAAGACGTCTACGGGGAGATCTAATAACAATGTACAAATACATGAAGGGACAATACAAAGAACTTTCTAAGGATCTTTTTACTCCTAGGCCAGTGACAGTGACAAGAGGACATCCACTACGTATGGAGGAGAGAAGGTTTCATCAGAAACATAGAAGGGGATTCTTCACAGTAAGAACAGCGAGGCTCTGGAAGTCTCTGCCCCAGGAAGTGGTGATGGCGGATTCACTGAACAAGTTCAAAGTGGGCCTGGATGCCTTTCTTGAAGAGAAAAATATAATGGGTTATGGTCTCTAGATTTTAAGGACACGTTGATCCAGGGTTTTATACTGACTGCCAGATTTGGAGTCGGGAAGGAATTTTTTCCTCTGAAATAGGGCAATTGGCATGAGCCTCATGGGGGTTTTTGCCTTCCCCTGGATCAACACTGTAGGGGATTGTAGGGCTATAGGTTGGACTTGATGGACTCATGTCTTTATCCAACTTCATCTACTATGTAACTATGAATGGCAGGTATGGAAAGCGGCGGGTTCAGGCCTGAAGCGGAGAACTTGCTGCATCACCATAACAGTTGAAACTCTAACGTTCCAACGGTGTGACTGAATGAGTGGACTGTCGCTCATCCACTAGAGGGAGACAAAGGCCACCTGGAATGCTTTGCTTACACTGTGGCAGCGGCGGCAGCAGCAGCGTGCCTCTCTGCCAGCAACCCGGTTGCGATAGTCTAACCATCTGAGTGTACTGCACAGGTACGCAGCATCGAGCAACAAACTAGCAAGCGAGAGGAAGCAAGGAACGAGCACTGTCTTTCAACCAGAGAAAATCAGGGGAAAGCGTGAACGCAGTCCCCCACTACCACAAATTATGCAGTCGAGTTTCCCGCATTTGGGGAAATCGCAGGGGTCAGCACACCCGGAGTGCAATGGATGAGCCTCACCCTGGGAGAACCACCTTCATGATCATGGTATCTCCCCTGCCAGGTAAGTATGAGTTATTCACCGACTGCTAGGCCAGCGCCCCTCCCCCGCAGCCCTGCCGCATTGGGGAGGCATTGGCCCTTGGCCAACAGAGGTCCGCATGGTGCAATGCCACACCGCATGCGTTTTCCTCGGTAGGCGGCCGTAGCACAGGCTGCGCTCCATTCCTCGCCCCGACACCCCGCTGCCTGCATTCAAATGTTCCCGGCTAGGCATTTCCAAGATGCAGTGCAGCAAGGGCATTAGCATAAAACGAAAGGGGAGGGGGCGAATGGGTGGCGGCTTCCAGAAACCGAGCTCCGGCTGGGCAGCAGAGTCAGGCACGAGGCAGCTGCGTGCCTTTGGTTTACTTAAGCCGGGATGGCTCATTAGAATTAGAAGAGAAGATGGCTAGACGGTTGGAGGAGTGTTTAAACTAGGTACTGGGGGGAGAGGGTAACATGTAGAGGGCAAGATAGTGTAGAAATGGAAAGAGGGCTAGATACTGAAACTGGGGGTGGAGCAGGGGGTCGGGTTAGAGCAGTCAGTAGGCAGTGGAAGAGTAGGGAAGATAAATCTATGAAATGTATGCATACGAATGCCCGAAGTCTTACTAACAAGATGGAGGAACTAGAAGTGATGATGTTGGAAGACAATTATGACATGGTGGGGGGTAAGTGAGACATGGCTGGACTCTAGCTATGACTGGGCTGTAAATAAACAAGGGTACAGTATGTTTAGAAAGGAGCGTACAAATAAGAAAGGGGGAGGGGTTTGCTTATACGTAAAAAACGGCCTTAAGCCAGTCCTGCGTGAGGACATCTGGGAGGAAAATGATTATGTGGAGTCCTTATGGGTGGAGATTACGGGAGGAACAAAAAATAATAAAATACTGATAGGGGTTTGTTATAAATCTCCAAATATAATGGAAGAAGCTGAAAATGTACTAATAAAACAAATAGATGAGGCCGCAAAGCAGAATAAAGTCATTATTATGGGGGATTTCAACTACCCAGATATCAACTGGGAGGCAGAAACCTGCAGATCCAACAAAGGGAGCAGGTTCTTGTCAGTAATAAAAGACAATTACCTATCGCAACTAGTGCAGGACCCAACAAGAGGCCAGGCCCTTTTAGACCTAATTTTAACAAATGAACCTGACACACTATCAAAAGTGGAGGTTGGGGGACATCTGGGTAATAGTGACCATAACAGAATAAGTTTTCTTGTACACATTAAGAAGACGTTCATTAGAGGGGGTACAAAAACACTAAACTTCAGGAAGGCAAATTTTAACCAGCTGAGAGAGGAGCCTAGCAGCATAAACTGGGACAATGTCCTCAACGTGACGGGAACACAAACTAAATGGGACATCTTCAAAAATATACTAAATAAGAGCACTAGAAAACACATACCCTATGGGAATAAGCGGGCTAGAAATCATAGAAAACCAATATGGCTAACTAAAACAGTACAGAATGCAATGAGGGATAAAAAGGAAGCATTTAAAGTACTAAAACAAGAGAGTAGCGACACAGCATTAAAAAACTATAACAGAGAAAAATAAATTGTGCAAAAAACAAATAAAGGAGGCGAAGATTGAGGCTGAGAGAAAAATTGCCAAGGAAAGTAAAAGTAATCCAAAATTATTCTTCAATTACATAAATAATAAGAGAATAAAAACTGACAATGTCGGCACTCTCAAAAATAATCTGGGTGTAATGGTGGAGGAGGATGAGGAAAGAGCACAAGTATTAAATGCCTTCTTCTCTACAGTGTTTACACAAGAATATCCATTGGCCGGCAACATGATTAGGGGTAATGTTAACTCTCAATTAAATGTCACCTGCTTAACCCAGGAAGAAGTGCAGCGCCGCCTGCAAAACACTAAAATAGAGAAATCGCCCGGTCCAGATGGTATACACCCCCGAGTTCTGAGGGAATTAAGCATGGTCATAGATAGACCCTTGTATCTAATATTTAAGGATTCAGTAATGACTGGGTCTGTTCCACAGGATTGGCGAATAGCAAATGTGGTGCCAATTTTCAAAAAGGGGTGTAAAAGGGAACCTGGAAACTATAGGCCAGTAAGTTTAACTTCTGTGGTGGGAAAGATATTTGAGGGCTTTCTAAGAGATGCTATCCTGGGGTATCTCAATGTAAATAATCTTATAACACCCAATCAGCATGGGTTTATGAGGAATCGGTCCTGTCAGACTAATCTGATCAGCTTCTATGAGGAGGTCAGTTCAAGACTGGACATGGCTAATGCAGTAGACGTGGTGTACCTGGACTTTTCAAAGGCTTTTGATACTGTTCCAGATAAACGGTTGGGATGCAAAATGAGATTGTTGGGACTGGGGGGAAACATATGCATTTGGGTTAGCAACTGGCTCACTGATAGGAAACAGAGGGTACTTGTTAATGGTAAATATTCAGACGGGGCCACAGTCACCAGTGGGGTGCCGCAGGGGTCAGTATTAGGTCCTCTCTTGTTTAACATCTTTATTAATGACCTGGTAGAGGGTTTACAAAGCAGGGTGTCTATATTTGCAGATGATACTAAACTTTGTAGGGTAATCAATAATGAGGAGGATAGTAGAATATTGCAAGGGGATCTAAGGAAACTGGAAGCATGGGCGGAGACTTGGCAAATGAAGTTTAATGTTGACAAATGTAAAGTAATGCACTTTGGGCGACGTAATAAAATGTATGACTATGTACTAAATAGTAAATTACTGGGTAAGACTGTCAATGAAAAAGACTTAGGGATTTTGGTGGACAGCAAGCTTACCTTTAATGACCAGTGTCAGGCAGCTGCTGCCAAGGCAAATAAAATTATGGGATGCATCAAAAGAGGTCTAGATTCTCATGACAAGGACATAGTTATGCCTCTATACAAATCACTGGTACGGCCACACTTAGAATATTGTGCACAATTTTGGGCCCCGATATACAAGAAAGACATACGTGAACTTGAAAAAGTGCAAAGACGGGCAACCAAAATGATTAGGGGAATGGGTGGACTGGAGTACAACGATAGATTAACAAACTTGGGGTTATTCAGCTTAGAGAAAAGACGTCTACGGGGAGATCTAATAACAATGTACAAATACATGAAGGGACAATACAAAGAACTTTCTAAGGATCTTTTTACTCCTAGGCCAGTGACAGTGACAAGAGGACATCCACTACGTATGGAGGAGAGAAGGTTTCACCAGAAACATAGAAGGGGATTCTTCACAGTAAGAACAGCGAGGCTCTGGAAGTCTCTGCCCCAGGAAGTGGTGATGGCGGATTCACTGAACAAGTTCAAAGTGGGCCTGGATGCCTTTCTTGAAGAGAAAAATATAATGGGTTATGGTCTCTAGATTTTAAGGACACGTTGATCCAGGGTTTTATACTGACTGCCAGATTTGGAGTCGGGAAGGAATTTTTTCCTCTGAAATAGGGCAATTGGCATGAGCCTCATGGGGGTTTTTGCCTTCCCCTGGATCAACACTGTAGGGGATTGTAGGGCTATAGGTTGGACTTGATGGACTCATGTCTTTATCCAACTTCATCTACTATGTAACTATGAATGGCAGGTATGGAAAGCGGCGGGTTCAGGCCTGAAGCGGAGAACTTGCTGCATCACCATAACAGTTGAAACTCTAACGTTCCAACGGTGTGACTGAATGAGTGGACTGTCGCTCATCCACTAGAGGGAGACAAAGGCCACCTGGAATGCTTTGCTTACACTGTGGCAGCGGCGGCAGCAGCGTGCCTCTCTGCCAGCAACCCAGTTGCGATAGTCTAACCATCTGAGTGTACTGCACAGGTACGCAGCATCGAGCAACAAACTAGCAAGCGAGAGGAAGCAAGGAACGAGCACTGTCTTTCAACCAGAGAAAATCAGGGGAAAGCGCGAACGCAGTCCCCCACTACCACAAATTATGCAGTCGAGTTTCCCGCATTTGGGGAAATCGCAGGGGTCAGCACACCCGGAGTGCAATGGATGAGCCTCACCCTGGGAGAACCACCTTCATGATCATGGTATCTCCCCTGCCAGGTAAGTATGAGTTATTCACCGACTGCTAGGCCAGCGCCCCTCCCCCGCAGCCCTGCCGCATTGGGGAGGCATTGGCCCTTGGCCAACAGAGGTCCGCATGGTGCAATGCCACACCGCATGCGTTTTCCTCGGTAGGCGGCCGTAGCACAGGCTGCGCTCCATTCCTCGCCCCGACACCCCGCTGCCTGCATTCAAATGTTCCCGGCTAGGCATTTCCAAGATGCAGTGCAGCAAGGGCATTAGCATAAAACGAAAGGGGAGGGGGCGAATGGGTGGCGGCTTCCAGAAACCGAGCTCCGGCTGGGCAGCAGAGTCAGGCACGAGGCAGCTGCGTGCCTTTGGTTTACTTAAGCCGGGATGGCTCATTAGAATTAGAAGAGAAGATGGCTAGACGGTTGGAGGAGTGTTTAAACTAGGTACTGGGGGGAGAGGGTAACATGTAGAGGGCAAGATAGTGTAGAAATGGAAAGAGGGCTAGATACTGAAACTGGGGGTGGAGCAGGGGGTCGGGTTAGAGCAGTCAGTAGGCAGTGGAAGAGTAGGGAAGATAAATCTATGAAATGTATGCATACGAATGCCCGAAGTCTTACTAACAAGATGGAGGAACTAGAAGTGATGATGTTGGAAGACAATTATGACATGGTGGGGGGTAAGTGAGACATGGCTGGACTCTAGCTATGACTGGGCTGTAAATAAACAAGGGTACAGTATGTTTAGAAAGGAGCGTACAAATAAGAAAGGGGGAGGGGTTTGCTTATACGTAAAAAACGGCCTTAAGCCAGTCCTGCATGAGGACATCTGGGAGGAAAATGATTATGTGGAGTCCTTATGGGTGGAGATTACGGGAGGAACAAAAAATAATAAAATACTGATAGGGGTTTGTTATAAATCTCCAAATATAATGGAAGAAGCTGAAAATGTACTAATAAAACAAATAGATGAGGCCGCAAAGCAGAATAAAGTCATTATTATGGGGGATTTCAACTACCCAGATATCAACTGGGAGGCAGAAACCTGCAGATCCAACAAAGGGAGCAGGTTCTTGTCAGTAATAAAAGACAATTACCTATCGCAACTAGTGCAGGACCCAACAAGAGGCCAGGCCCTTTTAGACCTAATTTTAACAAATGAACCTGACACACTATCAAAAGTGGAGGTTGGGGGACATCTGGGTAATAGTGACCATAACAGAATAAGTTTTCTTGTACACATTAAGAAGACGTTCATTAGAGGGGGTACAAAAACACTAAACTTCAGGAAGGCAAATTTTAACCAGCTGAGAGAGGAGCCTAGCAGCATAAACTGGGACAATGTCCTCAACGTGACGGGAACACAAACTAAATGGGACATCTTCAAAAATATACTAAATAAGAGCACTAGAAAACACATACCCTATGGGAATAAGCGGGCTAGAAATCATAGAAAACCAATATGGCTAACTAAAACAGTACAGAATGCAATGAGGGATAAAAAGGAAGCATTTAAAGTACTAAAACAAGAGAGTAGCGACACAGCATTAAAAAACTATAACAGAGAAAAATAAATTGTGCAAAAAACAAATAAAGGAGGCGAAGATTGAGGCTGAGAGAAAAATTGCCAAGGAAAGTAAAAGTAATCCAAAATTATTCTTCAATTACATAAATAATAAGAGAATAAAAACTGACAATGTCGGCACTCTCAAAAATAATCTGGGTGTAATGGTGGAGGAGGATGAGGAAAGAGCACAAGTATTAAATGCCTTCTTCTCTACAGTGTTTACACAAGAATATCCATTGGCCGGCAACATGATTAGGGGTAATGTTAACTCTCAATTAAATGTCACCTGCTTAACCCAGGAAGAAGTGCAGCGCCGCCTGCAAAACACTAAAATAGAGAAATCGCCCGGTCCAGATGGTATACACCCCCGAGTTCTGAGGGAATTAAGCATGGTCATAGATAGACCCTTGTATCTAATATTTAAGGATTCAGTAATGACTGGGTCTGTTCCACAGGATTGGCGAATAGCAAATGTGGTGCCAATTTTCAAAAAGGGGTGTAAAAGGGAACCTGGAAACTATAGGCCAGTAAGTTTAACTTCTGTGGTGGGAAAGATATTTGAGGGCTTTCTAAGAGATGCTATCCTGGGGTATCTCAATGTAAATAATCTTATAACACCCAATCAGCATGGGTTTATGAGGAATCGGTCCTGTAATGCACTTTGGGCGACGTAATAAAATGTATGACTATGTACTTAATAGTAAATTACTGGGTAAGACTGTCAATGAAAAAGACTTAGGGATTTTGGTGGACAGCAAGCTTACCTTTAATGACCAGTGTCAGGCAGCTGCTGCCAAGGCAAATAAAATTATGGGATGCATCAAAAGAGGTCTAGATTCTCATGACAAGGACATAGTTATGCCTCTATACAAATCACTGGTACGGCCACACTTAGAATATTGTGCACAATTTTGGGCCCCGATATACAAGAAAGACATACGTGAACTTGAAAAAGTGCAAAGACGGGCAACCAAAATGATTAGGGGAATGGGTGGACTGGAGTACAACGATAGATTAACAAACTTGGGGTTATTCAGCTTAGAGAAAAGACGTCTACGGGGAGATCTAATAACAATGTACAAATACATGAAGGGACAATACAAAGAACTTTCTAAGGATCTTTTTACTCCTAGGCCAGTGACAGTGACAAGAGGACATCCACTACGTATGGAGGAGAGAAGGTTTCACCAGAAACATAGAAGGGGATTCTTCACAGTAAGAACAGCGAGGCTCTGGAAGTCTCTGCCCCAGGAAGTGGTGATGGCGGATTCACTGAACAAGTTCAAAGTGGGCCTGGATGCCTTTCTTGAAGAGAAAAATATAATGGGTTATGGTCTCTAGATTTTAAGGACACGTTGATCCAGGGTTTTATACTGACTGCCAGATTTGGAGTCGGGAAGGAATTTTTTTCTCTGAAATAGGGCAATTGGCATGAGCCTCATGGGGGTTTTTGCCTTCCCCTGGATCAACACTGTAGGGGATTGTAGGGCTATAGGTTGGACTTGATGGACTCATGTCTTTATCCAACTTCATCTACTATGTAACTATGAATGGCAGGTATGGAAAGCGGCGGGTTCAGGCCTGAAGCGGAGAACTTGCTGCATCACCATAACAGTTGAAACTCTAACGTTCCAACGGTGTGACTGAATGAGTGGACTGTCGCTCATCCACTAGAGGGAGACAAAGGCCACCTGGAATGCTTTGCTTACACTGTGGCAGCGGCGGCAGCAGCAGCGTGCCTCTCTGCCAGCAACCCGGTTGCGATAGTCTAACCATCTGAGTGTACTGCACAGGTACGCAGCATCGAGCAACAAACTAGCAAGCGAGAGGAAGCAAGGAACGAGCACTGTCTTTCAACCAGAGAAAATCAGGGGAAAGCGCGAACGCAGTCCCCCACTACCACAAATTATGCAGTCGAGTTTCCCGCATTTGGGGAAATCGCAGGGGTCAGCACACCCGGAGTGCAATGGATGAGCCTCACCCTGGGAGAACCACCTTCATGATCATGGTATCTCCCCTGCCAGGTAAGTATGAGTTATTCACCGACTGCTAGGCCAGCGCCCCTCCCCCGCAGCCCTGCCGCATTGGGGAGGCATTGGCCCTTGGCCAACAGAGGTCCGCATGGTGCAATGCCATACCGCATGCGTTTTCCTCGGTAGGCGGCCGTAGCACAGGCTGCGCTCCATTCCTCGCCCCGACACCCCGCTGCCTGCATTCAAATGTTCCCGGCTAGGCATTTCCAAGATGCAGTGCAGCAAGGGCATTAGCATAAAACGAAAGGGGAGGGGGCGAATGGGTGGCGGCTTCCAGAAACCGAGCTCCGGCTGGGCAGCAGAGTCAGGCACGAGGCAGCTGCGTGCCTTTGGTTTACTTAAGCCGGGATGGCTCATTAGAATTAGAAGAGAAGATGGCTAGACGGTTGGAGGAGTGTTTAAACTAGGTACTGGGGGGAGAGGGTAACATGTAGAGGGCAAGATAGTGTAGAAATGGAAAGAGGGCTAGATACTGAAACTGGGGGTGGAGCAGGGGGTCGGGTTAGAGCAGTCAGTAGGCAGTGGAAGAGTAGGGAAGATAAATCTATGAAATGTATGCATACGAATGCCCGAAGTCTTACTAACAAGATGGAGGAACTAGAAGTGATGATGTTGGAAGACAATTATGACATGGTGGGGGGTAAGTGAGACATGGCTGGACTCTAGCTATGACTGGGCTGTAAATAAACAAGGGTACAGTATGTTTAGAAAGGAGCGTACAAATAAGAAAGGGGGAGGGGTTTGCTTATACGTAAAAAACGGCCTTAAGCCAGTCCTGCGTGAGGACATCTGGGAGGAAAATGATTATGTGGAGTCCTTATGGGTGGAGATTACGGGAGGAACAAAAAATAATAAAATACTGATAGGGGTTTGTTATAAATCTCCAAATATAATGGAAGAAGCTGAAAATGTACTAATAAAACAAATAGATGAGGCCGCAAAGCAGAATAAAGTCATTATTATGGGGGATTTCAACTACCCAGATATCAACTGGGAGGCAGAAACCTGCAGATCCAACAAAGGGAGCAGGTTCTTGTCAGTAATAAAAGACAATTACCTATCGCAACTAGTGCAGGACCCAACAAGAGGCCAGGCCCTTTTAGACCTAATTTTAACAAATGAACCTGACACACTATCAAAAGTGGAGGTTGGGGGACATCTGGGTAATAGTGACCATAACAGAATAAGTTTTCTTGTACACATTAAGAAGACGTTCATTAGAGGGGGTACAAAAACACTAAACTTCAGGAAGGCAAATTTTAACCAGCTGAGAGAGGAGCCTAGCAGCATAAACTGGGACAATGTCCTCAACGTGACGGGAACACAAACTAAATGGGACATCTTCAAAAATATACTAAATAAGAGCACTAGAAAACACATACCCTATGGGAATAAGCGGGCTAGAAATCATAGAAAACCAATATGGCTAACTAAAACAGTACAGAATGCAATGAGGGATAAAAAGGAAGCATTTAAAGTACTAAAACAAGAGAGTAGCGACACAGCATTAAAAAACTATAACAGAGAAAAATAAATTGTGCAAAAAACAAATAAAGGAGGCGAAGATTGAGGCTGAGAGAAAAATTGCCAAGGAAAGTAAAAGTAATCCAAAATTATTCTTCAATTACATAAATAATAAGAGAATAAAAACTGACAATGTCGGCACTCTCAAAAATAATCTGGGTGTAATGGTGGAGGAGGATGAGGAAAGAGCACAAGTATTAAATGCCTTCTTCTCTACAGTGTTTACACAAGAATATCCATTGGCCGGCAACATGATTAGGGGTAATGTTAACTCTCAATTAAATGTCACCTGCTTAACCCAGGAAGAAGTGCAGCGCCGCCTGCAAAACACTAAAATAGAGAAATCGCCCGGTCCAGATGGTATACACCCCCGAGTTCTGAGGGAATTAAGCATGGTCATAGATAGACCCTTGTATCTAATATTTAAGGATTCAGTAATGACTGGGTCTGTTCCACAGGATTGGCGAATAGCAAATGTGGTGCCAATTTTCAAAAAGGGGTGTAAAAGGGAACCTGGAAACTATAGGCCAGTAAGTTTAACTTCTGTGGTGGGAAAGATATTTGAGGGCTTTCTAAGAGATGCTATCCTGGGGTATCTCAATGTAAATAATCTTATAACACCCAATCAGCATGGGTTTATGAGGAATCGGTCCTGTCAGACTAATCTGATCAGCTTCTATGAGGAGGTCAGTTCAAGACTGGACATGGCTAATGCAGTAGACGTGGTGTACCTGGACTTTTCAAAGGCTTTTGATACTGTTCCAGATAAACGGTTGGGATGCAAAATGAGATTGTTGGGACTGGGGGGAAACATATGCATTTGGGTTAGCAACTGGCTCACTGATAGGAAACAGAGGGTACTTGTTAATGGTAAATATTCAGACGGGGCCACAGTCACCAGTGGGGTGCCGCAGGGGTCAGTATTAGGTCCTCTCTTGTTTAACATCTTTATTAATGACCTGGTAGAGGGTTTACAAAGCAGGGTGTCTATATTTGCAGATGATACTAAACTTTGTAGGGTAATCAATAATGAGGAGGATAGTAGAATATTGCAAGGGGATCTAAGGAAACTGGAAGCATGGGCGGAGACTTGGCAAATGAAGTTTAATGTTGACAAATGTAAAGTAATGCACTTTGGGCGACGTAATAAAATGTATGACTATGTACTAAATAGTAAATTACTGGGTAAGACTGTCAATGAAAAAGACTTAGGGATTTTGGTGGACAGCAAGCTTACCTTTAATGACCAGTGTCAGGCAGCTTTTATTTGCTGCCAAGGCAAATAAAATTATGGGATGCATCAAAAGAGGTCTAGATTCTCATGACAAGGACATAGTTATGCCTCTATACAAATCACTGGTACGGCCACACTTAGAATATTGTGCACAATTTTGGGCCCCGATATACAAGAAAGACATACGTGAACTTGAAAAAGTGCAAAGACGGGCAACCAAAATGATTAGGGGAATGGGTGGACTGGAGTACAACGATAGATTAACAAACTTGGGGTTATTCAGCTTAGAGAAAAGACGTCTACGGGGAGATCTAATAACAATGTACAAATACATGAAGGGACAATACAAAGAACTTTCTAAGGATCTTTTTACTCCTAGGCCAGTGACAGTGACAAGAGGACATCCACTACGTATGGAGGAGAGAAGGTTTCACCAGAAACATAGAAGGGGATTCTTCACAGTAAGAACAGCGAGGCTCTGGAAGTCTCTGCCCCAGGAAGTGGTGATGGCGGATTCACTGAACAAGTTCAAAGTGGGCCTGGATGCCTTTCTTGAAGAGAAAAATATAATGGGTTATGGTCTCTAGATTTTAAGGACACGTTGATCCAGGGTTTTATACTGACTGCCAGATTTGGAGTCGGGAAGGAATTTTTTCCTCTGAAATAGGGCAATTGGCATGAGCCTCATGGGGGTTTTTGCCTTCCCCTGGATCAACACTGTAGGGGATTGTATGGCTATAGGTTGGACTTGATGGACTCATGTCTTTATCCAACTTCATCTACTATGTAACTATGAATGGCAGGTATGGAAAGCGGCGGGTTCAGGCCTGAAGCGGAGAACTTGCTGCATCACCATAACAGTTGAAACTCTAACGTTCCAACGGTGTGACTGAATGAGTGGACTGTCGCTCATCCACTAGAGGGAGACAAAGGCCACCTGGAATGCTTTGCTTACACTGTGGCAGCGGCGGCAGCAGCAGCAGCAGCGTGCCTCTCTGCCAGCAACCCAGTTGCGATAGTCTAACCATCTGAGTGTACTGCACAGGTACGCAGCATCGAGCAACAAACTAGCAAGCGAGAGGAAGCAAGGAACGAGCACTGTCTTTCAACCAGAGAAAATCAGGGGAAAGCGCGAACGCAGTCCCCCACTACCACAAATTATGCAGTCGAGTTTCCCGCATTTGGGGAAATCGCAGGGGTCAGCACACCCGGAGTGCAATGGATGAGCCTCACCCTGAGAGAACCACCTTCATGATCATGGTATCTCCCCTGCCAGGTAAGTATGAGTTATTCACCGACTGCTAGGCCAGCGCCCCTCCCCCGCAGCCCTGCCGCATTGGGGAGGCATTGGCCCTTGGCCAACAGAGGTCCGCATGGTGCAATGCCACACCGCATGCGTTTTCCTCGGTAGGCGGCCGTAGCACAGGCTGCGCTCCATTCCTCGCCCCGACACCCCGCTGCCTGCATTCAAATGTTCCCGGCTAGGCATTTCCAAGATGCAGTGCAGCAAGGGCATTAGCATAAAACGAAAGGGGAGGGGGCGAATGGGTGGCGGCTTCCAGAAACCGAGCTCCGGCTGGGCAGCAGAGTCAGGCACGAGGCAGCTGCGTGCCTTTGGTTTACTTAAGCCGGGATGGCTCATTAGAATTAGAAGAGAAGATGGCTAGACGGTTGGAGGAGTGTTTAAACTAGGTACTGGGGGGAGAGGGTAACATGTAGAGGGCAAGATAGTGTAGAAATGGAAAGAGGGCTAGATACTGAAACTGGGGGTGGAGCAGGGGGTCGGGTTAGAGCAGTCAGTAGGCAGTGGAAGAGTAGGGAAGATAAATCTATGAAATGTATGCATACGAATGCCCGAAGTCTTACTAACAAGATGGAGGAACTAGAAGTGATGATGTTGGAAGACAATTATGACATGGTGGGGGGTAAGTGAGACATGGCTGGACTCTAGCTATGACTGGGCTGTAAATAAACAAGGGTACAGTATGTTTAGAAAGGAGCGTACAAATAAGAAAGGGGGAGGGGTTTGCTTATACGTAAAAAACGGCCTTAAGCCAGTCCTGCGTGAGGACATCTGGGAGGAAAATGATTATGTGGAGTCCTTATGGGTGGAGATTACGGGAGGAACAAAAAATAATAAAATACTGATAGGGGTTTGTTATAAATCTCCAAATATAATGGAAGAAGCTGAAAATGTACTAATAAAACAAATAGATGAGGCCGCAAAGCAGAATAAAGTCATTATTATGGGGGATTTCAACTACCCAGATATCAACTGGGAGGCAGAAACCTGCAGATCCAACAAAGGGAGCAGGTTCTTGTCAGTAATAAAAGACAATTACCTATCGCAACTAGTGCAGGACCCAACAAGAGGCCAGGCCCTTTTAGACCTAATTTTAACAAATGAACCTGACACACTATCAAAAGTGGAGGTTGGGGGACATCTGGGTAATAGTGACCATAACAGAATAAGTTTTCTTGTACACATTAAGAAGACGTTCATTAGAGGGGGTACAAAAACACTAAACTTCAGGAAGGCAAATTTTAACCAGCTGAGAGAGGAGCCTAGCAGCATAAACTGGGACAATGTCCTCAACGTGACGGGAACACAAACTAAATGGGACATCTTCAAAAATATACTAAATAAGAGCACTAGAAAACACATACCCTATGGGAATAAGCGGGCTAGAAATCATAGAAAACCAATATGGCTAACTAAAACAGTACAGAATGCAATGAGGGATAAAAAGGAAGCATTTAAAGTACTAAAACAAGAGAGTAGCGACACAGCATTAAAAAACTATAACAGAGAAAAATAAATTGTGCAAAAAACAAATAAAGGAGGCGAAGATTGAGGCTGAGAGAAAAATTGCCAAGGAAAGTAAAAGTAATCCAAAATTATTCTTCAATTACATAAATAATAAGAGAATAAAAACTGACAATGTCGGCACTCTCAAAAATAATCTGGGTGTAATGGTGGAGGAGGATGAGGAAAGAGCACAAGTATTAAATGCCTTCTTCTCTACAGTGTTTACACAAGAATATCCATTGGCCGGCAACATGATTAGGGGTAATGTTAACTCTCAATTAAATGTCACCTGCTTAACCCAGGAAGAAGTGCAGCGCCGCCTGCAAAACACTAAAATAGAGAAATCGCCCGGTCCAGATGGTATACACCCCCGAGTTCTGAGGGAATTAAGCATGGTCATAGATAGACCCTTGTATCTAATATTTAAGGATTCAGTAATGACTGGGTCTGTTCCACAGGATTGGCGAATAGCAAATGTGGTGCCAATTTTCAAAAAGGGGTGTAAAAGGGAACCTGGAAACTATAGGCCAGTAAGTTTAACTTCTGTGGTGGGAAAGATATTTGAGGGCTTTCTAAGAGATGCTATCCTGGGGTATCTCAATGTAAATAATCTTATAACACCCAATCAGCATGGGTTTATGAGGAATCGGTCCTGTCAGACTAATCTGATCAGCTTCTATGAGGAGGTCAGTTCAAGACTGGACATGGCTAATGCAGTAGACGTGGTGTACCTGGACTTTTCAAAGGCTTTTGATACTGTTCCAGATAAACGGTTGGGATGCAAAATGAGATTGTTGGGACTGGGGGGAAACATATGCATTTGGGTTAGCAACTGGCTCACTGATAGGAAACAGAGGGTACTTGTTAATGGTAAATATTCAGACGGGGCCACAGTCACCAGTGGGGTGCCGCAGGGGTCAGTATTAGGTCCTCTCTTGTTTAACATCTTTATTAATGACCTGGTAGAGGGTTTACAAAGCAGGGTGTCTATATTTGCAGATGATACTAAACTTTGTAGGGTAATCAATAATGAGGAGGATAGTAGAATATTACAAGGGGATCTAAGGAAACTGGAAGCATGGGCGGAGACTTGGCAAATGAAGTTTAATGTTGACAAATGTAAAGTAATGCACTTTGGGCGACGTAATAAAATGTATGACTATGTACTAAATAGTAAATTACTGGGTAAGACTGTCAATGAAAAAGACTTAGGGATTTTGGTGGACAGCAAGCTTACCTTTAATGACCAGTGTCAGGCAGCTGCTGCCAAGGCAAATAAAATTATGGGATGCATCAAAAGAGGTCTAGATTCTCATGACAAGGACATAGTTATGCCTCTATACAAATCACTGGTACGGCCACACTTAGAATATTGTGCACAATTTTGGGCCCCGATATACAAGAAAGACATACGTGAACTTGAAAAAGTGCAAAGACGGGCAACCAAAATGATTAGGGGAATGGGTGGACTGGAGTACAACGATAGATTAACAAACTTGGGGTTATTCAGCTTAGAGAAAAGACGTCTACGGGGAGATCTAATAACAATGTACAAATACATGAAGGGACAATACAAAGAACTTTCTAAGGATCTTTTTACTCCTAGGCCAGTGACAGTGACAAGAGGACATCCACTACGTATGGAGGAGAGAAGGTTTCATCAGAAACATAGAAGGGGATTCTTCACAGTAAGAACAGCGAGGCTCTGGAAGTCTCTGCCCCAGGAAGTGGTGATGGCGGATTCACTGAACAAGTTCAAAGTGGGCCTGGATGCCTTTCTTGAAGAGAAAAATATAATGGGTTATGGTCTCTAGATTTTAAGGACACGTTGATCCAGGGTTTTATACTGACTGCCAGATTTGGAGTCGGGAAGGAATTTTTTCCTCTGAAATAGGGCAATTGGCATGAGCCTCATGGGGGTTTTTGCCTTCCCCTGGATCAACACTGTAGGGGATTGTAGGGCTATAGGTTGGACTTGATGGACTCATGTCTTTATCCAACTTCATCTACTATGTAACTATGAATGGCAGGTATGGAAAGCGGCGGGTTCAGGCCTGAAGCGGAGAACTTGCTGCATCACCATAACAGTTGAAACTCTAACGTTCCAACGGTGTGACTGAATGAGTGGACTGTCGCTCATCCACTAGAGGGAGACAAAGGCCACCTGGAATGCTTTGCTTACACTGTGGCAGCGGCGGCAGCAGCAGCGTGCCTCTCTGCCAGCAACCCGGTTGCGATAGTCTAACCATCTGAGTGTACTGCACAGGTACGCAGCATCGAGCAACAAACTAGCAAGCGAGAGGAAGCAAGGAACGAGCACTGTCTTTCAACCAGAGAAAATCAGGGGAAAGCGCGAACGCAGTCCCCCACTACCACAAATTATGCAGTCGAGTTTCCCGCATTTGGGGAAATCGCAGGGGTCAGCACACCCGGAGTGCAATGGATGAGCCTCACCCTGGGAGAACCACCTTCATGATCATGGTATCTCCCCTGCCAGGTAAGTATGAGTTATTCACCGACTGCTAGGCCAGCGCCCCTCCCCCGCAGCCCTGCCGCATTGGGGAGGCATTGGCCCTTGGCCAACAGAGGTCCGCATGGTGCAATGCCACACCGCATGCGTTTTCCTCGGTAGGCGGCCGTAGCACAGGCTGCGCTCCATTCCTCGCCCCGACACCCCGCTGCCTGCATTCAAATGTTCCCGGCTAGGCATTTCCAAGATGCAGTGCAGCAAGGGCATTAGCATAAAACGAAAGGGGAGGGGGCGAATGGGTGGCGGCTTCCAGAAACCGAGCTCCGGCTGGGCAGCAGAGTCAGGCACGAGGCAGCTGCGTGCCTTTGGTTTACTTAAGCCGGGATGGCTCATTAGAATTAGAAGAGAAGATGGCTAGACGGTTGGAGGAGTGTTTAAACTAGGTACTGGGGGGAGAGGGTAACATGTAGAGGGCAAGATAGTGTAGAAATGGAAAGAGGGCTAGATACTGAAACTGGGGGTGGAGCAGGGGGTCGGGTTAGAGCAGTCAGTAGGCAGTGGAAGAGTAGGGAAGATAAATCTATGAAATGTATGCATACGAATGCCCGAAGTCTTACTAACAAGATGGAGGAACTAGAAGTGATGATGTTGGAAGACAATTATGACATGGTGGGGGGTAAGTGAGACATGGCTGGACTCTAGCTATGACTGGGCTGTAAATAAACAAGGGTACAGTATGTTTAGAAAGGAGCGTACAAATAAGAAAGGGGGAGGGGTTTGCTTATACGTAAAAAACGGCCTTAAGCCAGTCCTGCGTGAGGACATCTGGGAGGAAAATGATTATGTGGAGTCCTTATGGGTGGAGATTACGGGAGGAACAAAAAATAATAAAATACTGATAGGGGTTTGTTATAAATCTCCAAATATAATGGAAGAAGCTGAAAATGTACTAATAAAACAAATAGATGAGGCCGCAAAGCAGAATAAAGTCATTATTATGGGGGATTTCAACTACCCAGATATCAACTGGGAGGCAGAAACCTGCAGATCCAACAAAGGGAGCAGGTTCTTGTCAGTAATAAAAGACAATTACCTATCGCAACTAGTGCAGGACCCAACAAGAGGCCAGGCCCTTTTAGACCTAATTTTAACAAATGAACCTGACACACTATCAAAAGTGGAGGTTGGGGGACATCTGGGTAATAGTGACCATAACAGAATAAGTTTTCTTGTACACATTAAGAAGACGTTCATTAGAGGGGGTACAAAAACACTAAACTTCAGGAAGGCAAATTTTAACCAGCTGAGAGAGGAGCCTAGCAGCATAAACTGGGACAATGTCCTCAACGTGACGGGAACACAAACTAAATGGGACATCTTCAAAAATATACTAAATAAGAGCACTAGAAAACACATACCCTATGGGAATAAGCGGGCTAGAAATCATAGAAAACCAATATGGCTAACTAAAACAGTACAGAATGCAATGAGGGATAAAAAGGAAGCATTTAAAGTACTAAAACAAGAGAGTAGCGACACAGCATTAAAAAACTATAACAGAGAAAAATAAATTGTGCAAAAAACAAATAAAGGAGGCGAAGATTGAGGCTGAGAGAAAAATTGCCAAGGAAAGTAAAAGTAATCCAAAATTATTCTTCAATTACATAAATAATAAGAGAATAAAAACTGACAATGTCGGCACTCTCAAAAATAATCTGGGTGTAATGGTGGAGGAGGATGAGGAAAGAGCACAAGTATTAAATGCCTTCTTCTCTACAGTGTTTACACAAGAATATCCATTGGCCGGCAACATGATTAGGGGTAATGTTAACTCTCAATTAAATGTCACCTGCTTAACCCAGGAAGAAGTGCAGCGCCGCCTGCAAAACACTAAAATAGAGAAATCGCCCGGTCCAGATGGTATAGACCCCCGAGTTCTGAGGGAATTAAGCATGGTCATAGATAGACCCTTGTATCTAATATTTAAGGATTCAGTAATGACTGGGTCTGTTCCACAGGATTGGCGAATAGCAAATGTGGTGCCAATTTTCAAAAAGGGGTGTAAAAGGGAACCTGGAAACTATAGGCCAGTAAGTTTAACTTCTGTGGTGGGAAAGATATTTGAGGGCTTTCTAAGAGATGCTATCCTGGGGTATCTCAATGTAAATAATCTTATAACACCCAATCAGCATGGGTTTATGAGGAATCGGTCCTGTCAGACTAATCTGATCAGCTTCTATGAGGAGGTCAGTTCAAGACTGGACATGGCTAATGCAGTAGACGTGGTGTACCTGGACTTTTCAAAGGCTTTTGATACTGTTCCAGATAAACGGTTGGGATGCAAAATGAGATTGTTGGGACTGGGGGGAAACATATGCATTTGGGTTAGCAACTGGCTCACTGATAGGAAACAGAGGGTACTTGTTAATGGTAAATATTCAGACGGGGCCACAGTCACCAGTGGGGTGCCGCAGGGGTCAGTATTAGGTCCTCTCTTGTTTAACATCTTTATTAATGACCTGGTAGAGGGTTTACAAAGCAGGGTGTCTATATTTGCAGATGATACTAAACTTTGTAGGGTAATCAATAATGAGGAGGATAGTAGAATATTGCAAGGGGATCTAAGGAAACTGGAAGCATGGGCGGAGACTTGGCAAATGAAGTTTAATGTTGACAAATGTAAAGTAATGCACTTTGGGCGACGTAATAAAATGTATGACTATGTACTAAATAGTAAATTACTGGGTAAGACTGTCAATGAAAAAGACTTAGGGATTTTGGTGGACAGCAAGCTTACCTTTAATGACCAGTGTCAGGCAGCTGCTGCCAAGGCAAATAAAATTATGGGATGCATCAAAAGAGGTCTAGATTCTCATGACAAGGACATAGTTATGCCTCTATACAAATCACTGGTACGGCCACACTTAGAATATTGTGCACAATTTTGGGCCCCGATATACAAGAAAGACATACGTGAACTTGAAAAAGTGCAAAGACGGGCAACCAAAATGATTAGGGGAATGGGTGGACTGGAGTACAACGATAGATTAACAAACTTGGGGTTATTCAGCTTAGAGAAAAGACGTCTACGGGGAGATCTAATAACAATGTACAAATACATGAAGGGACAATACAAAGAACTTTCTAAGGATCTTTTTACTCCTAGGCCAGTGACAGTGACAAGAGGACATCCACTACGTATGGAGGAGAGAAGGTTTCACCAGAAACATAGAAGGGGATTCTTCACAGTAAGAACAGCGAGGCTCTGGAAGTCTCTGCCCCAGGAAGTGGTGATGGCGGATTCACTGAACAAGTTCAAAGTGGGCCTGGATGCCTTTCTTGAAGAGAAAAATATAATGGGTTATGGTCTCTAGATTTTAAGGACACGTTGATCCAGGGTTTTATACTGACTGCCAGATTTGGAGTCGGGAAGGAATTTTTTCCTCTGAAATAGGGCAATTGGCATGAGCCTCATGGGGGTTTTTGCCTTCCCCTGGATCAACACTGTAGGGGATTGTAGGGCTATAGGTTGGACTTGATGGACTCATGTCTTTATCCAACTTCATCTACTATGTAACTATGAATGGCAGGTATGGAAAGCGGCGGGTTCAGGCCTGAAGCGGAGAACTTGCTGCATCACCATAACAGTTGAAACTCTAACGTTCCAACGGTGTGACTGAATGAGTGGACTGTCGCTCATCCACTAGAGGGAGACAAAGGCCACCTGGAATGCTTTGCTTACACTGTGGCAGCGGCGGCAGCAGCAGCGTGCCTCTCTGCCAGCAACCCGGTTGCGATAGTCTAACCATCTGAGTGTACTGCACAGGTACGCAGCATCGAGCAACAAACTAGCAAGCGAGAGGAAGCAAGGAACGAGCACTGTCTTTCAACCAGAGAAAATCAGGGGAAAGCGCGAACGCAGTCCCCCACTACCACAAATTATGCAGTCGAGTTTCCCGCATTTGGGGAAATCGCAGGGGTCAGCACACCCGGAGTGCAATGGATGAGCCTCACCCTGGGAGAACCACCTTCATGATCATGGTATCTCCCCTGCCAGGTAAGTATGAGTTATTCACCGACTGCTAGGCCAGCGCCCCTCCCCCGCAGCCCTGCCGCATTGGGGAGGCATTGGCCCTTGGCCAACAGAGGTCCGCATGGTGCAATGCCACACCGCATGCGTTTTCCTCGGTAGGCGGCCGTAGCACAGGCTGCGCTCCATTCCTCGCCCCGACACCCCGCTGCCTGCATTCAAATGTTCCCGGCTAGGCATTTCCAAGATGCAGTGCAGCAAGGGCATTAGCATAAAACGAAAGGGGAGGGGGCGAATGGGTGGCGGCTTCCAGAAACCGAGCTCCGGCTGGGCAGCAGAGTCAGGCACGAGGCAGCTGCGTGCCTTTGGTTTACTTAAGCCGGGATGGCTCATTAGAATTAGAAGAGAAGATGGCTAGACGGTTGGAGGAGTGTTTAAACTAGGTACTGGGGGGAGAGGGTAACATGTAGAGGGCAAGATAGTGTAGAAATGGAAAGAGGGCTAGATACTGAAACTGGGGGTGGAGCAGGGGGTCGGGTTAGAGCAGTCAGTAGGCAGTGGAAGAGTAGGGAAGATAAATCTATGAAATGTATGCATACGAATGCCCGAAGTCTTACTAACAAGATGGAGGAACTAGAAGTGATGATGTTGGAAGACAATTATGACATGGTGGGGGGTAAGTGAGACATGGCTGGACTCTAGCTATGACTGGGCTGTAAATAAACAAGGGTACAGTATGTTTAGAAAGGAGCGTACAAATAAGAAAGGGGGAGGGGTTTGCTTATACGTAAAAAACGGCCTTAAGCCAGTCCTGCGTGAGGACATCTGGGAGGAAAATGATTATGTGGAGTCCTTATGGGTGGAGATTACGGGAGGAACAAAAAATAATAAAATACTGATAGGGGTTTGTTATAAATCTCCAAATATAATGGAAGAAGCTGAAAATGTACTAATAAAACAAATAGATGAGGCCGCAAAGCAGAATAAAGTCATTATTATGGGGGATTTCAACTACCCAGATATCAACTGGGAGGCAGAAACCTGCAGATCCAACAAAGGGAGCAGGTTCTTGTCAGTAATAAAAGACAATTACCTATCGCAACTAGTGCAGGACCCAACAAGAGGCCAGGCCCTTTTAGACCTAATTTTAACAAATGAACCTGACACACTATCAAAAGTGGAGGTTGGGGGACATCTGGGTAATAGTGACCATAACAGAATAAGTTTTCTTGTACACATTAAGAAGACGTTCATTAGAGGGGGTACAAAAACACTAAACTTCAGGAAGGCAAATTTTAACCAGCTGAGAGAGGAGCCTAGCAGCATAAACTGGGACAATGTCCTCAACGTGACGGGAACACAAACTAAATGGGACATCTTCAAAAATATACTAAATAAGAGCACTAGAAAACACATACCCTATGGGAATAAGCGGGCTAGAAATCATAGAAAACCAATATGGCTAACTAAAACAGTACAGAATGCAATGAGGGATAAAAAGGAAGCATTTAAAGTACTAAAACAAGAGAGTAGCGACACAGCATTAAAAAACTATAACAGAGAAAAATAAATTGTGCAAAAAACAAATAAAGGAGGCGAAGATTGAGGCTGAGAGAAAAATTGCCAAGGAAAGTAAAAGTAATCCAAAATTATTCTTCAATTACATAAATAATAAGAGAATAAAAACTGACAATGTCGGCACTCTCAAAAATAATCTGGGTGTAATGGTGGAGGAGGATGAGGAAAGAGCACAAGTATTAAATGCCTTCTTCTCTACAGTGTTTACACAAGAATATCCATTGGCCGGCAACATGATTAGGGGTAATGTTAACTCTCAATTAAATGTCACCTGCTTAACCCAGGAAGAAGTGCAGCGCCGCCTGCAAAACACTAAAATAGAGAAATCGCCCGGTCCAGATGGTATACACCCCCGAGTTCTGAGGGAATTAAGCATGGTCATAGATAGACCCTTGTATCTAATATTTAAGGATTCAGTAATGACTGGGTCTGTTCCACAGGATTGGCGAATAGCAAATGTGGTGCCAATTTTCAAAAAGGGGTGTAAAAGGGAACCTGGAAACTATAGGCCAGTAAGTTTAACTTCTGTGGTGGGAAAGATATTTGAGGGCTTTCTAAGAGATGCTATCCTGGGGTATCTCAATGTAAATAATCTTATAACACCCAATCAGCATGGGTTTATGAGGAATCGGTCCTGTCAGACTAATCTGATCAGCTTCTATGAGGAGGTCAGTTCAAGACTGGACATGGCTAATGCAGTAGACGTGGTGTACCTGGACTTTTCAAAGGCTTTTGATACTGTTCCAGATAAACGGTTGGGATGCAAAATGAGATTGTTGGGACTGGGGGGAAACATATGCATTTGGGTTAGCAACTGGCTCACTGATAGGAAACAGAGGGTACTTGTTAATGGTAAATATTCAGACGGGGCCACAGTCACCAGTGGGGTGCCGCAGGGGTCAGTATTAGGTCCTCTCTTGTTTAACATCTTTATTAATGACCTGGTAGAGGGTTTACAAAGCAGGGTGTCTATATTTGCAGATGATACTAAACTTTGTAGGGTAATCAATAATGAGGAGGATAGTAGAATATTGCAAGGGGATCTAAGGAAACTGGAAGCATGGGCGGAGACTTGGCAAATGAAGTTTAATGTTGACAAATGTAAAGTAATGCACTTTGGGCGACGTAATAAAATGTATGACTATGTACTAAATAGTAAATTACTGGGTAAGACTGTCAATGAAAAAGACTTAGGGATTTTGGTGGACAGCAAGCTTACCTTTAATGACCAGTGTCAGGCAGCTGCTGCCAAGGCAAATAAAATTATGGGATGCATCAAAAGAGGTCTAGATTCTCATGACAAGGACATAGTTATGCCTCTATACAAATCACTGGTACGGCCACACTTAGAATATTGTGCACAATTTTGGGCCCCGATATACAAGAAAGACATACGTGAACTTGAAAAAGTGCAAAGACGGGCAACCAAAATGATTAGGGGAATGGGTGGACTGGAGTACAACGATAGATTAACAAACTTGGGGTTATTCAGCTTAGAGAAAAGACGTCTACGGGGAGATCTAATAACAATGTACAAATACATGAAGGGACAATACAAAGAACTTTCTAAGGATCTTTTTACTCCTAGGCCAGTGACAGTGACAAGAGGACATCCACTACGTATGGAGGAGAGAAGGTTTCACCAGAAACATAGAAGGGGATTCTTCACAGTAAGAACAGCGAGGCTCTGGAAGTCTCTGCCCCAGGAAGTGGTGATGGCGGATTCACTGAACAAGTTCAAAGTGGGCCTGGATGCCTTTCTTGAAGAGAAAAATATAATGGGTTATGGTCTCTAGATTTTAAGGACACGTTGATCCAGGGTTTTATACTGACTGCCAGATTTGGAGTCGGGAAGGAATTTTTTCCTCTGAAATAGGGCAATTGGCATGAGCCTCATGGGGGTTTTTGCCTTCCCCTGGATCAACACTGTAGGGGATTGTAGGGCTATAGGTTGGACTTGATGGACTCATGTCTTTATCCAACTTCATCTACTATGTAACTATGAATGGCAGGTATGGAAAGCGGCGGGTTCAGGCCTGAAGCGGAGAACTTGCTGCATCACCATAACAGTTGAAACTCTAACGTTCCAACGGTGTGACTGAATGAGTGGACTGTCGCTCATCCACTAGAGGGAGACAAAGGCCACCTGGAATGCTTTGCTTACACTGTGGCAGCGGCGGCAGCAGCGTGCCTCTCTGCCAGCAACCCAGTTGCGATAGTCTAACCATCTGAGTGTACTGCACAGGTACGCAGCATCGAGCAACAAACTAGCAAGCGAGAGGAAGCAAGGAACGAGCACTGTCTTTCAACCAGAGAAAATCAGGGGAAAGCGCGAACGCAGTCCCCCACTACCACAAATTATGCAGTCGAGTTTCCCGCATTTGGGGAAATCGCAGGGGTCAGCACACCCGGAGTGCAATGGATGAGCCTCACCCTGGGAGAACCACCTTCATGATCATGGTATCTCCCCTGCCAGGTAAGTATGAGTTATTCACCGACTGCTAGGCCAGCGCCCCTCCCCCGCAGCCCTGCCGCATTGGGGAGGCATTGGCCCTTGGCCAACAGAGGTCCGCATGGTGCAATGCCACACCGCATGCGTTTTCCTCGGTAGGCGGCCGTAGCACAGGCTGCGCTCCATTCCTCGCCCCGACACCCCGCTGCCTGCATTCAAATGTTCCCGGCTAGGCATTTCCAAGATGCAGTGCAGCAAGGGCATTAGCATAAAACGAAAGGGGAGGGGGCGAATGGGTGGCGGCTTCCAGAAACCGAGCTCCGGCTGGGCAGCAGAGTCAGGCACGAGGCAGCTGCGTGCCTTTGGTTTACTTAAGCCGGGATGGCTCATTAGAATTAGAAGAGAAGATGGCTAGACGGTTGGAGGAGTGTTTAAACTAGGTACTGGGGGGAGAGGGTAACATGTAGAGGGCAAGATAGTGTAGAAATGGAAAGAGGGCTAGATACTGAAACTGGGGGTGGAGCAGGGGGTCGGGTTAGAGCAGTCAGTAGGCAGTGGAAGAGTAGGGAAGATAAATCTATGAAATGTATGCATACGAATGCCCGAAGTCTTACTAACAAGATGGAGGAACTAGAAGTGATGATGTTGGAAGACAATTATGACATGGTGGGGGGTAAGTGAGACATGGCTGGACTCTAGCTATGACTGGGCTGTAAATAAACAAGGGTACAGTATGTTTAGAAAGGAGCGTACAAATAAGAAAGGGGGAGGGGTTTGCTTATACGTAAAAAACGGCCTTAAGCCAGTCCTGCGTGAGGACATCTGGGAGGAAAATGATTATGTGGAGTCCTTATGGGTGGAGATTACGGGAGGAACAAAAAATAATAAAATACTGATAGGGGTTTGTTATAAATCTCCAAATATAATGGAAGAAGCTGAAAATGTACTAATAAAACAAATAGATGAGGCCGCAAAGCAGAATAAAGTCATTATTATGGGGGATTTCAACTACCCAGATATCAACTGGGAGGCAGAAACCTGCAGATCCAACAAAGGGAGCAGGTTCTTGTCAGTAATAAAAGACAATTACCTATCGCAACTAGTGCAGGACCCAACAAGAGGCCAGGCCCTTTTAGACCTAATTTTAACAAATGAACCTGACACACTATCAAAAGTGGAGGTTGGGGGACATCTGGGTAATAGTGACCATAACAGAATAAGTTTTCTTGTACACATTAAGAAGACGTTCATTAGAGGGGGTACAAAAACACTAAACTTCAGGAAGGCAAATTTTAACCAGCTGAGAGAGGAGCCTAGCAGCATAAACTGGGACAATGTCCTCAACGTGACGGGAACACAAACTAAATGGGACATCTTCAAAAATATACTAAATAAGAGCACTAGAAAACACATACCCTATGGGAATAAGCGGGCTAGAAATCATAGAAAACCAATATGGCTAACTAAAACAGTACAGAATGCAATGAGGGATAAAAAGGAAGCATTTAAAGTACTAAAACAAGAGAGTAGCGACACAGCATTAAAAAACTATAACAGAGAAAAATAAATTGTGCAAAAAACAAATAAAGGAGGCGAAGATTGAGGCTGAGAGAAAAATTGCCAAGGAAAGTAAAAGTAATCCAAAATTATTCTTCAATTACATAAATAATAAGAGAATAAAAACTGACAATGTCGGCACTCTCAAAAATAATCTGGGTGTAATGGTGGAGGAGGATGAGGAAAGAGCACAAGTATTAAATGCCTTCTTCTCTACAGTGTTTACACAAGAATATCCATTGGCCGGCAACATGATTAGGGGTAATGTTAACTCTCAATTAAATGTCACCTGCTTAACCCAGGAAGAAGTGCAGCGCCGCCTGCAAAACACTAAAATAGAGAAATCGCCCGGTCCAGATGGTATACACCCCCGAGTTCTGAGGGAATTAAGCATGGTCATAGATAGACCCTTGTATCTAATATTTAAGGATTCAGTAATGACTGGGTCTGTTCCACAGGATTGGCGAATAGCAAATGTGGTGCCAATTTTCAAAAAGGGGTGTAAAAGGGAACCTGGAAACTATAGGCCAGTAAGTTTAACTTCTGTGGTGGGAAAGATATTTGAGGGCTTTCTAAGAGATGCTATCCTGGGGTATCTCAATGTAAATAATCTTATAACACCCAATCAGCATGGGTTTATGAGGAATCGGTCCTGTCAGACTAATCTGATCAGCTTCTATGAGGAGGTCAGTTCAAGACTGGACATGGCTAATGCAGTAGACGTGGTGTACCTGGACTTTTCAAAGGCTTTTGATACTGTTCCAGATAAACGGTTGGGATGCAAAATGAGATTGTTGGGACTGGGGGGAAACATATGCATTTGGGTTAGCAACTGGCTCACTGATAGGAAACAGAGGGTACTTGTTAATGGTAAATATTCAGACGGGGCCACAGTCACCAGTGGGGTGCCGCAGGGGTCAGTATTAGGTCCTCTCTTGTTTAACATCTTTATTAATGACCTGGTAGAGGGTTTACAAAGCAGGGTGTCTATATTTGCAGATGATACTAAACTTTGTAGGGTAATCAATAATGAGGAGGATAGTAGAATATTGCAAGGGGATCTAAGGAAACTGGAAGCATGGGCGGAGACTTGGCAAATGAAGTTTAATGTTGACAAATGTAAAGTAATGCACTTTGGGCGACGTAATAAAATGTATGACTATGTACTAAATAGTAAATTACTGGGTAAGACTGTCAATGAAAAAGACTTAGGGATTTTGGTGGACAGCAAGCTTACCTTTAATGACCAGTGTCAGGCAGCTGCTGCCAAGGCAAATAAAATTATGGGATGCATCAAAAGAGGTCTAGATTCTCATGACAAGGACATAGTTATGCCTCTATACAAATCACTGGTACGGCCACACTTAGAATATTGTGCACAATTTTGGGCCCCGATATACAAGAAAGACATACGTGAACTTGAAAAAGTGCAAAGACGGGCAACCAAAATGATTAGGGGAATGGGTGGACTGGAGTACAACGATAGATTAACAAACTTGGGGTTATTCAGCTTAGAGAAAAGACGTCTACGGGGAGATCTAATAACAATGTACAAATACATGAAGGGACAATACAAAGAACTTTCTAAGGATCTTTTTACTCCTAGGCCAGTGACAGTGACAAGAGGACATCCACTACGTATGGAGGAGAGAAGGTTTCACCAGAAACATAGAAGGGGATTCTTCACAGTAAGAACAGCGAGGCTCTGGAAGTCTCTGCCCCAGGAAGTGGTGATGGCGGATTCACTGAACAAGTTCAAAGTGGGCCTGGATGCCTTTCTTGAAGAGAAAAATATAATGGGTTATGGTCTCTAGATTTTAAGGACACGTTGATCCAGGGTTTTATACTGACTGCCAGATTTGGAGTCGGGAAGGAATTTTTTCCTCTGAAATAGGGCAATTGGCATGAGCCTCATGGGGGTTTTTGCCTTCCCCTGGATCAACACTGTAGGGGATTGTAGGGCTATAGGTTGGACTTGATGGACTCATGTCTTTATCCAACTTCATCTACTATGTAACTATGAATGGCAGGTATGGAAAGCGGCGGGTTCAGGCCTGAAGCGGAGAACTTGCTGCATCACCATAACAGTTGAAACTCTAACGTTCCAACGGTGTGACTGAATGAGTGGACTGTCGCTCATCCACTAGAGGGAGACAAAGGCCACCTGGAATGCTTTGCTTACACTGTGGCAGCGGCAGCAGCAGCAGCGTGCCTCTCTGCCAGCAACCCGGTTGCGATAGTCTAACCATCTGAGTGTACTGCACAGGTACGCAGCATCGAGCAACAAACTAGCAAGCGAGAGGAAGCAAGGAACGAGCACTGTCTTTCAACCAGAGAAAATCAGGGGAAAGCGCGAACGCAGTCCCCCACTACCACAAATTATGCAGTCGAGTTTCCCGCATTTGGGGAAATCACAGGGGTCAGCACACCCGGAGTGCAATGGATGAGCCTCACCCTGGGAGAACCACCTTCATGATCATGGTATCTCCCCTGCCAGGTAAGTATGAGTTATTCACCGACTGCTAGGCCAGCGCCCCTCCCCCGCAGCCCTGCCGCATTGGGGAGGCATTGGCCCTTGGCCAACAGAGGTCCGCATGGTGCAATGCCACACCGCATGCGTTTTCCTCGGTAGGCGGCCGTAGCACAGGCTGCGCTCCATTCCTCGCCCCGACACCCCGCTGCCTGCATTCAAATTTTCCCGGCTAGGCATTTCCAAGATGCAGTGCAGCAAGGGCATTAGCATAAAACGAAAGGGGAGGGGGCGAATGGGTGGCGGCTTCCAGAAACCGAGCTCCGGCTGGGCAGCAGAGTCAGGCACGAGGCAGCTGCGTGCCTTTGGTTTACTTAAGCCGGGATGGCTCATTAGAATTAGAAGAGAAGATGGCTAGACGGTTGGAGGAGTGTTTAAACTAGGTACTGGGGGGAGAGGGTAACATGTAGAGGGCAAGATAGTGTAGAAATGGAAAGAGGGCTAGATACTGAAACTGGGGGTGGAGCAGGGGGTCGGGTTAGAGCAGTCAGTAGGCAGTGGAAGAGTAGGGAAGATAAATCTATGAAATGTATGCATACGAATGCCCGAAGTCTTACTAACAAGATGGAGGAACTAGAAGTGATGATGTTGGAAGACAATTATGACATGGTGGGGGGTAAGTGAGACATGGCTGGACTCTAGCTATGACTGGGCTGTAAATAAACAAGGGTACAGTATGTTTAGAAAGGAGCGTACAAATAAGAAAGGGGGAGGGGTTTGCTTATACGTAAAAAACGGCCTTAAGCCAGTCCTGCGTGAGGACATCTGGGAGGAAAATGATTATGTGGAGTCCTTATGGGTGGAGATTACGGGAGGAACAAAAAATAATAAAATACTGATAGGGGTTTGTTATAAATCTCCAAATATAATGGAAGAAGCTGAAAATGTACTAATAAAACAAATAGATGAGGCCGCAAAGCAGAATAAAGTCATTATTATGGGGGATTTCAACTACCCAGATATCAACTGGGAGGCAGAAACCTGCAGATCCAACAAAGGGAGCAGGTTCTTGTCAGTAATAAAAGACAATTACCTATCGCAACTAGTGCAGGACCCAACAAGAGGCCAGGCCCTTTTAGACCTAATTTTAACAAATGAACCTGACACACTATCAAAAGTGGAGGTTGGGGGACATCTGGGTAATAGTGACCATAACAGAATAAGTTTTCTTGTACACATTAAGAAGACGTTCATTAGAGGGGGTACAAAAACACTAAACTTCAGGAAGGCAAATTTTAACCAGCTGAGAGAGGAGCCTAGCAGCATAAACTGGGACAATGTCCTCAACGTGACGGGAACACAAACTAAATGGGACATCTTCAAAAATATACTAAATAAGAGCACTAGAAAACACATACCCTATGGGAATAAGCGGGCTAGAAATCATAGAAAACCAATATGGCTAACTAAAACAGTACAGAATGCAATGAGGGATAAAAAGGAAGCATTTAAAGTACTAAAACAAGAGAGTAGCGACACAGCATTAAAAAACTATAACAGAGAAAAATAAATTGTGCAAAAAACAAATAAAGGAGGCGAAGATTGAGGCTGAGAGAAAAATTGCCAAGGAAAGTAAAAGTAATCCAAAATTATTCTTCAATTACATAAATAATAAGAGAATAAAAACTGACAATGTCGGCACTCTCAAAAATAATCTGGGTGTAATGGTGGAGGAGGATGAGGAAAGAGCACAAGTATTAAATGCCTTCTTCTCTACAGTGTTTACACAAGAATATCCATTGGCCGGCAACATGATTAGGGGTAATGTTAACTCTCAATTAAATGTCACCTGCTTAACCCAGGAAGAAGTGCAGCGCCGCCTGCAAAACACTAAAATAGAGAAATCGCCCGGTCCAGATGGTATACACCCCCGAGTTCTGAGGGAATTAAGCATGGTCATAGATAGACCCTTGTATCTAATATTTAAGGATTCAGTAATGACTGGGTCTGTTCCACAGGATTGGCGAATAGCAAATGTGGTGCCAATTTTCAAAAAGGGGTGTAAAAGGGAACCTGGAAACTATAGGCCAGTAAGTTTAACTTCTGTGGTGGGAAAGATATTTGAGGGCTTTCTAAGAGATGCTATCCTGGGGTATCTCAATGTAAATAATCTTATAACACCCAATCAGCATGGGTTTATGAGGAATCGGTCCTGTCAGACTAATCTGATCAGCTTCTATGAGGAGGTCAGTTCAAGACTGGACATGGCTAATGCAGTAGACGTGGTGTACCTGGACTTTTCAAAGGCTTTTGATACTGTTCCAGATAAACGGTTGGGATGCAAAATGAGATTGTTGGGACTGGGGGGAAACATATGCATTTGGGTTAGCAACTGGCTCACTGATAGGAAACAGAGGGTACTTGTTAATGGTAAATATTCAGACGGGGCCACAGTCACCAGTGGGGTGCCGCAGGGGTCAGTATTAGGTCCTCTCTTGTTTAACATCTTTATTAATGACCTGGTAGAGGGTTTACAAAGCAGGGTGTCTATATTTGCAGATGATACTAAACTTTGTAGGGTAATCAATAATGAGGAGGATAGTAGAATATTGCAAGGGGATCTAAGGAAACTGGAAGCATGGGCGGAGACTTGGCAAATGAAGTTTAATGTTGACAAATGTAAAGTAATGCACTTTGGGCGACGTAATAAAATGTATGACTATGTACTAAATAGTAAATTACTGGGTAAGACTGTCAATGAAAAAGACTTAGGGATTTTGGTGGACAGCAAGCTTACCTTTAATGACCAGTGTCAGGCAGCTGCTGCCAAGGCAAATAAAATTATGGGATGCATCAAAAGAGGTCTAGATTCTCATGACAAGGACATAGTTATGCCTCTATACAAATCACTGGTACGGCCACACTTAGAATATTGTGCACAATTTTGGGCCCCGATATACAAGAAAGACATACGTGAACTTGAAAAAGTGCAAAGACGGGCAACCAAAATGATTAGGGGAATGGGTGGACTGGAGTACAACGATAGATTAACAAACTTGGGGTTATTCAGCTTAGAGAAAAGACGTCTACGGGGAGATCTAATAACAATGTACAAATACATGAAGGGACAATACAAAGAACTTTCTAAGGATCTTTTTACTCCTAGGCCAGTGACAGTGACAAGAGGACATCCACTACGTATGGAGGAGAGAAGGTTTCACCAGAAACATAGAAGGGGATTCTTCACAGTAAGAACAGCGAGGCTCTGGAAGTCTCTGCCCCAGGAAGTGGTGATGGCGGATTCACTGAACAAGTTCAAAGTGGGCCTGGATGCCTTTCTTGAAGAGAAAAATATAATGGGTTATGGTCTCTAGATTTTAAGGACACGTTGATCCAGGGTTTTATACTGACTGCCAGATTTGGAGTCGGGAAGGAATTTTTTCCTCTGAAATAGGGCAATTGGCATGAGCCTCATGGGGGTTTTTGCCTTCCCCTGGATCAACACTGTAGGGGATTGTAGGGCTATAGGTTGGACTTGATGGACTCATGTCTTTATCCAACTTCATCTACTATGTAACTATGAATGGCAGGTATGGAAAGCGGCGGGTTCAGGCCTGAAGCGGAGAACTTGCTGCATCACCATAACAGTTGAAACTCTAACGTTCCAACGGTGTGACTGAATGAGTGGACTGTCGCTCATCCACTAGAGGGAGACAAAGGCCACCTGGAATGCTTTGCTTACACTGTGGCAGCGGCGGCAGCAGCAGCGTGCCTCTCTGCCAGCAACCCGGTTGCGATAGTCTAACCATCTGAGTGTACTGCACAGGTACGCAGCATCGAGCAACAAACTAGCAAGCGAGAGGAAGCAAGGAACGAGCACTGTCTTTCAACCAGAGAAAATCAGGGGAAAGCGCGAACGCAGTCCCCCACTACCACAAATTATGCAGTCGAGTTTCCCGCATTTGGGGAAATCGCAGGGGTCAGCACACCCGGAGTGCAATGGATGAGCCTCACCCTGGGAGAACCACCTTCATGATCATGGTATCTCCCCTGCCAGGTAAGTATGAGTTATTCACCGACTGCTAGGCCAGCGCCCCTCCCCCGCAGCCCTGCCGCATTGGGGAGGCATTGGCCCTTGGCCAACAGAGGTCCGCATGGTGCAATGCCACACCGCATGCGTTTTCCTCGGTAGGCGGCCGTAGCACAGGCTGCGCTCCATTCCTCGCCCCGACACCCCGCTGCCTGCATTCAAATGTTCCCGGCTAGGCATTTCCAAGATGCAGTGCAGCAAGGGCATTAGCATAAAACGAAAGGGGAGGGGGCGAATGGGTGGCGGCTTCCAGAAACCGAGCTCCGGCTGGGCAGCAGAGTCAGGCACGAGGCAGCTGCGTGCCTTTGGTTTACTTAAGCCGGGATGGCTCATTAGAATTAGAAGAGAAGATGGCTAGACGGTTGGAGGAGTGTTTAAACTAGGTACTGGGGGGAGAGGGTAACATGTAGAGGGCAAGATAGTGTAGAAATGGAAAGAGGGCTAGATACTGAAACTGGGGGTGGAGCAGGGGGTCGGGTTAGAGCAGTCAGTAGGCAGTGGAAGAGTAGGGAAGATAAATCTATGAAATGTATGCATACGAATGCCCGAAGTCTTACTAACAAGATGGAGGAACTAGAAGTGATGATGTTGGAAGACAATTATGACATGGTGGGGGGTAAGTGAGACATGGCTGGACTCTAGCTATGACTGGGCTGTAAATAAACAAGGGTACAGTATGTTTAGAAAGGAGCGTACAAATAAGAAAGGGGGAGGGGTTTGCTTATACGTAAAAAACGGCCTTAAGCCAGTCCTGCGTGAGGACATCTGGGAGGAAAATGATTATGTGGAGTCCTTATGGGTGGAGATTACGGGAGGAACAAAAAATAATAAAATACTGATAGGGGTTTGTTATAAATCTCCAAATATAATGGAAGAAGCTGAAAATGTACTAATAAAACAAATAGATGAGGCCGCAAAGCAGAATAAAGTCATTATTATGGGGGATTTCAACTACCCAGATATCAACTGGGAGGCAGAAACCTGCAGATCCAACAAAGGGAGCAGGTTCTTGTCAGTAATAAAAGACAATTACCTATCGCAACTAGTGCAGGACCCAACAAGAGGCCAGGCCCTTTTAGACCTAATTTTAACAAATGAACCTGACACACTATCAAAAGTGGAGGTTGGGGGACATCTGGGTAATAGTGACCATAACAGAATAAGTTTTCTTGTACACATTAAGAAGACGTTCATTAGAGGGGGTACAAAAACACTAAACTTCAGGAAGGCAAATTTTAACCAGCTGAGAGAGGAGCCTAGCAGCATAAACTGGGACAATGTCCTCAACGTGACGGGAACACAAACTAAATGGGACATCTTCAAAAATATACTAAATAAGAGCACTAGAAAACACATACCCTATGGGAATAAGCGGGCTAGAAATCATAGAAAACCAATATGGCTAACTAAAACAGTACAGAATGCAATGAGGGATAAAAAGGAAGCATTTAAAGTACTAAAACAAGAGAGTAGCGACACAGCATTAAAAAACTATAACAGAGAAAAATAAATTGTGCAAAAAACAAATAAAGGAGGCGAAGATTGAGGCTGAGAGAAAAATTGCCAAGGAAAGTAAAAGTAATCCAAAATTATTCTTCAATTACATAAATAATAAGAGAATAAAAACTGACAATGTCGGCACTCTCAAAAATAATCTGGGTGTAATGGTGGAGGAGGATGAGGAAAGAGCACAAGTATTAAATGCCTTCTTCTCTACAGTGTTTACACAAGAATATCCATTGGCCGGCAACATGATTAGGGGTAATGTTAACTCTCAATTAAATGTCACCTGCTTAACCCAGGAAGAAGTGCAGCGCCGCCTGCAAAACACTAAAATAGAGAAATCGCCCGGTCCAGATGGTATACACCCCCGAGTTCTGAGGGAATTAAGCATGGTCATAGATAGACCCTTGTATCTAATATTTAAGGATTCAGTAATGACTGGGTCTGTTCCACAGGATTGGCGAATAGCAAATGTGGTGCCAATTTTCAAAAAGGGGTGTAAAAGGGAACCTGGAAACTATAGGCCAGTAAGTTTAACTTCTGTGGTGGGAAAGATATTTGAGGGCTTTCTAAGAGATGCTATCCTGGGGTATCTCAATGTAAATAATCTTATAACACCCAATCAGCATGGGTTTATGAGGAATCGGTCCTGTCAGACTAATCTGATCAGCTTCTATGAGGAGGTCAGTTCAAGACTGGACATGGCTAATGCAGTAGACGTGGTGTACCTGGACTTTTCAAAGGCTTTTGATACTGTTCCAGATAAACGGTTGGGATGCAAAATGAGATTGTTGGGACTGGGGGGAAACATATGCATTTGGGTTAGCAACTGGCTCACTGATAGGAAACAGAGGGTACTTGTTAATGGTAAATATTCAGACGGGGCCACAGTCACCAGTGGGGTGCCGCAGGGGTCAGTATTAGGTCCTCTCTTGTTTAACATCT
Organism: Leptodactylus fuscus; assembly: GCF_031893055.1. Lineage (NCBI taxonomy): Eukaryota > Metazoa > Chordata > Amphibia > Anura > Leptodactylidae > Leptodactylus > Leptodactylus fuscus. The sequence goes on along the minus strand of NC_134265.1, from coordinate 35,375,150 downwards.
TTATTAATGACCTGGTAGAGGGTTTACAAAGCAGGGTGTCTATATTTGCAGATGATACTAAACTTTGTAGGGTAATCAATAATGAGGAGGATAGTAGAATATTACAAGGGGATCTAAGGAAACTGGAAGCATGGGCGGAGACTTGGCAAATGAAGTTTAATGTTGACAAATGTAAAGTAATGCACTTTGGGCGACGTAATAAAATGTATGACTATGTACTAAATAGTAAATTACTGGGTAAGACTGTCAATGAAAAAGACTTAGGGATTTTGGTGGACAGCAAGCTTACCTTTAATGACCAGTGTCAGGCAGCTGCTGCCAAGGCAAATAAAATTATGGGATGCATCAAAAGAGGTCTAGATTCTCATGACAAGGACATAGTTATGCCTCTATACAAATCACTGGTACGGCCACACTTAGAATATTGTGCACAATTTTGGGCCCCGATATACAAGAAAGACATACGTGAACTTGAAAAAGTGCAAAGACGGGCAACCAAAATGATTAGGGGAATGGGTGGACTGGAGTACAACGATAGATTAACAAACTTGGGGTTATTCAGCTTAGAGAAAAGACGTCTACGGGGAGATCTAATAACAATGTACAAATACATGAAGGGACAATACAAAGAACTTTCTAAGGATCTTTTTACTCCTAGGCCAGTGACAGTGACAAGAGGACATCCACTACGTATGGAGGAGAGAAGGTTTCACCAGAAACATAGAAGGGGATTCTTCACAGTAAGAACAGCGAGGCTCTGGAAGTCTCTGCCCCAGGAAGTGGTGATGGCGGATTCACTGAACAAGTTCAAAGTGGGCCTGGATGCCTTTCTTGAAGAGAAAAATATAATGGGTTATGGTCTCTAGATTTTAAGGACACGTTGATCCAGGGTTTTATACTGACTGCCAGATTTGGAGTCGGGAAGGAATTTTTTCCTCTGAAATAGGGCAATTGGCATGAGCCTCATGGGGGTTTTTGCCTTCCCCTGGATCAACACTGTAGGGGATTGTAGGGCTATAGGTTGGACTTGATGGACTCATGTCTTTATCCAACTTCATCTACTATGTAACTATGAATGGCAGGTATGGAAAGCGGCGGGTTCAGGCCTGAAGCGGAGAACTTGCTGCATCACCATAACAGTTGAAACTCTAACGTTCCAACGGTGTGACTGAATGAGTGGACTGTCGCTCATCCACTAGAGGGAGACAAAGGCCACCTGGAATGCTTTGCTTACACTGTGGCAGCGGCGGCAGCAGCAGCGTGCCTCTCTGCCAGCAACCCGGTTGCGATAGTCTAACCATCTGAGTGTACTGCACAGGTACGCAGCATCGAGCAACAAACTAGCAAGCGAGAGGAAGCAAGGAACGAGCACTGTCTTTCAACCAGAGAAAATCAGGGGAAAGCGCGAACGCAGTCCCCCACTACCACAAATTATGCAGTCGAGTTTCCCGCATTTGGGGAAATCGCAGGGGTCAGCACACCCGGAGTGCAATGGATGAGCCTCACCCTGGGAGAACCACCTTCATGATCATGGTATCTCCCCTGCCAGGTAAGTATGAGTTATTCACCGACTGCTAGGCCAGCGCCCCTCCCCCGCAGCCCTGCCGCATTGGGGAGGCATTGGCCCTTGGCCAACAGAGGTCCGCATGGTGCAATGCCACACCGCATGCGTTTTCCTCGGTAGGCGGCCGTAGCACAGGCTGCGCTCCATTCCTCGCCCCGACACCCCGCTGCCTGCATTCAAATGTTCCCGGCTAGGCATTTCCAAGATGCAGTGCAGCAAGGGCATTAGCATAAAACGAAAGGGGAGGGGGCGAATGGGTGGCGGCTTCCAGAAACCGAGCTCCGGCTGGGCAGCAGAGTCAGGCACGAGGCAGCTGCGTGCCTTTGGTTTACTTAAGCCGGGATGGCTCATTAGAATTAGAAGAGAAGATGGCTAGACGGTTGGAGGAGTGTTTAAACTAGGTACTGGGGGGAGAGGGTAACATGTAGAGGGCAAGATAGTGTAGAAATGGAAAGAGGGCTAGATACTGAAACTGGGGGTGGAGCAGGGGGTCGGGTTAGAGCAGTCAGTAGGCAGTGGAAGAGTAGGGAAGATAAATCTATGAAATGTATGCATACGAATGCCCGAAGTCTTACTAACAAGATGGAGGAACTAGAAGTGATGATGTTGGAAGACAATTATGACATGGTGGGGGGTAAGTGAGACATGGCTGGACTCTAGCTATGACTGGGCTGTAAATAAACAAGGGTACAGTATGTTTAGAAAGGAGCGTACAAATAAGAAAGGGGGAGGGGTTTGCTTATACGTAAAAAACGGCCTTAAGCCAGTCCTGCGTGAGGACATCTGGGAGGAAAATGATTATGTGGAGTCCTTATGGGTGGAGATTACGGGAGGAACAAAAAATAATAAAATACTGATAGGGGTTTGTTATAAATCTCCAAATATAATGGAAGAAGCTGAAAATGTACTAATAAAACAAATAGATGAGGCCGCAAAGCAGAATAAAGTCATTATTATGGGGGATTTCAACTACCCAGATATCAACTGGGAGGCAGAAACCTGCAGATCCAACAAAGGGAGCAGGTTCTTGTCAGTAATAAAAGACAATTACCTATCGCAACTAGTGCAGGACCCAACAAGAGGCCAGGCCCTTTTAGACCTAATTTTAACAAATGAACCTGACACACTATCAAAAGTGGAGGTTGGGGGACATCTGGGTAATAGTGACCATAACAGAATAAGTTTTCTTGTACACATTAAGAAGACGTTCATTAGAGGGGGTACAAAAACACTAAACTTCAGGAAGGCAAATTTTAACCAGCTGAGAGAGGAGCCTAGCAGCATAAACTGGGACAATGTCCTCAACGTGACGGGAACACAAACTAAATGGGACATCTTCAAAAATATACTAAATAAGAGCACTAGAAAACACATACCCTATGGGAATAAGCGGGCTAGAAATCATAGAAAACCAATATGGCTAACTAAAACAGTACAGAATGCAATGAGGGATAAAAAGGAAGCATTTAAAGTACTAAAACAAGAGAGTAGCGACACAGCATTAAAAAACTATAACAGAGAAAAATAAATTGTGCAAAAAACAAATAAAGGAGGCGAAGATTGAGGCTGAGAGAAAAATTGCCAAGGAAAGTAAAAGTAATCCAAAATTATTCTTCAATTACATAAATAATAAGAGAATAAAAACTGACAATGTCGGCACTCTCAAAAATAATCTGGGTGTAATGGTGGAGGAGGATGAGGAAAGAGCACAAGTATTAAATGCCTTCTTCTCTACAGTGTTTACACAAGAATATCCATTGGCCGGCAACATGATTAGGGGTAATGTTAACTCTCAATTAAATGTCACCTGCTTAACCCAGGAAGAAGTGCAGCGCCGCCTGCAAAACACTAAAATAGAGAAATCGCCCGGTCCAGATGGTATACACCCCCGAGTTCTGAGGGAATTAAGCATGGTCATAGATAGACCCTTGTATCTAATATTTAAGGATTCAGTAATGACTGGGTCTGTTCCACAGGATTGGCGAATAGCAAATGTGGTGCCAATTTTCAAAAAGGGGTGTAAAAGGGAACCTGGAAACTATAGGCCAGTAAGTTTAACTTCTGTGGTGGGAAAGATATTTGAGGGCTTTCTAAGAGATGCTATCCTGGGGTATCTCAATGTAAATAATCTTATAACACCCAATCAGCATGGGTTTATGAGGAATCGGTCCTGTCAGACTAATCTGATCAGCTTCTATGAGGAGGTCAGTTCAAGACTGGACATGGCTAATGCAGTAGACGTGGTGTACCTGGACTTTTCAAAGGCTTTTGATACTGTTCCAGATAAACGGTTGGGATGCAAAATGAGATTGTTGGGACTGGGGGGAAACATATGCATTTGGGTTAGCAACTGGCTCACTGATAGGAAACAGAGGGTACTTGTTAATGGTAAATATTCAGACGGGGCCACAGTCACCAGTGGGGTGCCGCAGGGGTCAGTATTAGGTCCTCTCTTGTTTAACATCTTTATTAATGACCTGGTAGAGGGTTTACAAAGCAGGGTGTCTATATTTGCAGATGATACTAAACTTTGTAGGGTAATCAATAATGAGGAGGATAGTAGAATATTGCAAGGGGATCTAAGGAAACTGGAAGCATGGGCGGAGACTTGGCAAATGAAGTTTAATGTTGACAAATGTAAAGTAATGCACTTTGGGCGACGTAATAAAATGTATGACTATGTACTAAATAGTAAATTACTGGGTAAGACTGTCAATGAAAAAGACTTAGGGATTTTGGTGGACAGCAAGCTTACCTTTAATGACCAGTGTCAGGCAGCTGCTGCCAAGGCAAATAAAATTATGGGATGCATCAAAAGAGGTCTAGATTCTCATGACAAGGACATAGTTATGCCTCTATACAAATCACTGGTACGGCCACACTTAGAATATTGTGCACAATTTTGGGCCCCGATATACAAGAAAGACATACGTGAACTTGAAAAAGTGCAAAGACGGGCAACCAAAATGATTAGGGGAATGGGTGGACTGGAGTACAACGATAGATTAACAAACTTGGGGTTATTCAGCTTAGAGAAAAGACGTCTACGGGGAGATCTAATAACAATGTACAAATACATGAAGGGACAATACAAAGAACTTTCTAAGGATCTTTTTACTCCTAGGCCAGTGACAGTGACAAGAGGACATCCACTACGTATGGAGGAGAGAAGGTTTCACCAGAAACATAGAAGGGGATTCTTCACAGTAAGAACAGCGAGGCTCTGGAAGTCTCTGCCCCAGGAAGTGGTGATGGCGGATTCACTGAACAAGTTCAAAGTGGGCCTGGATGCCTTTCTTGAAGAGAAAAATATAATGGGTTATGGTCTCTAGATTTTAAGGACACGTTGATCCAGGGTTTTATACTGACTGCCAGATTTGGAGTCGGGAAGGAATTTTTTCCTCTGAAATAGGGCAATTGGCATGAGCCTCATGGGGGTTTTTGCCTTCCCCTGGATCAACACTGTAGGGGATTGTAGGGCTATAGGTTGGACTTGATGGACTCATGTCTTTATCCAACTTCATCTACTATGTAACTATGAATGGCAGGTATGGAAAGCGGCGGGTTCAGGCCTGAAGCGGAGAACTTGCTGCATCACCATAACAGTTGAAACTCTAACGTTCCAACGGTGTGACTGAATGAGTGGACTGTCGCTCATCCACTAGAGGGAGACAAAGGCCACCTGGAATGCTTTGCTTACACTGTGGCAGCGGCGGCAGCAGCAGCAGCAGCGTGCCTCTCTGCCAGCAACCCAGTTGCGATAGTCTAACCATCTGAGTGTACTGCACAGGTACGCAGCATCGAGCAACAAACTAGCAAGCGAGAGGAAGCAAGGAACGAGCACTGTCTTTCAACCAGAGAAAATCAGGGGAAAGCGCGAACGCAGTCCCCCACTACCACAAATTATGCAGTCGAGTTTCCCGCATTTGGGGAAATCGCAGGGGTCAGCACACCCGGAGTGCAATGGATGAGCCTCACCCTGGGAGAACCACCTTCATGATCATGGTATCTCCCCTGCCAGGTAAGTATGAGTTATTCACCGACTGCTAGGCCAGCGCCCCTCCCCCGCAGCCCTGCCGCATTGGGGAGGCATTGGCCCTTGGCCAACAGAGATCCGCATGGTGCAATGCCACACCGCATGCGTTTTCCTCGGTAGGCGGCCGTAGCACAGGCTGCGCTCCATTCCTCGCCCCGACACCCCGCTGCCTGCATTCAAATGTTCCCGGCTCGGCATTTCCAAGATGCAGTGCAGCAAGGGCATTAGCATAAAACGAAAGGGGAGGGGGCGAATGGGTGGCGGCTTCCAGAAACCGAGCTCCGGCTGGGCAGCAGAGTCAGGCACGAGGCAGCTGCGTGCCTTTGGTTTACTTAAGCCGGGATGGCTCATTAGAATTAGAAGAGAAGATGGCTAGACGGTTGGAGGAGTGTTTAAACTAGGTACTGGGGGGAGAGGGTAACATGTAGAGGGCAAGATAGTGTAGAAATGGAAAGAGGGCTAGATACTGAAACTGGGGGTGGAGCAGGGGGTCGGGTTAGAGCAGTCAGTAGGCAGTGGAAGAGTAGGGAAGATAAATCTATGAAATGTATGCATACGAATGCCCGAAGTCTTACTAACAAGATGGAGGAACTAGAAGTGATGATGTTGGAAGACAATTATGACATGGTGGGGGGTAAGTGAGACATGGCTGGACTCTAGCTATGACTGGGCTGTAAATAAACAAGGGTACAGTATGTTTAGAAAGGAGCGTACAAATAAGAAAGGGGGAGGGGTTTGCTTATACGTAAAAAACGGCCTTAAGCCAGTCCTGCGTGAGGACATCTGGGAGGAAAATGATTATGTGGAGTCCTTATGGGTGGAGATTACGGGAGGAACAAAAAATAATAAAATACTGATAGGGGTTTGTTATAAATCTCCAAATATAATGGAAGAAGCTGAAAATGTACTAATAAAACAAATAGATGAGGCCGCAAAGCAGAATAAAGTCATTATTATGGGGGATTTCAACTACCCAGATATCAACTGGGAGGCAGAAACCTGCAGATCCAACAAAGGGAGCAGGTTCTTGTCAGTAATAAAAGACAATTACCTATCGCAACTAGTGCAGGACCCAACAAGAGGCCAGGCCCTTTTAGACCTAATTTTAACAAATGAACCTGACACACTATCAAAAGTGGAGGTTGGGGGACATCTGGGTAATAGTGACCATAACAGAATAAGTTTTCTTGTACACATTAAGAAGACGTTCATTAGAGGGGGTACAAAAACACTAAACTTCAGGAAGGCAAATTTTAACCAGCTGAGAGAGGAGCCTAGCAGCATAAACTGGGACAATGTCCTCAACGTGACGGGAACACAAACTAAATGGGACATCTTCAAAAATATACTAAATAAGAGCACTAGAAAACACATACCCTATGGGAATAAGCGGGCTAGAAATCATAGAAAACCAATATGGCTAACTAAAACAGTACAGAATGCAATGAGGGATAAAAAGGAAGCATTTAAAGTACTAAAACAAGAGAGTAGCGACACAGCATTAAAAAACTATAACAGAGAAAAATAAATTGTGCAAAAAACAAATAAAGGAGGCGAAGATTGAGGCTGAGAGAAAAATTGCCAAGGAAAGTAAAAGTAATCCAAAATTATTCTTCAATTACATAAATAATAAGAGAATAAAAACTGACAATGTCGGCACTCTCAAAAATAATCTGGGTGTAATGGTGGAGGAGGATGAGGAAAGAGCACAAGTATTAAATGCCTTCTTCTCTACAGTGTTTACACAAGAATATCCATTGGCCGGCAACATGATTAGGGGTAATGTTAACTCTCAATTAAATGTCACCTGCTTAACCCAGGAAGAAGTGCAGCGCCGCCTGCAAAACACTAAAATAGAGAAATCGCCCGGTCCAGATGGTATACACCCCCGAGTTCTGAGGGAATTAAGCATGGTCATAGATAGACCCTTGTATCTAATATTTAAGGATTCAGTAATGACTGGGTCTGTTCCACAGGATTGGCGAATAGCAAATGTGGTGCCAATTTTCAAAAAGGGGTGTAAAAGGGAACCTGGAAACTATAGGCCAGTAAGTTTAACTTCTGTGGTGGGAAAGATATTTGAGGGCTTTCTAAGAGATGCTATCCTGGGGTATCTCAATGTAAATAATCTTATAACACCCAATCAGCATGGGTTTATGAGGAATCGGTCCTGTCAGACTAATCTGATCAGCTTCTATGAGGAGGTCAGTTCAAGACTGGACATGGCTAATGCAGTAGACGTGGTGTACCTGGACTTTTCAAAGGCTTTTGATACTGTTCCAGATAAACGGTTGGGATGCAAAATGAGATTGTTGGGACTGGGGGGAAACATATGCATTTGGGTTAGCAACTGGCTCACTGATAGGAAACAGAGGGTACTTGTTAATGGTAAATATTCAGACGGGGCCACAGTCACCAGTGGGGTGCCGCAGGGGTCAGTATTAGGTCCTCTCTTGTTTAACATCTTTATTAATGACCTGGTAGAGGGTTTACAAAGCAGGGTGTCTATATTTGCAGATGATACTAAACTTTGTAGGGTAATCAATAATGAGGAGGATAGTAGAATATTGCAAGGGGATCTAAGGAAACTGGAAGCATGGGCGGAGACTTGGCAAATGAAGTTTAATGTTGACAAATGTAAAGTAATGCACTTTGGGCGACGTAATAAAATGTATGACTATGTACTAAATAGTAAATTACTGGGTAAGACTGTCAATGAAAAAGACTTAGGGATTTTGGTGGACAGCAAGCTTACCTTTAATGACCAGTGTCAGGCAGCTGCTGCCAAGGCAAATAAAATTATGGGATGCATCAAAAGAGGTCTAGATTCTCATGACAAGGACATAGTTATGCCTCTATACAAATCACTGGTACGGCCACACTTAGAATATTGTGCACAATTTTGGGCCCCGATATACAAGAAAGACATACGTGAACTTGAAAAAGTGCAAAGACGGGCAACCAAAATGATTAGGGGAATGGGTGGACTGGAGTACAACGATAGATTAACAAACTTGGGGTTATTCAGCTTAGAGAAAAGACGTCTACGGGGAGATCTAATAACAATGTACAAATACATGAAGGGACAATACAAAGAACTTTCTAAGGATCTTTTTACTCCTAGGCCAGTGACAGTGACAAGAGGACATCCACTACGTATGGAGGAGAGAAGGTTTCACCAGAAACATAGAAGGGGATTCTTCACAGTAAGAACAGCGAGGCTCTGGAAGTCTCTGCCCCAGGAAGTGGTGATGGCGGATTCACTGAACAAGTTCAAAGTGGGCCTGGATGCCTTTCTTGAAGAGAAAAATATAATGGGTTATGGTCTCTAGATTTTAAGGACACGTTGATCCAGGGTTTTATACTGACTGCCAGATTTGGAGTCGGGAAGGAATTTTTTCCTCTGAAATAGGGCAATTGGCATGAGCCTCATGGGGGTTTTTGCCTTCCCCTGGATCAACACTGTAGGGGATTGTATGGCTATAGGTTGGACTTGATGGACTCATGTCTTTATCCAACTTCATCTACTATGTAACTATGAATGGCAGGTATGGAAAGCGGCGGGTTCAGGCCTGAAGCGGAGAACTTGCTGCATCACCATAACAGTTGAAACTCTAACGTTCCAACGGTGTGACTGAATGAGTGGACTGTCGCTCATCCACTAGAGGGAGACAAAGGCCACCTGGAATGCTTTGCTTACACTGTGGCAGCGGCGGCAGCAGCAGCAGCAGCGTGCCTCTCTGCCAGCAACCCGGTTGCGATAGTCTAACCATCTGAGTGTACTGCACAGGTACGCAGCATCGAGCAACAAACTAGCAAGCGAGAGGAAGCAAGGAACGAGCACTGTCTTTCAACCAGAGAAAATCAGGGGAAAGCGCGAACGCAGTCCCCCACTACCACAAATTATGCAGTCGAGTTTCCCGCATTTGGGGAAATCGCAGGGGTCAGCACACCCGGAGTGCAATGGATGAGCCTCACCCTGGGAGAACCACCTTCATGATCATGGTATCTCCCCTGCCAGGTAAGTATGAGTTATTCACCGACTGCTAGGCCAGCGCCCCTCCCCCGCAGCCCTGCCGCATTGGGGAGGCATTGGCCCTTGGCCAACAGAGGTCCGCATGGTGCAATGCCACACCGCATGCGTTTTCCTCGGTAGGCGGCCGTAGCACAGGCTGCGCTCCATTCCTCGCCCCGACACCCCGCTGCCTGCATTCAAATGTTCCCGGCTAGGCATTTCCAAGATGCAGTGCAGCAAGGGCATTAGCATAAAACGAAAGGGGAGGGGGCGAATGGGTGGCGGCTTCCAGAAACCGAGCTCCGGCTGGGCAGCAGAGTCAGGCACGAGGCAGCTGCGTGCCTTTGGTTTACTTAAGCCGGGATGGCTCATTAGAATTAGAAGAGAAGATGGCTAGACGGTTGGAGGAGTGTTTAAACTAGGTACTGGGGGGAGAGGGTAACATGTAGAGGGCAAGATAGTGTAGAAATGGAAAGAGGGCTAGATACTGAAACTGGGGGTGGAGCAGGGGGTCGGGTTAGAGCAGTCAGTAGGCAGTGGAAGAGTAGGGAAGATAAATCTATGAAATGTATGCATACGAATGCCCGAAGTCTTACTAACAAGATGGAGGAACTAGAAGTGATGATGTTGGAAGACAATTATGACATGGTGGGGGGTAAGTGAGACATGGCTGGACTCTAGCTATGACTGGGCTGTAAATAAACAAGGGTACAGTATGTTTAGAAAGGAGCGTACAAATAAGAAAGGGGGAGGGGTTTGCTTATACGTAAAAAACGGCCTTAAGCCAGTCCTGCGTGAGGACATCTGGGAGGAAAATGATTATGTGGAGTCCTTATGGGTGGAGATTACGGGAGGAACAAAAAATAATAAAATACTGATAGGGGTTTGTTATAAATCTCCAAATATAATGGAAGAAGCTGAAAATGTACTAATAAAACAAATAGATGAGGCCGCAAAGCAGAATAAAGTCATTATTATGGGGGATTTCAACTACCCAGATATCAACTGGGAGGCAGAAACCTGCAGATCCAACAAAGGGAGCAGGTTCTTGTCAGTAATAAAAGACAATTACCTATCGCAACTAGTGCAGGACCCAACAAGAGGCCAGGCCCTTTTAGACCTAATTTTAACAAATGAACCTGACACACTATCAAAAGTGGAGGTTGGGGGACATCTGGGTAATAGTGACCATAACAGAATAAGTTTTCTTGTACACATTAAGAAGACGTTCATTAGAGGGGGTACAAAAACACTAAACTTCAGGAAGGCAAATTTTAACCAGCTGAGAGAGGAGCCTAGCAGCATAAACTGGGACAATGTCCTCAACGTGACGGGAACACAAACTAAATGGGACATCTTCAAAAATATACTAAATAAGAGCACTAGAAAACACATACCCTATGGGAATAAGCGGGCTAGAAATCATAGAAAACCAATATGGCTAACTAAAACAGTACAGAATGCAATGAGGGATAAAAAGGAAGCATTTAAAGTACTAAAACAAGAGAGTAGCGACACAGCATTAAAAAACTATAACAGAGAAAAATAAATTGTGCAAAAAACAAATAAAGGAGGCGAAGATTGAGGCTGAGAGAAAAATTGCCAAGGAAAGTAAAAGTAATCCAAAATTATTCTTCAATTACATAAATAATAAGAGAATAAAAACTGACAATGTCGGCACTCTCAAAAATAATCTGGGTGTAATGGTGGAGGAGGATGAGGAAAGAGCACAAGTATTAAATGCCTTCTTCTCTACAGTGTTTACACAAGAATATCCATTGGCCGGCAACATGATTAGGGGTAATGTTAACTCTCAATTAAATGTCACCTGCTTAACCCAGGAAGAAGTGCAGCGCCGCCTGCAAAACACTAAAATAGAGAAATCGCCCGGTCCAGATGGTATACACCCCCGAGTTCTGAGGGAATTAAGCATGGTCATAGATAGACCCTTGTATCTAATATTTAAGGATTCAGTAATGACTGGGTCTGTTCCACAGGATTGGCGAATAGCAAATGTGGTGCCAATTTTCAAAAAGGGGTGTAAAAGGGAACCTGGAAACTATAGGCCAGTAAGTTTAACTTCTGTGGTGGGAAAGATATTTGAGGGCTTTCTAAGAGATGCTATCCTGGGGTATCTCAATGTAAATAATCTTATAACACCCAATCAGCATGGGTTTATGAGGAATCGGTCCTGTCAGACTAATCTGATCAGCTTCTATGAGGAGGTCAGTTCAAGACTGGACATGGCTAATGCAGTAGACGTGGTGTACCTGGACTTTTCAAAGGCTTTTGATACTGTTCCAGATAAACGGTTGGGATGCAAAATGAGATTGTTGGGACTGGGGGGAAACATATGCATTTGGGTTAGCAACTGGCTCACTGATAGGAAACAGAGGGTACTTGTTAATGGTAAATATTCAGACGGGGCCACAGTCACCAGTGGGGTGCCGCAGGGGTCAGTATTAGGTCCTCTCTTGTTTAACATCTTTATTAATGACCTGGTAGAGGGTTTACAAAGCAGGGTGTCTATATTTGCAGATGATACTAAACTTTGTAGGGTAATCAATAATGAGGAGGATAGTAGAATATTGCAAGGGGATCTAAGGAAACTGGAAGCATGGGCGGAGACTTGGCAAATGAAGTTTAATGTTGACAAATGTAAAGTAATGCACTTTGGGCGACGTAATAAAATGTATGACTATGTACTAAATAGTAAATTACTGGGTAAGACTGTCAATGAAAAAGACTTAGGGATTTTGGTGGACAGCAAGCTTACCTTTAATGACCAGTGTCAGGCAGCTGCTGCCAAGGCAAATAAAATTATGGGATGCATCAAAAGAGGTCTAGATTCTCATGACAAGGACATAGTTATGCCTCTATACAAATCACTGGTACGGCCACACTTAGAATATTGTGCACAATTTTGGGCCCCGATATACAAGAAAGACATACGTGAACTTGAAAAAGTGCAAAGACGGGCAACCAAAATGATTAGGGGAATGGGTGGACTGGAGTACAACGATAGATTAACAAACTTGGGGTTATTCAGCTTAGAGAAAAGACGTCTACGGGGAGATCTAATAACAATGTACAAATACATGAAGGGACAATACAAAGAACTTTCTAAGGATCTTTTTACTCCTAGGCCAGTGACAGTGACAAGAGGACATCCACTACGTATGGAGGAGAGAAGGTTTCACCAGAAACATAGAAGGGGATTCTTCACAGTAAGAACAGCGAGGCTCTGGAAGTCTCTGCCCCAGGAAGTGGTGATGGCGGATTCACTGAACAAGTTCAAAGTGGGCCTGGATGCCTTTCTTGAAGAGAAAAATATAATGGGTTATGGTCTCTAGATTTTAAGGACACGTTGATCCAGGGTTTTATACTGACTGCCAGATTTGGAGTCGGGAAGGAATTTTTTCCTCTGAAATAGGGCAATTGGCATGAGCCTCATGGGGGTTTTTGCCTTCCCCTGGATCAACACTGTAGGGGATTGTAGGGCTATAGGTTGGACTTGATGGACTCATGTCTTTATCCAACTTCATCTACTATGTAACTATGAATGGCAGGTATGGAAAGCGGCGGGTTCAGGCCTGAAGCGGAGAACTTGCTGCATCACCATAACAGTTGAAACTCTAACGTTCCAACGGTGTGACTGAATGAGTGGACTGTCGCTCATCCACTAGAGGGAGACAAAGGCCACCTGGAATGCTTTGCTTACACTGTGGCAGCGGCGGCAGCAGCAGCAGCGTGCCTCTCTGCCAGCAACCCGGTTGCGATAGTCTAACCATCTGAGTGTACTGCACAGGTACGCAGCATCGAGCAACAAACTAGCAAGCGAGAGGAAGCAAGGAACGAGCACTGTCTTTCAACCAGAGAAAATCAGAGGAAAGCGCGAACGCAGTCCCCCACTACCACAAATTATGCAGTCGAGTTTCCCGCATTTGGGGAAATCGCAGGGGTCAGCACACCCGGAGTGCAATGGATGAGCCTCACCCTGGGAGAACCACCTTCATGATCATGGTATCTCCCCTGCCAGGTAAGTATGAGTTATTCACCGACTGCTAGGCCAGCGCCCCTCCCCCGCAGCCCTGCCGCATTGGGGAGGCATTGGCCCTTGGCCAACAGAGGTCCGCATGGTGCAATGCCACACCGCATGCGTTTTCCTCGGTAGGCGGCCGTAGCACAGGCTGCGCTCCATTCCTCGCCCCGACACCCCGCTGCCTGCATTCAAATGTTCCCGGCTAGGCATTTCCAAGATGCAGTGCAGCAAGGGCATTAGCATAAAACGAAAGGGGAGGGGGCGAATGGGTGGCGGCTTCCAGAAACCGAGCGCTGGCTGGGCAGCAGAGTCAGGCACGAGGCAGCTGCGTGCCTTTGGTTTACTTAAGCCGGGATGGCTCATTAGAATTAGAAGAGAAGATGGCTAGACGGTTGGAGGAGTGTTTAAACTAGGTACTGGGGGGAGAGGGTAACATGTAGAGGGCAAGATAGTGTAGAAATGGAAAGAGGGCTAGATACTGAAACTGGGGGTGGAGCAGGGGGTCGGGTTAGAGCAGTCAGTAGGCAGTGGAAGAGTAGGGAAGATAAATCTATGAAATGTATGCATACGAATGCCCGAAGTCTTACTAACAAGATGGAGGAACTAGAAGTGATGATGTTGGAAGACAATTATGACATGGTGGGGGGTAAGTGAGACATGGCTGGACTCTAGCTATGACTGGGCTGTAAATAAACAAGGGTACAGTATGTTTAGAAAGGAGCGTACAAATAAGAAAGGGGGAGGGGTTTGCTTATACGTAAAAAACGGCCTTAAGCCAGTCCTGCGTGAGGACATCTGGGAGGAAAATGATTATGTGGAGTCCTTATGGGTGGAGATTACGGGAGGAACAAAAAATAATAAAATACTGATAGGGGTTTGTTATAAATCTCCAAATATAATGGAAGAAGCTGAAAATGTACTAATAAAACAAATAGATGAGGCCGCAAAGCAGAATAAAGTCATTATTATGGGGGATTTCAACTACCCAGATATCAACTGGGAGGCAGAAACCTGCAGATCCAACAAAGGGAGCAGGTTCTTGTCAGTAATAAAAGACAATTACCTATCGCAACTAGTGCAGGACCCAACAAGAGGCCAGGCCCTTTTAGACCTAATTTTAACAAATGAACCTGACACACTATCAAAAGTGGAGGTTGGGGGACATCTGGGTAATAGTGACCATAACAGAATAAGTTTTCTTGTACACATTAAGAAGACGTTCATTAGAGGGGGTACAAAAACACTAAACTTCAGGAAGGCAAATTTTAACCAGCTGAGAGAGGAGCCTAGCAGCATAAACTGGGACAATGTCCTCAACGTGACGGGAACACAAACTAAATGGGACATCTTCAAAAATATACTAAATAAGAGCACTAGAAAACACATACCCTATGGGAATAAGCGGGCTAGAAATCATAGAAAACCAATATGGCTAACTAAAACAGTACAGAATGCAATGAGGGATAAAAAGGAAGCATTTAAAGTACTAAAACAAGAGAGTAGCGACACAGCATTAAAAAACTATAACAGAGAAAAATAAATTGTGCAAAAAACAAATAAAGGAGGCGAAGATTGAGGCTGAGAGAAAAATTGCCAAGGAAAGTAAAAGTAATCCAAAATTATTCTTCAATTACATAAATAATAAGAGAATAAAAACTGACAATGTCGGCACTCTCAAAAATAATCTGGGTGTAATGGTGGAGGAGGATGAGGAAAGAGCACAAGTATTAAATGCCTTCTTCTCTACAGTGTTTACACAAGAATATCCATTGGCCGGCAACATGATTAGGGGTAATGTTAACTCTCAATTAAATGTCACCTGCTTAACCCAGGAAGAAGTGCAGCGCCGCCTGCAAAACACTAAAATAGAGAAATCGCCCGGTCCAGATGGTATACACCCCCGAGTTCTGAGGGAATTAAGCATGGTCATAGATAGACCCTTGTATCTAATATTTAAGGATTCAGTAATGACTGGGTCTGTTCCACAGGATTGGCGAATAGCAAATGTGGTGCCAATTTTCAAAAAGGGGTGTAAAAGGGAACCTGGAAACTATAGGCCAGTAAGTTTAACTTCTGTGGTGGGAAAGATATTTGAGGGCTTTCTAAGAGATGCTATCCTGGGGTATCTCAATGTAAATAATCTTATAACACCCAATCAGCATGGGTTTATGAGGAATCGGTCCTGTCAGACTAATCTGATCAGCTTCTATGAGGAGGTCAGTTCAAGACTGGACATGGCTAATGCAGTAGACGTGGTGTACCTGGACTTTTCAAAGGCTTTTGATACTGTTCCAGATAAACGGTTGGGATGCAAAATGAGATTGTTGGGACTGGGGGGAAACATATGCATTTGGGTTAGCAACTGGCTCACTGATAGGAAACAGAGGGTACTTGTTAATGGTAAATATTCAGACGGGGCCACAGTCACCAGTGGGGTGCCGCAGGGGTCAGTATTAGGTCCTCTCTTGTTTAACATCTTTATTAATGACCTGGTAGAGGGTTTACAAAGCAGGGTGTCTATATTTGCAGATGATACTAAACTTTGTAGGGTAATCAATAATGAGGAGGATAGTAGAATATTGCAAGGGGATCTAAGGAAACTGGAAGCATGGGCGGAGACTTGGCAAATGAAGTTTAATGTTGACAAATGTAAAGTAATGCACTTTGGGCGACGTAATAAAATGTATGACTATGTACTAAATAGTAAATTACTGGGTAAGACTGTCAATGAAAAAGACTTAGGGATTTTGGTGGACAGCAAGCTTACCTTTAATGACCAGTGTCAGGCAGCTGCTGCCAAGGCAAATAAAATTATGGGATGCATCAAAAGAGGTCTAGATTCTCATGACAAGGACATAGTTATGCCTCTATACAAATCACTGGTACGGCCACACTTAGAATATTGTGCACAATTTTGGGCCCCGATATACAAGAAAGACATACGTGAACTTGAAAAAGTGCAAAGACGGGCAACCAAAATGATTAGGGGAATGGGTGGACTGGAGTACAACGATAGATTAACAAACTTGGGGTTATTCAGCTTAGAGAAAAGACGTCTACGGGGAGATCTAATAACAATGTACAAATACATGAAGGGACAATACAAAGAACTTTCTAAGGATCTTTTTACTCCTAGGCCAGTGACAGTGACAAGAGGACATCCACTACGTATGGAGGAGAGAAGGTTTCACCAGAAACATAGACGGGGATTCTTCACAGTAAGAACAGCGAGGCTCTGGAAGTCTCTGCCCCAGGAAGTGGTGATGGCGGATTCACTGAACAAGTTCAAAGTGGGCCTGGATGCCTTTCTTGAAGAGAAAAATATAATGGGTTATGGTCTCTAGATTTTAAGGACACGTTGATCCAGGGTTTTATACTGACTGCCAGATTTGGAGTCGGGAAGGAATTTTTTCCTCTGAAATAGGGCAATTGGCATGAGCCTCATGGGGGTTTTTGCCTTCCCCTGGATCAACACTGTAGGGGATTGTATAGGTTGGACTTGATGGACTCATGTCTTTATCCAACTTCATCTACTATGTAACTATGAATGGCAGGTATGGAAAGCGGCGGGTTCAGGCCTGAAGCGGAGAACTTGCTGCATCACCATAACAGTTGAAACTCTAACGTTCCAACGGTGTGACTGAATGAGTGGACTGTCGCTCATCCACTAGAGGGAGACAAAGGCCACCTGGAATGCTTTGCTTACACTGTGGCAGCGGCGGCAGCAGCAGCAGCGTGCCTCTCTGCCAGCAACCCGGTTGCGATAGTCTAACCATCTGAGTGTACTGCACAGGTACGCAGCATCGAGCAACAAACTAGCAAGCGAGAGGAAGCAAGGAACGAGCACTGTCTTTCAACCAGAGAAAATCAGGGGAAAGCGCGAACGCAGTCCCCCACTACCACAAATTATGCAGTCGAGTTTCCCGCATTTGGGGAAATCGCAGGGGTCAGCACACCCGGAGTGCAATGGATGAGCCTCACCCTGGGAGAACCACCTTCATGATCATGGTATCTCCCCTGCCAGGTAAGTATGAGTTATTCACCGACTGCTAGGCCAGCGCCCCTCCCCCGCAGCCCTGCCGCATTGGGGAGGCATTGGCCCTTGGCCAACAGAGGTCCGCATGGTGCAATGCCACACCGCATGCGTTTTCCTCGGTAGGCGGCCGTAGCACAGGCTGCGCTCCATTCCTCGCCCCGACACCCCGCTGCCTGCATTCAAATGTTCCCGGCTAGGCATTTCCAAGATGCAGTGCAGCAAGGGCATTAGCATAAAACGAAAGGGGAGGGGGCGAATGGGTGGCGGCTTCCAGAAACCGAGCTCCGGCTGGGCAGCAGAGTCAGGCACGAGGCAGCTGCGTGCCTTTGGTTTACTTAAGCCGGGATGGCTCATTAGAATTAGAAGAGAAGATGGCTAGACGGTTGGAGGAGTGTTTAAACTAGGTACTGGGGGGAGAGGGTAACATGTAGAGGGCAAGATAGTGTAGAAATGGAAAGAGGGCTAGATACTGAAACTGGGGGTGGAGCAGGGGGTCGGGTTAGAGCAGTCAGTAGGCAGTGGAAGAGTAGGGAAGATAAATCTATGAAATGTATGCATACGAATGCCCGAAGTCTTACTAACAAGATGGAGGAACTAGAAGTGATGATGTTGGAAGACAATTATGACATGGTGGGGGGTAAGTGAGACATGGCTGGACTCTAGCTATGACTGGGCTGTAAATAAACAAGGGTACAGTATGTTTAGAAAGGAGCGTACAAATAAGAAAGGGGGAGGGGTTTGCTTATACGTAAAAAACGGCCTTAAGCCAGTCCTGCGTGAGGACATCTGGGAGGAAAATGATTATGTGGAGTCCTTATGGGTGGAGATTACGGGAGGAACAAAAAATAATAAAATACTGATAGGGGTTTGTTATAAATCTCCAAATATAATGGAAGAAGCTGAAAATGTACTAATAAAACAAATAGATGAGGCCGCAAAGCAGAATAAAGTCATTATTATGGGGGATTTCAACTACCCAGATATCAACTGGGAGGCAGAAACCTGCAGATCCAACAAAGGGAGCAGGTTCTTGTCAGTAATAAAAGACAATTACCTATCGCAACTAGTGCAGGACCCAACAAGAGGCCAGGCCCTTTTAGACCTAATTTTAACAAATGAACCTGACACACTATCAAAAGTGGAGGTTGGGGGACATCTGGGTAATAGTGACCATAACAGAATAAGTTTTCTTGTACACATTAAGAAGACGTTCATTAGAGGGGGTACAAAAACACTAAACTTCAGGAAGGCAAATTTTAACCAGCTGAGAGAGGAGCCTAGCAGCATAAACTGGGACAATGTCCTCAACGTGACGGGAACACAAACTAAATGGGACATCTTCAAAAATATACTAAATAAGAGCACTAGAAAACACATACCCTATGGGAATAAGCGGGCTAGAAATCATAGAAAACCAATATGGCTAACTAAAACAGTACAGAATGCAATGAGGGATAAAAAGGAAGCATTTAAAGTACTAAAACAAGAGAGTAGCGACACAGCATTAAAAAACTATAACAGAGAAAAATAAATTGTGCAAAAAACAAATAAAGGAGGCGAAGATTGAGGCTGAGAGAAAAATTGCCAAGGAAAGTAAAAGTAATCCAAAATTATTCTTCAATTACATAAATAATAAGAGAATAAAAACTGACAATGTCGGCACTCTCAAAAATAATCTGGGTGTAATGGTGGAGGAGGATGAGGAAAGAGCACAAGTATTAAATGCCTTCTTCTCTACAGTGTTTACACAAGAATATCCATTGGCCGGCAACATGATTAGGGGTAATGTTAACTCTCAATTAAATGTCACCTGCTTAACCCAGGAAGAAGTGCAGCGCCGCCTGCAAAACACTAAAATAGAGAAATCGCCCGGTCCAGATGGTATACACCCCCGAGTTCTGAGGGAATTAAGCATGGTCATAGATAGACCCTTGTATCTAATATTTAAGGATTCAGTAATGACTGGGTCTGTTCCACAGGATTGGCGAATAGCAAATGTGGTGCCAATTTTCAAAAAGGGGTGTAAAAGGGAACCTGGAAACTATAGGCCAGTAAGTTTAACTTCTGTGGTGGGAAAGATATTTGAGGGCTTTCTAAGAGATGCTATCCTGGGGTATCTCAATGTAAATAATCTTATAACACCCAATCAGCATGGGTTTATGAGGAATCGGTCCTGTCAGACTAATCTGATCAGCTTCTATGAGGAGGTCAGTTCAAGACTGGACATGGCTAATGCAGTAGACGTGGTGTACCTGGACTTTTCAAAGGCTTTTGATACTGTTCCAGATAAACGGTTGGGATGCAAAATGAGATTGTTGGGACTGGGGGGAAACATATGCATTTGGGTTAGCAACTGGCTCACTGATAGGAAACAGAGGGTACTTGTTAATGGTAAATATTCAGACGGGGCCACAGTCACCAGTGGGGTGCCGCAGGGGTCAGTATTAGGTCCTCTCTTGTTTAACATCTTTATTAATGACCTGGTAGAGGGTTTACAAAGCAGGGTGTCTATATTTGCAGATGATACTAAACTTTGTAGGGTAATCAATAATGAGGAGGATAGTAGAATATTACAAGGGGATCTAAGGAAACTGGAAGCATGGGCGGAGACTTGGCAAATGAAGTTTAATGTTGACAAATGTAAAGTAATGCACTTTGGGCGACGTAATAAAATGTATGACTATGTACTAAATAGTAAATTACTGGGTAAGACTGTCAATGAAAAAGACTTAGGGATTTTGGTGGACAGCAAGCTTACCTTTAATGACCAGTGTCAGGCAGCTGCTGCCAAGGCAAATAAAATTATGGGATGCATCAAAAGAGGTCTAGATTCTCATGACAAGGACATAGTTATGCCTCTATACAAATCACTGGTACGGCCACACTTAGAATATTGTGCACAATTTTGGGCCCCGATATACAAGAAAGACATACGTGAACTTGAAAAAGTGCAAAGACGGGCAACCAAAATGATTAGGGGAATGGGTGGACTGGAGTACAACGATAGATTAACAAACTTGGGGTTATTCAGCTTAGAGAAAAGACGTCTACGGGGAGATCTAATAACAATGTACAAATACATGAAGGGACAATACAAAGAACTTTCTAAGGATCTTTTTACTCCTAGGCCAGTGACAGTGACAAGAGGACATCCACTACGTATGGAGGAGAGAAGGTTTCACCAGAAACATAGAAGGGGATTCTTCACAGTAAGAACAGCGAGGCTCTGGAAGTCTCTGCCCCAGGAAGTGGTGATGGCGGATTCACTGAACAAGTTCAAAGTGGGCCTGGATGCCTTTCTTGAAGAGAAAAATATAATGGGTTATGGTCTCTAGATTTTAAGGACACGTTGATCCAGGGTTTTATACTGACTGCCAGATTTGGAGTCGGGAAGGAATTTTTTCCTCTGAAATAGGGCAATTGGCATGAGCCTCATGGGGGTTTTTGCCTTCCCCTGGATCAACACTGTAGGGGATTGTAGGGCTATAGGTTGGACTTGATGGACTCATGTCTTTATCCAACTTCATCTACTATGTAACTATGAATGGCAGGTATGGAAAGCGGCGGGTTCAGGCCTGAAGCGGAGAACTTGCTGCATCACCATAACAGTTGAAACTCTAACGTTCCAACGGTGTGACTGAATGAGTGGACTGTCGCTCATCCACTAGAGGGAGACAAAGGCCACCTGGAATGCTTTGCTTACACTGTGGCAGCGGCGGCAGCAGCAGCAGCGTGCCTCTCTGCCAGCAACCCGGTTGCGATAGTCTAACCATCTGAGTGTACTGCACAGGTACGCAGCATCGAGCAACAAACTAGCAAGCGAGAGGAAGCAAGGAACGAGCACTGTCTTTCAACCAGAGAAAATCAGGGGAAAGCGCGAACGCAGTCCCCCACTACCACAAATTATGCAGTCGAGTTTCCCGCATTTGGGGAAATCGCAGGGGTCAGCACACCCGGAGTGCAATGGATGAGCCTCACCCTGGGAGAACCACCTTCATGATCATGGTATCTCCCCTGCCAGGTAAGTATGAGTTATTCACCGACTGCTAGGCCAGCGCCCCTCCCCCGCAGCCCTGCCGCATTGGGGAGGCATTGGCCCTTGGCCAACAGAGGTCCGCATGGTGCAATGCCACACCGCATGCGTTTTCCTCGGTAGGCGGCCGTAGCACAGGCTGCGCTCCATTCCTCGCCCCGACACCCCGCTGCCTGCATTCAAATGTTCCCGGCTAGGCATTTCCAAGATGCAGTGCAGCAAGGGCATTAGCATAAAACGAAAGGGGAGGGGGCGAATGGGTGGCGGCTTCCAGAAACCGAGCTCCGGCTGGGCAGCAGAGTCAGGCACGAGGCAGCTGCGTGCCTTTGGTTTACTTAAGCCGGGATGGCTCATTAGAATTAGAAGAGAAGATGGCTAGACGGTTGGAGGAGTGTTTAAACTAGGTACTGGGGGGAGAGGGTAACATGTAGAGGGCAAGATAGTGTAGAAATGGAAAGAGGGCTAGATACTGAAACTGGGGGTGGAGCAGGGGGTCGGGTTAGAGCAGTCAGTAGGCAGTGGAAGAGTAGGGAAGATAAATCTATGAAATGTATGCATACGAATGCCCGAAGTCTTACTAACAAGATGGAGGAACTAGAAGTGATGATGTTGGAAGACAATTATGACATGGTGGGGGGTAAGTGAGACATGGCTGGACTCTAGCTATGACTGGGCTGTAAATAAACAAGGGTACAGTATGTTTAGAAAGGAGCGTACAAATAAGAAAGGGGGAGGGGTTTGCTTATACGTAAAAAACGGCCTTAAGCCAGTCCTGCGTGAGGACATCTGGGAGGAAAATGATTATGTGGAGTCCTTATGGGTGGAGATTACGGGAGGAACAAAAAATAATAAAATACTGATAGGGGTTTGTTATAAATCTCCAAATATAATGGAAGAAGCTGAAAATGTACTAATAAAACAAATAGATGAGGCCACAAAGCAGAATAAAGTCATTATTATGGGGGATTTCAACTACCCAGATATCAACTGGGAGGCAGAAACCTGCAGATCCAACAAAGGGAGCAGGTTCTTGTCAGTAATAAAAGACAATTACCTATCGCAACTAGTGCAGGACCCAACAAGAGGCCAGGCCCTTTTAGACCTAATTTTAACAAATGAACCTGACACACTATCAAAAGTGGAGGTTGGGGGACATCTGGGTAATAGTGACCATAACAGAATAAGTTTTCTTGTACACATTAAGAAGACGTTCATTAGAGGGGGTACAAAAACACTAAACTTCAGGAAGGCAAATTTTAACCAGCTGAGAGAGGAGCCTAGCAGCATAAACTGGGACAATGTCCTCAACGTGACGGGAACACAAACTAAATGGGACATCTTCAAAAATATACTAAATAAGAGCACTAGAAAACACATACCCTATGGGAATAAGCGGGCTAGAAATCATAGAAAACCAATATGGCTAACTAAAACAGTACAGAATGCAATGAGGGATAAAAAGGAAGCATTTAAAGTACTAAAACAAGAGAGTAGCGACACAGCATTAAAAAACTATAACAGAGAAAAATAAATTGTGCAAAAAACAAATAAAGGAGGCGAAGATTGAGGCTGAGAGAAAAATTGCCAAGGAAAGTAAAAGTAATCCAAAATTATTCTTCAATTACATAAATAATAAGAGAATAAAAACTAACAATGTCGGCACTCTCAAAAATAATCTGGGTGTAATGGTGGAGGAGGATGAGGAAAGAGCACAAGTATTAAATGCCTTCTTCTCTACAGTGTTTACACAAGAATATCCATTGGCCGGCAACATGATTAGGGGTAATGTTAACTCTCAATTAAATGTCACCTGCTTAACCCAGGAAGAAGTGCAGCGCCGCCTGCAAAACACTAAAATAGAGAAATCGCCCGGTCCAGATGGTATACACCCCCGAGTTCTGAGGGAATTAAGCATGGTCATAGATAGACCCTTGTATCTAATATTTAAGGATTCAGTAATGACTGGGTCTGTTCCACAGGATTGGCGAATAGCAAATGTGGTGCCAATTTTCAAAAAGGGGTGTAAAAGGGAACCTGGAAACTATAGGCCAGTAAGTTTAACTTCTGTGGTGGGAAAGATATTTGAGGGCTTTCTAAGAGATGCTATCCTGGGGTATCTCAATGTAAATAATCTTATAACACCCAATCAGCATGGGTTTATGAGGAATCGGTCCTGTCAGACTAATCTGATCAGCTTCTATGAGGAGGTCAGTTCAAGACTGGACATGGCTAATGCAGTAGACGTGGTGTACCTGGACTTTTCAAAGGCTTTTGATACTGTTCCAGATAAACGGTTGGGATGCAAAATGAGATTGTTGGGACTGGGGGGAAACATATGCATTTGGGTTAGCAACTGGCTCACTGATAGGAAACAGAGGGTACTTGTTAATGGTAAATATTCAGACGGGGCCACAGTCACCAGTGGGGTGCCGCAGGGGTCAGTATTAGGTCCTCTCTTGTTTAACATCTTTATTAATGACCTGGTAGAGGGTTTACAAAGCAGGGTGTCTATATTTGCAGATGATACTAAACTTTGTAGGGTAATCAATAATGAGGAGGATAGTAGAATATTGCAAGGGGATCTAAGGAAACTGGAAGCATGGGCGGAGACTTGGCAAATGAAGTTTAATGTTGACAAATGTAAAGTAATGCACTTTGGGCGACGTAATAAAATGTATGACTATGTACTAAATAGTAAATTACTGGGTAAGACTGTCAATGAAAAAGACTTAGGGATTTTGGTGGACAGCAAGCTTACCTTTAATGACCAGTGTCAGGCAGCTGCTGCCAAGGCAAATAAAATTATGGGATGCATCAAAAGAGGTCTAGATTCTCATGACAAGGACATAGTTATGCCTCTATACAAATCACTGGTACGGCCACACTTAGAATATTGTGCACAATTTTGGGCCCCGATATACAAGAAAGACATACGTGAACTTGAAAAAGTGCAAAGACGGGCAACCAAAATGATTAGGGGAATGGGTGGACTGGAGTACAACGATAGATTAACAAACTTGGGGTTATTCAGCTTAGAGAAAAGACGTCTACGGGGAGATCTAATAACAATGTACAAATACATGAAGGGACAATACAAAGAACTTTCTAAGGATCTTTTTACTCCTAGGCCAGTGACAGTGACAAGAGGACATCCACTACGTATGGAGGAGAGAAGGTTTCACCAGAAACATAGAAGGGGATTCTTCACAGTAAGAACAGCGAGGCTCTGGAAGTCTCTGCCCCAGGAAGTGGTGATGGCGGATTCACTGAACAAGTTCAAAGTGGGCCTGGATGCCTTTCTTGAAGAGAAAAATATAATGGGTTATGGTCTCTAGATTTTAAGGACACGTTGATCCAGGGTTTTATACTGACTGCCAGATTTGGAGTCGGGAAGGAATTTTTTCCTCTGAAATAGGGCAATTGGCATGAGCCTCATGGGGGTTTTTGCCTTCCCCTGGATCAACACTGTAGGGGATTGTAGGGCTATAGGTTGGACTTGATGGACTCATGTCTTTATCCAACTTCATCTACTATGTAACTATGAATGGCAGGTATGGAAAGCGGCGGGTTCAGGCCTGAAGCGGAGAACTTGCTGCATCACCATAACAGTTGAAACTCTAACGTTCCAACGGTGTGACTGAATGAGTGGACTGTCGCTCATCCACTAGAGGGAGACAAAGGCCACCTGGAATGCTTTGCTTACACTGTGGCAGCGGCGGCAGCAGCAGCAGCAGCGTGCCTCTCTGCCAGCAACCCGGTTGCGATAGTCTAACCATCTGAGTGTACTGCACAGGTACGCAGCATCGAGCAACAAACTAGCAAGCGAGAGGAAGCAAGGAACGAGCACTGTCTTTCAACCAGAGAAAATCAGGGGAAAGCGCGAACGCAGTCCCCCACTACCACAAATTATGCAGTCGAGTTTCCCGCATTTGGGGAAATCGCAGGGGTCAGCACACCCGGAGTGCAATGGATGAGCCTCACCCTGGGAGAACCACCTTCATGATCATGGTATCTCCCCTGCCAGGTAAGTATGAGTTATTCACCGACTGCTAGGCCAGCGCCCCTCCCCCGCAGCTCTGCCGCATTGGGGAGGCATTGGCCCTTGGCCAACAGAGGTCCGCATGGTGCAATGCCACACCGCATGCGTTTTCCTCGGTAGGCGGCCGTAGCACAGGCTGCGCTCCATTCCTCGCCCCGACACCC
Source organism: Leptodactylus fuscus (assembly GCF_031893055.1). Taxonomy (NCBI): domain Eukaryota; kingdom Metazoa; phylum Chordata; class Amphibia; order Anura; family Leptodactylidae; genus Leptodactylus; species Leptodactylus fuscus. The sequence continues at coordinate 35,349,221 of NC_134265.1, read as the reverse complement.
CGCTGCCTGCATTCAAATGTTCCCGGCTAGGCATTTCCAAGATGCAGTGCAGCAAGGGCATTAGCATAAAACGAAAGGGGAGGGGGCGAATGGGTGGCGGCTTCCAGAAACCGAGCTCCGGCTGGGCAGCAGAGTCAGGCACGAGGCAGCTGCGTGCCTTTGGTTTACTTAAGCCGGGATGGCTCATTAGAATTAGAAGAGAAGATGGCTAGACGGTTGGAGGAGTGTTTAAACTAGGTACTGGGGGGAGAGGGTAACATGTAGAGGGCAAGATAGTGTAGAAATGGAAAGAGGGCTAGATACTGAAACTGGGGGTGGAGCAGGGGGTCGGGTTAGAGCAGTCAGTAGGCAGTGGAAGAGTAGGGAAGATAAATCTATGAAATGTATGCATACGAATGCCCGAAGTCTTACTAACAAGATGGAGGAACTAGAAGTGATGATGTTGGAAGACAATTATGACATGGTGGGGGGTAAGTGAGACATGGCTGGACTCTAGCTATGACTGGGCTGTAAATAAACAAGGGTACAGTATGTTTAGAAAGGAGCGTACAAATAAGAAAGGGGGAGGGGTTTGCTTATACGTAAAAAACGGCCTTAAGCCAGTCCTGCGTGAGGACATCTGGGAGGAAAATGATTATGTGGAGTCCTTATGGGTGGAGATTACGGGAGGAACAAAAAATAATAAAATACTGATAGGGGTTTGTTATAAATCTCCAAATATAATGGAAGAAGCTGAAAATGTACTAATAAAACAAATAGATGAGGCCGCAAAGCAGAATAAAGTCATTATTATGGGGGATTTCAACTACCCAGATATCAACTGGGAGGCAGAAACCTGCAGATCCAACAAAGGGAGCAGGTTCTTGTCAGTAATAAAAGACAATTACCTATCGCAACTAGTGCAGGACCCAACAAGAGGCCAGGCCCTTTTAGACCTAATTTTAACAAATGAACCTGACACACTATCAAAAGTGGAGGTTGGGGGACATCTGGGTAATAGTGACCATAACAGAATAAGTTTTCTTGTACACATTAAGAAGACGTTCATTAGAGGGGGTACAAAAACACTAAACTTCAGGAAGGCAAATTTTAACCAGCTGAGAGAGGAGCCTAGCAGCATAAACTGGGACAATGTCCTCAACGTGACGGGAACACAAACTAAATGGGACATCTTCAAAAATATACTAAATAAGAGCACTAGAAAACACATACCCTATGGGAATAAGCGGGCTAGAAATCATAGAAAACCAATATGGCTAACTAAAACAGTACAGAATGCAATGAGGGATAAAAAGGAAGCATTTAAAGTACTAAAACAAGAGAGTAGCGACACAGCATTAAAAAACTATAACAGAGAAAAATAAATTGTGCAAAAAACAAATAAAGGAGGCGAAGATTGAGGCTGAGAGAAAAATTGCCAAGGAAAGTAAAAGTAATCCAAAATTATTCTTCAATTACATAAATAATAAGAGAATAAAAACTAACAATGTCGGCACTCTCAAAAATAATCTGGGTGTAATGGTGGAGGAGGATGAGGAAAGAGCACAAGTATTAAATGCCTTCTTCTCTACAGTGTTTACACAAGAATATCCATTGGCCGGCAACATGATTAGGGGTAATGTTAACTCTCAATTAAATGTCACCTGCTTAACCCAGGAAGAAGTGCAGCGCCGCCTGCAAAACACTAAAATAGAGAAATCGCCCGGTCCAGATGGTATACACCCCCGAGTTCTGAGGGAATTAAGCATGGTCATAGATAGACCCTTGTATCTAATATTTAAGGATTCAGTAATGACTGGGTCTGTTCCACAGGATTGGCGAATAGCAAATGTGGTGCCAATTTTCAAAAAGGGGTGTAAAAGGGAACCTGGAAACTATAGGCCAGTAAGTTTAACTTCTGTGGTGGGAAAGATATTTGAGGGCTTTCTAAGAGATGCTATCCTGGGGTATCTCAATGTAAATAATCTTATAACACCCAATCAGCATGGGTTTATGAGGAATCGGTCCTGTCAGACTAATCTGATCAGCTTCTATGAGGAGGTCAGTTCAAGACTGGACATGGCTAATGCAGTAGACGTGGTGTACCTGGACTTTTCAAAGGCTTTTGATACTGTTCCAGATAAACGGTTGGGATGCAAAATGAGATTGTTGGGACTGGGGGGAAACATATGCATTTGGGTTAGCAACTGGCTCACTGATAGGAAACAGAGGGTACTTGTTAATGGTAAATATTCAGACGGGGCCACAGTCACCAGTGGGGTGCCGCAGGGGTCAGTATTAGGTCCTCTCTTGTTTAACATCTTTATTAATGACCTGGTAGAGGGTTTACAAAGCAGGGTGTCTATATTTGCAGATGATACTAAACTTTGTAGGGTAATCAATAATGAGGAGGATAGTAGAATATTGCAAGGGGATCTAAGGAAACTGGAAGCATGGGCGGAGACTTGGCAAATGAAGTTTAATGTTGACAAATGTAAAGTAATGCACTTTGGGCGACGTAATAAAATGTATGACTATGTACTAAATAGTAAATTACTGGGTAAGACTGTCAATGAAAAAGACTTAGGGATTTTGGTGGACAGCAAGCTTACCTTTAATGACCAGTGTCAGGCAGCTGCTGCCAAGGCAAATAAAATTATGGGATGCATCAAAAGAGGTCTAGATTCTCATGACAAGGACATAGTTATGCCTCTATACAAATCACTGGTACGGCCACACTTAGAATATTGTGCACAATTTTGGGCCCCGATATACAAGAAAGACATACGTGAACTTGAAAAAGTGCAAAGACGGGCAACCAAAATGATTAGGGGAATGGGTGGACTGGAGTACAACGATAGATTAACAAACTTGGGGTTATTCAGCTTAGAGAAAAGACGTCTACGGGGAGATCTAATAACAATGTACAAATACATGAAGGGACAATACAAAGAACTTTCTAAGGATCTTTTTACTCCTAGGCCAGTGACAGTGACAAGAGGACATCCACTACGTATGGAGGAGAGAAGGTTTCACCAGAAACATAGAAGGGGATTCTTCACAGTAAGAACAGCGAGGCTCTGGAAGTCTCTGCCCCAGGAAGTGGTGATGGCGGATTCACTGAACAAGTTCAAAGTGGGCCTGGATGCCTTTCTTGAAGAGAAAAATATAATGGGTTATGGTCTCTAGATTTTAAGGACACGTTGATCCAGGGTTTTATACTGACTGCCAGATTTGGAGTCGGGAAGGAATTTTTTCCTCTGAAATAGGGCAATTGGCATGAGCCTCATGGGGGTTTTTGCCTTCCCCTGGATCAACACTGTAGGGGATTGTAGGGCTATAGGTTGGACTTGATGGACTCATGTCTTTATCCAACTTCATCTACTATGTAACTATGAATGGCAGGTATGGAAAGCGGCGGGTTCAGGCCTGAAGCGGAGAACTTGCTGCATCACCATAACAGTTGAAACTCTAACGTTCCAACGGTGTGACTGAATGAGTGGACTGTCGCTCATCCACTAGAGGGAGACAAAGGCCACCTGGAATGCTTTGCTTACACTGTGGCAGCGGCGGCAGCAGCGTGCCTCTCTGCCAGCAACCCGGTTGCGATAGTCTAACCATCTGAGTGTACTGCACAGGTACGCAGCATCGAGCAACAAACTAGCAAGCGAGAGGAAGCAAGGAACGAGCACTGTCTTTCAACCAGAGAAAATCAGGGGAAAGCGCGAACGCAGTCCCCCACTACCACAAATTATGCAGTCGAGTTTCCCGCATTTGGGGAAATCGCAGGGGTCAGCACACCCGGAGTGCAATGGATGAGCCTCACCCTGGGAGAACCACCTTCATGATCATGGTATCTCCCCTGCCAGGTAAGTATGAGTTATTCACCGACTGCTAGGCCAGCGCCCCTCCCCCGCAGCCCTGCCGCATTGGGGAGGCATTGGCCCTTGGCCAACAGAGGTCCGCATGGTGCAATGCCACACCGCATGCGTTTTCCTCGGTAGGCGGCCGTAGCACAGGCTGCGCTCCATTCCTCGCCCCGACACCCCGCTGCCTGCATTCAAATGTTCCCGGCTAGGCATTTCCAAGATGCAGTGCAGCAAGGGCATTAGCATAAAACGAAAGGGGAGGGGGCGAATGGGTGGCGGCTTCCAGAAACCGAGCTCCGGCTGGGCAGCAGAGTCAGGCACGAGGCAGCTGCGTGCCTTTGGTTTACTTAAGCCGGGATGGCTCATTAGAATTAGAAGAGAAGATGGCTAGACGGTTGGAGGAGTGTTTAAACTAGGTACTGGGGGGAGAGGGTAACATGTAGAGGGCAAGATAGTGTAGAAATGGAAAGAGGGCTAGATACTGAAACTGGGGGTGGAGCAGGGGGTCGGGTTAGAGCAGTCAGTAGGCAGTGGAAGAGTAGGGAAGATAAATCTATGAAATGTATGCATACGAATGCCCGAAGTCTTACTAACAAGATGGAGGAACTAGAAGTGATGATGTTGGAAGACAATTATGACATGGTGGGGGGTAAGTGAGACATGGCTGGACTCTAGCTATGACTGGGCTGTAAATAAACAAGGGTACAGTATGTTTAGAAAGGAGCGTACAAATAAGAAAGGGGGAGGGGTTTGCTTATACGTAAAAAACGGCCTTAAGCCAGTCCTGCGTGAGGACATCTGGGAGGAAAATGATTATGTGGAGTCCTTATGGGTGGAGATTACGGGAGGAACAAAAAATAATAAAATACTGATAGGGGTTTGTTATAAATCTCCAAATATAATGGAAGAAGCTGAAAATGTACTAATAAAACAAATAGATGAGGCCGCAAAGCAGAATAAAGTCATTATTATGGGGGATTTCAACTACCCAGATATCAACTGGGAGGCAGAAACCTGCAGATCCAACAAAGGGAGCAGGTTCTTGTCAGTAATAAAAGACAATTACCTATCGCAACTAGTGCAGGACCCAACAAGAGGCCAGGCCCTTTTAGACCTAATTTTAACAAATGAACCTGACACACTATCAAAAGTGGAGGTTGGGGGACATCTGGGTAATAGTGACCATAACAGAATAAGTTTTCTTGTACACATTAAGAAGACGTTCATTAGAGGGGGTACAAAAACACTAAACTTCAGGAAGGCAAATTTTAACCAGCTGAGAGAGGAGCCTAGCAGCATAAACTGGGACAATGTCCTCAACGTGACGGGAACACAAACTAAATGGGACATCTTCAAAAATATACTAAATAAGAGCACTAGAAAACACATACCCTATGGGAATAAGCGGGCTAGAAATCATAGAAAACCAATATGGCTAACTAAAACAGTACAGAATGCAATGAGGGATAAAAAGGAAGCATTTAAAGTACTAAAACAAGAGAGTAGCGACACAGCATTAAAAAACTATAACAGAGAAAAATAAATTGTGCAAAAAACAAATAAAGGAGGCGAAGATTGAGGCTGAGAGAAAAATTGCCAAGGAAAGTAAAAGTAATCCAAAATTATTCTTCAATTACATAAATAATAAGAGAATAAAAACTGACAATGTCGGCACTCTCAAAAATAATCTGGGTGTAATGGTGGAGGAGGATGAGGAAAGAGCACAAGTATTAAATGCCTTCTTCTCTACAGTGTTTACACAAGAATATCCATTGGCCGGCAACATGATTAGGGGTAATGTTAACTCTCAATTAAATGTCACCTGCTTAACCCAGGAAGAAGTGCAGCGCCGCCTGCAAAACACTAAAATAGAGAAATCGCCCGGTCCAGATGGTATACACCCCCGAGTTCTGAGGGAATTAAGCATGGTCATAGATAGACCCTTGTATCTAATATTTAAGGATTCAGTAATGACTGGGTCTGTTCCACAGGATTGGCGAATAGCAAATGTGGTGCCAATTTTCAAAAAGGGGTGTAAAAGGGAACCTGGAAACTATAGGCCAGTAAGTTTAACTTCTGTGGTGGGAAAGATATTTGAGGGCTTTCTAAGAGATGCTATCCTGGGGTATCTCAATGTAAATAATCTTATAACACCCAATCAGCATGGGTTTATGAGGAATCGGTCCTGTCAGACTAATCTGATCAGCTTCTATGAGGAGGTCAGTTCAAGACTGGACATGGCTAATGCAGTAGACGTGGTGTACCTGGACTTTTCAAAGGCTTTTGATACTGTTCCAGATAAACGGTTGGGATGCAAAATGAGATTGTTGGGACTGGGGGGAAACATATGCATTTGGGTTAGCAACTGGCTCACTGATAGGAAACAGAGGGTACTTGTTAATGGTAAATATTCAGACGGGGCCACAGTCACCAGTGGGGTGCCGCAGGGGTCAGTATTAGGTCCTCTCTTGTTTAACATCTTTATTAATGACCTGGTAGAGGGTTTACAAAGCAGGGTGTCTATATTTGCAGATGATACTAAACTTTGTAGGGTAATCAATAATGAGGAGGATAGTAGAATATTACAAGGGGATCTAAGGAAACTGGAAGCATGGGCGGAGACTTGGCAAATGAAGTTTAATGTTGACAAATGTAAAGTAATGCACTTTGGGCGACGTAATAAAATGTATGACTATGTACTAAATAGTAAATTACTGGGTAAGACTGTCAATGAAAAAGACTTAGGGATTTTGGTGGACAGCAAGCTTACCTTTAATGACCAGTGTCAGGCAGCTGCTGCCAAGGCAAATAAAATTATGGGATGCATCAAAAGAGGTCTAGATTCTCATGACAAGGACATAGTTATGCCTCTATACAAATCACTGGTACGGCCACACTTAGAATATTGTGCACAATTTTGGGCCCCGATATACAAGAAAGACATACGTGAACTTGAAAAAGTGCAAAGACGGGCAACCAAAATGATTAGGGGAATGGGTGGACTGGAGTACAACGATAGATTAACAAACTTGGGGTTATTCAGCTTAGAGAAAAGACGTCTACGGGGAGATCTAATAACAATGTACAAATACATGAAGGGACAATACAAAGAACTTTCTAAGGATCTTTTTACTCCTAGGCCAGTGACAGTGACAAGAGGACATCCACTACGTATGGAGGAGAGAAGGTTTCACCAGAAACATAGAAGGGGATTCTTCACAGTAAGAACAGCGAGGCTCTGGAAGTCTCTGCCCCAGGAAGTGGTGATGGCGGATTCACTGAACAAGTTCAAAGTGGGCCTGGATGCCTTTCTTGAAGAGAAAAATATAATGGGTTATGGTCTCTAGATTTTAAGGACACGTTGATCCAGGGTTTTATACTGACTGCCAGATTTGGAGTCGGGAAGGAATTTTTTCCTCTGAAATAGGGCAATTGGCATGAGCCTCATGGGGGGTTTTGCCTTCCCCTGGATCAACACTGTAGGGGATTGTAGGGCTATAGGTTGGACTTGATGGACTCATGTCTTTATCCAACTTCATCTACTATGTAACTATGAATGGCAGGTATGGAAAGCGGCGGGTTCAGGCCTGAAGCGGAGAACTTGCTGCATCACCATAACAGTTGAAACTCTAACGTTCCAACGGTGTGACTGAATGAGTGGACTGTCGCTCATCCACTAGAGGGAGACAAAGGCCACCTGGAATGCTTTGCTTACACTGTGGCAGCGGCGGCAGCAGCAGCGTGCCTCTCTGCCAGCAACCCGGTTGCGATAGTCTAACCATCTGAGTGTACTGCACAGGTACGCAGCATCGAGCAACAAACTAGCAAGCGAGAGGAAGCAAGGAACGAGCACTGTCTTTCAACCAGAGAAAATCAGGGGAAAGCGCGAACGCAGTCCCCCACTACCACATATTATGCAGTCGAGTTTCCCGCATTTGGGGAAATCGCAGGGGTCAGCACACCCGGAGTGCAATGGATGAGCCTCACCCTGGGAGAACCACCTTCATGATCATGGTATCTCCCCTGCCAGGTAAGTATGAGTTATTCACCGACTGCTAGGCCAGCGCCCCTCCCCCGCAGCTCTGCCGCATTGGGGAGGCATTGGCCCTTGGCCAACAGAGGTCCGCATGGTGCAATGCCACACCGCATGCATTTTCCTCGGTAGGCGGCCGTAGCACAGGCTGCGCTCCATTCCTCGCCCCGACACCCCGCTGCCTGCATTCAAATGTTCCCGGCTAGGCATTTCCAAGATGCAGTGCAGCAAGGGCATTAGCATAAAACGAAAGGGGAGGGGGCGAATGGGTGGCGGCTTCCAGAAACCGAGCTCCGGCTGGGCAGCAGAGTCAGGCACGAGGCAGCTGCGTGCCTTTGGTTTACTTAAGCCGGGATGGCTCATTAGAATTAGAAGAGAAGATGGCTAGACGGTTGGAGGAGTGTTTAAACTAGGTACTGGGGGGAGAGGGTAACATGTAGAGGGCAAGATAGTGTAGAAATGGAAAGAGGGCTAGATACTGAAACTGGGGGTGGAGCAGGGGGTCGGGTTAGAGCAGTCAGTAGGCAGTGGAAGAGTAGGGAAGATAAATCTATGAAATGTATGCATACGAATGCCCGAAGTCTTACTAACAAGATGGAGGAACTAGAAGTGATGATGTTGGAAGACAATTATGACATGGTGGGGGGTAAGTGAGACATGGCTGGACTCTAGCTATGACTGGGCTGTAAATAAACAAGGGTACAGTATGTTTAGAAAGGAGCGTACAAATAAGAAAGGGGGAGGGGTTTGCTTATACGTAAAAAACGGCCTTAAGCCAGTCCTGCGTGAGGACATCTGGGAGGAAAATGATTATGTGGAGTCCTTATGGGTGGAGATTACGGGAGGAACAAAAAATAATAAAATACTGATAGGGGTTTGTTATAAATCTCCAAATATAATGGAAGAAGCTGAAAATGTACTAATAAAACAAATAGATGAGGCCGCAAAGCAGAATAAAGTCATTATTATGGGGGATTTCAACTACCCAGATATCAACTGGGAGGCAGAAACCTGCAGATCCAACAAAGGGAGCAGGTTCTTGTCAGTAATAAAAGACAATTACCTATCGCAACTAGTGCAGGACCCAACAAGAGGCCAGGCCCTTTTAGACCTAATTTTAACAAATGAACCTGACACACTATCAAAAGTGGAGGTTGGGGGACATCTGGGTAATAGTGACCATAACAGAATAAGTTTTCTTGTACACATTAAGAAGACGTTCATTAGAGGGGGTACAAAAACACTAAACTTCAGGAAGGCAAATTTTAACCAGCTGAGAGAGGAGCCTAGCAGCATAAACTGGGACAATGTCCTCAACGTGACGGGAACACAAACTAAATGGGACATCTTCAAAAATATACTAAATAAGAGCACTAGAAAACACATACCCTATGGGAATAAGCGGGCTAGAAATCATAGAAAACCAATATGGCTAACTAAAACAGTACAGAATGCAATGAGGGATAAAAAGGAAGCATTTAAAGTACTAAAACAAGAGAGTAGCGACACAGCATTAAAAAACTATAACAGAGAAAAATAAATTGTGCAAAAAACAAATAAAGGAGGCGAAGATTGAGGCTGAGAGAAAAATTGCCAAGGAAAGTAAAAGTAATCCAAAATTATTCTTCAATTACATAAATAATAAGAGAATAAAAACTGACAATGTCGGCACTCTCAAAAATAATCTGGGTGTAATGGTGGAGGAGGATGAGGAAAGAGCACAAGTATTAAATGCCTTCTTCTCTACAGTGTTTACACAAGAATATCCATTGGCCGGCAACATGATTAGGGGTAATGTTAACTCTCAATTAAATGTCACCTGCTTAACCCAGGAAGAAGTGCAGCGCCGCCTGCAAAACACTAAAATAGAGAAATCGCCCGGTCCAGATGGTATACACCCCCGAGTTCTGAGGGAATTAAGCATGGTCATAGATAGACCCTTGTATCTAATATTTAAGGATTCAGTAATGACTGGGTCTGTTCCACAGGATTGGCGAATAGCAAATGTGGTGCCAATTTTCAAAAAGGGGTGTAAAAGGGAACCTGGAAACTATAGGCCAGTAAGTTTAACTTCTGTGGTGGGAAAGATATTTGAGGGCTTTCTAAGAGATGCTATCCTGGGGTATCTCAATGTAAATAATCTTATAACACCCAATCAGCATGGGTTTATGAGGAATCGGTCCTGTCAGACTAATCTGATCAGCTTCTATGAGGAGGTCAGTTCAAGACTGGACATGGCTAATGCAGTAGACGTGGTGTACCTGGACTTTTCAAAGGCTTTTGATACTGTTCCAGATAAACGGTTGGGATGCAAAATGAGATTGTTGGGACTGGGGGGAAACATATGCATTTGGGTTAGCAACTGGCTCACTGATAGGAAACAGAGGGTACTTGTTAATGGTAAATATTCAGACGGGGCCACAGTCACCAGTGGGGTGCCGCAGGGGTCAGTATTAGGTCCTCTCTTGTTTAACATCTTTATTAATGACCTGGTAGAGGGTTTACAAAGCAGGGTGTCTATATTTGCAGATGATACTAAACTTTGTAGGGTAATCAATAATGAGGAGGATAGTAGAATATTACAAGGGGATCTAAGGAAACTGGAAGCATGGGCGGAGACTTGGCAAATGAAGTTTAATGTTGACAAATGTAAAGTAATGCACTTTGGGCGACGTAATAAAATGTATGACTATGTACTAAATAGTAAATTACTGGGTAAGACTGTCAATGAAAAAGACTTAGGGATTTTGGTGGACAGCAAGCTTACCTTTAATGACCAGTGTCAGGCAGCTGCTGCCAAGGCAAATAAAATTATGGGATGCATCAAAAGAGGTCTAGATTCTCATGACAAGGACATAGTTATGCCTCTATACAAATCACTGGTACGGCCACACTTAGAATATTGTGCACAATTTTGGGCCCCGATATACAAGAAAGACATACGTGAACTTGAAAAAGTGCAAAGACGGGCAACCAAAATGATTAGGGGAATGGGTGGACTGGAGTACAACGATAGATTAACAAACTTGGGGTTATTCAGCTTAGAGAAAAGACGTCTACGGGGAGATCTAATAACAATGTACAAATACATGAAGGGACAATACAAAGAACTTTCTAAGGATCTTTTTACTCCTAGGCCAGTGACAGTGACAAGAGGACATCCACTACGTATGGAGGAGAGAAGGTTTCACCAGAAACATAGAAGGGGATTCTTCACAGTAAGAACAGCGAGGCTCTGGAAGTCTCTGCCCCAGGAAGTGGTGATGGCGGATTCACTGAACAAGTTCAAAGTGGGCCTGGATGCCTTTCTTGAAGAGAAAAATATAATGGGTTATGGTCTCTAGATTTTAAGGACACGTTGATCCAGGGTTTTATACTGACTGCCAGATTTGGAGTCGGGAAGGAATTTTTTCCTCTGAAATAGGGCAATTGGCATGAGCCTCATGGGGGTTTTTGCCTTCCCCTGGATCAACACTGTAGGGGATTGTAGGGCTATAGGTTGGACTTGATGGACTCATGTCTTTATCCAACTTCATCTACTATGTAACTATGAATGGCAGGTATGGAAAGCGGCGGGTTCAGGCCTGAAGCGGAGAACTTGCTGCATCACCATAACAGTTGAAACTCTAACGTTCCAACGGTGTGACTGAATGAGTGGACTGTCGCTCATCCACTAGAGGGAGACAAAGGCCACCTGGAATGCTTTGCTTACACTGTGGCAGCGGCGGCAGCAGCAGCAGCGTGCCTCTCTGCCAGCAACCCGGTTGCGATAGTCTAACCATCTGAGTGTACTGCACAGGTACGCAGCATCGAGCAACAAACTAGCAAGCGAGAGGAAGCAAGGAACGAGCACTGTCTTTCAACCAGAGAAAATCAGGGGAAAGCGCGAACGCAGTCCCCCACTACCACAAATTATGCAGTCGAGTTTCCCGCATTTGGGGAAATCGCAGGGGTCAGCACACCCGGAGTGCAAGGGATGAGCCTCACCCTGGGAGAACCACCTTCATGATCATGGTATCTCCCCTGCCAGGTAAGTATGAGTTATTCACCGACTGCTAGGCCAGCGCCCCTCCCCCGCAGCCCTGCCGCATTGGGGAGGCATTGGCCCTTGGCCAACAGAGGTCCGCATGGTGCAATGCCACACCGCATGCGTTTTCCTCGGTAGGCGGCCGTAGCACAGGCTGCGCTCCATTCCTCGCCCCGACACCCCGCTGCCTGCATTCAAATGTTCCCGGCTAGGCATTTCCAAGATGCAGTGCAGCAAGGGCATTAGCATAAAACGAAAGGGGAGGGGGCGAATGGGTGGCGGCTTCCAGAAACCGAGCTCCGGCTGGGCAGCAGAGTCAGGCACGAGGCAGCTGCGTGCCTTTGGTTTACTTAAGCCGGGATGGCTCATTAGAATTAGAAGAGAAGATGGCTAGACGGTTGGAGGAGTGTTTAAACTAGGTACTGGGGGGAGAGGGTAACATGTAGAGGGCAAGATAGTGTAGAAATGGAAAGAGGGCTAGATACTGAAACTGGGGGTGGAGCAGGGGGTCGGGTTAGAGCAGTCAGTAGGCAGTGGAAGAGTAGGGAAGATAAATCTATGAAATGTATGCATACGAATGCCCGAAGTCTTACTAACAAGATGGAGGAACTAGAAGTGATGATGTTGGAAGACAATTATGACATGGTGGGGGGTAAGTGAGACATGGCTGGACTCTAGCTATGACTGGGCTGTAAATAAACAAGGGTACAGTATGTTTAGAAAGGAGCGTACAAATAAGAAAGGGGGAGGGGTTTGCTTATACGTAAAAAACGGCCTTAAGCCAGTCCTGCGTGAGGACATCTGGGAGGAAAATGATTATGTGGAGTCCTTATGGGTGGAGATTACGGGAGGAACAAAAAATAATAAAATACTGATAGGGGTTTGTTATAAATCTCCAAATATAATGGAAGAAGCTGAAAATGTACTAATAAAACAAATAGATGAGGCCGCAAAGCAGAATAAAGTCATTATTATGGGGGATTTCAACTACCCAGATATCAACTGGGAGGCAGAAACCTGCAGATCCAACAAAGGGAGCAGGTTCTTGTCAGTAATAAAAGACAATTACCTATCGCAACTAGTGCAGGACCCAACAAGAGGCCAGGCCCTTTTAGACCTAATTTTAACAAATGAACCTGACACACTATCAAAAGTGGAGGTTGGGGGACATCTGGGTAATAGTGACCATAACAGAATAAGTTTTCTTGTACACATTAAGAAGACGTTCATTAGAGGGGGTACAAAAACACTAAACTTCAGGAAGGCAAATTTTAACCAGCTGAGAGAGGAGCCTAGCAGCATAAACTGGGACAATGTCCTCAACGTGACGGGAACACAAACTAAATGGGACATCTTCAAAAATATACTAAATAAGAGCACTAGAAAACACATACCCTATGGGAATAAGCGGGCTAGAAATCATAGAAAACCAATATGGCTAACTAAAACAGTACAGAATGCAATGAGGGATAAAAAGGAAGCATTTAAAGTACTAAAACAAGAGAGTAGCGACACAGCATTAAAAAACTATAACAGAGAAAAATAAATTGTGCAAAAAACAAATAAAGGAGGCGAAGATTGAGGCTGAGAGAAAAATTGCCAAGGAAAGTAAAAGTAATCCAAAATTATTCTTCAATTACATAAATAATAAGAGAATAAAAACTGACAATGTCGGCACTCTCAAAAATAATCTGGGTGTAATGGTGGAGGAGGATGAGGAAAGAGCACAAGTATTAAATGCCTTCTTCTCTACAGTGTTTACACAAGAATATCCATTGGCCGGCAACATGATTAGGGGTAATGTTAACTCTCAATTAAATGTCACCTGCTTAACCCAGGAAGAAGTGCAGCGCCGCCTGCAAAACACTAAAATAGAGAAATCGCCCGGTCCAGATGGTATACACCCCCGAGTTCTGAGGGAATTAAGCATGGTCATAGATAGACCCTTGTATCTAATATTTAAGGATTCAGTAATGACTGGGTCTGTTCCACAGGATTGGCGAATAGCAAATGTGGTGCCAATTTTCAAAAAGGGGTGTAAAAGGGAACCTGGAAACTATAGGCCAGTAAGTTTAACTTCTGTGGTGGGAAAGATATTTGAGGGCTTTCTAAGAGATGCTATCCTGGGGTATCTCAATGTAAATAATCTTATAACACCCAATCAGCATGGGTTTATGAGGAATCGGTCCTGTCAGACTAATCTGATCAGCTTCTATGAGGAGGTCAGTTCAAGACTGGACATGGCTAATGCAGTAGACGTGGTGTACCTGGACTTTTCAAAGGCTTTTGATACTGTTCCAGATAAACGGTTGGGATGCAAAATGAGATTGTTGGGACTGGGGGGAAACATATGCATTTGGGTTAGCAACTGGCTCACTGATAGGAAACAGAGGGTACTTGTTAATGGTAAATATTCAGACGGGGCCACAGTCACCAGTGGGGTGCCGCAGGGGTCAGTATTAGGTCCTCTCTTGTTTAACATCTTTATTAATGACCTGGTAGAGGGTTTACAAAGCAGGGTGTCTATATTTGCAGATGATACTAAACTTTGTAGGGTAATCAATAATGAGGAGGATAGTAGAATATTGCAAGGGGATCTAAGGAAACTGGAAGCATGGGCGGAGACTTGGCAAATGAAGTTTAATGTTGACAAATGTAAAGTAATGCACTTTGGGCGACGTAATAAAATGTATGACTATGTACTAAATAGTAAATTACTGGGTAAGACTGTCAATGAAAAAGACTTAGGGATTTTGGTGGACAGCAAGCTTACCTTTAATGACCAGTGTCAGGCAGCTGCTGCCAAGGCAAATAAAATTATGGGATGCATCAAAAGAGGTCTAGATTCTCATGACAAGGACATAGTTATGCCTCTATACAAATCACTGGTACGGCCACACTTAGAATATTGTGCACAATTTTGGGCCCCGATATACAAGAAAGACATACGTGAACTTGAAAAAGTGCAAAGACGGGCAACCAAAATGATTAGGGGAATGGGTGGACTGGAGTACAACGATAGATTAACAAACTTGGGGTTATTCAGCTTAGAGAAAAGACGTCTACGGGGAGATCTAATAACAATGTACAAATACATGAAGGGACAATACAAAGAACTTTCTAAGGATCTTTTTACTCCTAGGCCAGTGACAGTGACAAGAGGACATCCACTACGTATGGAGGAGAGAAGGTTTCACCAGAAACATAGACGGGGATTCTTCACAGTAAGAACAGCGAGGCTCTGGAAGTCTCTGCCCCAGGAAGTGGTGATGGCGGATTCACTGAACAAGTTCAAAGTGGGCCTGGATGCCTTTCTTGAAGAGAAAAATATAATGGGTTATGGTCTCTAGATTTTAAGGACACGTTGATCCAGGGTTTTATACTGACTGCCAGATTTGGAGTCGGGAAGGAATTTTTTCCTCTGAAATAGGGCAATTGGCATGAGCCTCATGGGGGTTTTTGCCTTCCCCTGGATCAACACTGTAGGGGATTGTATGGCTATAGGTTGGACTTGATGGACTCATGTCTTTATCCAACTTCATCTACTATGTAACTATGAATGGCAGGTATGGAAAGCGGCGGGTTCAGGCCTGAAGCGGAGAACTTGCTGCATCACCATAACAGTTGAAACTCTAACGTTCCAACGGTGTGACTGAATGAGTGGACTGTCGCTCATCCACTAGAGGGAGACAAAGGCCACCTGGAATGCTTTGCTTACACTGTGGCAGCGGCGGCAGCAGCAGCAGCGTGCCTCTCTGCCAGCAACCCGGTTGCGATAGTCTAACCATCTGAGTGTACTGCACAGGTACGCAGCATCGAGCAACAAACTAGCAAGCGAGAGGAAGCAAGGAACGAGCACTGTCTTTCAACCAGAGAAAATCAGGGGAAAGCGCGAACGCAGTCCCCCACTACCACAAATTATGCAGTCGAGTTTCCCGCATTTGGGGAAATCGCAGGGGTCAGCACACCCGGAGTGCAATGGATGAGCCTCACCCTGGGAGAACCACCTTCATGATCATGGTATCTCCCCTGCCAGGTAAGTATGAGTTATTCACCGACTGCTAGGCCAGCGCCCCTCCCCCGCAGCCCTGCCGCATTGGGGAGGCATTGGCCCTTGGCCAACAGAGGTCCGCATGGTGCAATGCCACACCGCATGCGTTTTCCTCGGTAGGCGGCCGTAGCACAGGCTGCGCTCCATTCCTCGCCCCGACACCCCGCTGCCTGCATTCAAATGTTCCCGGCTAGGCATTTCCAAGATGCAGTGCAGCAAGGGCATTAGCATAAAACGAAAGGGGAGGGGGCGAATGGGTGGCGGCTTCCAGAAACCGAGCTCCGGCTGGGCAGCAGAGTCAGGCACGAGGCAGCTGCGTGCCTTTGGTTTACTTAAGCCGGGATGGCTCATTAGAATTAGAAGAGAAGATGGCTAGACGGTTGGAGGAGTGTTTAAACTAGGTACTGGGGGGAGAGGGTAACATGTAGAGGGCAAGATAGTGTAGAAATGGAAAGAGGGCTAGATACTGAAACTGGGGGTGGAGCAGGGGGTCGGGTTAGAGCAGTCAGTAGGCAGTGGAAGAGTAGGGAAGATAAATCTATGAAATGTATGCATACGAATGCCCGAAGTCTTACTAACAAGATGGAGGAACTAGAAGTGATGATGTTGGAAGACAATTATGACATGGTGGGGGGTAAGTGAGACATGGCTGGACTCTAGCTATGACTGGGCTGTAAATAAACAAGGGTACAGTATGTTTAGAAAGGAGCGTACAAATAAGAAAGGGGGAGGGGTTTGCTTATACGTAAAAAACGGCCTTAAGCCAGTCCTGCGTGAGGACATCTGGGAGGAAAATGATTATGTGGAGTCCTTATGGGTGGAGATTACGGGAGGAACAAAAAATAATAAAATACTGATAGGGGTTTGTTATAAATCTCCAAATATAATGGAAGAAGCTGAAAATGTACTAATAAAACAAATAGATGAGGCCGCAAAGCAGAATAAAGTCATTATTATGGGGGATTTCAACTACCCAGATATCAACTGGGAGGCAGAAACCTGCAGATCCAACAAAGGGAGCAGGTTCTTGTCAGTAATAAAAGACAATTACCTATCGCAACTAGTGCAGGACCCAACAAGAGGCCAGGCCCTTTTAGACCTAATTTTAACAAATGAACCTGACACACTATCAAAAGTGGAGGTTGGGGGACATCTGGGTAATAGTGACCATAACAGAATAAGTTTTCTTGTACACATTAAGAAGACGTTCATTAGAGGGGGTACAAAAACACTAAACTTCAGGAAGGCAAATTTTAACCAGCTGAGAGAGGAGCCTAGCAGCATAAACTGGGACAATGTCCTCAACGTGACGGGAACACAAACTAAATGGGACATCTTCAAAAATATACTAAATAAGAGCACTAGAAAACACATACCCTATGGGAATAAGCGGGCTAGAAATCATAGAAAACCAATATGGCTAACTAAAACAGTACAGAATGCAATGAGGGATAAAAAGGAAGCATTTAAAGTACTAAAACAAGAGAGTAGCGACACAGCATTAAAAAACTATAACAGAGAAAAATAAATTGTGCAAAAAACAAATAAAGGAGGCGAAGATTGAGGCTGAGAGAAAAATTGCCAAGGAAAGTAAAAGTAATCCAAAATTATTCTTCAATTACATAAATAATAAGAGAATAAAAACTGACAATGTCGGCACTCTCAAAAATAATCTGGGTGTAATGGTGGAGGAGGATGAGGAAAGAGCACAAGTATTAAATGCCTTCTTCTCTACAGTGTTTACACAAGAATATCCATTGGCCGGCAACATGATTAGGGGTAATGTTAACTCTCAATTAAATGTCACCTGCTTAACCCAGGAAGAAGTGCAGCGCCGCCTGCAAAACACTAAAATAGAGAAATCGCCCGGTCCAGATGGTATACACCCCCGAGTTCTGAGGGAATTAAGCATGGTCATAGATAGACCCTTGTATCTAATATTTAAGGATTCAGTAATGACTGGGTCTGTTCCACAGGATTGGCGAATAGCAAATGTGGTGCCAATTTTCAAAAAGGGGTGTAAAAGGGAACCTGGAAACTATAGGCCAGTAAGTTTAACTTCTGTGGTGGGAAAGATATTTGAGGGCTTTCTAAGAGATGCTATCCTGGGGTATCTCAATGTAAATAATCTTATAACACCCAATCAGCATGGGTTTATGAGGAATCGGTCCTGTCAGACTAATCTGATCAGCTTCTATGAGGAGGTCAGTTCAAGACTGGACATGGCTAATGCAGTAGACGTGGTGTACCTGGACTTTTCAAAGGCTTTTGATACTGTTCCAGATAAACGGTTGGGATGCAAAATGAGATTGTTGGGACTGGGGGGAAACATATGCATTTGGGTTAGCAACTGGCTCACTGATAGGAAACAGAGGGTACTTGTTAATGGTAAATATTCAGACGGGGCCACAGTCACCAGTGGGGTGCCGCAGGGGTCAGTATTAGGTCCTCTCTTGTTTAACATCTTTATTAATGACCTGGTAGAGGGTTTACAAAGCAGGGTGTCTATATTTGCAGATGATACTAAACTTTGTAGGGTAATCAATAATGAGGAGGATAGTAGAATATTACAAGGGAATCTAAGGAAACTGGAAGCATGGGCGGAGACTTGGCAAATGAAGTTTAATGTTGACAAATGTAAAGTAATGCACTTTGGGCGACGTAATAAAATGTATGACTATGTACTAAATAGTAAATTACTGGGTAAGACTGTCAATGAAAAAGACTTAGGGATTTTGGTGGACAGCAAGCTTACCTTTAATGACCAGTGTCAGGCAGCTGCTGCCAAGGCAAATAAAATTATGGGATGCATCAAAAGAGGTCTAGATTCTCATGACAAGGACATAGTTATGCCTCTATACAAATCACTGGTACGGCCACACTTAGAATATTGTGCACAATTTTGGGCCCCGATATACAAGAAAGACATACGTGAACTTGAAAAAGTGCAAAGACGGGCAACCAAAATGATTAGGGGAATGGGTGGACTGGAGTACAACGATAGATTAACAAACTTGGGGTTATTCAGCTTAGAGAAAAGACGTCTACGGGGAGATCTAATAACAATGTACAAATACATGAAGGGACAATACAAAGAACTTTCTAAGGATCTTTTTACTCCTAGGCCAGTGACAGTGACAAGAGGACATCCACTACGTATGGAGGAGAGAAGGTTTCACCAGAAACATAGAAGGGGATTCTTCACAGTAAGAACAGCGAGGCTCTGGAAGTCTCTGCCCCAGGAAGTGGTGATGGCGGATTCACTGAACAAGTTCAAAGTGGGCCTGGATGCCTTTCTTGAAGAGAAAAATATAATGGGTTATGGTCTCTAGATTTTAAGGACACGTTGATCCAGGGTTTTATACTGACTGCCAGATTTGGAGTCGGGAAGGAATTTTTTCCTCTGAAATAGGGCAATTGGCATGAGCCTCATGGGGGTTTTTGCCTTCCCCTGGATCAACACTGTAGGGGATTGTAGGGCTATAGGTTGGACTTGATGGACTCATGTCTTTATCCAACTTCATCTACTATGTAACTATGAATGGCAGGTATGGAAAGCGGCGGGTTCAGGCCTGAAGCGGAGAACTTGCTGCATCACCATAACAGTTGAAACTCTAACGTTCCAACGGTGTGACTGAATGAGTGGACTGTCGCTCATCCACTAGAGGGAGACAAAGGCCACCTGGAATGCTTTGCTTACACTGTGGCAGCGGCGGCAGCAGCAGCAGCGTGCCTCTCTGCCAGCAACCCGGTTGCGATAGTCTAACCATCTGAGTGTACTGCACAGGTACGCAGCATCGAGCAACAAACTAGCAAGCGAGAGGAAGCAAGGAACGAGCACTGTCTTTCAACCAGAGAAAATCAGGGGAAAGCGCGAACGCAGTCCCCCACTACCACAAATTATGCAGTCGAGTTTCCCGCATTTGGGGAAATCGCAGGGGTCAGCACACCCGGAGTGCAATGGATGAGCCTCACCCTGGGAGAACCACCTTCATGATCATGGTATCTCCCCTGCCAGGTAAGTATGAGTTATTCACCGACTGCTAGGCCAGCGCCCCTCCCCCGCAGCCCTGCCGCATTGGGGAGGCATTGGCCCTTGGCCAACAGAGGTCCGCATGGTGCAATGCCACACCGCATGCGTTTTCCTCGGTAGGCGGCCGTAGCACAGGCTGCGCTCCATTCCTCGCCCCGACACCCCGCTGCCTGCATTCAAATGTTCCCGGCTAGGCATTTCCAAGATGCAGTGCAGCAAGGGCATTAGCATAAAACGAAAGGGGAGGGGGCGAATGGGTGGCGGCTTCCAGAAACCGAGCTCCGGCTGGGCAGCAGAGTCAGGCACGAGGCAGCTGCGTGCCTTTGGTTTACTTAAGCCGGGATGGCTCATTAGAATTAGAAGAGAAGATGGCTAGACGGTTGGAGGAGTGTTTAAACTAGGTACTGGGGGGAGAGGGTAACATGTAGAGGGCAAGATAGTGTAGAAATGGAAAGAGGGCTAGATACTGAAACTGGGGGTGGAGCAGGGGGTCGGGTTAGAGCAGTCAGTAGGCAGTGGAAGAGTAGGGAAGATAAATCTATGAAATGTATGCATACGAATGCCCGAAGTCTTACTAACAAGATGGAGGAACTAGAAGTGATGATGTTGGAAGACAATTATGACATGGTGGGGGGTAAGTGAGACATGGCTGGACTCTAGCTATGACTGGGCTGTAAATAAACAAGGGTACAGTATGTTTAGAAAGGAGCGTACAAATAAGAAAGGGGGAGGGGTTTGCTTATACGTAAAAAACGGCCTTAAGCCAGTCCTGCGTGAGGACATCTGGGAGGAAAATGATTATGTGGAGTCCTTATGGGTGGAGATTACGGGAGGAACAAAAAATAATAAAATACTGATAGGGGTTTGTTATAAATCTCCAAATATAATGGAAGAAGCTGAAAATGTACTAATAAAACAAATAGATGAGGCCGCAAAGCAGAATAAAGTCATTATTATGGGGGATTTCAACTACCCAGATATCAACTGGGAGGCAGAAACCTGCAGATCCAACAAAGGGAGCAGGTTCTTGTCAGTAATAAAAGACAATTACCTATCGCAACTAGTGCAGGACCCAACAAGAGGCCAGGCCCTTTTAGACCTAATTTTAACAAATGAACCTGACACACTATCAAAAGTGGAGGTTGGGGGACATCTGGGTAATAGTGACCATAACAGAATAAGTTTTCTTGTACACATTAAGAAGACGTTCATTAGAGGGGGTACAAAAACACTAAACTTCAGGAAGGCAAATTTTAACCAGCTGAGAGAGGAGCCTAGCAGCATAAACTGGGACAATGTCCTCAACGTGACGGGAACACAAACTAAATGGGACATCTTCAAAAATATACTAAATAAGAGCACTAGAAAACACATACCCTATGGGAATAAGCGGGCTAGAAATCATAGAAAACCAATATGGCTAACTAAAACAGTACAGAATGCAATGAGGGATAAAAAGGAAGCATTTAAAGTACTAAAACAAGAGAGTAGCGACACAGCATTAAAAAACTATAACAGAGAAAAATAAATTGTGCAAAAAACAAATAAAGGAGGCGAAGATTGAGGCTGAGAGAAAAATTGCCAAGGAAAGTAAAAGTAATCCAAAATTATTCTTCAATTACATAAATAATAAGAGAATAAAAACTGACAATGTCGGCACTCTCAAAAATAATCTGGGTGTAATGGTGGAGGAGGATGAGGAAAGAGCACAAGTATTAAATGCCTTCTTCTCTACAGTGTTTACACAAGAATATCCATTGGCCGGCAACATGATTAGGGGTAATGTTAACTCTCAATTAAATGTCACCTGCTTAACCCAGGAAGAAGTGCAGCGCCGCCTGCAAAACACTAAAATAGAGAAATCGCCCGGTCCAGATGGTATACACCCCCGAGTTCTGAGGGAATTAAGCATGGTCATAGATAGACCCTTGTATCTAATATTTAAGGATTCAGTAATGACTGGGTCTGTTCCACAGGATTGGCGAATAGCAAATGTGGTGCCAATTTTCAAAAAGGGGTGTAAAAGGGAACCTGGAAACTATAGGCCAGTAAGTTTAACTTCTGTGGTGGGAAAGATATTTGAGGGCTTTCTAAGAGATGCTATCCTGGGGTATCTCAATGTAAATAATCTTATAACACCCAATCAGCATGGGTTTATGAGGAATCGGTCCTGTCAGACTAATCTGATCAGCTTCTATGAGGAGGTCAGTTCAAGACTGGACATGGCTAATGCAGTAGACGTGGTGTACCTGGACTTTTCAAAGGCTTTTGATACTGTTCCAGATAAACGGTTGGGATGCAAAATGAGATTGTTGGGACTGGGGGGAAACATATGCATTTGGGTTAGCAACTGGCTCACTGATAGGAAACAGAGGGTACTTGTTAATGGTAAATATTCAGACGGGGCCACAGTCACCAGTGGGGTGCCGCAGGGGTCAGTATTAGGTCCTCTCTTGTTTAACATCTTTATTAATGACCTGGTAGAGGGTTTACAAAGCAGGGTGTCTATATTTGCAGATGATACTAAACTTTGTAGGGTAATCAATAATGAGGAGGATAGTAGAATATTGCAAGGGGATCTAAGGAAACTGGAAGCATGGGCGGAGACTTGGCAAATGAAGTTTAATGTTGACAAATGTAAAGTAATGCACTTTGGGCGACGTAATAAAATGTATGACTATGTACTAAATAGTAAATTACTGGGTAAGACTGTCAATGAAAAAGACTTAGGGATTTTGGTGGACAGCAAGCTTACCTTTAATGACCAGTGTCAGGCAGCTGCTGCCAAGGCAAATAAAATTATGGGATGCATCAAAAGAGGTCTAGATTCTCATGACAAGGACATAGTTATGCCTCTATACAAATCACTGGTACGGCCACACTTAGAATATTGTGCACAATTTTGGGCCCCGATATACAAGAAAGACATACGTGAACTTGAAAAAGTGCAAAGACGGGCAACCAAAATGATTAGGGGAATGGGTGGACTGGAGTACAACGATAGATTAACAAACTTGGGGTTATTCAGCTTAGAGAAAAGACGTCTACGGGGAGATCTAATAACAATGTACAAATACATGAAGGGACAATACAAAGAACTTTCTAAGGATCTTTTTACTCCTAGGCCAGTGACAGTGACAAGAGGACATCCACTACGTATGGAGGAGAGAAGGTTTCACCAGAAACATAGAAGGGGATTCTTCACAGTAAGAACAGCGAGGCTCTGGAAGTCTCTGCCCCAGGAAGTGGTGATGGCGGATTCACTGAACAAGTTCAAAGTGGGCCTGGATGCCTTTCTTGAAGAGAAAAATATAATGGGTTATGGTCTCTAGATTTTAAGGACACGTTGATCCAGGGTTTTATACTGACTGCCAGATTTGGAGTCGGGAAGGAATTTTTTCCTCTGAAATAGGGCAATTGGCATGAGCCTCATGGGGGTTTTTGCCTTCCCCTGGATCAACACTGTAGGGGATTGTAGGGCTATAGGTTGGACTTGATGGACTCATGTCTTTATCCAACTTCATCTACTATGTAACTATGAATGGCAGGTATGGAAAGCGGCGGGTTCAGGCCTGAAGCGGAGAACTTGCTGCATCACCATAACAGTTGAAACTCTAACGTTCCAACGGTGTGACTGAATGAGTGGACTGTCGCTCATCCACTAGAGGGAGACAAAGGCCACCTGGAATGCTTTGCTTACACTGTGGCAGCGGCGGCAGCAGCAGCAGCGTGCCTCTCTGCCAGCAACCCGGTTGCGATAGTCTAACCATCTGAGTGTACTGCACAGGTACGCAGCATCGAGCAACAAACTAGCAAGCGAGAGGAAGCAAGGAACGAGCACTGTCTTTCAACCAGAGAAAATCAGGGGAAAGCGCGAACGCAGTCCCCCACTACCACAAATTATGCAGTCGAGTTTCCCGCATTTGGGGAAATCGCAGGGGTCAGCACACCCGGAGTGCAATGGATGAGCCTCACCCTGGGAGAACCACCTTCATGATCATGGTATCTCCCCTGCCAGGTAAGTATGAGTTATTCACCGACTGCTAGGCCAGCGCCCCTCCCCCGCAGCCCTGCCGCATTGGGGAGGCATTGGCCCTTGGCCAACAGAGGTCCGCATGGTGCAATGCCACACCGCATGCGTTTTCCTCGGTAGGCGGCCGTAGCACAGGCTGCGCTCCATTCCTCGCCCCGACACCCCGCTGCCTGCATTCAAATGTTCCCGGCTAGGCATTTCCAAGATGCAGTGCAGCAAGGGCATTAGCATAAAACGAAAGGGGAGGGGGCGAATGGGTGGCGGCTTCCAGAAACCGAGCTCCGGCTGGGCAGCAGAGTCAGGCACGAGGCAGCTGCGTGCCTTTGGTTTACTTAAGCCGGGATGGCTCATTAGAATTAGAAGAGAAGATGGCTAGACGGTTGGAGGAGTGTTTAAACTAGGTACTGGGGGGAGAGGGTAACATGTAGAGGGCAAGATAGTGTAGAAATGGAAAGAGGGCTAGATACTGAAACTGGGGGTGGAGCAGGGGGTCGGGTTAGAGCAGTCAGTAGGCAGTGGAAGAGTAGGGAAGATAAATCTATGAAATGTATGCATACGAATGCCCGAAGTCTTACTAACAAGATGGAGGAACTAGAAGTGATGATGTTGGAAGACAATTATGACATGGTGGGGGGTAAGTGAGACATGGCTGGACTCTAGCTATGACTGGGCTGTAAATAAACAAGGGTACAGTATGTTTAGAAAGGAGCGTACAAATAAGAAAGGGGGAGGGGTTTGCTTATACGTAAAAAACGGCCTTAAGCCAGTCCTGCGTGAGGACATCTGGGAGGAAAATGATTATGTGGAGTCCTTATGGGTGGAGATTACGGGAGGAACAAAAAATAATAAAATACTGATAGGGGTTTGTTATAAATCTCCAAATATAATGGAAGAAGCTGAAAATGTACTAATAAAACAAATAGATGAGGCCGCAAAGCAGAATAAAGTCATTATTATGGGGGATTTCAACTACCCAGATATCAACTGGGAGGCAGAAACCTGCAGATCCAACAAAGGGAGCAGGTTCTTGTCAGTAATAAAAGACAATTACCTATCGCAACTAGTGCAGGACCCAACAAGAGGCCAGGCCCTTTTAGACCTAATTTTAACAAATGAACCTGACACACTATCAAAAGTGGAGGTTGGGGGACATCTGGGTAATAGTGACCATAACAGAATAAGTTTTCTTGTACACATTAAGAAGACGTTCATTAGAGGGGGTACAAAAACACTAAACTTCAGGAAGGCAAATTTTAACCAGCTGAGAGAGGAGCCTAGCAGCATAAACTGGGACAATGTCCTCAACGTGACGGGAACACAAACTAAATGGGACATCTTCAAAAATATACTAAATAAGAGCACTAGAAAACACATACCCTATGGGAATAAGCGGGCTAGAAATCATAGAAAACCAATATGGCTAACTAAAACAGTACAGAATGCAATGAGGGATAAAAAGGAAGCATTTAAAGTACTAAAACAAGAGAGTAGCGACACAGCATTAAAAAACTATAACAGAGAAAAATAAATTGTGCAAAAAACAAATAAAGGAGGCGAAGATTGAGGCTGAGAGAAAAATTGCCAAGGAAAGTAAAAGTAATCCAAAATTATTCTTCAATTACATAAATAATAAGAGAATAAAAACTGACAATGTCGGCACTCTCAAAAATAATCTGGGTGTAATGGTGGAGGAGGATGAGGAAAGAGCACAAGTATTAAATGCCTTCTTCTCTACAGTGTTTACACAAGAATATCCATTGGCCGGCAACATGATTAGGGGTAATGTTAACTCTCAATTAAATGTCACCTGCTTAACCCAGGAAGAAGTGCAGCGCCGCCTGCAAAACACTAAAATAGAGAAATCGCCCGGTCCAGATGGTATACACCCCCGAGTTCTGAGGGAATTAAGCATGGTCATAGATAGACCCTTGTATCTAATATTTAAGGATTCAGTAATGACTGGGTCTGTTCCACAGGATTGGCGAATAGCAAATGTGGTGCCAATTTTCAAAAAGGGGTGTAAAAGGGAACCTGGAAACTATAGGCCAGTAAGTTTAACTTCTGTGGTGGGAAAGATATTTGAGGGCTTTCTAAGAGATGCTATCCTGGGGTATCTCAATGTAAATAATCTTATAACACCCAATCAGCATGGGTTTATGAGGAATCGGTCCTGTCAGACTAATCTGATCAGCTTCTATGAGGAGGTCAGTTCAAGACTGGACATGGCTAATGCAGTAGACGTGGTGTACCTGGACTTTTCAAAGGCTTTTGATACTGTTCCAGATAAACGGTTGGGATGCAAAATGAGATTGTTGGGACTGGGGGGAAACATATGCATTTGGGTTAGCAACTGGCTCACTGATAGGAAACAGAGGGTACTTGTTAATGGTAAATATTCAGACGGGGCCACAGTCACCAGTGGGGTGCCGCAGGGGTCAGTATTAGGTCCTCTCTTGTTTAACATCTTTATTAATGACCTGGTAGAGGGTTTACAAAGCAGGGTGTCTATATTTGCAGATGATACTAAACTTTGTAGGGTAATCAATAATGAGGAGGATAGTAGAATATTACAAGGGGATCTAAGGAAACTGGAAGCATGGGCGGAGACTTGGCAAATGAAGTTTAATGTTGACAAATGTAAAGTAATGCACTTTGGGCGACGTAATAAAATGTATGACTATGTACTAAATAGTAAATTACTGGGTAAGACTGTCAATGAAAAAGACTTAGGGATTTTGGTGGACAGCAAGCTTACCTTTAATGACCAGTGTCAGGCAGCTGCTGCCAAGGCAAATAAAATTATGGGATGCATCAAAAGAGGTCTAGATTCTCATGACAAGGACATAGTTATGCCTCTATACAAATCACTGGTACGGCCACACTTAGAATATTGTGCACAATTTTGGGCCCCGATATACAAGAAAGACATACGTGAACTTGAAAAAGTGCAAAGACGGGCAACCAAAATGATTAGGGGAATGGGTGGACTGGAGTACAACGATAGATTAACAAACTTGGGGTTATTCAGCTTAGAGAAAAGACGTCTACGGGGAGATCTAATAACAATGTACAAATACATGAAGGGACAATACAAAGAACTTTCTAAGGATCTTTTTACTCCTAGGCCAGTGACAGTGACAAGAGGACATCCACTACGTATGGAGGAGAGAAGGTTTCACCAGAAACATAGAAGGGGATTCTTCACAGTAAGAACAGCGAGGCTCTGGAAGTCTCTGCCCCAGGAAGTGGTGATGGCGGATTCACTGAACAAGTTCAAAGTGGGCCTGGATGCCTTTCTTGAAGAGAAAAATATAATGGGTTATGGTCTCTAGATTTTAAGGACACGTTGATCCAGGGTTTTATACTGACTGCCAGATTTGGAGTCGGGAAGGAATTTTTTCCTCTGAAATAGGGCAATTGGCATGAGCCTCATGGGGGTTTTTGCCTTCCCCTGGATCAACACTGTAGGGGATTGTAGGGCTATAGGTTGGACTTGATGGACTCATGTCTTTATCCAACTTCATCTACTATGTAACTATGAATGGCAGGTATGGAAAGCGGCGGGTTCAGGCCTGAAGCGGAGAACTTGCTGCATCACCATAACAGTTGAAACTCTAACGTTCCAACGGTGTGACTGAATGAGTGGACTGTCGCTCATCCACTAGAGGGAGACAAAGGCCACCTGGAATGCTTTGCTTACACTGTGGCAGCGGCGGCAGCAGCAGCAGCAGCGTGCCTCTCTGCCAGCAACCCGGTTGCGATAGTCTAACCATCTGAGTGTACTGCACAGGTACGCAGCATCGAGCAACAAACTAGCAAGCGAGAGGAAGCAAGGAACGAGCACTGTCTTTCAACCAGAGAAAATCAGGGGAAAGCGCGAACGCAGTCCCCCACTACCACAAATTATGCAGTCGAGTTTCCCGCATTTGGGGAAATCGCAGGGGTCAGCACACCCGGAGTGCAATGGATGAGCCTCACCCTGGGAGAACCACCTTCATGATCATGGTATCTCCCCTGCCAGGTAAGTATGAGTTATTCACCGACTGCTAGGCCAGCGCCCCTCCCCCGCAGCTCTGCCGCATTGGGGAGGCATTGGCCCTTGGCCAACAGAGGTCCGCATGGTGCAATGCCACACCGCATGCGTTTTCCTCGGTAGGCGGCCGTAGCACAGGCTGCGCTCCATTCCTCGCCCCGACACCCCGCTGCCTGCATTCAAATGTTCCCGGCTAGGCATTTCCAAGATGCAGTGCAGCAAGGGCATTAGCATAAAACGAAAGGGGAGGGGGCGAATGGGTGGCGGCTTCCAGAAACCGAGCTCCGGCTGGGCAGCAGAGTCAGGCACGAGGCAGCTGCGTGCCTTTGGTTTACTTAAGCCGGGATGGCTCATTAGAATTAGAAGAGAAGATGGCTAGACGGTTGGAGGAGTGTTTAAACTAGGTACTGGGGGGAGAGGGTAACATGTAGAGGGCAAGATAGTGTAGAAATGGAAAGAGGGCTAGATACTGAAACTGGGGGTGGAGCAGGGGGTCGGGTTAGAGCAGTCAGTAGGCAGTGGAAGAGTAGGGAAGATAAATCTATGAAATGTATGCATACGAATGCCCGAAGTCTTACTAACAAGATGGAGGAACTAGAAGTGATGATGTTGGAAGACAATTATGACATGGTGGGGGGTAAGTGAGACATGGCTGGACTCTAGCTATGACTGGGCTGTAAATAAACAAGGGTACAGTATGTTTAGAAAGGAGCGTACAAATAAGAAAGGGGGAGGGGTTTGCTTATACGTAAAAAACGGCCTTAAGCCAGTCCTGCGTGAGGACATCTGGGAGGAAAATGATTATGTGGAGTCCTTATGGGTGGAGATTACGGGAGGAACAAAAAATAATAAAATACTGATAGGGGTTTGTTATAAATCTCCAAATATAATGGAAGAAGCTGAAAATGTACTAATAAAACAAATAGATGAGGCCGCAAAGCAGAATAAAGTCATTATTATGGGGGATTTCAACTACCCAGATATCAACTGGGAGGCAGAAACCTGCAGATCCAACAAAGGGAGCAGGTTCTTGTCAGTAATAAAAGACAATTACCTATCGCAACTAGTGCAGGACCCAACAAGAGGCCAGGCCCTTTTAGACCTAATTTTAACAAATGAACCTGACACACTATCAAAAGTGGAGGTTGGGGGACATCTGGGTAATAGTGACCATAACAGAATAAGTTTTCTTGTACACATTAAGAAGACGTTCATTAGAGGGGGTACAAAAACACTAAACTTCAGGAAGGCAAATTTTAACCAGCTGAGAGAGGAGCCTAGCAGCATAAACTGGGACAATGTCCTCAACGTGACGGGAACACAAACTAAATGGGACATCTTCAAAAATATACTAAATAAGAGCACTAGAAAACACATACCCTATGGGAATAAGCGGGCTAGAAATCATAGAAAACCAATATGGCTAACTAAAACAGTACAGAATGCAATGAGGGATAAAAAGGAAGCATTTAAAGTACTAAAACAAGAGAGTAGCGACACAGCATTAAAAAACTATAACAGAGAAAAATAAATTGTGCAAAAAACAAATAAAGGAGGCGAAGATTGAGGCTGAGAGAAAAATTGCCAAGGAAAGTAAAAGTAATCCAAAATTATTCTTCAATTACATAAATAATAAGAGAATAAAAACTGACAATGTCGGCACTCTCAAAAATAATCTGGGTGTAATGGTGGAGGAGGATGAGGAAAGAGCACAAGTATTAAATGCCTTCTTCTCTACAGTGTTTACACAAGAATATCCATTGGCCGGCAACATGATTAGGGGTAATGTTAACTCTCAATTAAATGTCACCTGCTTAACCCAGGAAGAAGTGCAGCGCCGCCTGCAAAACACTAAAATAGAGAAATCGCCCGGTCCAGATGGTATACACCCCCGAGTTCTGAGGGAATTAAGCATGGTCATAGATAGACCCTTGTATCTAATATTTAAGGATTCAGTAATGACTGGGTCTGTTCCACAGGATTGGCGAATAGCAAATGTGGTGCCAATTTTCAAAAAGGGGTGTAAAAGGGAACCTGGAAACTATAGGCCAGTAAGTTTAACTTCTGTGGTGGGAAAGATATTTGAGGGCTTTCTAAGAGATGCTATCCTGGGGTATCTCAATGTAAATAATCTTATAACACCCAATCAGCATGGGTTTATGAGGAATCGGTCCTGTCAGACTAATCTGATCAGCTTCTATGAGGAGGTCAGTTCAAGACTGGACATGGCTAATGCAGTAGACGTGGTGTACCTGGACTTTTCAAAGGCTTTTGATACTGTTCCAGATAAACGGTTGGGATGCAAAATGAGATTGTTGGGACTGGGGGGAAACATATGCATTTGGGTTAGCAACTGGCTCACTGATAGGAAACAGAGGGTACTTGTTAATGGTAAATATTCAGACGGGGCCACAGTCACCAGTGGGGTGCCGCAGGGGTCAGTATTAGGTCCTCTCTTGTTTAACATCTTTATTAATGACCTGGTAGAGGGTTTACAAAGCAGGGTGTCTATATTTGCAGATGATACTAAACTTTGTAGGGTAATCAATAATGAGGAGGATAGTAGAATATTACAAGGGGATCTAAGGAAACTGGAAGCATGGGCGGAGACTTGGCAAATGAAGTTTAATGTTGACAAATGTAAAGTAATGCACTTTGGGCGACGTAATAAAATGTATGACTATGTACTAAATAGTAAATTACTGGGTAAGACTGTCAATGAAAAAGACTTAGGGATTTTGGTGGACAGCAAGCTTACCTTTAATGACCAGTGTCAGGCAGCTGCTGCCAAGGCAAATAAAATTATGGGATGCATCAAAAGAGGTCTAGATTCTCATGACAAGGACATAGTTATGCCTCTATACAAATCACTGGTACGGCCACACTTAGAATATTGTGCACAATTTTGGGCCCCGATATACAAGAAAGACATACGTGAACTTGAAAAAGTGCAAAGACGGGCAACCAAAATGATTAGGGGAATGGGTGGACTGGAGTACAACGATAGATTAACAAACTTGGGGTTATTCAGCTTAGA
Source organism: Leptodactylus fuscus (assembly GCF_031893055.1). Taxonomy (NCBI): domain Eukaryota; kingdom Metazoa; phylum Chordata; class Amphibia; order Anura; family Leptodactylidae; genus Leptodactylus; species Leptodactylus fuscus. The sequence continues at coordinate 35,318,126 of NC_134265.1, read as the reverse complement.
GAAAAGACGTCTACGGGGAGATCTAATAACAATGTACAAATACATGAAGGGACAATACAAAGAACTTTCTAAGGATCTTTTTACTCCTAGGCCAGTGACAGTGACAAGAGGACATCCACTACGTATGGAGGAGAGAAGGTTTCACCAGAAACATAGAAGGGGATTCTTCACAGTAAGAACAGCGAGGCTCTGGAAGTCTCTGCCCCAGGAAGTGGTGATGGCGGATTCACTGAACAAGTTCAAAGTGGGCCTGGATGCCTTTCTTGAAGAGAAAAATATAATGGGTTATGGTCTCTAGATTTTAAGGACACGTTGATCCAGGGTTTTATACTGACTGCCAGATTTGGAGTCGGGAAGGAATTTTTTCCTCTGAAATAGGGCAATTGGCATGAGCCTCATGGGGGTTTTTGCCTTCCCCTGGATCAACACTGTAGGGGATTGTATGGCTATAGGTTGGACTTGATGGACTCATGTCTTTATCCAACTTCATCTACTATGTAACTATGAATGGCAGGTATGGAAAGCGGCGGGTTCAGGCCTGAAGCGGAGAACTTGCTGCATCACCATAACAGTTGAAACTCTAACGTTCCAACGGTGTGACTGAATGAGTGGACTGTCGCTCATCCACTAGAGGGAGACAAAGGCCACCTGGAATGCTTTGCTTACACTGTGGCAGCGGCGGCAGCAGCAGCAGCAGCGTGCCTCTCTGCCAGCAACCCGGTTGCGATAGTCTAACCATCTGAGTGTACTGCACAGGTACGCAGCATCGAGCAACAAACTAGCAAGCGAGAGGAAGCAAGGAACGAGCACTGTCTTTCAACCAGAGAAAATCAGGGGAAAGCGCGAACGCAGTCCCCCACTACCACAAATTATGCAGTCGAGTTTCCCGCATTTGGGGAAATCGCAGGGGTCAGCACACCCGGAGTGCAATGGATGAGCCTCACCCTGGGAGAACCACCTTCATGATCATGGTATCTCCCCTGCCAGGTAAGTATGAGTTATTCACCGACTGCTAGGCCAGCGCCCCTCCCCCGCAGCCCTGCCGCATTGGGGAGGCATTGGCCCTTGGCCAACAGAGGTCCGCATGGTGCAATGCCACACCGCATGCGTTTTCCTCGGTAGGCGGCCGTAGCACAGGCTGCGCTCCATTCCTCGCCCCGACACCCCGCTGCCTGCATTCAAATGTTCCCGGCTAGGCATTTCCAAGATGCAGTGCAGCAAGGGCATTAGCATAAAACGAAAGGGGAGGGGGCGAATGGGTGGCGGCTTCCAGAAACCGAGCTCCGGCTGGGCAGCAGAGTCAGGCACGAGGCAGCTGCGTGCCTTTGGTTTACTTAAGCCGGGATGGCTCATTAGAATTAGAAGAGAAGATGGCTAGACGGTTGGAGGAGTGTTTAAACTAGGTACTGGGGGGAGAGGGTAACATGTAGAGGGCAAGATAGTGTAGAAATGGAAAGAGGGCTAGATACTGAAACTGGGGGTGGAGCAGGGGGTCGGGTTAGAGCAGTCAGTAGGCAGTGGAAGAGTAGGGAAGATAAATCTATGAAATGTATGCATACGAATGCCCGAAGTCTTACTAACAAGATGGAGGAACTAGAAGTGATGATGTTGGAAGACAATTATGACATGGTGGGGGGTAAGTGAGACATGGCTGGACTCTAGCTATGACTGGGCTGTAAATAAACAAGGGTACAGTATGTTTAGAAAGGAGCGTACAAATAAGAAAGGGGGAGGGGTTTGCTTATACGTAAAAAACGGCCTTAAGCCAGTCCTGCGTGAGGACATCTGGGAGGAAAATGATTATGTGGAGTCCTTATGGGTGGAGATTACGGGAGGAACAAAAAATAATAAAATACTGATAGGGGTTTGTTATAAATCTCCAAATATAATGGAAGAAGCTGAAAATGTACTAATAAAACAAACAGATGAGGCCGCAAAGCAGAATAAAGTCATTATTATGGGGGATTTCAACTACCCAGATATCAACTGGGAGGCAGAAACCTGCAGATCCAACAAAGGGAGCAGGTTCTTGTCAGTAATAAAAGACAATTACCTATCGCAACTAGTGCAGGACCCAACAAGAGGCCAGGCCCTTTTAGACCTAATTTTAACAAATGAACCTGACACACTATCAAAAGTGGAGGTTGGGGGACATCTGGGTAATAGTGACCATAACAGAATAAGTTTTCTTGTACACATTAAGAAGACGTTCATTAGAGGGGGTACAAAAACACTAAACTTCAGGAAGGCAAATTTTAACCAGCTGAGAGAGGAGCCTAGCAGCATAAACTGGGACAATGTCCTCAACGTGACGGGAACACAAACTAAATGGGACATCTTCAAAAATATACTAAATAAGAGCACTAGAAAACACATACCCTATGGGAATAAGCGGGCTAGAAATCATAGAAAACCAATATGGCTAACTAAAACAGTACAGAATGCAATGAGGGATAAAAAGGAAGCATTTAAAGTACTAAAACAAGAGAGTAGCGACACAGCATTAAAAAACTATAACAGAGAAAAATAAATTGTGCAAAAAACAAATAAAGGAGGCGAAGATTGAGGCTGAGAGAAAAATTGCCAAGGAAAGTAAAAGTAATCCAAAATTATTCTTCAATTACATAAATAATAAGAGAATAAAAACTGACAATGTCGGCACTCTCAAAAATAATCTGGGTGTAATGGTGGAGGAGGATGAGGAAAGAGCACAAGTATTAAATGCCTTCTTCTCTACAGTGTTTACACAAGAATATCCATTGGCCGGCAACATGATTAGGGGTAATGTTAACTCTCAATTAAATGTCACCTGCTTAACCCAGGAAGAAGTGCAGCGCCGCCTGCAAAACACTAAAATAGAGAAATCGCCCGGTCCAGATGGTATACACCCCCGAGTTCTGAGGGAATTAAGCATGGTCATAGATAGACCCTTGTATCTAATATTTAAGGATTCAGTAATGACTGGGTCTGTTCCACAGGATTGGCGAATAGCAAATGTGGTGCCAATTTTCAAAAAGGGGTGTAAAAGGGAACCTGGAAACTATAGGCCAGTAAGTTTAACTTCTGTGGTGGGAAAGATATTTGAGGGCTTTCTAAGAGATGCTATCCTGGGGTATCTCAATGTAAATAATCTTATAACACCCAATCAGCATGGGTTTATGAGGAATCGGTCCTGTCAGACTAATCTGATCAGCTTCTATGAGGAGGTCAGTTCAAGACTGGACATGGCTAATGCAGTAGACGTGGTGTACCTGGACTTTTCAAAGGCTTTTGATACTGTTCCAGATAAACGGTTGGGATGCAAAATGAGATTGTTGGGACTGGGGGGAAACATATGCATTTGGGTTAGCAACTGGCTCACTGATAGGAAACAGAGGGTACTTGTTAATGGTAAATATTCAGACGGGGCCACAGTCACCAGTGGGGTGCCGCAGGGGTCAGTATTAGGTCCTCTCTTGTTTAACATCTTTATTAATGACCTGGTAGAGGGTTTACAAAGCAGGGTGTCTATATTTGCAGATGATACTAAACTTTGTAGGGTAATCAATAATGAGGAGGATAGTAGAATATTGCAAGGGGATCTAAGGAAACTGGAAGCATGGGCGGAGACTTGGCAAATGAAGTTTAATGTTGACAAATGTAAAGTAATGCACTTTGGGCGACGTAATAAAATGTATGACTATGTACTAAATAGTAAATTACTGGGTAAGACTGTCAATGAAAAAGACTTAGGGATTTTGGTGGACAGCAAGCTTACCTTTAATGACCAGTGTCAGGCAGCTGCTGCCAAGGCAAATAAAATTATGGGATGCATCAAAAGAGGTCTAGATTCTCATGACAAGGACATAGTTATGCCTCTATACAAATCACTGGTACGGCCACACTTAGAATATTGTGCACAATTTTGGGCCCCGATATACAAGAAAGACATACGTGAACTTGAAAAAGTGCAAAGACGGGCAACCAAAATGATTAGGGGAATGGGTGGACTGGAGTACAACGATAGATTAACAAACTTGGGGTTATTCAGCTTAGAGAAAAGACGTCTACGGGGAGATCTAATAACAATGTACAAATACATGAAGGGACAATACAAAGAACTTTCTAAGGATCTTTTTACTCCTAGGCCAGTGACAGTGACAAGAGGACATCCACTACGTATGGAGGAGAGAAGGTTTCACCAGAAACATAGAAGGGGATTCTTCACAGTAAGAACAGCGAGGCTCTGGAAGTCTCTGCCCCAGGAAGTGGTGATGGCGGATTCACTGAACAAGTTCAAAGTGGGCCTGGATGCCTTTCTTGAAGAGAAAAATATAATGGGTTATGGTCTCTAGATTTTAAGGACACGTTGATCCAGGGTTTTATACTGACTGCCAGATTTGGAGTCGGGAAGGAATTTTTTCCTCTGAAATAGGGCAATTGGCATGAGCCTCATGGGGGTTTTTGCCTTCCCCTGGATCAACACTGTAGGGGATTGTAGGGCTATAGGTTGGACTTGATGGACTCATGTCTTTATCCAACTTCATCTACTATGTAACTATGAATGGCAGGTATGGAAAGCGGCGGGTTCAGGCCTGAAGCGGAGAACTTGCTGCATCACCATAACAGTTGAAACTCTAACGTTCCAACGGTGTGACTGAATGAGTGGACTGTCGCTCATCCACTAGAGGGAGACAAAGGCCACCTGGAATGCTTTGCTTACACTGTGGCAGCGGCGGCAGCAGCAGCGTGCCTCTCTGCCAGCAACCCGGTTGCGATAGTCTAACCATCTGAGTGTACTGCACAGGTACGCAGCATCGAGCAACAAACTAGCAAGCGAGAGGAAGCAAGGAACGAGCACTGTCTTTCAACCAGAGAAAATCAGGGGAAAGCGCGAACGCAGTCCCCCACTACCACAAATTATGCAGTCGAGTTTCCCGCATTTGGGGAAATCGCAGGGGTCAGCACACCCGGAGTGCAATGGATGAGCCTCACCCTGGGAGAACCACCTTCATGATCATGGTATCTCCCCTGCCAGGTAAGTATGAGTTATTCACCGACTGCTAGGCCAGCGCCCCTCCCCCGCAGCCCTGCCGCATTGGGGAGGCATTGGCCCTTGGCCAACAGAGGTCCGCATGGTGCAATGCCACACCGCATGCGTTTTCCTCGGTAGGCGGCCGTAGCACAGGCTGCGCTCCATTCCTCGCCCCGACACCCCGCTGCCTGCATTCAAATGTTCCCGGCTAGGCATTTCCAAGATGCAGTGCAGCAAGGGCATTAGCATAAAACGAAAGGGGAGGGGGCGAATGGGTGGCGGCTTCCAGAAACCGAGCTCCGGCTGGGCAGCAGAGTCAGGCACGAGGCAGCTGCGTGCCTTTGGTTTACTTAAGCCGGGATGGCTCATTAGAATTAGAAGAGAAGATGGCTAGACGGTTGGAGGAGTGTTTAAACTAGGTACTGGGGGGAGAGGGTAACATGTAGAGGGCAAGATAGTGTAGAAATGGAAAGAGGGCTAGATACTGAAACTGGGGGTGGAGCAGGGGGTCAGGTTAGAGCAGTCAGTAGGCAGTGGAAGAGTAGGGAAGATAAATCTATGAAATGTATGCATACGAATGCCCGAAGTCTTACTAACAAGATGGAGGAACTAGAAGTGATGATGTTGGAAGACAATTATGACATGGTGGGGGGTAAGTGAGACATGGCTGGACTCTAGCTATGACTGGGCTGTAAATAAACAAGGGTACAGTATGTTTAGAAAGGAGCGTACAAATAAGAAAGGGGGAGGGGTTTGCTTATACGTAAAAAACGGCCTTAAGCCAGTCCTGCGTGAGGACATCTGGGAGGAAAATGATTATGTGGAGTCCTTATGGGTGGAGATTACGGGAGGAACAAAAAATAATAAAATACTGATAGGGGTTTGTTATAAATCTCCAAATATAATGGAAGAAGCTGAAAATGTACTAATAAAACAAATAGATGAGGCCGCAAAGCAGAATAAAGTCATTATTATGGGGGATTTCAACTACCCAGATATCAACTGGGAGGCAGAAACCTGCAGATCCAACAAAGGGAGCAGGTTCTTGTCAGTAATAAAAGACAATTACCTATCGCAACTAGTGCAGGACCCAACAAGAGGCCAGGCCCTTTTAGACCTAATTTTAACAAATGAACCTGACACACTATCAAAAGTGGAGGTTGGGGGACATCTGGGTAATAGTGACCATAACAGAATAAGTTTTCTTGTACACATTAAGAAGACGTTCATTAGAGGGGGTACAAAAACACTAAACTTCAGGAAGGCAAATTTTAACCAGCTGAGAGAGGAGCCTAGCAGCATAAACTGGGACAATGTCCTCAACGTGACGGGAACACAAACTAAATGGGACATCTTCAAAAATATACTAAATAAGAGCACTAGAAAACACATACCCTATGGGAATAAGCGGGCTAGAAATCATAGAAAACCAATATGGCTAACTAAAACAGTACAGAATGCAATGAGGGATAAAAAGGAAGCATTTAAAGTACTAAAACAAGAGAGTAGCGACACAGCATTAAAAAACTATAACAGAGAAAAATAAATTGTGCAAAAAACAAATAAAGGAGGCGAAGATTGAGGCTGAGAGAAAAATTGCCAAGGAAAGTAAAAGTAATCCAAAATTATTCTTCAATTACATAAATAATAAGAGAATAAAAACTGACAATGTCGGCACTCTCAAAAATAATCTGGGTGTAATGGTGGAGGAGGATGAGGAAAGAGCACAAGTATTAAATGCCTTCTTCTCTACAGTGTTTACACAAGAATATCCATTGGCCGGCAACATGATTAGGGGTAATGTTAACTCTCAATTAAATGTCACCTGCTTAACCCAGGAAGAAGTGCAGCGCCGCCTGCAAAACACTAAAATAGAGAAATCGCCCGGTCCAGATGGTATACACCCCCGAGTTCTGAGGGAATTAAGCATGGTCATAGATAGACCCTTGTATCTAATATTTAAGGATTCAGTAATGACTGGGTCTGTTCCACAGGATTGGCGAATAGCAAATGTGGTGCCAATTTTCAAAAAGGGGTGTAAAAGGGAACCTGGAAACTATAGGCCAGTAAGTTTAACTTCTGTGGTGGGAAAGATATTTGAGGGCTTTCTAAGAGATGCTATCCTGGGGTATCTCAATGTAAATAATCTTATAACACCCAATCAGCATGGGTTTATGAGGAATCGGTCCTGTCAGACTAATCTGATCAGCTTCTATGAGGAGGTCAGTTCAAGACTGGACATGGCTAATGCAGTAGACGTGGTGTACCTGGACTTTTCAAAGGCTTTTGATACTGTTCCAGATAAACGGTTGGGATGCAAAATGAGATTGTTGGGACTGGGGGGAAACATATGCATTTGGGTTAGCAACTGGCTCACTGATAGGAAACAGAGGGTACTTGTTAATGGTAAATATTCAGACGGGGCCACAGTCACCAGTGGGGTGCCGCAGGGGTCAGTATTAGGTCCTCTCTTGTTTAACATCTTTATTAATGACCTGGTAGAGGGTTTACAAAGCAGGGTGTCTATATTTGCAGATGATACTAAACTTTGTAGGGTAATCAATAATGAGGAGGATAGTAGAATATTACAAGGGGATCTAAGGAAACTGGAAGCATGGGCGGAGACTTGGCAAATGAAGTTTAATGTTGACAAATGTAAAGTAATGCACTTTGGGCGACGTAATAAAATGTATGACTATGTACTAAATAGTAAATTACTGGGTAAGACTGTCAATGAAAAAGACTTAGGGATTTTGGTGGACAGCAAGCTTACCTTTAATGACCAGTGTCAGGCAGCTGCTGCCAAGGCAAATAAAATTATGGGATGCATCAAAAGAGGTCTAGATTCTCATGACAAGGACATAGTTATGCCTCTATACAAATCACTGGTACGGCCACACTTAGAATATTGTGCACAATTTTGGGCCCCGATATACAAGAAAGACATACGTGAACTTGAAAAAGTGCAAAGACGGGCAACCAAAATGATTAGGGGAATGGGTGGACTGGAGTACAACGATAGATTAACAAACTTGGGGTTATTCAGCTTAGAGAAAAGACGTCTACGGGGAGATCTAATAACAATGTACAAATACATGAAGGGACAATACAAAGAACTTTCTAAGGATCTTTTTACTCCTAGGCCAGTGACAGTGACAAGAGGACATCCACTACGTATGGAGGAGAGAAGGTTTCACCAGAAACATAGAAGGGGATTCTTCACAGTAAGAACAGCGAGGCTCTGGAAGTCTCTGCCCCAGGAAGTGGTGATGGCGGATTCACTGAACAAGTTCAAAGTGGGCCTGGATGCCTTTCTTGAAGAGAAAAATATAATGGGTTATGGTCTCTAGATTTTAAGGACACGTTGATCCAGGGTTTTATACTGACTGCCAGATTTGGAGTCGGGAAGGAATTTTTTCCTCTGAAATAGGGCAATTGGCATGAGCCTCATGGGGGTTTTTGCCTTCCCCTGGATCAACACTGTAGGGGATTGTAGGGCTATAGGTTGGACTTGATGGACTCATGTCTTTATCCAACTTCATCTACTATGTAACTATGAATGGCAGGTATGGAAAGCGGCGGGTTCAGGCCTGAAGCGGAGAACTTGCTGCATCACCATAACAGTTGAAACTCTAACGTTCCAACGGTGTGACTGAATGAGTGGACTGTCGCTCATCCACTAGAGGGAGACAAAGGCCACCTGGAATGCTTTGCTTACACTGTGGCAGCGGCGGCAGCAGCGTGCCTCTCTGCCAGCAACCCGGTTGCGATAGTCTAACCATCTGAGTGTACTGCACAGGTACGCAGCATCGAGCAACAAACTAGCAAGCGAGAGGAAGCAAGGAACGAGCACTGTCTTTCAACCAGAGAAAATCAGGGGAAAGCGCGAACGCAGTCCCCCACTACCACAAATTATGCAGTCGAGTTTCCCGCATTTGGGGAAATCGCAGGGGTCAGCACACCCGGAGTGCAATGGATGAGCCTCACCCTGGGAGAACCACCTTCATGATCATGGTATCTCCCCTGCCAGGTAAGTATGAGTTATTCACCGACTGCTAGGCCAGCGCCCCTCCCCCGCAGCCCTGCCGCATTGGGGAGGCATTGGCCCTTGGCCAACAGAGGTCCGCATGGTGCAATGCCACACCGCATGCGTTTTCCTCGGTAGGCGGCCGTAGCACAGGCTGCGCTCCATTCCTCGCCCCGACACCCCGCTGCCTGCATTCAAATGTTCCCGGCTAGGCATTTCCAAGATGCAGTGCAGCAAGGGCATTAGCATAAAACGAAAGGGGAGGGGGCGAATGGGTGGCGGCTTCCAGAAACCGAGCTCCGGCTGGGCAGCAGAGTCAGGCACGAGGCAGCTGCGTGCCTTTGGTTTACTTAAGCCGGGATGGCTCATTAGAATTAGAAGAGAAGATGGCTAGACGGTTGGAGGAGTGTTTAAACTAGGTACTGGGGGGAGAGGGTAACATGTAGAGGGCAAGATAGTGTAGAAATGGAAAGAGGGCTAGATACTGAAACTGGGGGTGGAGCAGGGGGTCGGGTTAGAGCAGTCAGTAGGCAGTGGAAGAGTAGGGAAGATAAATCTATGAAATGTATGCATACGAATGCCCGAAGTCTTACTAACAAGATGGAGGAACTAGAAGTGATGATGTTGGAAGACAATTATGACATGGTGGGGGGTAAGTGAGACATGGCTGGACTCTAGCTATGACTGGGCTGTAAATAAACAAGGGTACAGTATGTTTAGAAAGGAGCGTACAAATAAGAAAGGGGGAGGGGTTTGCTTATACGTAAAAAACGGCCTTAAGCCAGTCCTGCGTGAGGACATCTGGGAGGAAAATGATTATGTGGAGTCCTTATGGGTGGAGATTACGGGAGGAACAAAAAATAATAAAATACTGATAGGGGTTTGTTATAAATCTCCAAATATAATGGAAGAAGCTGAAAATGTACTAATAAAACAAATAGATGAGGCCGCAAAGCAGAATAAAGTCATTATTATGGGGGATTTCAACTACCCAGATATCAACTGGGAGGCAGAAACCTGCAGATCCAACAAAGGGAGCAGGTTCTTGTCAGTAATAAAAGACAATTACCTATCGCAACTAGTGCAGGACCCAACAAGAGGCCAGGCCCTTTTAGACCTAATTTTAACAAATGAACCTGACACACTATCAAAAGTGGAGGTTGGGGGACATCTGGGTAATAGTGACCATAACAGAATAAGTTTTCTTGTACACATTAAGAAGACGTTCATTAGAGGGGGTACAAAAACACTAAACTTCAGGAAGGCAAATTTTAACCAGCTGAGAGAGGAGCCTAGCAGCATAAACTGGGACAATGTCCTCAACGTGACGGGAACACAAACTAAATGGGACATCTTCAAAAATATACTAAATAAGAGCACTAGAAAACACATACCCTATGGGAATAAGCGGGCTAGAAATCATAGAAAACCAATATGGCTAACTAAAACAGTACAGAATGCAATGAGGGATAAAAAGGAAGCATTTAAAGTACTAAAACAAGAGAGTAGCGACACAGCATTAAAAAACTATAACAGAGAAAAATAAATTGTGCAAAAAACAAATAAAGGAGGCGAAGATTGAGGCTGAGAGAAAAATTGCCAAGGAAAGTAAAAGTAATCCAAAATTATTCTTCAATTACATAAATAATAAGAGAATAAAAACTGACAATGTCGGCACTCTCAAAAATAATCTGGGTGTAATGGTGGAGGAGGATGAGGAAAGAGCACAAGTATTAAATGCCTTCTTCTCTACAGTGTTTACACAAGAATATCCATTGGCCGGCAACATGATTAGGGGTAATGTTAACTCTCAATTAAATGTCACCTGCTTAACCCAGGAAGAAGTGCAGCGCCGCCTGCAAAACACTAAAATAGAGAAATCGCCCGGTCCAGATGGTATACACCCCCGAGTTCTGAGGGAATTAAGCATGGTCATAGATAGACCCTTGTATCTAATATTTAAGGATTCAGTAATGACTGGGTCTGTTCCACAGGATTGGCGAATAGCAAATGTGGTGCCAATTTTCAAAAAGGGGTGTAAAAGGGAACCTGGAAACTATAGGCCAGTAAGTTTAACTTCTGTGGTGGGAAAGATATTTGAGGGCTTTCTAAGAGATGCTATCCTGGGGTATCTCAATGTAAATAATCTTATAACACCCAATCAGCATGGGTTTATGAGGAATCGGTCCTGTCAGACTAATCTGATCAGCTTCTATGAGGAGGTCAGTTCAAGACTGGACATGGCTAATGCAGTAGACGTGGTGTACCTGGACTTTTCAAAGGCTTTTGATACTGTTCCAGATAAACGGTTGGGATGCAAAATGAGATTGTTGGGACTGGGGGGAAACATATGCATTTGGGTTAGCAACTGGCTCACTGATAGGAAACAGAGGGTACTTGTTAATGGTAAATATTCAGACGGGGCCACAGTCACCAGTGGGGTGCCGCAGGGGTCAGTATTAGGTCCTCTCTTGTTTAACATCTTTATTAATGACCTGGTAGAGGGTTTACAAAGCAGGGTGTCTATATTTGCAGATGATACTAAACTTTGTAGGGTAATCAATAATGAGGAGGATAGTAGAATATTACAAGGGGATCTAAGGAAACTGGAAGCATGGGCGGAGACTTGGCAAATGAAGTTTAATGTTGACAAATGTAAAGTAATGCACTTTGGGCGACGTAATAAAATGTATGACTATGTACTAAATAGTAAATTACTGGGTAAGACTGTCAATGAAAAAGACTTAGGGATTTTGGTGGACAGCAAGCTTACCTTTAATGACCAGTGTCAGGCAGCTGCTGCCAAGGCAAATAAAATTATGGGATGCATCAAAAGAGGTCTAGATTCTCATGACAAGGACATAGTTATGCCTCTATACAAATCACTGGTACGGCCACACTTAGAATATTGTGCACAATTTTGGGCCCCGATATACAAGAAAGACATACGTGAACTTGAAAAAGTGCAAAGACGGGCAACCAAAATGATTAGGGGAATGGGTGGACTGGAGTACAACGATAGATTAACAAACTTGGGGTTATTCAGCTTAGAGAAAAGACGTCTACGGGGAGATCTAATAACAATGTACAAATACATGAAGGGACAATACAAAGAACTTTCTAAGGATCTTTTTACTCCTAGGCCAGTGACAGTGACAAGAGGACATCCACTACGTATGGAGGAGAGAAGGTTTCACCAGAAACATAGAAGGGGATTCTTCACAGTAAGAACAGCGAGGCTCTGGAAGTCTCTGCCCCAGGAAGTGGTGATGGCGGATTCACTGAACAAGTTCAAAGTGGGCCTGGATGCCTTTCTTGAAGAGAAAAATATAATGGGTTATGGTCTCTAGATTTTAAGGACACGTTGATCCAGGGTTTTATACTGACTGCCAGATTTGGAGTCGGGAAGGAATTTTTTCCTCTGAAATAGGGCAATTGGCATGAGCCTCATGGGGGTTTTTGCCTTCCCCTGGATCAACACTGTAGGGGATTGTAGGGCTATAGGTTGGACTTGATGGACTCATGTCTTTATCCAACTTCATCTACTATGTAACTATGAATGGCAGGTATGGAAAGCGGCGGGTTCAGGCCTGAAGCGGAGAACTTGCTGCATCACCATAACAGTTGAAACTCTAACGTTCCAACGGTGTGACTGAATGAGTGGACTGTCGCTCATCCACTAGAGGGAGACAAAGGCCACCTGGAATGCTTTGCTTACACTGTGGCAGCGGCGGCAGCAGCAGCAGCAGCGTGCCTCTCTGCCAGCAACCCGGTTGCGATAGTCTAACCATCTGAGTGTACTGCACAGGTACGCAGCATCGAGCAACAAACTAGCAAGCGAGAGGAAGCAAGGAACGAGCACTGTCTTTCAACCAGAGAAAATCAGGGGAAAGCGCGAACGCAGTCCCCCACTACCACAAATTATGCAGTCGAGTTTCCCGCATTTGGGGAAATCGCAGGGGTCAGCACACCCGGAGTGCAATGGATGAGCCTCACCCTGGGAGAACCACCTTCATGATCATGGTATCTCCCCTGCCAGGTAAGTATGAGTTATTCACCGACTGCTAGGCCAGCGCCCCTCCCCCGCAGCTCTGCCGCATTGGGGAGGCATTGGCCCTTGGCCAACAGAGGTCCGCATGGTGCAATGCCACACCGCATGCGTTTTCCTCGGTAGGCGGCCGTAGCACAGGCTGCGCTCCATTCCTCGCCCCGACACCCCGCTGCCTGCATTCAAATGTTCCCGGCTAGGCATTTCCAAGATGCAGTGCAGCAAGGGCATTAGCATAAAACGAAAGGGGAGGGGGCGAATGGGTGGCGGCTTCCAGAAACCGAGCTCCGGCTGGGCAGCAGAGTCAGGCACGAGGCAGCTGCGTGCCTTTGGTTTACTTAAGCCGGGATGGCTCATTAGAATTAGAAGAGAAGATGGCTAGACGGTTGGAGGAGTGTTTAAACTAGGTACTGGGGGGAGAGGGTAACATGTAGAGGGCAAGATAGTGTAGAAATGGAAAGAGGGCTAGATACTGAAACTGGGGGTGGAGCAGGGGGTCGGGTTAGAGCAGTCAGTAGGCAGTGGAAGAGTAGGGAAGATAAATCTATGAAATGTATGCATACGAATGCCCGAAGTCTTACTAACAAGATGGAGGAACTAGAAGTGATGATGTTGGAAGACAATTATGACATGGTGGGGGGTAAGTGAGACATGGCTGGACTCTAGCTATGACTGGGCTGTAAATAAACAAGGGTACAGTATGTTTAGAAAGGAGCGTACAAATAAGAAAGGGGGAGGGGTTTGCTTATACGTAAAAAACGGCCTTAAGCCAGTCCTGCGTGAGGACATCTGGGAGGAAAATGATTATGTGGAGTCCTTATGGGTGGAGATTACGGGAGGAACAAAAAATAATAAAATACTGATAGGGGTTTGTTATAAATCTCCAAATATAATGGAAGAAGCTGAAAATGTACTAATAAAACAAATAGATGAGGCCGCAAAGCAGAATAAAGTCATTATTATGGGGGATTTCAACTACCCAGATATCAACTGGGAGGCAGAAACCTGCAGATCCAACAAAGGGAGCAGGTTCTTGTCAGTAATAAAAGACAATTACCTATCGCAACTAGTGCAGGACCCAACAAGAGGCCAGGCCCTTTTAGACCTAATTTTAACAAATGAACCTGACACACTATCAAAAGTGGAGGTTGGGGGACATCTGGGTAATAGTGACCATAACAGAATAAGTTTTCTTGTACACATTAAGAAGACGTTCATTAGAGGGGGTACAAAAACACTAAACTTCAGGAAGGCAAATTTTAACCAGCTGAGAGAGGAGCCTAGCAGCATAAACTGGGACAATGTCCTCAACGTGACGGGAACACAAACTAAATGGGACATCTTCAAAAATATACTAAATAAGAGCACTAGAAAACACATACCCTATGGGAATAAGCGGGCTAGAAATCATAGAAAACCAATATGGCTAACTAAAACAGTACAGAATGCAATGAGGGATAAAAAGGAAGCATTTAAAGTACTAAAACAAGAGAGTAGCGACACAGCATTAAAAAACTATAACAGAGAAAAATAAATTGTGCAAAAAACAAATAAAGGAGGCGAAGATTGAGGCTGAGAGAAAAATTGCCAAGGAAAGTAAAAGTAATCCAAAATTATTCTTCAATTACATAAATAATAAGAGAATAAAAACTGACAATGTCGGCACTCTCAAAAATAATCTGGGTGTAATGGTGGAGGAGGATGAGGAAAGAGCACAAGTATTAAATGCCTTCTTCTCTACAGTGTTTACACAAGAATATCCATTGGCCGGCAACATGATTAGGGGTAATGTTAACTCTCAATTAAATGTCACCTGCTTAACCCAGGAAGAAGTGCAGCGCCGCCTGCAAAACACTAAAATAGAGAAATCGCCCGGTCCAGATGGTATACACCCCCGAGTTCTGAGGGAATTAAGCATGGTCATAGATAGACCCTTGTATCTAATATTTAAGGATTCAGTAATGACTGGGTCTGTTCCACAGGATTGGCGAATAGCAAATGTGGTGCCAATTTTCAAAAAGGGGTGTAAAAGGGAACCTGGAAACTATAGGCCAGTAAGTTTAACTTCTGTGGTGGGAAAGATATTTGAGGGCTTTCTAAGAGATGCTATCCTGGGGTATCTCAATGTAAATAATCTTATAACACCCAATCAGCATGGGTTTATGAGGAATCGGTCCTGTCAGACTAATCTGATCAGCTTCTATGAGGAGGTCAGTTCAAGACTGGACATGGCTAATGCAGTAGACGTGGTGTACCTGGACTTTTCAAAGGCTTTTGATACTGTTCCAGATAAACGGTTGGGATGCAAAATGAGATTGTTGGGACTGGGGGGAAACATATGCATTTGGGTTAGCAACTGGCTCACTGATAGGAAACAGAGGGTACTTGTTAATGGTAAATATTCAGACGGGGCCACAGTCACCAGTGGGGTGCCGCAGGGGTCAGTATTAGGTCCTCTCTTGTTTAACATCTTTATTAATGACCTGGTAGAGGGTTTACAAAGCAGGGTGTCTATATTTGCAGATGATACTAAACTTTGTAGGGTAATCAATAATGAGGAGGATAGTAGAATATTACAAGGGGATCTAAGGAAACTGGAAGCACGGGCGGAGACTTGGCAAATGAAGTTTAATGTTGACAAATGTAAAGTAATGCACTTTGGGCGACGTAATAAAATGTATGACTATGTACTAAATAGTAAATTACTGGGTAAGACTGTCAATGAAAAAGACTTAGGGATTTTGGTGGACAGCAAGCTTACCTTTAATGACCAGTGTCAGGCAGCTGCTGCCAAGGCAAATAAAATTATGGGATGCATCAAAAGAGGTCTAGATTCTCATGACAAGGACATAGTTATGCCTCTATACAAATCACTGGTACGGCCACACTTAGAATATTGTGCACAATTTTGGGCCCCGATATACAAGAAAGACATACGTGAACTTGAAAAAGTGCAAAGACGGGCAACCAAAATGATTAGGGGAATGGGTGGACTGGAGTACAACGATAGATTAACAAACTTGGGGTTATTCAGCTTAGAGAAAAGACGTCTACGGGGAGATCTAATAACAATGTACAAATACATGAAGGGACAATACAAAGAACTTTCTAAGGATCTTTTTACTCCTAGGCCAGTGACAGTGACAAGAGGACATCCACTACGTATGGAGGAGAGAAGGTTTCACCAGAAACATAGACGGGGATTCTTCACAGTAAGAACAGCGAGGCTCTGGAAGTCTCTGCCCCAGGAAGTGGTGATGGCGGATTCACTGAACAAGTTCAAAGTGGGCCTGGATGCCTTTCTTGAAGAGAAAAATATAATGGGTTATGGTCTCTAGATTTTAAGGACACGTTGATCCAGGGTTTTATACTGACTGCCAGATTTGGAGTCGGGAAGGAATTTTTTCCTCTGAAATAGGGCAATTGGCATGAGCCTCATGGGGGTTTTTGCCTTCCCCTGGATCAACACTGTAGGGGATTGTAGGGCTATAGGTTGGACTTGATGGACTCATGTCTTTATCCAACTTCATCTACTATGTAACTATGAATGGCAGGTATGGAAAGCGGCGGGTTCAGGCCTGAAGCGGAGAACTTGCTGCATCACCATAACAGTTGAAACTCTAACGTTCCAACGGTGTGACTGAATGAGTGGACTGTCGCTCATCCACTAGAGGGAGACAAAGGCCACCTGGAATGCTTTGCTTACACTGTGGCAGCGGCGGCAGCAGCAGCGTGCCTCTCTGCCAGCAACCCGGTTGCGATAGTCTAACCATCTGAGTGTACTGCACAGGTACGCAGCATCGAGCAACAAACTAGCAAGCGAGAGGAAGCAAGGAACGAGCACTGTCTTTCAACCAGAGAAAATCAGGGGAAAGCGCGAACGCAGTCCCCCACTACCACAAATTATGCAGTCGAGTTTCCCGCATTTGGGGAAATCGCAGGGGTCAGCACACCCGGAGTGCAATGGATGAGCCTCACCCTGGGAGAACCACCTTCATGATCATGGTATCTCCCCTGCCAGGTAAGTATGAGTTATTCACCGACTGCTAGGCCAGCGCCCCTCCCCCGCAGCCCTGCCGCATTGGGGAGGCATTGGCCCTTGGCCAACAGAGGTCCGCATGGTGCAATGCCACACCGCATGCGTTTTCCTCGGTAGGCGGCCGTAGCACAGGCTGCGCTCCATTCCTCGCCCCGACACCCCGCTGCCTGCATTCAAATGTTCCCGGCTAGGCATTTCCAAGATGCAGTGCAGCAAGGGCATTAGCATAAAACTAAAGGGTAGGGGGCGAATGGGTGGCGGCTTCCAGAAACCGAGCTCCGGCTGGGCAGCAGAGTCAGGCACGAGGCAGCTGCGTGCCTTTGGTTTACTTAAGCCGGGATGGCTCATTAGAATTAGAAGAGAAGATGGCTAGACGGTTGGAGGAGTGTTTAAACTAGGTACTGGGGGGAGAGGGTAACATGTAGAGGGCAAGATAGTGTAGAAATGGAAAGAGGGCTAGATACTGAAACTGGGGGTGGAGCAGGGGGTCGGGTTAGAGCAGTCAGTAGGCAGTGGAAGAGTAGGGAAGATAAATCTATGAAATGTATGCATACGAATGCCCGAAGTCTTACTAACAAGATGGAGGAACTAGAAGTGATGATGTTGGAAGACAATTATGACATGGTGGGGGGTAAGTGAGACATGGCTGGACTCTAGCTATGACTGGGCTGTAAATAAACAAGGGTACAGTATGTTTAGAAAGGAGCGTACAAATAAGAAAGGGGGAGGGGTTTGCTTATACGTAAAAAACGGCCTTAAGCCAGTCCTGCGTGAGGACATCTGGGAGGAAAATGATTATGTGGAGTCCTTATGGGTGGAGATTACGGGAGGAACAAAAAATAATAAAATACTGATAGGGGTTTGTTATAAATCTCCAAATATAATGGAAGAAGCTGAAAATGTACTAATAAAACAAATAGATGAGGCCGCAAAGCAGAATAAAGTCATTATTATGGGGGATTTCAACTACCCAGATATCAACTGGGAGGCAGAAACCTGCAGATCCAACAAAGGGAGCAGGTTCTTGTCAGTAATAAAAGACAATTACCTATCGCAACTAGTGCAGGACCCAACAAGAGGCCAGGCCCTTTTAGACCTAATTTTAACAAATGAACCTGACACACTATCAAAAGTGGAGGTTGGGGGACATCTGGGTAATAGTGACCATAACAGAATAAGTTTTCTTGTACACATTAAGAAGACGTTCATTAGAGGGGGTACAAAAACACTAAACTTCAGGAAGGCAAATTTTAACCAGCTGAGAGAGGAGCCTAGCAGCATAAACTGGGACAATGTCCTCAACGTGACGGGAACACAAACTAAATGGGACATCTTCAAAAATATACTAAATAAGAGCACTAGAAAACACATACCCTATGGGAATAAGCGGGCTAGAAATCATAGAAAACCAATATGGCTAACTAAAACAGTACAGAATGCAATGAGGGATAAAAAGGAAGCATTTAAAGTACTAAAACAAGAGAGTAGCGACACAGCATTAAAAAACTATAACAGAGAAAAATAAATTGTGCAAAAAACAAATAAAGGAGGCGAAGATTGAGGCTGAGAGAAAAATTGCCAAGGAAAGTAAAAGTAATCCAAAATTATTCTTCAATTACATAAATAATAAGAGAATAAAAACTGACAATGTCGGCACTCTCAAAAATAATCTGGGTGTAATGGTGGAGGAGGATGAGGAAAGAGCACAAGTATTAAATGCCTTCTTCTCTACAGTGTTTACACAAGAATATCCATTGGCCGGCAACATGATTAGGGGTAATGTTAACTCTCAATTAAATGTCACCTGCTTAACCCAGGAAGAAGTGCAGCGCCGCCTGCAAAACACTAAAATAGAGAAATCGCCCGGTCCAGATGGTATACACCCCCGAGTTCTGAGGGAATTAAGCATGGTCATAGATAGACCCTTGTATCTAATATTTAAGGATTCAGTAATGACTGGGTCTGTTCCACAGGATTGGCGAATAGCAAATGTGGTGCCAATTTTCAAAAAGGGGTGTAAAAGGGAACCTGGAAACTATAGGCCAGTAAGTTTAACTTCTGTGGTGGGAAAGATATTTGAGGGCTTTCTAAGAGATGCTATCCTGGGGTATCTCAATGTAAATAATCTTATAACACCCAATCAGCATGGGTTTATGAGGAATCGGTCCTGTCAGACTAATCTGATCAGCTTCTATGAGGAGGTCAGTTCAAGACTGGACATGGCTAATGCAGTAGACGTGGTGTACCCCGACTTTTCAAAGGCTTTTGATACTGTTCCAGATAAACGGTTGGGATGCAAAATGAGATTGTTGGGACTGGGGGGAAACATATGCATTTGGGTTAGCAACTGGCTCACTGATAGGAAACAGAGGGTACTTGTTAATGGTAAATATTCAGACGGGGCCACAGTCACCAGTGGGGTGCCGCAGGGGTCAGTATTAGGTCCTCTCTTGTTTAACATCTTTATTAATGACCTGGTAGAGGGTTTACAAAGCAGGGTGTCTATATTTGCAGATGATACTAAACTTTGTAGGGTAATCAATAATGAGGAGGATAGTAGAATATTACAAGGGGATCTAAGGAAACTGGAAGCATGGGCGGAGACTTGGCAAATGAAGTTTAATGTTGACAAATGTAAAGTAATGCACTTTGGGCGACGTAATAAAATGTATGACTATGTACTAAATAGTAAATTACTGGGTAAGACTGTCAATGAAAAAGACTTAGGGATTTTGGTGGACAGCAAGCTTACCTTTAATGACCAGTGTCAGGCAGCTGCTGCCAAGGCAAATAAAATTATGGGATGCATCAAAAGAGGTCTAGATTCTCATGACAAGGACATAGTTATGCCTCTATACAAATCACTGGTACGGCCACACTTAGAATATTGTGCACAATTTTGGGCCCCGATATACAAGAAAGACATACGTGAACTTGAAAAAGTGCAAAGACGGGCAACCAAAATGATTAGGGGAATGGGTGGACTGGAGTACAACGATAGATTAACAAACTTGGGGTTATTCAGCTTAGAGAAAAGACGTCTACGGGGAGATCTAATAACAATGTACAAATACATGAAGGGACAATACAAAGAACTTTCTAAGGATCTTTTTACTCCTAGGCCAGTGACAGTGACAAGAGGACATCCACTACGTATGGAGGAGAGAAGGTTTCACCAGAAACATAGAAGGGGATTCTTCACAGTAAGAACAGCGAGGCTCTGGAAGTCTCTGCCCCAGGAAGTGGTGATGGCGGATTCACTGAACAAGTTCAAAGTGGGCCTGGATGCCTTTCTTGAAGAGAAAAATATAATGGGTTATGGTCTCTAGATTTTAAGGACACGTTGATCCAGGGTTTTATACTGACTGCCAGATTTGGAGTCGGGAAGGAATTTTTTCCTCTGAAATAGGGCAATTGGCATGAGCCTCATGGGGGTTTTTGCCTTCCCCTGGATCAACACTGTAGGGGATTGTAGGGCTATAGGTTGGACTTGATGGACTCATGTCTTTATCCAACTTCATCTACTATGTAACTATGAATGGCAGGTATGGAAAGCGGCGGGTTCAGGCCTGAAGCGGAGAACTTGCTGCATCACCATAACAGTTGAAACTCTAACGTTCCAACGGTGTGACTGAATGAGTGGACTGTCGCTCATCCACTAGAGGGAGACAAAGGCCACCTGGAATGCTTTGCTTACACTGTGGCAGCGGCGGCAGCAGCGTGCCTCTCTGCCAGCAACCCGGTTGCGATAGTCTAACCATCTGAGTGTACTGCACAGGTACGCAGCATCGAGCAACAAACTAGCAAGCGAGAGGAAGCAAGGAACGAGCACTGTCTTTCAACCAGAGAAAATCAGGGGAAAGCGCGAACGCAGTCCCCCACTACCACAAATTATGCAGTCGAGTTTCCCGCATTTGGGGAAATCGCAGGGGTCAGCACACCCGGAGTGCAATGGATGAGCCTCACCCTGGGAGAACCACCTTCATGATCATGGTATCTCCCCTGCCAGGTAAGTATGAGTTATTCACCGACTGCTAGGCCAGCGCCCCTCCCCCGCAGCCCTGCCGCATTGGGGAGGCATTGGCCCTTGGCCAACAGAGGTCCGCATGGTGCAATGCCACACCGCATGCGTTTTCCTCGGTAGGCGGCCGTAGCACAGGCTGCGCTCCATTCCTCGCCCCGACACCCCGCTGCCTGCATTCAAATGTTCCCGGCTAGGCATTTCCAAGATGCAGTGCAGCAAGGGCATTAGCATAAAACGAAAGGGGAGGGGGCGAATGGGTGGCGGCTTCCAGAAACCGAGCTCCGGCTGGGCAGCAGAGTCAGGCACGAGGCAGCTGCGTGCCTTTGGTTTACTTAAGCCGGGATGGCTCATTAGAATTAGAAGAGAAGATGGCTAGACGGTTGGAGGAGTGTTTAAACTAGGTACTGGGGGGAGAGGGTAACATGTAGAGGGCAAGATAGTGTAGAAATGGAAAGAGGGCTAGATACTGAAACTGGGGGTGGAGCAGGGGGTCGGGTTAGAGCAGTCAGTAGGCAGTGGAAGAGTAGGGAAGATAAATCTATGAAATGTATGCATACGAATGCCCGAAGTCTTACTAACAAGATGGAGGAACTAGAAGTGATGATGTTGGAAGACAATTATGACATGGTGGGGGGTAAGTGAGACATGGCTGGACTCTAGCTATGACTGGGCTGTAAATAAACAAGGGTACAGTATGTTTAGAAAGGAGCGTACAAATAAGAAAGGGGGAGGGGTTTGCTTATACGTAAAAAACGGCCTTAAGCCAGTCCTGCGTGAGGACATCTGGGAGGAAAATGATTATGTGGAGTCCTTATGGGTGGAGATTACGGGAGGAACAAAAAATAATAAAATACTGATAGGGGTTTGTTATAAATCTCCAAATATAATGGAAGAAGCTGAAAATGTACTAATAAAACAAATAGATGAGGCCGCAAAGCAGAATAAAGTCATTATTATGGGGGATTTCAACTACCCAGATATCAACTGGGAGGCAGAAACCTGCAGATCCAACAAAGGGAGCAGGTTCTTGTCAGTAATAAAAGACAATTACCTATCGCAACTAGTGCAGGACCCAACAAGAGGCCAGGCCCTTTTAGACCTAATTTTAACAAATGAACCTGACACACTATCAAAAGTGGAGGTTGGGGGACATCTGGGTAATAGTGACCATAACAGAATAAGTTTTCTTGTACACATTAAGAAGACGTTCATTAGAGGGGGTACAAAAACACTAAACTTCAGGAAGGCAAATTTTAACCAGCTGAGAGAGGAGCCTAGCAGCATAAACTGGGACAATGTCCTCAACGTGACGGGAACACAAACTAAATGGGACATCTTCAAAAATATACTAAATAAGAGCACTAGAAAACACATACCCTATGGGAATAAGCGGGCTAGAAATCATAGAAAACCAATATGGCTAACTAAAACAGTACAGAATGCAATGAGGGATAAAAAGGAAGCATTTAAAGTACTAAAACAAGAGAGTAGCGACACAGCATTAAAAAACTATAACAGAGAAAAATAAATTGTGCAAAAAACAAATAAAGGAGGCGAAGATTGAGGCTGAGAGAAAAATTGCCAAGGAAAGTAAAAGTAATCCAAAATTATTCTTCAATTACATAAATAATAAGAGAATAAAAACTGACAATGTCGGCACTCTCAAAAATAATCTGGGTGTAATGGTGGAGGAGGATGAGGAAAGAGCACAAGTATTAAATGCCTTCTTCTCTACAGTGTTTACACAAGAATATCCATTGGCCGGCAACATGATTAGGGGTAATGTTAACTCTCAATTAAATGTCACCTGCTTAACCCAGGAAGAAGTGCAGCGCCGCCTGCAAAACACTAAAATAGAGAAATCGCCCGGTCCAGATGGTATACACCCCCGAGTTCTGAGGGAATTAAGCATGGTCATAGATAGACCCTTGTATCTAATATTTAAGGATTCAGTAATGACTGGGTCTGTTCCACAGGATTGGCGAATAGCAAATGTGGTGCCAATTTTCAAAAAGGGGTGTAAAAGGGAACCTGGAAACTATAGGCCAGTAAGTTTAACTTCTGTGGTGGGAAAGATATTTGAGGGCTTTCTAAGAGATGCTATCCTGGGGTATCTCAATGTAAATAATCTTATAACACCCAATCAGCATGGGTTTATGAGGAATCGGTCCTGTCAGACTAATCTGATCAGCTTCTATGAGGAGGTCAGTTCAAGACTGGACATGGCTAATGCAGTAGACGTGGTGTACCTGGACTTTTCAAAGGCTTTTGATACTGTTCCAGATAAACGGTTGGGATGCAAAATGAGATTGTTGGGACTGGGGGGAAACATATGCATTTGGGTTAGCAACTGGCTCACTGATAGGAAACAGAGGGTACTTGTTAATGGTAAATATTCAGACGGGGCCACAGTCACCAGTGGGGTGCCGCAGGGGTCAGTATTAGGTCCTCTCTTGTTTAACATCTTTATTAATGACCTGGTAGAGGGTTTACAAAGCAGGGTGTCTATATTTGCAGATGATACTAAACTTTGTAGGGTAATCAATAATGAGGAGGATAGTAGAATATTACAAGGGGATCTAAGGAAACTGGAAGCATGGGCGGAGACTTGGCAAATGAAGTTTAATGTTGACAAATGTAAAGTAATGCACTTTGGGCGACGTAATAAAATGTATGACTATGTACTAAATAGTAAATTACTGGGTAAGACTGTCAATGAAAAAGACTTAGGGATTTTGGTGGACAGCAAGCTTACCTTTAATGACCAGTGTCAGGCAGCTGCTGCCAAGGCAAATAAAATTATGGGATGCATCAAAAGAGGTCTAGATTCTCATGACAAGGACATAGTTATGCCTCTATACAAATCACTGGTACGGCCACACTTAGAATATTGTGCACAATTTTGGGCCCCGATATACAAGAAAGACATACGTGAACTTGAAAAAGTGCAAAGACGGGCAACCAAAATGATTAGGGGAATGGGTGGACTGGAGTACAACGATAGATTAACAAACTTGGGGTTATTCAGCTTAGAGAAAAGACGTCTACGGGGAGATCTAATAACAATGTACAAATACATGAAGGGACAATACAAAGAACTTTCTAAGGATCTTTTTACTCCTAGGCCAGTGACAGTGACAAGAGGACATCCACTACGTATGGAGGAGAGAAGGTTTCACCAGAAACATAGACGGGGATTCTTCACAGTAAGAACAGCGAGGCTCTGGAAGTCTCTGCCCCAGGAAGTGGTGATGGCGGATTCACTGAACAAGTTCAAAGTGGGCCTGGATGCCTTTCTTGAAGAGAAAAATATAATGGGTTATGGTCTCTAGATTTTAAGGACACGTTGATCCAGGGTTTTATACTGACTGCCAGATTTGGAGTCGGGAAGGAATTTTTTCCTCTGAAATAGGGCAATTGGCATGAGCCTCATGGGGGTTTTTGCCTTCCCCTGGATCAACACTGTAGGGGATTGTAGGGCTATAGGTTGGACTTGATGGACTCATGTCTTTATCCAACTTCATCTACTATGTAACTATGAATGGCAGGTATGGAAAGCGGCGGGTTCAGGCCTGAAGCGGAGAACTTGCTGCATCACCATAACAGTTGAAACTCTAACGTTCCAACGGTGTGACTGAATGAGTGGACTGTCGCTCATCCACTAGAGGGAGACAAAGGCCACCTGGAATGCTTTGCTTACACTGTGGCAGCGGCGGCAGCAGCAGCAGCAGCGTGCCTCTCTGCCAGCAACCCGGTTGCGATAGTCTAACCATCTGAGTGTACTGCACAGGTACGCAGCATCGAGCAACAAACTAGCAAGCGAGAGGAAGCAAGGAACGAGCACTGTCTTTCAACCAGAGAAAATCAGGGGAAAGCGCGAACGCAGTCCCCCACTACCACAAATTATGCAGTCGAGTTTCCCACATTTGGGTCATTAGAATCAGCACACCCGGAGTGCAATGGATGAGCCTCACCCTGGGAGAACCACCTTCATGATCATGGTATCTCCCCTGCCAGGTAAGTATGAGTTATTCACCGACTGCTAGGCCAGCGCCCCTCCCCCGCAGCCCTGCCGCATTGGGGAGGCATTGGCCCTTGGCCAACAGAGGTCCGCATGGTGCAATGCCACACCGCATGCGTTTTCCTCGGTAGGCGGCCGTAGCACAGGCTGCGCTCCATTCCTCGCCCCGACACCCCGCTGCCTGCATTCAAATGTTCCCGGCTAGGCATTTCCAAGATGCAGTGCAGCAAGGGCATTAGCATAAAACGAAAGGGGAGGGGGCGAATGGGTGGCGGCTTCCAGAAACCGAGCTCCGGCTGGGCAGCAGAGTCAGGCACGAGGCAGCTGCGTGCCTTTGGTTTACTTAAGCCGGGATGGCTCATTAGAATTAGAAGAGAAGATGGCTAGACGGTTGGAGGAGTGTTTAAACTAGGTACTGGGGGGAGAGGGTAACATGTAGAGGGCAAGATAGTGTAGAAATGGAAAGAGGGCTAGATACTGAAACTGGGGGTGGAGCAGGGGGTCGGGTTAGAGCAGTCAGTAGGCAGTGGAAGAGTAGGGAAGATAAATCTATGAAATGTATGCATACGAATGCCCGAAGTCTTACTAACAAGATGGAGGAACTAGAAGTGATGATGTTGGAAGACAATTATGACATGGTGGGGGGTAAGTGAGACATGGCTGGACTCTAGCTATGACTGGGCTGTAAATAAACAAGGGTACAGTATGTTTAGAAAGGAGCGTACAAATAAGAAAGGGGGAGGGGTTTGCTTATACGTAAAAAACGGCCTTAAGCCAGTCCTGCGTGAGGACATCTGGGAGGAAAATGATTATGTGGAGTCCTTATGGGTGGAGATTACGGGAGGAACAAAAAATAATAAAATACTGATAGGGGTTTGTTATAAATCTCCAAATATAATGGAAGAAGCTGAAAATGTACTAATAAAACAAATAGATGAGGCCGCAAAGCAGAATAAAGTCATTATTATGGGGGATTTCAACTACCCAGATATCAACTGGGAGGCAGAAACCTGCAGATCCAACAAAGGGAGCAGGTTCTTGTCAGTAATAAAAGACAATTACCTATCGCAACTAGTGCAGGACCCAACAAGAGGCCAGGCCCTTTTAGACCTAATTTTAACAAATGAACCTGACACACTATCAAAAGTGGAGGTTGGGGGACATCTGGGTAATAGTGACCATAACAGAATAAGTTTTCTTGTACACATTAAGAAGACGTTCATTAGAGGGGGTACAAAAACACTAAACTTCAGGAAGGCAAATTTTAACCAGCTGAGAGAGGAGCCTAGCAGCATAAACTGGGACAATGTCCTCAACGTGACGGGAACACAAACTAAATGGGACATCTTCAAAAATATACTAAATAAGAGCACTAGAAAACACATACCCTATGGGAATAAGCGGGCTAGAAATCATAGAAAACCAATATGGCTAACTAAAACAGTACAGAATGCAATGAGGGATAAAAAGGAAGCATTTAAAGTACTAAAACAAGAGAGTAGCGACACAGCATTAAAAAACTATAACAGAGAAAAATAAATTGTGCAAAAAACAAATAAAGGAGGCGAAGATTGAGGCTGAGAGAAAAATTGCCAAGGAAAGTAAAAGTAATCCAAAATTATTCTTCAATTACATAAATAATAAGAGAATAAAAACTGACAATGTCGGCACTCTCAAAAATAATCTGGGTGTAATGGTGGAGGAGGATGAGGAAAGAGCACAAGTATTAAATGCCTTCTTCTCTACAGTGTTTACACAAGAATATCCATTGGCCGGCAACATGATTAGGGGTAATGTTAACTCTCAATTAAATGTCACCTGCTTAACCCAGGAAGAAGTGCAGCGCCGCCTGCAAAACACTAAAATAGAGAAATCGCCCGGTCCAGATGGTATACACCCCCGAGTTCTGAGGGAATTAAGCATGGTCATAGATAGACCCTTGTATCTAATATTTAAGGATTCAGTAATGACTGGGTCTGTTCCACAGGATTGGCGAATAGCAAATGTGGTGCCAATTTTCAAAAAGGGGTGTAAAAGGGAACCTGGAAACTATAGGCCAGTAAGTTTAACTTCTGTGGTGGGAAAGATATTTGAGGGCTTTCTAAGAGATGCTATCCTGGGGTATCTCAATGTAAATAATCTTATAACACCCAATCAGCATGGGTTTATGAGGAATCGGTCCTGTCAGACTAATCTGATCAGCTTCTATGAGGAGGTCAGTTCAAGACTGGACATGGCTAATGCAGTAGACGTGGTGTACCTGGACTTTTCAAAGGCTTTTGATACTGTTCCAGATAAACGGTTGGGATGCAAAATGAGATTGTTGGGACTGGGGGGAAACATATGCATTTGGGTTAGCAACTGGCTCACTGATAGGAAACAGAGGGTACTTGTTAATGGTAAATATTCAGACGGGGCCACAGTCACCAGTGGGGTGCCGCAGGGGTCAGTATTAGGTCCTCTCTTGTTTAACATCTTTATTAATGACCTGGTAGAGGGTTTACAAAGCAGGGTGTCTATATTTGCAGATGATACTAAACTTTGTAGGGTAATCAATAATGAGGAGGATAGTAGAATATTACAAGGGGATCTAAGGAAACTGGAAGCATGGGCGGAGACTTGGCAAATGAAGTTTAATGTTGACAAATGTAAAGTAATGCACTTTGGGCGACGTAATAAAATGTATGACTATGTACTAAATAGTAAATTACTGGGTAAGACTGTCAATGAAAAAGACTTAGGGATTTTGGTGGACAGCAAGCTTACCTTTAATGACCAGTGTCAGGCAGCTGCTGCCAAGGCAAATAAAATTATGGGATGCATCAAAAGAGGTCTAGATTCTCATGACAAGGACATAGTTATGCCTCTATACAAATCACTGGTACGGCCACACTTAGAATATTGTGCACAATTTTGGGCCCCGATATACAAGAAAGACATACGTGAACTTGAAAAAGTGCAAAGACGGGCAACCAAAATGATTAGGGGAATGGGTGGACTGGAGTACAACGATAGATTAACAAACTTGGGGTTATTCAGCTTAGAGAAAAGACGTCTACGGGGAGATCTAATAACAATGTACAAATACATGAAGGGACAATACAAAGAACTTTCTAAGGATCTTTTTACTCCTAGGCCAGTGACAGTGACAAGAGGACATCCACTACGTATGGAGGAGAGAAGGTTTCACCAGAAACATAGACGGGGATTCTTCACAGTAAGAACAGCGAGGCTCTGGAAGTCTCTGCCCCAGGAAGTGGTGATGGCGGATTCACTGAACAAGTTCAAAGTGGGCCTGGATGCCTTTCTTGAAGAGAAAAATATAATGGGTTATGGTCTCTAGATTTTAAGGACACGTTGATCCAGGGTTTTATACTGACTGCCAGATTTGGAGTCGGGAAGGAATTTTTTCCTCTGAAATAGGGCAATTGGCATGAGCCTCATGGGGGTTTTTGCCTTCCCCTGGATCAACACTGTAGGGGATTGTAGGGCTATAGGTTGGACTTGATGGACTCATGTCTTTATCCAACTTCATCTACTATGTAACTATGAATGGCAGGTATGGAAAGCGGCGGGTTCAGGCCTGAAGCGGAGAACTTGCTGCATCACCATAACAGTTGAAACTCTAACGTTCCAACGGTGTGACTGAATGAGTGGACTGTCGCTCATCCACTAGAGGGAGACAAAGGCCACCTGGAATGCTTTGCTTACACTGTGGCAGCGGCGGCAGCAGCAGCGTGCCTCTCTGCCAGCAACCCGGTTGCGATAGTCTAACCATCTGAGTGTACTGCACAGGTACGCAGCATCGAGCAACAAACTAGCAAGCGAGAGGAAGCAAGGAACGAGCACTGTCTTTCAACCAGAGAAAATCAGGGGAAAGCGCGAACGCAGTCCCCCACTACCACAAATTATGCAGTCGAGTTTCCCGCATTTGGGGAAATCGCAGGGGTCAGCACACCCGGAGTGCAATGGATGAGCCTCACCCTGGGAGAACCACCTTCATGATCATGGTATCTCCCCTGCCAGGTAAGTATGAGTTATTCACCGACTGCTAGGCCAGCGCCCCTCCCCCGCAGCCCTGCCGCATTGGGGAGGCATTGGCCCTTGGCCAACAGAGGTCCGCATGGTGCAATGCCACACCGCATGCGTTTTCCTCGGTAGGCGGCCGTAGCACAGGCTGCGCTCCATTCCTCGCCCCGACACCCCGCTGCCTGCATTCAAATGTTCCCGGCTAGGCATTTCCAAGATGCAGTGCAGCAAGGGCATTAGCATAAAACGAAAGGGGAGGGGGCGAATGGGTGGCGGCTTCCAGAAACCGAGCTCCGGCTGGGCAGCAGAGTCAGGCACGAGGCAGCTGCGTGCCTTTGGTTTACTTAAGCCGGGATGGCTCATTAGAATTAGAAGAGAAGATGGCTAGACGGTTGGAGGAGTGTTTAAACTAGGTACTGGGGGGAGAGGGTAACATGTAGAGGGCAAGATAGTGTAGAAATGGAAAGAGGGCTAGATACTGAAACTGGGGGTGGAGCAGGGGGTCGGGTTAGAGCAGTCAGTAGGCAGTGGAAGAGTAGGGAAGATAAATCTATGAAATGTATGCATACGAATGCCCGAAGTCTTACTAACAAGATGGAGGAACTAGAAGTGATGATGTTGGAAGACAATTATGACATGGTGGGGGGTAAGTGAGACATGGCTGGACTCTAGCTATGACTGGGCTGTAAATAAACAAGGGTACAGTATGTTTAGAAAGGAGCGTACAAATAAGAAAGGGGGAGGGGTTTGCTTATACGTAAAAAACGGCCTTAAGCCAGTCCTGCGTGAGGACATCTGGGAGGAAAATGATTATGTGGAGTCCTTATGGGTGGAGATTACGGGAGGAACAAAAAATAATAAAATACTGATAGGGGTTTGTTATAAATCTCCAAATATAATGGAAGAAGCTGAAAATGTACTAATAAAACAAATAGATGAGGCCGCAAAGCAGAATAAAGTCATTATTATGGGGGATTTCAACTACCCAGATATCAACTGGGAGGCAGAAACCTGCAGATCCAACAAAGGGAGCAGGTTCTTGTCAGTAATAAAAGACAATTACCTATCGCAACTAGTGCAGGACCCAACAAGAGGCCAGGCCCTTTTAGACCTAATTTTAACAAATGAACCTGACACACTATCAAAAGTGGAGGTTGGGGGACATCTGGGTAATAGTGACCATAACAGAATAAGTTTTCTTGTACACATTAAGAAGACGTTCATTAGAGGGGGTACAAAAACACTAAACTTCAGGAAGGCAAATTTTAACCAGCTGAGAGAGGAGCCTAGCAGCATAAACTGGGACAATGTCCTCAACGTGACGGGAACACAAACTAAATGGGACATCTTCAAAAATATACTAAATAAGAGCACTAGAAAACACATACCCTATGGGAATAAGCGGGCTAGAAATCATAGAAAACCAATATGGCTAACTAAAACAGTACAGAATGCAATGAGGGATAAAAAGGAAGCATTTAAAGTACTAAAACAAGAGAGTAGCGACACAGCATTAAAAAACTATAACAGAGAAAAATAAATTGTGCAAAAAACAAATAAAGGAGGCGAAGATTGAGGCTGAGAGAAAAATTGCCAAGGAAAGTAAAAGTAATCCAAAATTATTCTTCAATTACATAAATAATAAGAGAATAAAAACTGACAATGTCGGCACTCTCAAAAATAATCTGGGTGTAATGGTGGAGGAGGATGAGGAAAGAGCACAAGTATTAAATGCCTTCTTCTCTACAGTGTTTACACAAGAATATCCATTGGCCGGCAACATGATTAGGGGTAATGTTAACTCTCAATTAAATGTCACCTGCTTAACCCAGGAAGAAGTGCAGCGCCGCCTGCAAAACACTAAAATAGAGAAATCGCCCGGTCCAGATGGTATACACCCCCGAGTTCTGAGGGAATTAAGCATGGTCATAGATAGACCCTTGTATCTAATATTTAAGGATTCAGTAATGACTGGGTCTGTTCCACAGGATTGGCGAATAGCAAATGTGGTGCCAATTTTCAAAAAGGGGTGTAAAAGGGAACCTGGAAACTATAGGCCAGTAAGTTTAACTTCTGTGGTGGGAAAGATATTTGAGGGCTTTCTAAGAGATGCTATCCTGGGGTATCTCAATGTAAATAATCTTATAACACCCAATCAGCATGGGTTTATGAGGAATCGGTCCTGTCAGACTAATCTGATCAGCTTCTATGAGGAGGTCAGTTCAAGACTGGACATGGCTAATGCAGTAGACGTGGTGTACCTGGACTTTTCAAAGGCTTTTGATACTGTTCCAGATAAACGGTTGGGATGCAAAATGAGATTGTTGGGACTGGGGGGGAAACATATGCATTTGGGTTAGCAACTGGCTCACTGATAGGAAACAGAGGGTACTTGTTAATGGTAAATATTCAGACGGGGCCACAGTCACCAGTGGGGTGCCGCAGGGGTCAGTATTAGGTCCTCTCTTGTTTAACATCTTTATTAATGACCTGGTAGAGGGTTTACAAAGCAGGGTGTCTATATTTGCAGATGATACTAAACTTTGTAGGGTAATCAATAATGAGGAGGATAGTAGAATATTACAAGGGGATCTAAGGAAACTGGAAGCATGGGCGGAGACTTGGCAAATGAAGTTTAATGTTGACAAATGTAAAGTAATGCACTTTGGGCGACGTAATAAAATGTATGACTATGTACTAAATAGTAAATTACTGGGTAAGACTGTCAATGAAAAAGACTTAGGGATTTTGGTGGACAGCAAGCTTACCTTTAATGACCAGTGTCAGGCAGCTGCTGCCAAGGCAAATAAAATTATGGGATGCATCAAAAGAGGTCTAGATTCTCATGACAAGGACATAGTTATGCCTCTATACAAATCACTGGTACGGCCACACTTAGAATATTGTGCACAATTTTGGGCCCCGATATACAAGAAAGACATACGTGAACTTGAAAAAGTGCAAAGACGGGCAACCAAAATGATTAGGGGAATGGGTGGACTGGAGTACAACGATAGATTAACAAACTTGGGGTTATTCAGCTTAGAGAAAAGACGTCTACGGGGAGATCTAATAACAATGTACAAATACATGAAGGGACAATACAAAGAACTTTCTAAGGATCTTTTTACTCCTAGGCCAGTGACAGTGACAAGAGGACATCCACTACGTATGGAGGAGAGAAGGTTTCACCAGAAACATAGACGGGGATTCTTCACAGTAAGAACAGCGAGGCTCTGGAAGTCTCTGCCCCAGGAAGTGGTGATGGCGGATTCACTGAACAAGTTCAAAGTGGGCCTGGATGCCTTTCTTGAAGAGAAAAATATAATGGGTTATGGTCTCTAGATTTTAAGGACACGTTGATCCAGGGTTTTATACTGACTGCCAGATTTGGAGTCGGGAAGGAATTTTTTCCTCTGAAATAGGGCAATTGGCATGAGCCTCATGGGGGTTTTTGCCTTCCCCTGGATCAACACTGTAGGGGATTGTAGGGCTATAGGTTGGACTTGATGGACTCATGTCTTTATCCAACTTCATCTACTATGTAACTATGAATGGCAGGTATGGAAAGCGGCGGGTTCAGGCCTGAAGCGGAGAACTTGCTGCATCACCATAACAGTTGAAACTCTAACGTTCCAACGGTGTGACTGAATGAGTGGACTGTCGCTCATCCACTAGAGGGAGACAAAGGCCACCTGGAATGCTTTGCTTACACTGTGGCAGCGGCGGCAGCAGCAGCGTGCCTCTCTGCCAGCAACCCGGTTGCGATAGTCTAACCATCTGAGTGTACTGCACAGGTACGCAGCATCGAGCAACAAACTAGCAAGCGAGAGGAAGCAAGGAACGAGCACTGTCTTTCAACCAGAGAAAATCAGGGGAAAGCGCGAACGCAGTCCCCCACTACCACAAATTATGCAGTCGAGTTTCCCGCATTTGGGGAAATCGCAGGGGTCAGCACACCCGGAGTGCAATGGATGAGCCTCACCCTGGGAGAACCACCTTCATGATCATGGTATCTCCCCTGCCAGGTAAGTATGAGTTATTCACCGACTGCTAGGCCAGCGCCCCTCCCCCGCAGCCCTGCCGCATTGGGGAGGCATTGGCCCTTGGCCAACAGAGGTCCGCATGGTGCAATGCCACACCGCATGCGTTTTCCTCGGTAGGCGGCCGTAGCACAGGCTGCGCTCCATTCCTCGCCCCGACACCCCGCTGCCTGCATTCAAATGTTCCCGGCTAGGCATTTCCAAGATGCAGTGCAGCAAGGGCATTAGCATAAAACGAAAGGGGAGGGGGCGAATGGGTGGCGGCTTCCAGAAACCGAGCTCCGGCTGGGCAGCAGAGTCAGGCACGAGGCAGCTGCGTGCCTTTGGTTTACTTAAGCCGGGATGGCTCATTAGAATTAGAAGAGAAGATGGCTAGACGGTTGGAGGAGTGTTTAAACTAGGTACTGGGGGGAGAGGGTAACATGTAGAGGGCAAGATAGTGTAGAAATGGAAAGAGGGCTAGATACTGAAACTGGGGGTGGAGCAGGGGGTCAGGTTAGAGCAGTCAGTAGGCAGTGGAAGAGTAGGGAAGATAAATCTATGAAATGTATGCATACGAATGCCCGAAGTCTTACTAACAAGATGGAGGAACTAGAAGTGATGATGTTGGAAGACAATTATGACATGGTGGGGGGTAAGTGAGACATGGCTGGACTCTAGCTATGACTGGGCTGTAAATAAACAAGGGTACAGTATGTTTAGAAAGGAGCGTACAAATAAGAAAGGGGGAGGGGTTTGCTTATACGTAAAAAACGGCCTTAAGCCAGTCCTGCGTGAGGACATCTGGGAGGAAAATGATTATGTGGAGTCCTTATGGGTGGAGATTACGGGAGGAACAAAAAATAATAAAATACTGATAGGGGTTTGTTATAAATCTCCAAATATAATGGAAGAAGCTGAAAATGTACTAATAAAACAAATAGATGAGGCCGCAAAGCAGAATAAAGTCATTATTATGGGGGATTTCAACTACCCAGATATCAACTGGGAGGCAGAAACCTGCAGATCCAACAAAGGGAGCAGGTTCTTGTCAGTAATAAAAGACAATTACCTATCGCAACTAGTGCAGGACCCAACAAGAGGCCAGGCCCTTTTAGACCTAATTTTAACAAATGAACCTGACACACTATCAAAAGTGGAGGTTGGGGGACATCTGGGTAATAGTGACCATAACAGAATAAGTTTTCTTGTACACATTAAGAAGACGTTCATTAGAGGGGGTACAAAAACACTAAACTTCAGGAAGGCAAATTTTAACCAGCTGAGAGAGGAGCCTAGCAGCATAAACTGGGACAATGTCCTCAACGTGACGGGAACACAAACTAAATGGGACATCTTCAAAAATATACTAAATAAGAGCACTAGAAAACACATACCCTATGGGAATAAGCGGGCTAGAAATCATAGAAAACCAATATGGCTAACTAAAACAGTACAGAATGCAATGAGGGATAAAAAGGAAGCATTTAAAGTACTAAAACAAGAGAGTAGCGACACAGCATTAAAAAACTATAACAGAGAAAAATAAATTGTGCAAAAAACAAATAAAGGAGGCGAAGATTGAGGCTGAGAGAAAAATTGCCAAGGAAAGTAAAAGTAATCCAAAATTATTCTTCAATTACATAAATAATAAGAGAATAAAAACTGACAATGTCGGCACTCTCAAAAATAATCTGGGTGTAATGGTGGAGGAGGATGAGGAAAGAGCACAAGTATTAAATGCCTTCTTCTCTACAGTGTTTACACAAGAATATCCATTGGCCGGCAACATGATTAGGGGTAATGTTAACTCTCAATTAAATGTCACCTGCTTAACCCAGGAAGAAGTGCAGCGCCGCCTGCAAAACACTAAAATAGAGAAATCGCCCGGTCCAGATGGTATACACCCCCGAGTTCTGAGGGAATTAAGCATGGTCATAGATAGACCCTTGTATCTAATATTTAAGGATTCAGTAATGACTGGGTCTGTTCCACAGGATTGGCGAATAGCAAATGTGGTGCCAATTTTCAAAAAGGGGTGTAAAAGGGAACCTGGAAACTATAGGCCAGTAAGTTTAACTTCTGTGGTGGGAAAGATATTTGAGGGCTTTCTAAGAGATGCTATCCTGGGGTATCTCAATGTAAATAATCTTATAACACCCAATCAGCATGGGTTTATGAGGAATCGGTCCTGTCAGACTAATCTGATCAGCTTCTATGAGGAGGTCAGTTCAAGACTGGACATGGCTAATGCAGTAGACGTGGTGTACCTGGACTTTTCAAAGGCTTTTGATACTGTTCCAGATAAACGGTTGGGATGCAAAATGAGATTGTTGGGACTGGGGGGAAACATATGCATTTGGGTTAGCAACTGGCTCACTGATAGGAAACAGAGGGTACTTGTTAATGGTAAATATTCAGACGGGGCCACAGTCACCAGTGGGGTGCCGCAGGGGTCAGTATTAGGTCCTCTCTTGTTTAACATCTTTATTAATGACCTGGTAGAGGGTTTACAAAGCAGGGTGTCTATATTTGCAGATGATACTAAACTTTGTAGAGTAATCAATAATGAGGAGGATAGTAGAATATTACAAGGGGATCTAAGGAAACTGGAAGCATGGGCGGAGACTTGGCAAATGAAGTTTAATGTTGACAAATGTAAAGTAATGCACTTTGGGCGACGTAATAAAATGTATGACTATGTACTAAATAGTAAATTACTGGGTAAGACTGTCAATGAAAAAGACTTAGGGATTTTGGTGGACAGCAAGCTTACCTTTAATGACCAGTGTCAGGCAGCTGCTGCCAAGGCAAATAAAATTATGGGATGCATCAAAAGAGGTCTAGATTCTCATGACAAGGACATAGTTATGCCTCTATACAAATCACTGGTACGGCCACACTTAGAATATTGTGCACAATTTTGGGCCCCGATATACAAGAAAGACATACGTGAACTTGAAAAAGTGCAAAGACGGGCAACCAAAATGATTAGGGGAATGGGTGGACTGGAGTACAACGATAGATTAACAAACTTGGGGTTATTCAGCTTAGAGAAAAGACGTCTACGGGGAGATCTAATAACAATGTACAAATACATGAAGGGACAATACAAAGAACTTTCTAAGGATCTTTTTACTCCTAGGCCAGTGACAGTGACAAGAGGACATCCACTACGTATGGAGGAGAGAAGGTTTCACCAGAAACATAGAAGGGGATTCTTCACAGTAAGAACAGCGAGGCTCTGGAAGTCTCTGCCCCAGGAAGTGGTGATGGCGGATTCACTGAACAAGTTCAAAGTGGGCCTGGATGCCTTTCTTGAAGAGAAAAATATAATGGGTTATGGTCTCTAGATTTTAAGGACACGTTGATCCAGGGTTTTATACTGACTGCCAGATTTGGAGTCGGGAAGGAATTTTTTCCTCTGAAATAGGGCAATTGGCATGAGCCTCATGGGGGTTTTTGCCTTCCCCTGGATCAACACTGTAGGGGATTGTAGGGCTATAGGTTGGACTTGATGGACTCATGTCTTTATCCAACTTCATCTACTATGTAACTATGAATGGCAGGTATGGAAAGCGGCGGGTTCAGGCCTGAAGCGGAGAACTTGCTGCATCACCATAACAGTTGAAACTCTAACGTTCCAACGGTGTGACTGAATGAGTGGACTGTCGCTCATCCACTAGAGGGAGACAAAGGCCACCTGGAATGCTTTGCTTACACTGTGGCAGCGGCGGCAGCAGCGTGCCTCTCTGCCAGCAACCCGGTTGCGATAGTCTAACCATCTGAGTGTACTGCACAGGTACGCAGCATCGAGCAACAAACTAGCAAGCGAGAGGAAGCAAGGAACGAGCACTGTCTTTCAACCAGAGAAAATCAGGGGAAAGCGCGAACGCAGTCCCCCACTACCACAAATTATGCAGTCGAGTTTCCCGCATTTGGGGAAATCGCAGGGGTCAGCACACCCGGAGTGCAATGGATGAGCCTCACCCTGGGAGAACCACCTTCATGATCATGGTATCTCCCCTGCCAGGTAAGTATGAGTTATTCACCGACTGCTAGGCCAGCGCCCCTCCCCCGCAGCCCTGCCGCATTGGGGAGGCATTGGCCCTTGGCCAACAGAGGTCCGCATGGTGCAATGCCACACCGCATGCGTTTTCCTCGGTAGGCGGCCGTAGCACAGGCTGCGCTCCATTCCTCGCCCCGACACCCCGCTGCCTGCATTCAAATGTTCCCGGCTAGGCATTTCCAAGATGCAGTGCAGCAAGGGCATTAGCATAAAACGAAAGGGGAGGGGGCGAATGGGTGGCGGCTTCCAGAAACCGAGCTCCGGCTGGGCAGCAGAGTCAGGCACGAGGCAGCTGCGTGCCTTTGGTTTACTTAAGCCGGGATGGCTCATTAGAATTAGAAGAGAAGATGGCTAGACGG
This sequence comes from Leptodactylus fuscus, assembly GCF_031893055.1. Lineage (NCBI taxonomy): Eukaryota > Metazoa > Chordata > Amphibia > Anura > Leptodactylidae > Leptodactylus > Leptodactylus fuscus. Next base: position 35,280,474 of record NC_134265.1, on the reverse strand, counting down.
TTGGAGGAGTGTTTAAACTAGGTACTGGGGGGAGAGGGTAACATGTAGAGGGCAAGATAGTGTAGAAATGGAAAGAGGGCTAGATACTGAAACTGGGGGTGGAGCAGGGGGTCGGGTTAGAGCAGTCAGTAGGCAGTGGAAGAGTAGGGAAGATAAATCTATGAAATGTATGCATACGAATGCCCGAAGTCTTACTAACAAGATGGAGGAACTAGAAGTGATGATGTTGGAAGACAATTATGACATGGTGGGGGGTAAGTGAGACATGGCTGGACTCTAGCTATGACTGGGCTGTAAATAAACAAGGGTACAGTATGTTTAGAAAGGAGCGTACAAATAAGAAAGGGGGAGGGGTTTGCTTATACGTAAAAAACGGCCTTAAGCCAGTCCTGCGTGAGGACATCTGGGAGGAAAATGATTATGTGGAGTCCTTATGGGTGGAGATTACGGGAGGAACAAAAAATAATAAAATACTGATAGGGGTTTGTTATAAATCTCCAAATATAATGGAAGAAGCTGAAAATGTACTAATAAAACAAATAGATGAGGCCGCAAAGCAGAATAAAGTCATTATTATGGGGGATTTCAACTACCCAGATATCAACTGGGAGGCAGAAACCTGCAGATCCAACAAAGGGAGCAGGTTCTTGTCAGTAATAAAAGACAATTACCTATCGCAACTAGTGCAGGACCCAACAAGAGGCCAGGCCCTTTTAGACCTAATTTTAACAAATGAACCTGACACACTATCAAAAGTGGAGGTTGGGGGACATCTGGGTAATAGTGACCATAACAGAATAAGTTTTCTTGTACACATTAAGAAGACGTTCATTAGAGGGGGTACAAAAACACTAAACTTCAGAAAGGCAAATTTTAACCAGCTGAGAGAGGAGCCTAGCAGCATAAACTGGGACAATGTCCTCAACGTGACGGGAACACAAACTAAATGGGACATCTTCAAAAATATACTAAATAAGAGCACTAGAAAACACATACCCTATGGGAATAAGCGGGCTAGAAATCATAGAAAACCAATATGGCTAACTAAAACAGTACAGAATGCAATGAGGGATAAAAAGGAAGCATTTAAAGTACTAAAACAAGAGAGTAGCGACACAGCATTAAAAAACTATAACAGAGAAAAATAAATTGTGCAAAAAACAAATAAAGGAGGCGAAGATTGAGGCTGAGAGAAAAATTGCCAAGGAAAGTAAAAGTAATCCAAAATTATTCTTCAATTACATAAATAATAAGAGAATAAAAACTGACAATGTCGGCACTCTCAAAAATAATCTGGGTGTAATGGTGGAGGAGGATGAGGAAAGAGCACAAGTATTAAATGCCTTCTTCTCTACAGTGTTTACACAAGAATATCCATTGGCCGGCAACATGATTAGGGGTAATGTTAACTCTCAATTAAATGTCACCTGCTTAACCCAGGAAGAAGTGCAGCGCCGCCTGCAAAACACTAAAATAGAGAAATCGCCCGGTCCAGATGGTATACACCCCCGAGTTCTGAGGGAATTAAGCATGGTCATAGATAGACCCTTGTATCTAATATTTAAGGATTCAGTAATGACTGGGTCTGTTCCACAGGATTGGCGAATAGCAAATGTGGTGCCAATTTTCAAAAAGGGGTGTAAAAGGGAACCTGGAAACTATAGGCCAGTAAGTTTAACTTCTGTGGTGGGAAAGATATTTGAGGGCTTTCTAAGAGATGCTATCCTGGGGTATCTCAATGTAAATAATCTTATAACACCCAATCAGCATGGGTTTATGAGGAATCGGTCCTGTCAGACTAATCTGATCAGCTTCTATGAGGAGGTCAGTTCAAGACTGGACATGGCTAATGCAGTAGACGTGGTGTACCTGGACTTTTCAAAGGCTTTTGATACTGTTCCAGATAAACGGTTGGGATGCAAAATGAGATTGTTGGGACTGGGGGGAAACATATGCATTTGGGTTAGCAACTGGCTCACTGATAGGAAACAGAGGGTACTTGTTAATGGTAAATATTCAGACGGGGCCACAGTCACCAGTGGGGTGCCGCAGGGGTCAGTATTAGGTCCTCTCTTGTTTAACATCTTTATTAATGACCTGGTAGAGGGTTTACAAAGCAGGGTGTCTATATTTGCAGATGATACTAAACTTTGTAGGGTAATCAATAATGAGGAGGATAGTAGAATATTACAAGGGGATCTAAGGAAACTGGAAGCATGGGCGGAGACTTGGCAAATGAAGTTTAATGTTGACAAATGTAAAGTAATGCACTTTGGGCGACGTAATAAAATGTATGACTATGTACTAAATAGTAAATTACTGGGTAAGACTGTCAATGAAAAAGACTTAGGGATTTTGGTGGACAGCAAGCTTACCTTTAATGACCAGTGTCAGGCAGCTGCTGCCAAGGCAAATAAAATTATGGGATGCATCAAAAGAGGTCTAGATTCTCATGACAAGGACATAGTTATGCCTCTATACAAATCACTGGTACGGCCACACTTAGAATATTGTGCACAATTTTGGGCCCCGATATACAAGAAAGACATACGTGAACTTGAAAAAGTGCAAAGACGGGCAACCAAAATGATTAGGGGAATGGGTGGACTGGAGTACAACGATAGATTAACAAACTTGGGGTTATTCAGCTTAGAGAAAAGACGTCTACGGGGAGATCTAATAACAATGTACAAATACATGAAGGGACAATACAAAGAACTTTCTAAGGATCTTTTTACTCCTAGGCCAGTGACAGTGACAAGAGGACATCCACTACGTATGGAGGAGAGAAGGTTTCACCAGAAACATAGAAGGGGATTCTTCACAGTAAGAACAGCGAGGCTCTGGAAGTCTCTGCCCCAGGAAGTGGTGATGGCGGATTCACTGAACAAGTTCAAAGTGGGCCTGGATGCCTTTCTTGAAGAGAAAAATATAATGGGTTATGGTCTCTAGATTTTAAGGACACGTTGATCCAGGGTTTTATACTGACTGCCAGATTTGGAGTCGGGAAGGAATTTTTTCCTCTGAAATAGGGCAATTGGCATGAGCCTCATGGGGGTTTTTGCCTTCCCCTGGATCAACACTGTAGGGGATTGTAGGGCTATAGGTTGGACTTGATGGACTCATGTCTTTATCCAACTTCATCTACTATGTAACTATGAATGGCAGGTATGGAAAGCGGCGGGTTCAGGCCTGAAGCGGAGAACTTGCTGCATCACCATAACAGTTGAAACTCTAACGTTCCAACGGTGTGACTGAATGAGTGGACTGTCGCTCATCCACTAGAGGGAGACAAAGGCCACCTGGAATGCTTTGCTTACACTGTGGCAGCGGCGGCAGCAGCAGCGTGCCTCTCTGCCAGCAACCCGGTTGCGATAGTCTAACCATCTGAGTGTACTGCACAGGTACGCAGCATCGAGCAACAAACTAGCAAGCGAGAGGAAGCAAGGAACGAGCACTGTCTTTCAACCAGAGAAAATCAGGGGAAAGCGCGAACGCAGTCCCCCACTACCACAAATTATGCAGTCGAGTTTCCCGCATTTGGGGAAATCGCAGGGGTCAGCACACCCGGAGTGCAATGGATGAGCCTCACCCTGGGAGAACCACCTTCATGATCATGGTATCTCCCCTGCCAGGTAAGTATGAGTTATTCACCGACTGCTAGGCCAGCGCCCCTCCCCCGCAGCCCTGCCGCATTGGGGAGGCATTGGCCCTTGGCCAACAGAGGTCCGCATGGTGCAATGCCACACCGCATGCGTTTTCCTCGGTAGGCGGCCGTAGCACAGGCTGCGCTCCATTCCTCGCCCCGACACCCCGCTGCCTGCATTCAAATGTTCCCGGCTAGGCATTTCCAAGATGCAGTGCAGCAAGGGCATTAGCATAAAACGAAAGGGGAGGGGGCGAATGGGTGGCGGCTTCCAGAAACCGAGCTCCGGCTGGGCAGCAGAGTCAGGCACGAGGCAGCTGCGTGCCTTTGGTTTACTTAAGCCGGGATGGCTCATTAGAATTAGAAGAGAAGATGGCTAGACGGTTGGAGGAGTGTTTAAACTAGGTACTGGGGGGAGAGGGTAACATGTAGAGGGCAAGATAGTGTAGAAATGGAAAGAGGGCTAGATACTGAAACTGGGGGTGGAGCAGGGGGTCGGGTTAGAGCAGTCAGTAGGCAGTGGAAGAGTAGGGAAGATAAATCTATGAAATGTATGCATACGAATGCCCGAAGTCTTACTAACAAGATGGAGGAACTAGAAGTGATGATGTTGGAAGACAATTATGACATGGTGGGGGGTAAGTGAGACATGGCTGGACTCTAGCTATGACTGGGCTGTAAATAAACAAGGGTACAGTATGTTTAGAAAGGAGCGTACAAATAAGAAAGGGGGAGGGGTTTGCTTATACGTAAAAAACGGCCTTAAGCCAGTCCTGCGTGAGGACATCTGGGAGGAAAATGATTATGTGGAGTCCTTATGGGTGGAGATTACGGGAGGAACAAAAAATAATAAAATACTGATAGGGGTTTGTTATAAATCTCCAAATATAATGGAAGAAGCTGAAAATGTACTAATAAAACAAATAGATGAGGCCGCAAAGCAGAATAAAGTCATTATTATGGGGGATTTCAACTACCCAGATATCAACTGGGAGGCAGAAACCTGCAGATCCAACAAAGGGAGCAGGTTCTTGTCAGTAATAAAAGACAATTACCTATCGCAACTAGTGCAGGACCCAACAAGAGGCCAGGCCCTTTTAGACCTAATTTTAACAAATGAACCTGACACACTATCAAAAGTGGAGGTTGGGGGACATCTGGGTAATAGTGACCATAACAGAATAAGTTTTCTTGTACACATTAAGAAGACGTTCATTAGAGGGGGTACAAAAACACTAAACTTCAGGAAGGCAAATTTTAACCAGCTGAGAGAGGAGCCTAGCAGCATAAACTGGGACAATGTCCTCAACGTGACGGGAACACAAACTAAATGGGACATCTTCAAAAATATACTAAATAAGAGCACTAGAAAACACATACCCTATGGGAATAAGCGGGCTAGAAATCATAGAAAACCAATATGGCTAACTAAAACAGTACAGAATGCAATGAGGGATAAAAAGGAAGCATTTAAAGTACTAAAACAAGAGAGTAGCGACACAGCATTAAAAAACTATAACAGAGAAAAATAAATTGTGCAAAAAACAAATAAAGGAGGCGAAGATTGAGGCTGAGAGAAAAATTGCCAAGGAAAGTAAAAGTAATCCAAAATTATTCTTCAATTACATAAATAATAAGAGAATAAAAACTGACAATGTCGGCACTCTCAAAAATAATCTGGGTGTAATGGTGGAGGAGGATGAGGAAAGAGCACAAGTATTAAATGCCTTCTTCTCTACAGTGTTTACACAAGAATATCCATTGGCCGGCAACATGATTAGGGGTAATGTTAACTCTCAATTAAATGTCACCTGCTTAACCCAGGAAGAAGTGCAGCGCCGCCTGCAAAACACTAAAATAGAGAAATCGCCCGGTCCAGATGGTATACACCCCCGAGTTCTGAGGGAATTAAGCATGGTCATAGATAGACCCTTGTATCTAATATTTAAGGATTCAGTAATGACTGGGTCTGTTCCACAGGATTGGCGAATAGCAAATGTGGTGCCAATTTTCAAAAAGGGGTGTAAAAGGGAACCTGGAAACTATAGGCCAGTAAGTTTAACTTCTGTGGTGGGAAAGATATTTGAGGGCTTTCTAAGAGATGCTATCCTGGGGTATCTCAATGTAAATAATCTTATAACACCCAATCAGCATGGGTTTATGAGGAATCGGTCCTGTCAGACTAATCTGATCAGCTTCTATGAGGAGGTCAGTTCAAGACTGGACATGGCTAATGCAGTAGACGTGGTGTACCTGGACTTTTCAAAGGCTTTTGATACTGTTCCAGATAAACGGTTGGGATGCAAAATGAGATTGTTGGGACTGGGGGGAAACATATGCATTTGGGTTAGCAACTGGCTCACTGATAGGAAACAGAGGGTACTTGTTAATGGTAAATATTCAGACGGGGCCACAGTCACCAGTGGGGTGCCGCAGGGGTCAGTATTAGGTCCTCTCTTGTTTAACATCTTTATTAATGACCTGGTAGAGGGTTTACAAAGCAGGGTGTCTATATTTGCAGATGATACTAAACTTTGTAGGGTAATCAATAATGAGGAGGATAGTAGAATATTACAAGGGGATCTAAGGAAACTGGAAGCATGGGCGGAGACTTGGCAAATGAAGTTTAATGTTGACAAATGTAAAGTAATGCACTTTGGGCGACGTAATAAAATGTATGACTATGTACTAAATAGTAAATTACTGGGTAAGACTGTCAATGAAAAAGACTTAGGGATTTTGGTGGACAGCAAGCTTACCTTTAATGACCAGTGTCAGGCAGCTGCTGCCAAGGCAAATAAAATTATGGGATGCATCAAAAGAGGTCTAGATTCTCATGACAAGGACATAGTTATGCCTCTATACAAATCACTGGTACGGCCACACTTAGAATATTGTGCACAATTTTGGGCCCCGATATACAAGAAAGACATACGTGAACTTGAAAAAGTGCAAAGACGGGCAACCAAAATGATTAGGGGAATGGGTGGACTGGAGTACAACGATAGATTAACAAACTTGGGGTTATTCAGCTTAGAGAAAAGACGTCTACGGGGAGATCTAATAACAATGTACAAATACATGAAGGGACAATACAAAGAACTTTCTAAGGATCTTTTTACTCCTAGGCCAGTGACAGTGACAAGAGGACATCCACTACGTATGGAGGAGAGAAGGTTTCACCAGAAACATAGAAGGGGATTCTTCACAGTAAGAACAGCGAGGCTCTGGAAGTCTCTGCCCCAGGAAGTGGTGATGGCGGATTCACTGAACAAGTTCAAAGTGGGCCTGGATGCCTTTCTTGAAGAGAAAAATATAATGGGTTATGGTCTCTAGATTTTAAGGACACGTTGATCCAGGGTTTTATACTGACTGCCAGATTTGGAGTCGGGAAGGAATTTTTTCCTCTGAAATAGGGCAATTGGCATGAGCCTCATGGGGGTTTTTGCCTTCCCCTGGATCAACACTGTAGGGGATTGTAGGGCTATAGGTTGGACTTGATGGACTCATGTCTTTATCCAACTTCATCTACTATGTAACTATGAATGGCAGGTATGGAAAGCGGCGGGTTCAGGCCTGAAGCGGAGAACTTGCTGCATCACCATAACAGTTGAAACTCTAACGTTCCAACGGTGTGACTGAATGAGTGGACTGTCGCTCATCCACTAGAGGGAGACAAAGGCCACCTGGAATGCTTTGCTTACACTGTGGCAGCGGCGGCAGCAGCAGCGTGCCTCTCTGCCAGCAACCCGGTTGCGATAGTCTAACCATCTGAGTGTACTGCACAGGTACGCAGCATCGAGCAACAAACTAGCAAGCGAGAGGAAGCAAGGAACGAGCACTGTCTTTCAACCAGAGAAAATCAGGGGAAAGCGCGAACGCAGTCCCCCACTACCACAAATTATGCAGTAGAGTTTCCCGCATTTGGGGAAATCGCAGGGGTCAGCACACCCGGAGTGCAATGGATGAGCCTCACCCTGGGAGAACCACCTTCATGATCATGGTATCTCCCCTGCCAGGTAAGTATGAGTTATTCACCGACTGCTAGGCCAGCGCCCCTCCCCCGCAGCTCTGCCGCATTGGGGAGGCATTGGCCCTTGGCCAACAGAGGTCCGCATGGTGCAATGCCACACCGCATGCGTTTTCCTCGGTAGGCGGCCGTAGCACAGGCTGCGCTCCATTCCTCGCCCCGACACCCCGCTGCCTGCATTCAAATGTTCCCGGCTAGGCATTTCCAAGATGCAGTGCAGCAAGGGCATTAGCATAAAACGAAAGGGGAGGGGGCGAATGGGTGGCGGCTTCCAGAAACCGAGCTCCGGCTGGGCAGCAGAGTCAGGCACGAGGCAGCTGCGTGCCTTTGGTTTACTTAAGCCGGGATGGCTCATTAGAATTAGAAGAGAAGATGGCTAGACGGTTGGAGGAGTGTTTAAACTAGGTACTGGGGGGAGAGGGTAACATGTAGAGGGCAAGATAGTGTAGAAATGGAAAGAGGGCTAGATACTGAAACTGGGGGTGGAGCAGGGGGTCGGGTTAGAGCAGTCAGTAGGCAGTGGAAGAGTAGGGAAGATAAATCTATGAAATGTATGCATACGAATGCCCGAAGTCTTACTAACAAGATGGAGGAACTAGAAGTGATGATGTTGGAAGACAATTATGACATGGTGGGGGGTAAGTGAGACATGGCTGGACTCTAGCTATGACTGGGCTGTAAATAAACAAGGGTACAGTATGTTTAGAAAGGAGCGTACAAATAAGAAAGGGGGAGGGGTTTGCTTATACGTAAAAAACGGCCTTAAGCCAGTCCTGCGTGAGGACATCTGGGAGGAAAATGATTATGTGGAGTCCTTATGGGTGGAGATTACGGGAGGAACAAAAAATAATAAAATACTGATAGGGGTTTGTTATAAATCTCCAAATATAATGGAAGAAGCTGAAAATGTACTAATAAAACAAATAGATGAGGCCGCAAAGCAGAATAAAGTCATTATTATGGGGGATTTCAACTACCCAGATATCAACTGGGAGGCAGAAACCTGCAGATCCAACAAAGGGAGCAGGTTCTTGTCAGTAATAAAAGACAATTACCTATCGCAACTAGTGCAGGACCCAACAAGAGGCCAGGCCCTTTTAGACCTAATTTTAACAAATGAACCTGACACACTATCAAAAGTGGAGGTTGGGGGACATCTGGGTAATAGTGACCATAACAGAATAAGTTTTCTTGTACACATTAAGAAGACGTTCATTAGAGGGGGTACAAAAACACTAAACTTCAGGAAGGCAAATTTTAACCAGCTGAGAGAGGAGCCTAGCAGCATAAACTGGGACAATGTCCTCAACGTGACGGGAACACAAACTAAATGGGACATCTTCAAAAATATACTAAATAAGAGCACTAGAAAACACATACCCTATGGGAATAAGCGGGCTAGAAATCATAGAAAACCAATATGGCTAACTAAAACAGTACAGAATGCAATGAGGGATAAAAAGGAAGCATTTAAAGTACTAAAACAAGAGAGTAGCGACACAGCATTAAAAAACTATAACAGAGAAAAATAAATTGTGCAAAAAACAAATAAAGGAGGCGAAGATTGAGGCTGAGAGAAAAATTGCCAAGGAAAGTAAAAGTAATCCAAAATTATTCTTCAATTACATAAATAATAAGAGAATAAAAACTGACAATGTCGGCACTCTCAAAAATAATCTGGGTGTAATGGTGGAGGAGGATGAGGAAAGAGCACAAGTATTAAATGCCTTCTTCTCTACAGTGTTTACACAAGAATATCCATTGGCCGGCAACATGATTAGGGGTAATGTTAACTCTCAATTAAATGTCACCTGCTTAACCCAGGAAGAAGTGCAGCGCCGCCTGCAAAACACTAAAATAGAGAAATCGCCCGGTCCAGATGGTATACACCCCCGAGTTCTGAGGGAATTAAGCATGGTCATAGATAGACCCTTGTATCTAATATTTAAGGATTCAGTAATGACTGGGTCTGTTCCACAGGATTGGCGAATAGCAAATGTGGTGCCAATTTTCAAAAAGGGGTGTAAAAGGGAACCTGGAAACTATAGGCCAGTAAGTTTAACTTCTGTGGTGGGAAAGATATTTGAGGGCTTTCTAAGAGATGCTATCCTGGGGTATCTCAATGTAAATAATCTTATAACACCCAATCAGCATGGGTTTATGAGGAATCGGTCCTGTCAGACTAATCTGATCAGCTTCTATGAGGAGGTCAGTTCAAGACTGGACATGGCTAATGCAGTAGACGTGGTGTACCTGGACTTTTCAAAGGCTTTTGATACTGTTCCAGATAAACGGTTGGGATGCAAAATGAGATTGTTGGGACTGGGGGGAAACATATGCATTTGGGTTAGCAACTGGCTCACTGATAGGAAACAGAGGGTACTTGTTAATGGTAAATATTCAGACGGGGCCACAGTCACCAGTGGGGTGCCGCAGGGGTCAGTATTAGGTCCTCTCTTGTTTAACATCTTTATTAATGACCTGGTAGAGGGTTTACAAAGCAGGGTGTCTATATTTGCAGATGATACTAAACTTTGTAGGGTAATCAATAATGAGGAGGATAGTAGAATATTACAAGGGGATCTAAGGAAACTGGAAGCACGGGCGGAGACTTGGCAAATGAAGTTTAATGTTGACAAATGTAAAGTAATGCACTTTGGGCGACGTAATAAAATGTATGACTATGTACTAAATAGTAAATTACTGGGTAAGACTGTCAATGAAAAAGACTTAGGGATTTTGGTGGACAGCAAGCTTACCTTTAATGACCAGTGTCAGGCAGCTGCTGCCAAGGCAAATAAAATTATGGGATGCATCAAAAGAGGTCTAGATTCTCATGACAAGGACATAGTTATGCCTCTATACAAATCACTGGTACGGCCACACTTAGAATATTGTGCACAATTTTGGGCCCCGATATACAAGAAAGACATACGTGAACTTGAAAAAGTGCAAAGACGGGCAACCAAAATGATTAGGGGAATGGGTGGACTGGAGTACAACGATAGATTAACAAACTTGGGGTTATTCAGCTTAGAGAAAAGACGTCTACGGGGAGATCTAATAACAATGTACAAATACATGAAGGGACAATACAAAGAACTTTCTAAGGATCTTTTTACTCCTAGGCCAGTGACAGTGACAAGAGGACATCCACTACGTATGGAGGAGAGAAGGTTTCACCAGAAACATAGACGGGGATTCTTCACAGTAAGAACAGCGAGGCTCTGGAAGTCTCTGCCCCAGGAAGTGGTGATGGCGGATTCACTGAACAAGTTCAAAGTGGGCCTGGATGCCTTTCTTGAAGAGAAAAATATAATGGGTTATGGTCTCTAGATTTTAAGGACACGTTGATCCAGGGTTTTATACTGACTGCCAGATTTGGAGTCGGGAAGGAATTTTTTCCTCTGAAATAGGGCAATTGGCATGAGCCTCATGGGGGTTTTTGCCTTCCCCTGGATCAACACTGTAGGGGATTGTAGGGCTATAGGTTGGACTTGATGGACTCATGTCTTTATCCAACTTCATCTACTATGTAACTATGAATGGCAGGTATGGAAAGCGGCGGGTTCAGGCCTGAAGCGGAGAACTTGCTGCATCACCATAACAGTTGAAACTCTAACGTTCCAACGGTGTGACTGAATGAGTGGACTGTCGCTCATCCACTAGAGGGAGACAAAGGCCACCTGGAATGCTTTGCTTACACTGTGGCAGCGGCGGCAGCAGCAGCGTGCCTCTCTGCCAGCAACCCGGTTGCGATAGTCTAACCATCTGAGTGTACTGCACAGGTACGCAGCATCGAGCAACAAACTAGCAAGCGAGAGGAAGCAAGGAACGAGCACTGTCTTTCAACCAGAGAAAATCAGGGGAAAGCGCGAACGCAGTCCCCCACTACCACAAATTATGCAGTCGAGTTTCCCGCATTTGGGGAAATCGCAGGGGTCAGCACACCCGGAGTGCAATGGATGAGCCTCACCCTGGGAGAACCACCTTCATGATCATGGTATCTCCCCTGCCAGGTAAGTATGAGTTATTCACCGACTGCTAGGCCAGCGCCCCTCCCCCGCAGCCCTGCCGCATTGGGGAGGCATTGGCCCTTGGCCAACAGAGGTCCGCATGGTGCAATGCCACACCGCATGCGTTTTCCTCGGTAGGCGGCCGTAGCACAGGCTGCGCTCCATTCCTCGCCCCGACACCCCGCTGCCTGCATTCAAATGTTCCCGGCTAGGCATTTCCAAGATGCAGTGCAGCAAGGGCATTAGCATAAAACGAAAGGGGAGGGGGCGAATGGGTGGCGGCTTCCAGAAACCGAGCTCCGGCTGGGCAGCAGAGTCAGGCACGAGGCAGCTGCGTGCCTTTGGTTTACTTAAGCCGGGATGGCTCATTAGAATTAGAAGAGAAGATGGCTAGACGGTTGGAGGAGTGTTTAAACTAGGTACTGGGGGGAGAGGGTAACATGTAGAGGGCAAGATAGTGTAGAAATGGAAAGAGGGCTAGATACTGAAACTGGGGGTGGAGCAGGGGGTCGGGTTAGAGCAGTCAGTAGGCAGTGGAAGAGTAGGGAAGATAAATCTATGAAATGTATGCATACGAATGCCCGAAGTCTTACTAACAAGATGGAGGAACTAGAAGTGATGATGTTGGAAGACAATTATGACATGGTGGGGGGTAAGTGAGACATGGCTGGACTCTAGCTATGACTGGGCTGTAAATAAACAAGGGTACAGTATGTTTAGAAAGGAGCGTACAAATAAGAAAGGGGGAGGGGTTTGCTTATACGTAAAAAACGGCCTTAAGCCAGTCCTGCGTGAGGACATCTGGGAGGAAAATGATTATGTGGAGTCCTTATGGGTGGAGATTACGGGAGGAACAAAAAATAATAAAATACTGATAGGGGTTTGTTATAAATCTCCAAATATAATGGAAGAAGCTGAAAATGTACTAATAAAACAAATAGATGAGGCCGCAAAGCAGAATAAAGTCATTATTATGGGGGATTTCAACTACCCAGATATCAACTGGGAGGCAGAAACCTGCAGATCCAACAAAGGGAGCAGGTTCTTGTCAGTAATAAAAGACAATTACCTATCGCAACTAGTGCAGGACCCAACAAGAGGCCAGGCCCTTTTAGACCTAATTTTAACAAATGAACCTGACACACTATCAAAAGTGGAGGTTGGGGGACATCTGGGTAATAGTGACCATAACAGAATAAGTTTTCTTGTACACATTAAGAAGACGTTCATTAGAGGGGGTACAAAAACACTAAACTTCAGGAAGGCAAATTTTAACCAGCTGAGAGAGGAGCCTAGCAGCATAAACTGGGACAATGTCCTCAACGTGACGGGAACACAAACTAAATGGGACATCTTCAAAAATATACTAAATAAGAGCACTAGAAAACACATACCCCATGGGAATAAGCGGGCTAGAAATCATAGAAAACCAATATGGCTAACTAAAACAGTACAGAATGCAATGAGGGATAAAAAGGAAGCATTTAAAGTACTAAAACAAGAGAGTAGCGACACAGCATTAAAAAACTATAACAGAGAAAAATAAATTGTGCAAAAAACAAATAAAGGAGGCGAAGATTGAGGCTGAGAGAAAAATTGCCAAGGAAAGTAAAAGTAATCCAAAATTATTCTTCAATTACATAAATAATAAGAGAATAAAAACTGACAATGTCGGCACTCTCAAAAATAATCTGGGTGTAATGGTGGAGGAGGATGAGGAAAGAGCACAAGTATTAAATGCCTTCTTCTCTACAGTGTTTACACAAGAATATCCATTGGCCGGCAACATGATTAGGGGTAATGTTAACTCTCAATTAAATGTCACCTGCTTAACCCAGGAAGAAGTGCAGCGCCGCCTGCAAAACACTAAAATAGAGAAATCGCCCGGTCCAGATGGTATACACCCCCGAGTTCTGAGGGAATTAAGCATGGTCATAGATAGACCCTTGTATCTAATATTTAAGGATTCAGTAATGACTGGGTCTGTTCCACAGGATTGGCGAATAGCAAATGTGGTGCCAATTTTCAAAAAGGGGTGTAAAAGGGAACCTGGAAACTATAGGCCAGTAAGTTTAACTTCTGTGGTGGGAAAGATATTTGAGGGCTTTCTAAGAGATGCTATCCTGGGGTATCTCAATGTAAATAATCTTATAACACCCAATCAGCATGGGTTTATGAGGAATCGGTCCTGTCAGACTAATCTGATCAGCTTCTATGAGGAGGTCAGTTCAAGACTGGACATGGCTAATGCAGTAGACGTGGTGTACCTGGACTTTTCAAAGGCTTTTGATACTGTTCCAGATAAACGGTTGGGATGCAAAATGAGATTGTTGGGACTGGGGGGAAACATATGCATTTGGGTTAGCAACTGGCTCACTGATAGGAAACAGAGGGTACTTGTTAATGGTAAATATTCAGACGGGGCCACAGTCACCAGTGGGGTGCCGCAGGGGTCAGTATTAGGTCCTCTCTTGTTTAACATCTTTATTAATGACCTGGTAGAGGGTTTACAAAGCAGGGTGTCTATATTTGCAGATGATACTAAACTTTGTAGGGTAATCAATAATGAGGAGGATAGTAGAATATTACAAGGGGATCTAAGGAAACTGGAAGCACGGGCGGAGACTTGGCAAATGAAGTTTAATGTTGACAAATGTAAAGTAATGCACTTTGGGCGACGTAATAAAATGTATGACTATGTACTAAATAGTAAATTACTGGGTAAGACTGTCAATGAAAAAGACTTAGGGATTTTGGTGGACAGCAAGCTTACCTTTAATGACCAGTGTCAGGCAGCTGCTGCCAAGGCAAATAAAATTATGGGATGCATCAAAAGAGGTCTAGATTCTCATGACAAGGACATAGTTATGCCTCTATACAAATCACTGGTACGGCCACACTTAGAATATTGTGCACAATTTTGGGCCCCGATATACAAGAAAGACATACGTGAACTTGAAAAAGTGCAAAGACGGGCAACCAAAATGATTAGGGGAATGGGTGGACTGGAGTACAACGATAGATTAACAAACTTGGGGTTATTCAGCTTAGAGAAAAGACGTCTACGGGGAGATCTAATAACAATGTACAAATACATGAAGGGACAATACAAAGAACTTTCTAAGGATCTTTTTACTCCTAGGCCAGTGACAGTGACAAGAGGACATCCACTACGTATGGAGGAGAGAAGGTTTCACCAGAAACATAGACGGGGATTCTTCACAGTAAGAACAGCGAGGCTCTGGAAGTCTCTGCCCCAGGAAGTGGTGATGGCGGATTCACTGAACAAGTTCAAAGTGGGCCTGGATGCCTTTCTTGAAGAGAAAAATATAATGGGTTATGGTCTCTAGATTTTAAGGACACGTTGATCCAGGGTTTTATACTGACTGCCAGATTTGGAGTCGGGAAGGAATTTTTTCCTCTGAAATAGGGCAATTGGCATGAGCCTCATGGGGGTTTTTGCCTTCCCCTGGATCAACACTGTAGGGGATTGTAGGGCTATAGGTTGGACTTGATGGACTCATGTCTTTATCCAACTTCATCTACTATGTAACTATGAATGGCAGGTATGGAAAGCGGCGGGTTCAGGCCTGAAGCGGAGAACTTGCTGCATCACCATAACAGTTGAAACTCTAACGTTCCAACGGTGTGACTGAATGAGTGGACTGTCGCTCATCCACTAGAGGGAGACAAAGGCCACCTGGAATGCTTTGCTTACACTGTGGCAGCGGCGGCAGCAGCAGCGTGCCTCTCTGCCAGCAACCCGGTTGCGATAGTCTAACCATCTGCACAGGTACGCAGCATCGAGCAACAAACTAGCAAGCGAGAGGAAGCAAGGAACGAGCACTGTCTTTCAACCAGAGAAAATCAGGGGAAAGCGCGAACGCAGTCCCCCACTACCACAAATTATGCAGTCGAGTTTCCCGCATTTGGGGAAATCGCAGGGGTCAGCACACCCGGAGTGCAATGGATGAGCCTCACCCTGGGAGAACCACCTTCATGATCATGGTATCTCCCCTGCCAGGTAAGTATGAGTTATTCACCGACTGCTAGGCCAGCGCCCCTCCCCCGCAGCCCTGCCGCATTGGGGAGGCATTGGCCCTTGGCCAACAGAGGTCCGCATGGTGCAATGCCACACCGCATGCGTTTTCCTCGGTAGGCGGCCGTAGCACAGGCTGCGCTCCATTCCTCGCCCCGACACCCTGCTGCCTGCATTCAAATGTTCCCGGCTAGGCATTTCCAAGATGCAGTGCAGCAAGGGCATTAGCATAAAACGAAAGGGGAGGGGGCGAATGGGTGGCGGCTTCCAGAAACCGAGCTCCGGCTGGGCAGCAGAGTCAGGCACGAGGCAGCTGCGTGCCTTTGGTTTACTTAAGCCGGGATGGCTCATTAGAATTAGAAGAGAAGATGGCTAGACGGTTGGAGGAGTGTTTAAACTAGGTACTGGGGGGAGAGGGTAACATGTAGAGGGCAAGATAGTGTAGAAATGGAAAGAGGGCTAGATACTGAAACTGGGGGTGGAGCAGGGGGTCGGGTTAGAGCAGTCAGTAGGCAGTGGAAGAGTAGGGAAGATAAATCTATGAAATGTATGCATACGAATGCCCGAAGTCTTACTAACAAGATGGAGGAACTAGAAGTGATGATGTTGGAAGACAATTATGACATGGTGGGGGGTAAGTGAGACATGGCTGGACTCTAGCTATGACTGGGCTGTAAATAAACAAGGGTACAGTATGTTTAGAAAGGAGCGTACAAATAAGAAAGGGGGAGGGGTTTGCTTATACGTAAAAAACGGCCTTAAGCCAGTCCTGCGTGAGGACATCTGGGAGGAAAATGATTATGTGGAGTCCTTATGGGTGGAGATTACGGGAGGAACAAAAAATAATAAAATACTGATAGGGGTTTGTTATAAATCTCCAAATATAATGGAAGAAGCTGAAAATGTACTAATAAAACAAATAGATGAGGCCGCAAAGCAGAATAAAGTCATTATTATGGGGGATTTCAACTACCCAGATATCAACTGGGAGGCAGAAACCTGCAGATCCAACAAAGGGAGCAGGTTCTTGTCAGTAATAAAAGACAATTACCTATCGCAACTAGTGCAGGACCCAACAAGAGGCCAGGCCCTTTTAGACCTAATTTTAACAAATGAACCTGACACACTATCAAAAGTGGAGGTTGGGGGACATCTGGGTAATAGTGACCATAACAGAATAAGTTTTCTTGTACACATTAAGAAGACGTTCATTAGAGGGGGTACAAAAACACTAAACTTCAGGAAGGCAAATTTTAACCAGCTGAGAGAGGAGCCTAGCAGCATAAACTGGGACAATGTCCTCAACGTGACGGGAACACAAACTAAATGGGACATCTTCAAAAATATACTAAATAAGAGCACTAGAAAACACATACCCTATGGGAATAAGCGGGCTAGAAATCATAGAAAACCAATATGGCTAACTAAAACAGTACAGAATGCAATGAGGGATAAAAAGGAAGCATTTAAAGTACTAAAACAAGAGAGTAGCGACACAGCATTAAAAAACTATAACAGAGAAAAATAAATTGTGCAAAAAACAAATAAAGGAGGCGAAGATTGAGGCTGAGAGAAAAATTGCCAAGGAAAGTAAAAGTAATCCAAAATTATTCTTCAATTACATAAATAATAAGAGAATAAAAACTGACAATGTCGGCACTCTCAAAAATAATCTGGGTGTAATGGTGGAGGAGGATGAGGAAAGAGCACAAGTATTAAATGCCTTCTTCTCTACAGTGTTTACACAAGAATATCCATTGGCCGGCAACATGATTAGGGGTAATGTTAACTCTCAATTAAATGTCACCTGCTTAACCCAGGAAGAAGTGCAGCGCCGCCTGCAAAACACTAAAATAGAGAAATCGCCCGGTCCAGATGGTATACACCCCCGAGTTCTGAGGGAATTAAGCATGGTCATAGATAGACCCTTGTATCTAATATTTAAGGATTCAGTAATGACTGGGTCTGTTCCACAGGATTGGCGAATAGCAAATGTGGTGCCAATTTTCAAAAAGGGGTGTAAAAGGGAACCTGGAAACTATAGGCCAGTAAGTTTAACTTCTGTGGTGGGAAAGATATTTGAGGGCTTTCTAAGAGATGCTATCCTGGGGTATCTCAATGTAAATAATCTTATAACACCCAATCAGCATGGGTTTATGAGGAATCGGTCCTGTCAGACTAATCTGATCAGCTTCTATGAGGAGGTCAGTTCAAGACTGGACATGGCTAATGCAGTAGACGTGGTGTACCTGGACTTTTCAAAGGCTTTTGATACTGTTCCAGATAAACGGTTGGGATGCAAAATGAGATTGTTGGGACTGGGGGGAAACATATGCATTTGGGTTAGCAACTGGCTCACTGATAGGAAACAGAGGGTACTTGTTAATGGTAAATATTCAGACGGGGCCACAGTCACCAGTGGGGTGCCGCAGGGGTCAGTATTAGGTCCTCTCTTGTTTAACATCTTTATTAATGACCTGGTAGAGGGTTTACAAAGCAGGGTGTCTATATTTGCAGATGATACTAAACTTTGTAGGGTAATCAATAATGAGGAGGATAGTAGAATATTACAAGGGGATCTAAGGAAACTGGAAGCATGGGCGGAGACTTGGCAAATGAAGTTTAATGTTGACAAATGTAAAGTAATGCACTTTGGGCGACGTAATAAAATGTATGACTATGTACTAAATAGTAAATTACTGGGTAAGACTGTCAATGAAAAAGACTTAGGGATTTTGGTGGACAGCAAGCTTACCTTTAATGACCAGTGTCAGGCAGCTGCTGCCAAGGCAAATAAAATTATGGGATGCATCAAAAGAGGTCTAGATTCTCATGACAAGGACATAGTTATGCCTCTATACAAATCACTGGTACGGCCACACTTAGAATATTGTGCACAATTTTGGGCCCCGATATACAAGAAAGACATACGTGAACTTGAAAAAGTGCAAAGACGGGCAACCAAAATGATTAGGGGAATGGGTGGACTGGAGTACAACGATAGATTAACAAACTTGGGGTTATTCAGCTTAGAGAAAAGACGTCTACGGGGAGATCTAATAACAATGTACAAATACATGAAGGGACAATACAAAGAACTTTCTAAGGATCTTTTTACTCCTAGGCCAGTGACAGTGACAAGAGGACATCCACTACGTATGGAGGAGAGAAGGTTTCATCAGAAACATAGAAGGGGATTCTTCACAGTAAGAACAGCGAGGCTCTGGAAGTCTCTGCCCCAGGAAGTGGTGATGGCGGATTCACTGAACAAGTTCAAAGTGGGCCTGGATGCCTTTCTTGAAGAGAAAAATATAATGGGTTATGGTCTCTAGATTTTAAGGACACGTTGATCCAGGGTTTTATACTGACTGCCAGATTTGGAGTCGGGAAGGAATTTTTTCCTCTGAAATAGGGCAATTGGCATGAGCCTCATGGGGGTTTTTGCCTTCCCCTGGATCAACACTGTAGGGGATTGTAGGGCTATAGGTTGGACTTGATGGACTCATGTCTTTATCCAACTTCATCTACTATGTAACTATGAATGGCAGGTATGGAAAGCGGCGGGTTCAGGCCTGAAGCGGAGAACTTGCTGCATCACCATAACAGTTGAAACTCTAACGTTCCAACGGTGTGACTGAATGAGTGGACTGTCGCTCATCCACTAGAGGGAGACAAAGGCCACCTGGAATGCTTTGCTTACACTGTGGCAGCGGCGGCAGCAGCAGCGTGCCTCTCTGCCAGCAACCCGGTTGCGATAGTCTAACCATCTGAGTGTACTGCACAGGTACGCAGCATCGAGCAACAAACTAGCAAGCGAGAGGAAGCAAGGAACGAGCACTGTCTTTCAACCAGAGAAAATCAGGGGAAAGCGCGAACGCAGTCCCCCACTACCACAAATTATGCAGTCGAGTTTCCCGCATTTGGGGAAATCGCAGGGGTCAGCACACCCGGAGTGCAATGGATGAGCCTCACCCTGGGAGAACCACCTTCATGATCATGGTATCTCCCCTGCCAGGTAAGTATGAGTTATTCACCGACTGCTAGGCCAGCGCCCCTCCCCCGCAGCCCTGCCGCATTGGGGAGGCATTGGCCCTTGGCCAACAGAGGTCCGCATGGTGCAATGCCACACCGCATGCGTTTTCCTCGGTAGGCGGCCGTAGCACAGGCTGCGCTCCATTCCTCGCCCCGACACCCCGCTGCCTGCATTCAAATGTTCCCGGCTAGGCATTTCCAAGATGCAGTGCAGCAAGGGCATTAGCATAAAACGAAAGGGGAGGGGGCGAATGGGTGGCGGCTTCCAGAAACCGAGCTCCGGCTGGGCAGCAGAGTCAGGCACGAGGCAGCTGCGTGCCTTTGGTTTACTTAAGCCGGGATGGCTCATTAGAATTAGAAGAGAAGATGGCTAGACGGTTGGAGGAGTGTTTAAACTAGGTACTGGGGGGAGAGGGTAACATGTAGAGGGCAAGATAGTGTAGAAATGGAAAGAGGGCTAGATACTGAAACTGGGGGTGGAGCAGGGGGTCGGGTTAGAGCAGTCAGTAGGCAGTGGAAGAGTAGGGAAGATAAATCTATGAAATGTATGCATACGAATGCCCGAAGTCTTACTAACAAGATGGAGGAACTAGAAGTGATGATGTTGGAAGACAATTATGACATGGTGGGGGGTAAGTGAGACATGGCTGGACTCTAGCTATGACTGGGCTGTAAATAAACAAGGGTACAGTATGTTTAGAAAGGAGCGTACAAATAAGAAAGGGGGAGGGGTTTGCTTATACGTAAAAAACGGCCTTAAGCCAGTCCTGCGTGAGGACATCTGGGAGGAAAATGATTATGTGGAGTCCTTATGGGTGGAGATTACGGGAGGAACAAAAAATAATAAAATACTGATAGGGGTTTGTTATAAATCTCCAAATATAATGGAAGAAGCTGAAAATGTACTAATAAAACAAATAGATGAGGCCGCAAAGCAGAATAAAGTCATTATTATGGGGGATTTCAACTACCCAGATATCAACTGGGAGGCAGAAACCTGCAGATCCAACAAAGGGAGCAGGTTCTTGTCAGTAATAAAAGACAATTACCTATCGCAACTAGTGCAGGACCCAACAAGAGGCCAGGCCCTTTTAGACCTAATTTTAACAAATGAACCTGACACACTATCAAAAGTGGAGGTTGGGGGACATCTGGGTAATAGTGACCATAACAGAATAAGTTTTCTTGTACACATTAAGAAGACGTTCATTAGAGGGGGTACAAAAACACTAAACTTCAGGAAGGCAAATTTTAACCAGCTGAGAGAGGAGCCTAGCAGCATAAACTGGGACAATGTCCTCAACGTGACGGGAACACAAACTAAATGGGACATCTTCAAAAATATACTAAATAAGAGCACTAGAAAACACATACCCTATGGGAATAAGCGGGCTAGAAATCATAGAAAACCAATATGGCTAACTAAAACAGTACAGAATGCAATGAGGGATAAAAAGGAAGCATTTAAAGTACTAAAACAAGAGAGTAGCGACACAGCATTAAAAAACTATAACAGAGAAAAATAAATTGTGCAAAAAACAAATAAAGGAGGCGAAGATTGAGGCTGAGAGAAAAATTGCCAAGGAAAGTAAAAGTAATCCAAAATTATTCTTCAATTACATAAATAATAAGAGAATAAAAACTGACAATGTCGGCACTCTCAAAAATAATCTGGGTGTAATGGTGGAGGAGGATGAGGAAAGAGCACAAGTATTAAATGCCTTCTTCTCTACAGTGTTTACACAAGAATATCCATTGGCCGGCAACATGATTAGGGGTAATGTTAACTCTCAATTAAATGTCACCTGCTTAACCCAGGAAGAAGTGCAGCGCCGCCTGCAAAACACTAAAATAGAGAAATCGCCCGGTCCAGATGGTATACACCCCCGAGTTCTGAGGGAATTAAGCATGGTCATAGATAGACCCTTGTATCTAATATTTAAGGATTCAGTAATGACTGGGTCTGTTCCACAGGATTGGCGAATAGCAAATGTGGTGCCAATTTTCAAAAAGGGGTGTAAAAGGGAACCTGGAAACTATAGGCCAGTAAGTTTAACTTCTGTGGTGGGAAAGATATTTGAGGGCTTTCTAAGAGATGCTATCCTGGGGTATCTCAATGTAAATAATCTTATAACACCCAATCAGCATGGGTTTATGAGGAATCGGTCCTGTCAGACTAATCTGATCAGCTTCTATGAGGAGGTCAGTTCAAGACTGGACATGGCTAATGCAGTAGACGTGGTGTACCTGGACTTTTCAAAGGCTTTTGATACTGTTCCAGATAAACGGTTGGGATGCAAAATGAGATTGTTGGGACTGGGGGGGAAACATATGCATTTGGGTTAGCAACTGGCTCACTGATAGGAAACAGAGGGTACTTGTTAATGGTAAATATTCAGACGGGGCCACAGTCACCAGTGGGGTGCCGCAGGGGTCAGTATTAGGTCCTCTCTTGTTTAACATCTTTATTAATGACCTGGTAGAGGGTTTACAAAGCAGGGTGTCTATATTTGCAGATGATACTAAACTTTGTAGGGTAATCAATAATGAGGAGGATAGTAGAATATTACAAGGGGATCTAAGGAAACTGGAAGCATGGGCGGAGACTTGGCAAATGAAGTTTAATGTTGACAAATGTAAAGTAATGCACTTTGGGCGACGTAATAAAATGTATGACTATGTACTAAATAGTAAATTACTGGGTAAGACTGTCAATGAAAAAGACTTAGGGATTTTGGTGGACAGCAAGCTTACCTTTAATGACCAGTGTCAGGCAGCTGCTGCCAAGGCAAATAAAATTATGGGATGCATCAAAAGAGGTCTAGATTCTCATGACAAGGACATAGTTATGCCTCTATACAAATCACTGGTACGGCCACACTTAGAATATTGTGCACAATTTTGGGCCCCGATATACAAGAAAGACATACGTGAACTTGAAAAAGTGCAAAGACGGGCAACCAAAATGATTAGGGGAATGGGTGGACTGGAGTACAACGATAGATTAACAAACTTGGGGTTATTCAGCTTAGAGAAAAGACGTCTACGGGGAGATCTAATAACAATGTACAAATACATGAAGGGACAATACAAAGAACTTTCTAAGGATCTTTTTACTCCTAGGCCAGTGACAGTGACAAGAGGACATCCACTACGTATGGAGGAGAGAAGGTTTCACCAGAAACATAGACGGGGATTCTTCACAGTAAGAACAGCGAGGCTCTGGAAGTCTCTGCCCCAGGAAGTGGTGATGGCGGATTCACTGAACAAGTTCAAAGTGGGCCTGGATGCCTTTCTTGAAGAGAAAAATATAATGGGTTATGGTCTCTAGATTTTAAGGACACGTTGATCCAGGGTTTTATACTGACTGCCAGATTTGGAGTCGGGAAGGAATTTTTTCCTCTGAAATAGGGCAATTGGCATGAGCCTCATGGGGGTTTTTGCCTTCCCCTGGATCAACACTGTAGGGGATTGTAGGGCTATAGGTTGGACTTGATGGACTCATGTCTTTATCCAACTTCATCTACTATGTAACTATGAATGGCAGGTATGGAAAGCGGCGGGTTCAGGCCTGAAGCGGAGAACTTGCTGCATCACCATAACAGTTGAAACTCTAACGTTCCAACGGTGTGACTGAATGAGTGGACTGTCGCTCATCCACTAGAGGGAGACAAAGGCCACCTGGAATGCTTTGCTTACACTGTGGCAGCGGCGGCAGCAGCAGCGTGCCTCTCTGCCAGCAACCCGGTTGCGATAGTCTAACCATCTGAGTGTACTGCACAGGTACGCAGCATCGAGCAACAAACTAGCAAGCGAGAGGAAGCAAGGAACGAGCACTGTCTTTCAACCAGAGAAAATCAGGGGAAAGCGCGAACGCAGTCCCCCACTACCACAAATTATGCAGTCGAGTTTCCCGCATTTGGGGAAATCGCAGGGGTCAGCACACCCGGAGTGCAATGGATGAGCCTCACCCTGGGAGAACCACCTTCATGATCATGGTATCTCCCCTGCCAGGTAAGTATGAGTTATTCACCGACTGCTAGGCCAGCGCCCCTCCCCCGCAGCCCTGCCGCATTGGGGAGGCATTGGCCCTTGGCCAACAGAGGTCCGCATGGTGCAATGCCACACCGCATGCGTTTTCCTCGGTAGGCGGCCGTAGCACAGGCTGCGCTCCATTCCTCGCCCCGACACCCCGCTGCCTGCATTCAAATGTTCCCGGCTAGGCATTTCCAAGATGCAGTGCAGCAAGGGCATTAGCATAAAACGAAAGGGGAGGGGGCGAATGGGTGGCGGCTTCCAGAAACCGAGCTCCGGCTGGGCAGCAGAGTCAGGCACGAGGCAGCTGCGTGCCTTTGGTTTACTTAAGCCGGGATGGCTCATTAGAATTAGAAGAGAAGATGGCTAGACGGTTGGAGGAGTGTTTAAACTAGGTACTGGGGGGAGAGGGTAACATGTAGAGGGCAAGATAGTGTAGAAATGGAAAGAGGGCTAGATACTGAAACTGGGGGTGGAGCAGGGGGTCGGGTTAGAGCAGTCAGTAGGCAGTGGAAGAGTAGGGAAGATAAATCTATGAAATGTATGCATACGAATGCCCGAAGTCTTACTAACAAGATGGAGGAACTAGAAGTGATGATGTTGGAAGACAATTATGACATGGTGGGGGGTAAGTGAGACATGGCTGGACTCTAGCTATGACTGGGCTGTAAATAAACAAGGGTACAGTATGTTTAGAAAGGAGCGTACAAATAAGAAAGGGGGAGGGGTTTGCTTATACGTAAAAAACGGCCTTAAGCCAGTCCTGCGTGAGGACATCTGGGAGGAAAATGATTATGTGGAGTCCTTATGGGTGGAGATTACGGGAGGAACAAAAAATAATAAAATACTGATAGGGGTTTGTTATAAATCTCCAAATATAATGGAAGAAGCTGAAAATGTACTAATAAAACAAATAGATGAGGCCGCAAAGCAGAATAAAGTCATTATTATGGGGGATTTCAACTACCCAGATATCAACTGGGAGGCAGAAACCTGCAGATCCAACAAAGGGAGCAGGTTCTTGTCAGTAATAAAAGACAATTACCTATCGCAACTAGTGCAGGACCCAACAAGAGGCCAGGCCCTTTTAGACCTAATTTTAACAAATGAACCTGACACACTATCAAAAGTGGAGGTTGGGGGACATCTGGGTAATAGTGACCATAACAGAATAAGTTTTCTTGTACACATTAAGAAGACGTTCATTAGAGGGGGTACAAAAACACTAAACTTCAGGAAGGCAAATTTTAACCAGCTGAGAGAGGAGCCTAGCAGCATAAACTGGGACAATGTCCTCAACGTGACGGGAACACAAACTAAATGGGACATCTTCAAAAATATACTAAATAAGAGCACTAGAAAACACATACCCTATGGGAATAAGCGGGCTAGAAATCATAGAAAACCAATATGGCTAACTAAAACAGTACAGAATGCAATGAGGGATAAAAAGGAAGCATTTAAAGTACTAAAACAAGAGAGTAGCGACACAGCATTAAAAAACTATAACAGAGAAAAATAAATTGTGCAAAAAACAAATAAAGGAGGCGAAGATTGAGGCTGAGAGAAAAATTGCCAAGGAAAGTAAAAGTAATCCAAAATTATTCTTCAATTACATAAATAATAAGAGAATAAAAACTGACAATGTCGGCACTCTCAAAAATAATCTGGGTGTAATGGTGGAGGAGGATGAGGAAAGAGCACAAGTATTAAATGCCTTCTTCTCTACAGTGTTTACACAAGAATATCCATTGGCCGGCAACATGATTAGGGGTAATGTTAACTCTCAATTAAATGTCACCTGCTTAACCCAGGAAGAAGTGCAGCGCCGCCTGCAAAACACTAAAATAGAGAAATCGCCCGGTCCAGATGGTATACACCCCCGAGTTCTGAGGGAATTAAGCATGGTCATAGATAGACCCTTGTATCTAATATTTAAGGATTCAGTAATGACTGGGTCTGTTCCACAGGATTGGCGAATAGCAAATGTGGTGCCAATTTTCAAAAAGGGGTGTAAAAGGGAACCTGGAAACTATAGGCCAGTAAGTTTAACTTCTGTGGTGGGAAAGATATTTGAGGGCTTTCTAAGAGATGCTATCCTGGGGTATCTCAATGTAAATAATCTTATAACACCCAATCAGCATGGGTTTATGAGGAATCGGTCCTGTCAGACTAATCTGATCAGCTTCTATGAGGAGGTCAGTTCAAGACTGGACATGGCTAATGCAGTAGACGTGGTGTACCTGGACTTTTCAAAGGCTTTTGATACTGTTCCAGATAAACGGTTGGGATGCAAAATGAGATTGTTGGGACTGGGGGGGAAACATATGCATTTGGGTTAGCAACTGGCTCACTGATAGGAAACAGAGGGTACTTGTTAATGGTAAATATTCAGACGGGGCCACAGTCACCAGTGGGGTGCCGCAGGGGTCAGTATTAGGTCCTCTCTTGTTTAACATCTTTATTAATGACCTGGTAGAGGGTTTACAAAGCAGGGTGTCTATATTTGCAGATGATACTAAACTTTGTAGGGTAATCAATAATGAGGAGGATAGTAGAATATTACAAGGGGATCTAAGGAAACTGGAAGCATGGGCGGAGACTTGGCAAATGAAGTTTAATGTTGACAAATGTAAAGTAATGCACTTTGGGCGACGTAATAAAATGTATGACTATGTACTAAATAGTAAATTACTGGGTAAGACTGTCAATGAAAAAGACTTAGGGATTTTGGTGGACAGCAAGCTTACCTTTAATGACCAGTGTCAGGCAGCTGCTGCCAAGGCAAATAAAATTATGGGATGCATCAAAAGAGGTCTAGATTCTCATGACAAGGACATAGTTATGCCTCTATACAAATCACTGGTACGGCCACACTTAGAATATTGTGCACAATTTTGGGCCCCGATATACAAGAAAGACATACGTGAACTTGAAAAAGTGCAAAGACGGGCAACCAAAATGATTAGGGGAATGGGTGGACTGGAGTACAACGATAGATTAACAAACTTGGGGTTATTCAGCTTAGAGAAAAGACGTCTACGGGGAGATCTAATAACAATGTACAAATACATGAAGGGACAATACAAAGAACTTTCTAAGGATCTTTTTACTCCTAGGCCAGTGACAGTGACAAGAGGACATCCACTACGTATGGAGGAGAGAAGGTTTCACCAGAAACATAGACGGGGATTCTTCACAGTAAGAACAGCGAGGCTCTGGAAGTCTCTGCCCCAGGAAGTGGTGATGGCGGATTCACTGAACAAGTTCAAAGTGGGCCTGGATGCCTTTCTTGAAGAGAAAAATATAATGGGTTATGGTCTCTAGATTTTAAGGACACGTTGATCCAGGGTTTTATACTGACTGCCAGATTTGGAGTCGGGAAGGAATTTTTTCCTCTGAAATAGGGCAATTGGCATGAGCCTCATGGGGGTTTTTGCCTTCCCCTGGATCAACACTGTAGGGGATTGTAGGGCTATAGGTTGGACTTGATGGACTCATGTCTTTATCCAACTTCATCTACTATGTAACTATGAATGGCAGGTATGGAAAGCGGCGGGTTCAGGCCTGAAGCGGAGAACTTGCTGCATCACCATAACAGTTGAAACTCTAACGTTCCAACGGTGTGACTGAATGAGTGGACTGTCGCTCATCCACTAGAGGGAGACAAAGGCCACCTGGAATGCTTTGCTTACACTGTGGCAGCGGCGGCAGCAGCAGCAGCAGCGTGCCTCTCTGCCAGCAACCCGGTTGCGATAGTCTAACCATCTGAGTGTACTGCACAGGTACGCAGCATCGAGCAACAAACTAGCAAGCGAGAGGAAGCAAGGAACGAGCACTGTCTTTCAACCAGAGAAAATCAGGGGAAAGCGCGAACGCAGTCCCCCACTACCACAAATTATGCAGTCGAGTTTCCCGCATTTGGGGAAATCGCAGGGGTCAGCACACCCGGAGTGCAATGGATGAGCCTCACCCTGGGAGAACCACCTTCATGATCATGGTATCTCCCCTGCCAGGTAAGTATGAGTTATTCACCGACTGCTAGGCCAGCGCCCCTCCCCCGCAGCCCTGCCGCATTGGGGAGGCATTGGCCCTTGGCCAACAGAGGTCCGCATGGTGCAATGCCACACCGCATGCATTTTCCTCGGTAGGCGGCCGTAGCACAGGCTGCGCTCCATTCCTCGCCCCGACACCCCGCTGCCTGCATTCAAATGTTCCCGGCTAGGCATTTCCAAGATGCAGTGCAGCAAGGGCATTAGCATAAAACGAAAGGGGAGGGGGCGAATGGGTGGCGGCTTCCAGAAACCGAGCTCCGGCTGGGCAGCAGAGTCAGGCACGAGGCAGCTGCGTGCCTTTGGTTTACTTAAGCCGGGATGGCTCATTAGAATTAGAAGAGAAGATGGCTAGACGGTTGGAGGAGTGTTTAAACTAGGTACTGGGGGGAGAGGGTAACATGTAGAGGGCAAGATAGTGTAGAAATGGAAAGAGGGCTAGATACTGAAACTGGGGGTGGAGCAGGGGGTCGGGTTAGAGCAGTCAGTAGGCAGTGGAAGAGTAGGGAAGATAAATCTATGAAATGTATGCATACGAATGCCCGAAGTCTTACTAACAAGATGGAGGAACTAGAAGTGATGATGTTGGAAGACAATTATGACATGGTGGGGGGTAAGTGAGACATGGCTGGACTCTAGCTATGACTGGGCTGTAAATAAACAAGGGTACAGTATGTTTAGAAAGGAGCGTACAAATAAGAAAGGGGGAGGGGTTTGCTTATACGTAAAAAACGGCCTTAAGCCAGTCCTGCGTGAGGACATCTGGGAGGAAAATGATTATGTGGAGTCCTTATGGGTGGAGATTATGGGAGGAACAAAAAATAATAAAATACTGATAGGGGTTTGTTATAAATCTCCAAATATAATGGAAGAAGCTGAAAATGTACTAATAAAACAAATAGATGAGGCCGCAAAGCAGAATAAAGTCATTATTATGGGGGATTTCAACTACCCAGATATCAACTGGGAGGCAGAAACCTGCAGATCCAACAAAGGGAGCAGGTTCTTGTCAGTAATAAAAGACAATTACCTATCGCAACTAGTGCAGGACCCAACAAGAGGCCAGGCCCTTTTAGACCTAATTTTAACAAATGAACCTGACACACTATCAAAAGTGGAGGTTGGGGGACATCTGGGTAATAGTGACCATAACAGAATAAGTTTTCTTGTACACATTAAGAAGACGTTCATTAGAGGGGGTACAAAAACACTAAACTTCAGGAAGGCAAATTTTAACCAGCTGAGAGAGGAGCCTAGCAGCATAAACTGGGACAATGTCCTCAACGTGACGGGAACACAAACTAAATGGGACATCTTCAAAAATATACTAAATAAGAGCACTAGAAAACACATACCCTATGGGAATAAGCGGGCTAGAAATCATAGAAAACCAATATGGCTAACTAAAACAGTACAGAATGCAATGAGGGATAAAAAGGAAGCATTTAAAGTACTAAAACAAGAGAGTAGCGACACAGCATTAAAAAACTATAACAGAGAAAAATAAATTGTGCAAAAAACAAATAAAGGAGGCGAAGATTGAGGCTGAGAGAAAAATTGCCAAGGAAAGTAAAAGTAATCCAAAATTATTCTTCAATTACATAAATAATAAGAGAATAAAAACTGACAATGTCGGCACTCTCAAAAATAATCTGGGTGTAATGGTGGAGGAGGATGAGGAAAGAGCACAAGTATTAAATGCCTTCTTCTCTACAGTGTTTACACAAGAATATCCATTGGCCGGCAACATGATTAGGGGTAATGTTAACTCTCAATTAAATGTCACCTGCTTAACCCAGGAAGAAGTGCAGCGCCGCCTGCAAAACACTAAAATAGAGAAATCGCCCGGTCCAGATGGTATACACCCCCGAGTTCTGAGGGAATTAAGCATGGTCATAGATAGACCCTTGTATCTAATATTTAAGGATTCAGTAATGACTGGGTCTGTTCCACAGGATTGGCGAATAGCAAATGTGGTGCCAATTTTCAAAAAGGGGTGTAAAAGGGAACCTGGAAACTATAGGCCAGTAAGTTTAACTTCTGTGGTGGGAAAGATATTTGAGGGCTTTCTAAGAGATGCTATCCTGGGGTATCTCAATGTAAATAATCTTATAACACCCAATCAGCATGGGTTTATGAGGAATCGGTCCTGTCAGACTAATCTGATCAGCTTCTATGAGGAGGTCAGTTCAAGACTGGACATGGCTAATGCAGTAGACGTGGTGTACCTGGACTTTTCAAAGGCTTTTGATACTGTTCCAGATAAACGGTTGGGATGCAAAATGAGATTGTTGGGACTGGGGGGAAACATATGCATTTGGGTTAGCAACTGGCTCACTGATAGGAAACAGAGGGTACTTGTTAATGGTAAATATTCAGACGGGGCCACAGTCACCAGTGGGGTGCCGCAGGGGTCAGTATTAGGTCCTCTCTTGTTTAACATCTTTATTAATGACCTGGTAGAGGGTTTACAAAGCAGGGTGTCTATATTTGCAGATGATACTAAACTTTGTAGGGTAATCAATAATGAGGAGGATAGTAGAATATTACAAGGGGATCTAAGGAAACTGGAAGCATGGGCGGAGACTTGGCAAATGAAGTTTAATGTTGACAAATGTAAAGTAATGCACTTTGGGCGACGTAATAAAATGTATGACTATGTACTAAATAGTAAATTACTGGGTAAGACTGTCAATGAAAAAGACTTAGGGATTTTGGTGGACAGCAAGCTTACCTTTAATGACCAGTGTCAGGCAGCTGCTGCCAAGGCAAATAAAATTATGGGATGCATCAAAAGAGGTCTAGATTCTCATGACAAGGACATAGTTATGCCTCTATACAAATCACTGGTACGGCCACACTTAGAATATTGTGCACAATTTTGGGCCCCGATATACAAGAAAGACATACGTGAACTTGAAAAAGTGCAAAGACGGGCAACCAAAATGATTAGGGGAATGGGTGGACTGGAGTACAACGATAGATTAACAAACTTGGGGTTATTCAGCTTAGAGAAAAGACGTCTACGGGGAGATCTAATAACAATGTACAAATACATGAAGGGACAATACAAAGAACTTTCTAAGGATCTTTTTACTCCTAGGCCAGTGACAGTGACAAGAGGACATCCACTACGTATGGAGGAGAGAAGGTTTCATCAGAAACATAGAAGGGGATTCTTCACAGTAAGAACAGCGAGGCTCTGGAAGTCTCTGCCCCAGGAAGTGGTGATGGCGGATTCACTGAACAAGTTCAAAGTGGGCCTGGATGCCTTTCTTGAAGAGAAAAATATAATGGGTTATGGTCTCTAGATTTTAAGGACACGTTGATCCAGGGTTTTATACTGACTGCCAGATTTGGAGTCGGGAAGGAATTTTTTCCTCTGAAATAGGGCAATTGGCATGAGCCTCATGGGGGTTTTTGCCTTCCCCTGGATCAACACTGTAGGGGATTGTAGGGCTATAGGTTGGACTTGATGGACTCATGTCTTTATCCAACTTCATCTACTATGTAACTATGAATGGCAGGTATGGAAAGCGGCGGGTTCAGGCCTGAAGCGGAGAACTTGCTGCATCACCATAACAGTTGAAACTCTAACGTTCCAACGGTGTGACTGAATGAGTGGACTGTCGCTCATCCACTAGAGGGAGACAAAGGCCACCTGGAATGCTTTGCTTACACTGTGGCAGCGGCGGCAGCAGCAGCGTGCCTCTCTGCCAGCAACCCGGTTGCGATAGTCTAACCATCTGAGTGTACTGCACAGGTACGCAGCATCGAGCAACAAACTAGCAAGCGAGAGGAAGCAAGGAACGAGCACTGTCTTTCAACCAGAGAAAATCAGGGGAAAGCGCGAACGCAGTCCCCCACTACCACAAATTATGCAGTCGAGTTTCCCGCATTTGGGGAAATCGCAGGGGTCAGCACACCCGGAGTGCAATGGATGAGCCTCACCCTGGGAGAACCACCTTCATGATCATGGTATCTCCCCTGCCAGGTAAGTATGAGTTATTCACCGACTGCTAGGCCAGCGCCCCTCCCCCGCAGCCCTGCCGCATTGGGGAGGCATTGGCCCTTGGCCAACAGAGGTCCGCATGGTGCAATGCCACACCGCATGCGTTTTCCTCGGTAGGCGGCCGTAGCACAGGCTGCGCTCCATTCCTCGCCCCGACACCCCGCTGCCTGCATTCAAATGTTCCCGGCTAGGCATTTCCAAGATGCAGTGCAGCAAGGGCATTAGCATAAAACGAAAGGGGAGGGGGCGAATGGGTGGCGGCTTCCAGAAACCGAGCTCCGGCTGGGCAGCAGAGTCAGGCACGAGGCAGCTGCGTGCCTTTGGTTTACTTAAGCCGGGATGGCTCATTAGAATTAGAAGAGAAGATGGCTAGACGGTTGGAGGAGTGTTTAAACTAGGTACTGGGGGGAGAGGGTAACATGTAGAGGGCAAGATAGTGTAGAAATGGAAAGAGGGCTAGATACTGAAACTGGGGGTGGAGCAGGGGGTCGGGTTAGAGCAGTCAGTAGGCAGTGGAAGAGTAGGGAAGATAAATCTATGAAATGTATGCATACGAATGCCCGAAGTCTTACTAACAAGATGGAGGAACTAGAAGTGATGATGTTGGAAGACAATTATGACATGGTGGGGGGTAAGTGAGACATGGCTGGACTCTAGCTATGACTGGGCTGTAAATAAACAAGGGTACAGTATGTTTAGAAAGGAGCGTACAAATAAGAAAGGGGGAGGGGTTTGCTTATACGTAAAAAACGGCCTTAAGCCAGTCCTGCGTGAGGACATCTGGGAGGAAAATGATTATGTGGAGTCCTTATGGGTGGAGATTACGGGAGGAACAAAAAATAATAAAATACTGATAGGGGTTTGTTATAAATCTCCAAATATAATGGAAGAAGCTGAAAATGTACTAATAAAACAAATAGATGAGGCCGCAAAGCAGAATAAAGTCATTATTATGGGGGATTTCAACTACCCAGATATCAACTGGGAGGCAGAAACCTGCAGATCCAACAAAGGGAGCAGGTTCTTGTCAGTAATAAAAGACAATTACCTATCGCAACTAGTGCAGGACCCAACAAGAGGCCAGGCCCTTTTAGACCTAATTTTAACAAATGAACCTGACACACTATCAAAAGTGGAGGTTGGGGGACATCTGGGTAATAGTGACCATAACAGAATAAGTTTTCTTGTACACATTAAGAAGACGTTCATTAGAGGGGGTACAAAAACACTAAACTTCAGGAAGGCAAATTTTAACCAGCTGAGAGAGGAGCCTAGCAGCATAAACTGGGACAATGTCCTCAACGTGACGGGAACACAAACTAAATGGGACATCTTCAAAAATATACTAAATAAGAGCACTAGAAAACACATACCCTATGGGAATAAGCGGGCTAGAAATCATAGAAAACCAATATGGCTAACTAAAACAGTACAGAATGCAATGAGGGATAAAAAGGAAGCATTTAAAGTACTAAAACAAGAGAGTAGCGACACAGCATTAAAAAACTATAACAGAGAAAAATAAATTGTGCAAAAAACAAATAAAGGAGGCGAAGATTGAGGCTGAGAGAAAAATTGCCAAGGAAAGTAAAAGTAATCCAAAATTATTCTTCAATTACATAAATAATAAGAGAATAAAAACTGACAATGTCGGCACTCTCAAAAATAATCTGGGTGTAATGGTGGAGGAGGATGAGGAAAGAGCACAAGTATTAAATGCCTTCTTCTCTACAGTGTTTACACAAGAATATCCATTGGCCGGCAACATGATTAGGGGTAATGTTAACTCTCAATTAAATGTCACCTGCTTAACCCAGGAAGAAGTGCAGCGCCGCCTGCAAAACACTAAAATAGAGAAATCGCCCGGTCCAGATGGTATACACCCCCGAGTTCTGAGGGAATTAAGCATGGTCATAGATAGACCCTTGTATCTAATATTTAAGGATTCAGTAATGACTGGGTCTGTTCCACAGGATTGGCGAATAGCAAATGTGGTGCCAATTTTCAAAAAGGGGTGTAAAAGGGAACCTGGAAACTATAGGCCAGTAAGTTTAACTTCTGTGGTGGGAAAGATATTTGAGGGCTTTCTAAGAGATGCTATCCTGGGGTATCTCAATGTAAATAATCTTATAACACCCAATCAGCATGGGTTTATGAGGAATCGGTCCTGTCAGACTAATCTGATCAGCTTCTATGAGGAGGTCAGTTCAAGACTGGACATGGCTAATGCAGTAGACGTGGTGTACCTGGACTTTTCAAAGGCTTTTGATACTGTTCCAGATAAACGGTTGGGATGCAAAATGAGATTGTTGGGACTGGGGGGAAACATATGCATTTGGGTTAGCAACTGGCTCACTGATAGGAAACAGAGGGTACTTGTTAATGGTAAATATTCAGACGGGGCCACAGTCACCAGTGGGGTGCCGCAGGGGTCAGTATTAGGTCCTCTCTTGTTTAACATCTTTATTAATGACCTGGTAGAGGGTTTACAAAGCAGGGTGTCTATATTTGCAGATGATACTAAACTTTGTAGGGTAATCAATAATGAGGAGGATAGTAGAATATTACAAGGGGATCTAAGGAAACTGGAAGCATGGGCGGAGACTTGGCAAATGAAGTTTAATGTTGACAAATGTAAAGTAATGCACTTTGGGCGACGTAATAAAATGTATGACTATGTACTAAATAGTAAATTACTGGGTAAGACTGTCAATGAAAAAGACTTAGGGATTTTGGTGGACAGCAAGCTTACCTTTAATGACCAGTGTCAGGCAGCTGCTGCCAAGGCAAATAAAATTATGGGATGCATCAAAAGAGGTCTAGATTCTCATGACAAGGACATAGTTATGCCTCTATACAAATCACTGGTACGGCCACACTTAGAATATTGTGCACAATTTTGGGCCCCGATATACAAGAAAGACATACGTGAACTTGAAAAAGTGCAAAGACGGGCAACCAAAATGATTAGGGGAATGGGTGGACTGGAGTACAACGATAGATTAACAAACTTGGGGTTATTCAGCTTAGAGAAAAGACGTCTACGGGGAGATCTAATAACAATGTACAAATACATGAAGGGACAATACAAAGAACTTTCTAAGGATCTTTTTACTCCTAGGCCAGTGACAGTGACAAGAGGACATCCACTACGTATGGAGGAGAGAAGGTTTCATCAGAAACATAGAAGGGGATTCTTCACAGTAAGAACAGCGAGGCTCTGGAAGTCTCTGCCCCAGGAAGTGGTGATGGCGGATTCACTGAACAAGTTCAAAGTGGGCCTGGATGCCTTTCTTGAAGAGAAAAATATAATGGGTTATGGTCTCTAGATTTTAAGGACACGTTGATCCAGGGTTTTATACTGACTGCCAGATTTGGAGTCGGGAAGGAATTTTTTCCTCTGAAATAGGGCAATTGGCATGAGCCTCATGGGGGTTTTTGCCTTCCCCTGGATCAACACTGTAGGGGATTGTAGGGCTATAGGTTGGACTTGATGGACTCATGTCTTTATCCAACTTCATCTACTATGTAACTATGAATGGCAGGTATGGAAAGCGGCGGGTTCAGGCCTGAAGCGGAGAACTTGCTGCATCACCATAACAGTTGAAACTCTAACGTTCCAACGGTGTGACTGAATGAGTGGACTGTCGCTCATCCACTAGAGGGAGACAAAGGCCACCTGGAATGCTTTGCTTACACTGTGGCAGCGGCGGCAGCAGCAGCGTGCCTCTCTGCCAGCAACCCGGTTGCGATAGTCTAACCATCTGAGTGTACTGCACAGGTACGCAGCATCGAGCAACAAACTAGCAAGCGAGAGGAAGCAAGGAACGAGCACTGTCTTTCAACCAGAGAAAATCAGGGGAAAGCGCGAACGCAGTCCCCCACTACCACAAATTATGCAGTCGAGTTTCCCGCATTTGGGGAAATCGCAGGGGTCAGCACACCCGGAGTGCAATGGATGAGCCTCACCCTGGGAGAACCACCTTCATGATCATGGTATCTCCCCTGCCAGGTAAGTATGAGTTATTCACCGACTGCTAGGCCAGC
Source organism: Leptodactylus fuscus (assembly GCF_031893055.1). Taxonomy (NCBI): domain Eukaryota; kingdom Metazoa; phylum Chordata; class Amphibia; order Anura; family Leptodactylidae; genus Leptodactylus; species Leptodactylus fuscus. The sequence continues at coordinate 35,244,565 of NC_134265.1, read as the reverse complement.
GCCCCTCCCCCGCAGCCCTGCCGCATTGGGGAGGCATTGGCCCTTGGCCAACAGAGGTCCGCATGGTGCAATGCCACACCGCATGCGTTTTCCTCGGTAGGCGGCCGTAGCACAGGCTGCGCTCCATTCCTCGCCCCGACACCCCGCTGCCTGCATTCAAATGTTCCCGGCTAGGCATTTCCAAGATGCAGTGCAGCAAGGGCATTAGCATAAAACGAAAGGGGAGGGGGCGAATGGGTGGCGGCTTCCAGAAACCGAGCTCCGGCTGGGCAGCAGAGTCAGGCACGAGGCAGCTGCGTGCCTTTGGTTTACTTAAGCCGGGATGGCTCATTAGAATTAGAAGAGAAGATGGCTAGACGGTTGGAGGAGTGTTTAAACTAGGTACTGGGGGGAGAGGGTAACATGTAGAGGGCAAGATAGTGTAGAAATGGAAAGAGGGCTAGATACTGAAACTGGGGGTGGAGCAGGGGGTCGGGTTAGAGCAGTCAGTAGGCAGTGGAAGAGTAGGGAAGATAAATCTATGAAATGTATGCATACGAATGCCCGAAGTCTTACTAACAAGATGGAGGAACTAGAAGTGATGATGTTGGAAGACAATTATGACATGGTGGGGGGTAAGTGAGACATGGCTGGACTCTAGCTATGACTGGGCTGTAAATAAACAAGGGTACAGTATGTTTAGAAAGGAGCGTACAAATAAGAAAGGGGGAGGGGTTTGCTTATACGTAAAAAACGGCCTTAAGCCAGTCCTGCGTGAGGACATCTGGGAGGAAAATGATTATGTGGAGTCCTTATGGGTGGAGATTACGGGAGGAACAAAAAATAATAAAATACTGATAGGGGTTTGTTATAAATCTCCAAATATAATGGAAGAAGCTGAAAATGTACTAATAAAACAAATAGATGAGGCCGCAAAGCAGAATAAAGTCATTATTATGGGGGATTTCAACTACCCAGATATCAACTGGGAGGCAGAAACCTGCAGATCCAACAAAGGGAGCAGGTTCTTGTCAGTAATAAAAGACAATTACCTATCGCAACTAGTGCAGGACCCAACAAGAGGCCAGGCCCTTTTAGACCTAATTTTAACAAATGAACCTGACACACTATCAAAAGTGGAGGTTGGGGGACATCTGGGTAATAGTGACCATAACAGAATAAGTTTTCTTGTACACATTAAGAAGACGTTCATTAGAGGGGGTACAAAAACACTAAACTTCAGGAAGGCAAATTTTAACCAGCTGAGAGAGGAGCCTAGCAGCATAAACTGGGACAATGTCCTCAACGTGACGGGAACACAAACTAAATGGGACATCTTCAAAAATATACTAAATAAGAGCACTAGAAAACACATACCCTATGGGAATAAGCGGGCTAGAAATCATAGAAAACCAATATGGCTAACTAAAACAGTACAGAATGCAATGAGGGATAAAAAGGAAGCATTTAAAGTACTAAAACAAGAGAGTAGCGACACAGCATTAAAAAACTATAACAGAGAAAAATAAATTGTGCAAAAAACAAATAAAGGAGGCGAAGATTGAGGCTGAGAGAAAAATTGCCAAGGAAAGTAAAAGTAATCCAAAATTATTCTTCAATTACATAAATAATAAGAGAATAAAAACTGACAATGTCGGCACTCTCAAAAATAATCTGGGTGTAATGGTGGAGGAGGATGAGGAAAGAGCACAAGTATTAAATGCCTTCTTCTCTACAGTGTTTACACAAGAATATCCATTGGCCGGCAACATGATTAGGGGTAATGTTAACTCTCAATTAAATGTCACCTGCTTAACCCAGGAAGAAGTGCAGCGCCGCCTGCAAAACACTAAAATAGAGAAATCGCCCGGTCCAGATGGTATACACCCCCGAGTTCTGAGGGAATTAAGCATGGTCATAGATAGACCCTTGTATCTAATATTTAAGGATTCAGTAATGACTGGGTCTGTTCCACAGGATTGGCGAATAGCAAATGTGGTGCCAATTTTCAAAAAGGGGTGTAAAAGGGAACCTGGAAACTATAGGCCAGTAAGTTTAACTTCTGTGGTGGGAAAGATATTTGAGGGCTTTCTAAGAGATGCTATCCTGGGGTATCTCAATGTAAATAATCTTATAACACCCAATCAGCATGGGTTTATGAGGAATCGGTCCTGTCAGACTAATCTGATCAGCTTCTATGAGGAGGTCAGTTCAAGACTGGACATGGCTAATGCAGTAGACGTGGTGTACCTGGACTTTTCAAAGGCTTTTGATACTGTTCCACATAAACGGTTGGGATGCAAAATGAGATTGTTGGGACTGGGGGGAAACATATGCATTTGGGTTAGCAACTGGCTCACTGATAGGAAACAGAGGGTACTTGTTAATGGTAAATATTCAGACGGGGCCACAGTCACCAGTGGGGTGCCGCAGGGGTCAGTATTAGGTCCTCTCTTGTTTAACATCTTTATTAATGACCTGGTAGAGGGTTTACAAAGCAGGGTGTCTATATTTGCAGATGATACTAAACTTTGTAGGGTAATCAATAATGAGGAGGATAGTAGAATATTACAAGGGGATCTAAGGAAACTGGAAGCATGGGCGGAGACTTGGCAAATGAAGTTTAATGTTGACAAATGTAAAGTAATGCACTTTGGGCGACGTAATAAAATGTATGACTATGTACTAAATAGTAAATTACTGGGTAAGACTGTCAATGAAAAAGACTTAGGGATTTTGGTGGACAGCAAGCTTACCTTTAATGACCAGTGTCAGGCAGCTGCTGCCAAGGCAAATAAAATTATGGGATGCATCAAAAGAGGTCTAGATTCTCATGACAAGGACATAGTTATGCCTCTATACAAATCACTGGTACGGCCACACTTAGAATATTGTGCACAATTTTGGGCCCCGATATACAAGAAAGACATACGTGAACTTGAAAAAGTGCAAAGACGGGCAACCAAAATGATTAGGGGAATGGGTGGACTGGAGTACAACGATAGATTAACAAACTTGGGGTTATTCAGCTTAGAGAAAAGACGTCTACGGGGAGATCTAATAACAATGTACAAATACATGAAGGGACAATACAAAGAACTTTCTAAGGATCTTTTTACTCCTAGGCCAGTGACAGTGACAAGAGGACATCCACTACGTATGGAGGAGAGAAGGTTTCACCAGAAACATAGAAGGGGATTCTTCACAGTAAGAACAGCGAGGCTCTGGAAGTCTCTGCCCCAGGAAGTGGTGATGGCGGATTCACTGAACAAGTTCAAAGTGGGCCTGGATGCCTTTCTTGAAGAGAAAAATATAATGGGTTATGGTCTCTAGATTTTAAGGACACGTTGATCCAGGGTTTTATACTGACTGCCAGATTTGGAGTCGGGAAGGAATTTTTTCCTCTGAAATAGGGCAATTGGCATGAGCCTCATGGGGGTTTTTGCCTTCCCCTGGATCAACACTGTAGGGGATTGTAGGGCTATAGGTTGGACTTGATGGACTCATGTCTTTATCCAACTTCATCTACTATGTAACTATGAATGGCAGGTATGGAAAGCGGCGGGTTCAGGCCTGAAGCGGAGAACTTGCTGCATCACCATAACAGTTGAAACTCTAACGTTCCAACGGTGTGACTGAATGAGTGGACTGTCGCTCATCCACTAGAGGGAGACAAAGGCCACCTGGAATGCTTTGCTTACACTGTGGCAGCGGCGGCAGCAGCGTGCCTCTCTGCCAGCAACCCGGTTGCGATAGTCTAACCATCTGAGTGTACTGCACAGGTACGCAGCATCGAGCAACAAACTAGCAAGCGAGAGGAAGCAAGGAACGAGCACTGTCTTTCAACCAGAGAAAATCAGGGGAAAGCGCGAACGCAGTCCCCCACTACCACAAATTATGCAGTCGAGTTTCCCGCATTTGGGGAAATCGCAGGGGTCAGCACACCCGGAGTGCAATGGATGAGCCTCACCCTGGGAGAACCACCTTCATGATCATGGTATCTCCCCTGCCAGGTAAGTATGAGTTATTCACCGACTGCTAGGCCAGCGCCCCTCCCCCGCAGCCCTGCCGCATTGGGGAGGCATTGGCCCTTGGCCAACAGAGGTCCGCATGGTGCAATGCCACACCGCATGCGTTTTCCTCGGTAGGCGGCCGTAGCACAGGCTGCGCTCCATTCCTCGCCCCGACACCCCGCTGCCTGCATTCAAATGTTCCCGGCTAGGCATTTCCAAGATGCAGTGCAGCAAGGGCATTAGCATAAAACGAAAGGGGAGGGGGCGAATGGGTGGCGGCTTCCAGAAACCGAGCTCCGGCTGGGCAGCAGAGTCAGGCACGAGGCAGCTGCGTGCCTTTGGTTTACTTAAGCCGGGATGGCTCATTAGAATTAGAAGAGAAGATGGCTAGACGGTTGGAGGAGTGTTTAAACTAGGTACTGGGGGGAGAGGGTAACATGTAGAGGGCAAGATAGTGTAGAAATGGAAAGAGGGCTAGATACTGAAACTGGGGGTGGAGCAGGGGGTCGGGTTAGAGCAGTCAGTAGGCAGTGGAAGAGTAGGGAAGATAAATCTATGAAATGTATGCATACGAATGCCCGAAGTCTTACTAACAAGATGGAGGAACTAGAAGTGATGATGTTGGAAGACAATTATGACATGGTGGGGGGTAAGTGAGACATGGCTGGACTCTAGCTATGACTGGGCTGTAAATAAACAAGGGTACAGTATGTTTAGAAAGGAGCGTACAAATAAGAAAGGGGGAGGGGTTTGCTTATACGTAAAAAACGGCCTTAAGCCAGTCCTGCGTGAGGACATCTGGGAGGAAAATGATTATGTGGAGTCCTTATGGGTGGAGATTACGGGAGGAACAAAAAATAATAAAATACTGATAGGGGTTTGTTATAAATCTCCAAATATAATGGAAGAAGCTGAAAATGTACTAATAAAACAAATAGATGAGGCCGCAAAGCAGAATAAAGTCATTATTATGGGGGATTTCAACTACCCAGATATCAACTGGGAGGCAGAAACCTGCAGATCCAACAAAGGGAGCAGGTTCTTGTCAGTAATAAAAGACAATTACCTATCGCAACTAGTGCAGGACCCAACAAGAGGCCAGGCCCTTTTAGACCTAATTTTAACAAATGAACCTGACACACTATCAAAAGTGGAGGTTGGGGGACATCTGGGTAATAGTGACCATAACAGAATAAGTTTTCTTGTACACATTAAGAAGACGTTCATTAGAGGGGGTACAAAAACACTAAACTTCAGGAAGGCAAATTTTAACCAGCTGAGAGAGGAGCCTAGCAGCATAAACTGGGACAATGTCCTCAACGTGACGGGAACACAAACTAAATGGGACATCTTCAAAAATATACTAAATAAGAGCACTAGAAAACACATACCCTATGGGAATAAGCGGGCTAGAAATCATAGAAAACCAATATGGCTAACTAAAACAGTACAGAATGCAATGAGGGATAAAAAGGAAGCATTTAAAGTACTAAAACAAGAGAGTAGCGACACAGCATTAAAAAACTATAACAGAGAAAAATAAATTGTGCAAAAAACAAATAAAGGAGGCGAAGATTGAGGCTGAGAGAAAAATTGCCAAGGAAAGTAAAAGTAATCCAAAATTATTCTTCAATTACATAAATAATAAGAGAATAAAAACTGACAATGTCGGCACTCTCAAAAATAATCTGGGTGTAATGGTGGAGGAGGATGAGGAAAGAGCACAAGTATTAAATGCCTTCTTCTCTACAGTGTTTACACAAGAATATCCATTGGCCGGCAACATGATTAGGGGTAATGTTAACTCTCAATTAAATGTCACCTGCTTAACCCAGGAAGAAGTGCAGCGCCGCCTGCAAAACACTAAAATAGAGAAATCGCCCGGTCCAGATGGTATACACCCCCGAGTTCTGAGGGAATTAAGCATGGTCATAGATAGACCCTTGTATCTAATATTTAAGGATTCAGTAATGACTGGGTCTGTTCCACAGGATTGGCGAATAGCAAATGTGGTGCCAATTTTCAAAAAGGGGTGTAAAAGGGAACCTGGAAACTATAGGCCAGTAAGTTTAACTTCTGTGGTGGGAAAGATATTTGAGGGCTTTCTAAGAGATGCTATCCTGGGGTATCTCAATGTAAATAATCTTATAACACCCAATCAGCATGGGTTTATGAGGAATCGGTCCTGTCAGATTAATCTGATCAGCTTCTATGAGGAGGTCAGTTCAAGACTGGACATGGCTAATGCAGTAGACGTGGTGTACCTGGACTTTTCAAAGGCTTTTGATACTGTTCCAGATAAACGGTTGGGATGCAAAATGAGATTGTTGGGACTGGGGGGAAACATATGCATTTGGGTTAGCAACTGGCTCACTGATAGGAAACAGAGGGTACTTGTTAATGGTAAATATTCAGACGGGGCCACAGTCACCAGTGGGGTGCCGCAGGGGTCAGTATTAGGTCCTCTCTTGTTTAACATCTTTATTAATGACCTGGTAGAGGGTTTACAAAGCAGGGTGTCTATATTTGCAGATGATACTAAACTTTGTAGGGTAATCAATAATGAGGAGGATAGTAGAATATTGCAAGGGGATCTAAGGAAACTGGAAGCATGGGCGGAGACTTGGCAAATGAAGTTTAATGTTGACAAATGTAAAGTAATGCACTTTGGGCGACGTAATAAAATGTATGACTATGTACTAAATAGTAAATTACTGGGTAAGACTGTCAATGAAAAAGACTTAGGGATTTTGGTGGACAGCAAGCTTACCTTTAATGACCAGTGTCAGGCAGCTGCTGCCAAGGCAAATAAAATTATGGGATGCATCAAAAGAGGTCTAGATTCTCATGACAAGGACATAGTTATGCCTCTATACAAATCACTGGTACGGCCACACTTAGAATATTGTGCACAATTTTGGGCCCCGATATACAAGAAAGACATACGTGAACTTGAAAAAGTGCAAAGACGGGCAACCAAAATGATTAGGGGAATGGGTGGACTGGAGTACAACGATAGATTAACAAACTTGGGGTTATTCAGCTTAGAGAAAAGACGTCTACGGGGAGATCTAATAACAATGTACAAATACATGAAGGGACAATACAAAGAACTTTCTAAGGATCTTTTTACTCCTAGGCCAGTGACAGTGACAAGAGGACATCCACTACGTATGGAGGAGAGAAGGTTTCACCAGAAACATAGAAGGGGATTCTTCACAGTAAGAACAGCGAGGCTCTGGAAGTCTCTGCCCCAGGAAGTGGTGATGGCGGATTCACTGAACAAGTTCAAAGTGGGCCTGGATGCCTTTCTTGAAGAGAAAAATATAATGGGTTATGGTCTCTAGATTTTAAGGACACGTTGATCCAGGGTTTTATACTGACTGCCAGATTTGGAGTCGGGAAGGAATTTTTTCCTCTGAAATAGGGCAATTGGCATGAGCCTCATGGGGGTTTTTGCCTTCCCCTGGATCAACACTGTAGGGGATTGTAGGGCTATAGGTTGGACTTGATGGACTCATGTCTTTATCCAACTTCATCTACTATGTAACTATGAATGGCAGGTATGGAAAGCGGCGGGTTCAGGCCTGAAGCGGAGAACTTGCTGCATCACCATAACAGTTGAAACTCTAACGTTCCAACGGTGTGACTGAATGAGTGGACTGTCGCTCATCCACTAGAGGGAGACAAAGGCCACCTGGAATGCTTTGCTTACACTGTGGCAGCGGCGGCAGCAGCAGCAGCAGCGTGCCTCTCTGCCAGCAACCCAGTTGCGATAGTCTAACCATCTGAGTGTACTGCACAGGTACGCAGCATCGAGCAACAAACTAGCAAGCGAGAGGAAGCAAGGAACGAGCACTGTCTTTCAACCAGAGAAAATCAGGGGAAAGCGCGAACGCAGTCCCCCACTACCACAAATTATGCAGTCGAGTTTCCCGCATTTGGGGAAATCGCAGGGGTCAGCACACCCGGAGTGCAATGGATGAGCCTCACCCTGGGAGAACCACCTTCATGATCATGGTATCTCCCCTGCCAGGTAAGTATGAGTTATTCACCGACTGCTAGGCCAGCGCCCCTCCCCCGCAGCCCTGCCGCATTGGGGAGGCATTGGCCCTTGGCCAACAGAGATCCGCATGGTGCAATGCCACACCGCATGCGTTTTCCTCGGTAGGCGGCCGTAGCACAGGCTGCGCTCCATTCCTCGCCCCGACACCCCGCTGCCTGCATTCAAATGTTCCCGGCTAGGCATTTCCAAGATGCAGTGCAGCAAGGGCATTAGCATAAAACGAAAGGGGAGGGGGCGAATGGGTGGCGGCTTCCAGAAACCGAGCTCCGGCTGGGCAGCAGAGTCAGGCACGAGGCAGCTGCGTGCCTTTGGTTTACTTAAGCCGGGATGGCTCATTAGAATTAGAAGAGAAGATGGCTAGACGGTTGGAGGAGTGTTTAAACTAGGTACTGGGGGGAGAGGGTAACATGTAGAGGGCAAGATAGTGTAGAAATGGAAAGAGGGCTAGATACTGAAACTGGGGGTGGAGCAGGGGGTCGGGTTAGAGCAGTCAGTAGGCAGTGGAAGAGTAGGGAAGATAAATCTATGAAATGTATGCATACGAATGCCCGAAGTCTTACTAACAAGATGGAGGAACTAGAAGTGATGATGTTGGAAGACAATTATGACATGGTGGGGGGTAAGTGAGACATGGCTGGACTCTAGCTATGACTGGGCTGTAAATAAACAAGGGTACAGTATGTTTAGAAAGGAGCGTACAAATAAGAAAGGGGGAGGGGTTTGCTTATACGTAAAAAACGGCCTTAAGCCAGTCCTGCGTGAGGACATCTGGGAGGAAAATGATTATGTGGAGTCCTTATGGGTGGAGATTACGGGAGGAACAAAAAATAATAAAATACTGATAGGGGTTTGTTATAAATCTCCAAATATAATGGAAGAAGCTGAAAATGTACTAATAAAACAAATAGATGAGGCCGCAAAGCAGAATAAAGTCATTATTATGGGGGATTTCAACTACCCAGATATCAACTGGGAGGCAGAAACCTGCAGATCCAACAAAGGGAGCAGGTTCTTGTCAGTAATAAAAGACAATTACCTATCGCAACTAGTGCAGGACCCAACAAGAGGCCAGGCCCTTTTAGACCTAATTTTAACAAATGAACCTGACACACTATCAAAAGTGGAGGTTGGGGGACATCTGGGTAATAGTGACCATAACAGAATAAGTTTTCTTGTACACATTAAGAAGACGTTCATTAGAGGGGGTACAAAAACACTAAACTTCAGGAAGGCAAATTTTAACCAGCTGAGAGAGGAGCCTAGCAGCATAAACTGGGACAATGTCCTCAACGTGACGGGAACACAAACTAAATGGGACATCTTCAAAAATATACTAAATAAGAGCACTAGAAAACACATACCCTATGGGAATAAGCGGGCTAGAAATCATAGAAAACCAATATGGCTAACTAAAACAGTACAGAATGCAATGAGGGATAAAAAGGAAGCATTTAAAGTACTAAAACAAGAGAGTAGCGACACAGCATTAAAAAACTATAACAGAGAAAAATAAATTGTGCAAAAAACAAATAAAGGAGGCGAAGATTGAGGCTGAGAGAAAAATTGCCAAGGAAAGTAAAAGTAATCCAAAATTATTCTTCAATTACATAAATAATAAGAGAATAAAAACTGACAATGTCGGCACTCTCAAAAATAATCTGGGTGTAATGGTGGAGGAGGATGAGGAAAGAGCACAAGTATTAAATGCCTTCTTCTCTACAGTGTTTACACAAGAATATCCATTGGCCGGCAACATGATTAGGGGTAATGTTAACTCTCAATTAAATGTCACCTGCTTAACCCAGGAAGAAGTGCAGCGCCGCCTGCAAAACACTAAAATAGAGAAATCGCCCGGTCCAGATGGTATACACCCCCGAGTTCTGAGGGAATTAAGCATGGTCATAGATAGACCCTTGTATCTAATATTTAAGGATTCAGTAATGACTGGGTCTGTTCCACAGGATTGGCGAATAGCAAATGTGGTGCCAATTTTCAAAAAGGGGTGTAAAAGGGAACCTGGAAACTATAGGCCAGTAAGTTTAACTTCTGTGGTGGGAAAGATATTTGAGGGCTTTCTAAGAGATGCTATCCTGGGGTATCTCAATGTAAATAATCTTATAACACCCAATCAGCATGGGTTTATGAGGAATCGGTCCTGTCAGACTAATCTGATCAGCTTCTATGAGGAGGTCAGTTCAAGACTGGACATGGCTAATGCAGTAGACGTGGTGTACCTGGACTTTTCAAAGGCTTTTGATACTGTTCCAGATAAACGGTTGGGATGCAAAATGAGATTGTTGGGACTGGGGGGAAACATATGCATTTGGGTTAGCAACTGGCTCACTGATAGGAAACAGAGGGTACTTGTTAATGGTAAATATTCAGACGGGGCCACAGTCACCAGTGGGGTGCCGCAGGGGTCAGTATTAGGTCCTCTCTTGTTTAACATCTTTATTAATGACCTGGTAGAGGGTTTACAAAGCAGGGTGTCTATATTTGCAGATGATACTAAACTTTGTAGGGTAATCAATAATGAGGAGGATAGTAGAATATTGCAAGGGGATCTAAGGAAACTGGAAGCATGGGCGGAGACTTGGCAAATGAAGTTTAATGTTGACAAATGTAAAGTAATGCACTTTGGGCGACGTAATAAAATGTATGACTATGTACTAAATAGTAAATTACTGGGTAAGACTGTCAATGAAAAAGACTTAGGGATTTTGGTGGACAGCAAGCTTACCTTTAATGACCAGTGTCAGGCAGCTGCTGCCAAGGCAAATAAAATTATGGGATGCATCAAAAGAGGTCTAGATTCTCATGACAAGGACATAGTTATGCCTCTATACAAATCACTGGTACGGCCACACTTAGAATATTGTGCACAATTTTGGGCCCCGATATACAAGAAAGACATACGTGAACTTGAAAAAGTGCAAAGACGGGCAACCAAAATGATTAGGGGAATGGGTGGACTGGAGTACAACGATAGATTAACAAACTTGGGGTTATTCAGCTTAGAGAAAAGACGTCTACGGGGAGATCTAATAACAATGTACAAATACATGAAGGGACAATACAAAGAACTTTCTAAGGATCTTTTTACTCCTAGGCCAGTGACAGTGACAAGAGGACATCCACTACGTATGGAGGAGAGAAGGTTTCACCAGAAACATAGAAGGGGATTCTTCACAGTAAGAACAGCGAGGCTCTGGAAGTCTCTGCCCCAGGAAGTGGTGATGGCGGATTCACTGAACAAGTTCAAAGTGGGCCTGGATGCCTTTCTTGAAGAGAAAAATATAATGGGTTATGGTCTCTAGATTTTAAGGACACGTTGATCCAGGGTTTTATACTGACTGCCAGATTTGGAGTCGGGAAGGAATTTTTTCCTCTGAAATAGGGCAATTGGCATGAGCCTCATGGGGGTTTTTGCCTTCCCCTGGATCAACACTGTAGGGGATTGTAGGGCTATAGGTTGGACTTGATGGACTCATGTCTTTATCCAACTTCATCTACTATGTAACTATGAATGGCAGGTATGGAAAGCGGCGGGTTCAGGCCTGAAGCGGAGAACTTGCTGCATCACCATAACAGTTGAAACTCTAACGTTCCAACGGTGTGACTGAATGAGTGGACTGTCGCTCATCCACTAGAGGGAGACAAAGGCCACCTGGAATGCTTTGCTTACACTGTGGCAGCGGCGGCAGCAGCAGCAGCAGCAGCGTGCCTCTCTGCCAGCAACCCGGTTGCGATAGTCTAACCATCTGAGTGTACTGCACAGGTACGCAGCATCGAGCAACAAACTAGCAAGCGAGAGGAAGCAAGGAACGAGCACTGTCTTTCAACCAGAGAAAATCAGGGGAAAGCGCGAACGCAGTCCCCCACTACCACAAATTATGCAGTCGAGTTTCCCGCATTTGGGGAAATCGCAGGGGTCAGCACACCCGGAGTGCAATGGATGAGCCTCACCCTGGGAGAACCACCTTCATGATCATGGTATCTCCCCTGCCAGGTAAGTATGAGTTATTCACCGACTGCTAGGCCAGCGCCCCTCCCCCGCAGCCCTGCCGCATTGGGGAGGCATTGGCCCTTGGCCAACAGAGGTCCGCATGGTGCAATGCCACACCGCATGCGTTTTCCTCGGTAGGCGGCCGTAGCACAGGCTGCGCTCCATTCCTCGCCCCGACACCCCGCTGCCTGCATTCAAATGTTCCCGGCTAGGCATTTCCAAGATGCAGTGCAGCAAGGGCATTAGCATAAAACGAAAGGGGAGGGGGCGAATGGGTGGCGGCTTCCAGAAACCGAGCTCCGGCTGGGCAGCAGAGTCAGGCACGAGGCAGCTGCGTGCCTTTGGTTTACTTAAGCCGGGATGGCTCATTAGAATTAGAAGAGAAGATGGCTAGACGGTTGGAGGAGTGTTTAAACTAGGTACTGGGGGGAGAGGGTAACATGTAGAGGGCAAGATAGTGTAGAAATGGAAAGAGGGCTAGATACTGAAACTGGGGGTGGAGCAGGGGGTCGGGTTAGAGCAGTCAGTAGGCAGTGGAAGAGTAGGGAAGATAAATCTATGAAATGTATGCATACGAATGCCCGAAGTCTTACTAACAAGATGGAGGAACTAGAAGTGATGATGTTGGAAGACAATTATGACATGGTGGGGGGTAAGTGAGACATGGCTGGACTCTAGCTATGACTGGGCTGTAAATAAACAAGGGTACAGTATGTTTAGAAAGGAGCGTACAAATAAGAAAGGGGGAGGGGTTTGCTTATACGTAAAAAACGGCCTTAAGCCAGTCCTGCGTGAGGACATCTGGGAGGAAAATGATTATGTGGAGTCCTTATGGGTGGAGATTACGGGAGGAACAAAAAATAATAAAATACTGATAGGGGTTTGTTATAAATCTCCAAATATAATGGAAGAAGCTGAAAATGTACTAATAAAACAAATAGATGAGGCCGCAAAGCAGAATAAAGTCATTATTATGGGGGATTTCAACTACCCAGATATCAACTGGGAGGCAGAAACCTGCAGATCCAACAAAGGGAGCAGGTTCTTGTCAGTAATAAAAGACAATTACCTATCGCAACTAGTGCAGGACCCAACAAGAGGCCAGGCCCTTTTAGACCTAATTTTAACAAATGAACCTGACACACTATCAAAAGTGGAGGTTGGGGGACATCTGGGTAATAGTGACCATAACAGAATAAGTTTTCTTGTACACATTAAGAAGACGTTCATTAGAGGGGGTACAAAAACACTAAACTTCAGGAAGGCAAATTTTAACCAGCTGAGAGAGGAGCCTAGCAGCATAAACTGGGACAATGTCCTCAACGTGACGGGAACACAAACTAAATGGGACATCTTCAAAAATATACTAAATAAGAGCACTAGAAAACACATACCCTATGGGAATAAGCGGGCTAGAAATCATAGAAAACCAATATGGCTAACTAAAACAGTACAGAATGCAATGAGGGATAAAAAGGAAGCATTTAAAGTACTAAAACAAGAGAGTAGCGACACAGCATTAAAAAACTATAACAGAGAAAAATAAATTGTGCAAAAAACAAATAAAGGAGGCGAAGATTGAGGCTGAGAGAAAAATTGCCAAGGAAAGTAAAAGTAATCCAAAATTATTCTTCAATTACATAAATAATAAGAGAATAAAAACTGACAATGTCGGCACTCTCAAAAATAATCTGGGTGTAATGGTGGAGGAGGATGAGGAAAGAGCACAAGTATTAAATGCCTTCTTCTCTACAGTGTTTACACAAGAATATCCATTGGCCGGCAACATGATTAGGGGTAATGTTAACTCTCAATTAAATGTCACCTGCTTAACCCAGGAAGAAGTGCAGCGCCGCCTGCAAAACACTAAAATAGAGAAATCGCCCGGTCCAGATGGTATACACCCCCGAGTTCTGAGGGAATTAAGCATGGTCATAGATAGACCCTTGTATCTAATATTTAAGGATTCAGTAATGACTGGGTCTGTTCCACAGGATTGGCGAATAGCAAATGTGGTGCCAATTTTCAAAAAGGGGTGTAAAAGGGAACCTGGAAACTATAGGCCAGTAAGTTTAACTTCTGTGGTGGGAAAGATATTTGAGGGCTTTCTAAGAGATGCTATCCTGGGGTATCTCAATGTAAATAATCTTATAACACCCAATCAGCATGGGTTTATGAGGAATCGGTCCTGTCAGACTAATCTGATCAGCTTCTATGAGGAGGTCAGTTCAAGACTGGACATGGCTAATGCAGTAGACGTGGTGTACCTGGACTTTTCAAAGGCTTTTGATACTGTTCCAGATAAACGGTTGGGATGCAAAATGAGATTGTTGGGACTGGGGGGAAACATATGCATTTGGGTTAGCAACTGGCTCACTGATAGGAAACAGAGGGTACTTGTTAATGGTAAATATTCAGACGGGGCCACAGTCACCAGTGGGGTGCCGCAGGGGTCAGTATTAGGTCCTCTCTTGTTTAACATCTTTATTAATGACCTGGTAGAGGGTTTACAAAGCAGGGTGTCTATATTTGCAGATGATACTAAACTTTGTAGGGTAATCAATAATGAGGAGGATAGTAGAATATTACAAGGGGATCTAAGGAAACTGGAAGCATGGGCGGAGACTTGGCAAATGAAGTTTAATGTTGACAAATGTAAAGTAATGCACTTTGGGCGACGTAATAAAATGTATGACTATGTACTAAATAGTAAATTACTGGGTAAGACTGTCAATGAAAAAGACTTAGGGATTTTGGTGGACAGCAAGCTTACCTTTAATGACCAGTGTCAGGCAGCTGCTGCCAAGGCAAATAAAATTATGGGATGCATCAAAAGAGGTCTAGATTCTCATGACAAGGACATAGTTATGCCTCTATACAAATCACTGGTACGGCCACACTTAGAATATTGTGCACAATTTTGGGCCCCGATATACAAGAAAGACATACGTGAACTTGAAAAAGTGCAAAGACGGGCAACCAAAATGATTAGGGGAATGGGTGGACTGGAGTACAACGATAGATTAACAAACTTGGGGTTATTCAGCTTAGAGAAAAGACGTCTACGGGGAGATCTAATAACAATGTACAAATACATGAAGGGACAATACAAAGAACTTTCTAAGGATCTTTTTACTCCTAGGCCAGTGACAGTGACAAGAGGACATCCACTACGTATGGAGGAGAGAAGGTTTCACCAGAAACATAGAAGGGGATTCTTCACAGTAAGAACAGCGAGGCTCTGGAAGTCTCTGCCCCAGGAAGTGGTGATGGCGGATTCACTGAACAAGTTCAAAGTGGGCCTGGATGCCTTTCTTGAAGAGAAAAATATAATGGGTTATGGTCTCTAGATTTTAAGGACACGTTGATCCAGGGTTTTATACTGACTGCCAGATTTGGAGTCGGGAAGGAATTTTTTCCTCTGAAATAGGGCAATTGGCATGAGCCTCATGGGGGTTTTTGCCTTCCCCTGGATCAACACTGTAGGGGATTGTAGGGCTATAGGTTGGACTTGATGGACTCATGTCTTTATCCAACTTCATCTACTATGTAACTATGAATGGCAGGTATGGAAAGCGGCGGGTTCAGGCCTGAAGCGGAGAACTTGCTGCATCACCATAACAGTTGAAACTCTAACGTTCCAACGGTGTGACTGAATGAGTGGACTGTCGCTCATCCACTAGAGGGAGACAAAGGCCACCTGGAATGCTTTGCTTACACTGTGGCAGCGGCGGCAGCAGCAGCAGCAGCAGCGTGCCTCTCTGCCAGCAACCCAGTTGCGATAGTCTAACCATCTGAGTGTACTGCACAGGTACGCAGCATCGAGCAACAAACTAGCAAGCGAGAGGAAGCAAGGAACGAGCACTGTCTTTCAACCAGAGAAAATCAGGGGAAAGCGCGAACGCAGTCCCCCACTACCACAAATTATGCAGTCGAGTTTCCCGCATTTGGGGAAATCGCAGGGGTCAGCACACCCGGAGTGCAATGGATGAGCCTCACCCTGGGAGAACCACCTTCATGATCATGGTATCTCCCCTGCCAGGTAAGTATGAGTTATTCACCGACTGCTAGGCCAGCGCCCCTCCCCCGCAGCCCTGCCGCATTGGGGAGGCATTGGCCCTTGGCCAACAGAGGTCCACATGGTGCAATGCCACACCGCATGCGTTTTCCTCGGTAGGCGGCCGTAGCACAGGCTGCGCTCCATTCCTCGCCCCGACACCCCGCTGCCTGCATTCAAATGTTCCCGGCTAGGCATTTCCAAGATGCAGTGCAGCAAGGGCATTAGCATAAACGAAAGGGGAGGGGGCGAATGGGTGGCGGCTTCCAGAAACCGAGCTCCGGCTGGGCAGCAGAGTCAGGCACGAGGCAGCTGCGTGCCTTTGGTTTACTTAAGCCGGGATGGCTCATTAGAATTAGAAGAGAAGATGGCTAGACGGTTGGAGGAGTGTTTAAACTAGGTACTGGGGGGAGAGGGTAACATGTAGAGGGCAAGATAGTGTAGAAATGGAAAGAGGGCTAGATACTGAAACTGGGGGTGGAGCAGGGGGTCGGGTTAGAGCAGTCAGTAGGCAGTGGAAGAGTAGGGAAGATAAATCTATGAAATGTATGCATACGAATGCCCGAAGTCTTACTAACAAGATGGAGGAACTAGAAGTGATGATGTTGGAAGACAATTATGACATGGTGGGGGGTAAGTGAGACATGGCTGGACTCTAGCTATGACTGGGCTGTAAATAAACAAGGGTACAGTATGTTTAGAAAGGAGCGTACAAATAAGAAAGGGGGAGGGGTTTGCTTATACGTAAAAAACGGCCTTAAGCCAGTCCTGCGTGAGGACATCTGGGAGGAAAATGATTATGTGGAGTCCTTATGGGTGGAGATTACGGGAGGAACAAAAAATAATAAAATACTGATAGGGGTTTGTTATAAATCTCCAAATATAATGGAAGAAGCTGAAAATGTACTAATAAAACAAATAGATGAGGCCGCAAAGCAGAATAAAGTCATTATTATGGGGGATTTCAACTACCCAGATATCAACTGGGAGGCAGAAACCTGCAGATCCAACAAAGGGAGCAGGTTCTTGTCAGTAATAAAAGACAATTACCTATCGCAACTAGTGCAGGACCCAACAAGAGGCCAGGCCCTTTTAGACCTAATTTTAACAAATGAACCTGACACACTATCAAAAGTGGAGGTTGGGGGACATCTGGGTAATAGTGACCATAACAGAATAAGTTTTCTTGTACACATTAAGAAGACGTTCATTAGAGGGGGTACAAAAACACTAAACTTCAGGAAGGCAAATTTTAACCAGCTGAGAGAGGAGCCTAGCAGCATAAACTGGGACAATGTCCTCAACGTGACGGGAACACAAACTAAATGGGACATCTTCAAAAATATACTAAATAAGAGCACTAGAAAACACATACCCTATGGGAATAAGCGGGCTAGAAATCATAGAAAACCAATATGGCTAACTAAAACAGTACAGAATGCAATGAGGGATAAAAAGGAAGCATTTAAAGTACTAAAACAAGAGAGTAGCGACACAGCATTAAAAAACTATAACAGAGAAAAATAAATTGTGCAAAAAACAAATAAAGGAGGCGAAGATTGAGGCTGAGAGAAAAATTGCCAAGGAAAGTAAAAGTAATCCAAAATTATTCTTCAATTACATAAATAATAAGAGAATAAAAACTGACAATGTCGGCACTCTCAAAAATAATCTGGGTGTAATGGTGGAGGAGGATGAGGAAAGAGCACAAGTATTAAATGCCTTCTTCTCTACAGTGTTTACACAAGAATATCCATTGGCCGGCAACATGATTAGGGGTAATGTTAACTCTCAATTAAATGTCACCTGCTTAACCCAGGAAGAAGTGCAGCGCCGCCTGCAAAACACTAAAATAGAGAAATCGCCCGGTCCAGATGGTATACACCCCCGAGTTCTGAGGGAATTAAGCATGGTCATAGATAGACCCTTGTATCTAATATTTAAGGATTCAGTAATGACTGGGTCTGTTCCACAGGATTGGCGAATAGCAAATGTGGTGCCAATTTTCAAAAAGGGGTGTAAAAGGGAACCTGGAAACTATAGGCCAGTAAGTTTAACTTCTGTGGTGGGAAAGATATTTGAGGGCTTTCTAAGAGATGCTATCCTGGGGTATCTCAATGTAAATAATCTTATAACACCCAATCAGCATGGGTTTATGAGGAATCGGTCCTGTCAGACTAATCTGATCAGCTTCTATGAGGAGGTCAGTTCAAGACTGGACATGGCTAATGCAGTAGACGTGGTGTACCTGGACTTTTCAAAGGCTTTTGATACTGTTCCAGATAAACGGTTGGGATGCAAAATGAGATTGTTGGGACTGGGGGGAAACATATGCATTTGGGTTAGCAACTGGCTCACTGATAGGAAACAGAGGGTACTTGTTAATGGTAAATATTCAGACGGGGCCACAGTCACCAGTGGGGTGCCGCAGGGGTCAGTATTAGGTCCTCTCTTGTTTAACATCTTTATTAATGACCTGGTAGAGGGTTTACAAAGCA
The DNA here is from genome assembly GCF_031893055.1 of Leptodactylus fuscus. Classification (NCBI taxonomy): domain Eukaryota; kingdom Metazoa; phylum Chordata; class Amphibia; order Anura; family Leptodactylidae; genus Leptodactylus; species Leptodactylus fuscus. Next base: position 35,225,946 of record NC_134265.1, on the reverse strand, counting down.
GGGTGTCTATATTTGCAGATGATACTAAACTTTGTAGGGTAATCAATAATGAGGAGGATAGTAGAATATTGCAAGGGGATCTAAGGAAACTGGAAGCATGGGCGGAGACTTGGCAAATGAAGTTTAATGTTGACAAATGTAAAGTAATGCACTTTGGGCGACGTAATAAAATGTATGACTATGTACTAAATAGTAAATTACTGGGTAAGACTGTCAATGAAAAAGACTTAGGGATTTTGGTGGACAGCAAGCTTACCTTTAATGACCAGTGTCAGGCAGCTGCTGCCAAGGCAAATAAAATTATGGGATGCATCAAAAGAGGTCTAGATTCTCATGACAAGGACATAGTTATGCCTCTATACAAATCACTGGTACGGCCACACTTAGAATATTGTGCACAATTTTGGGCCCCGATATACAAGAAAGACATACGTGAACTTGAAAAAGTGCAAAGACGGGCAACCAAAATGATTAGGGGAATGGGTGGACTGGAGTACAACGATAGATTAACAAACTTGGGGTTATTCAGCTTAGAGAAAAGACGTCTACGGGGAGATCTAATAACAATGTACAAATACATGAAGGGACAATACAAAGAACTTTCTAAGGATCTTTTTACTCCTAGGCCAGTGACAGTGACAAGAGGACATCCACTACGTATGGAGGAGAGAAGGTTTCACCAGAAACATAGAAGGGGATTCTTCACAGTAAGAACAGCGAGGCTCTGGAAGTCTCTGCCCCAGGAAGTGGTGATGGCGGATTCACTGAACAAGTTCAAAGTGGGCCTGGATGCCTTTCTTGAAGAGAAAAATATAATGGGTTATGGTCTCTAGATTTTAAGGACACGTTGATCCAGGGTTTTATACTGACTGCCAGATTTGGAGTCGGGAAGGAATTTTTTCCTCTGAAATAGGGCAATTGGCATGAGCCTCATGGGGGTTTTTGCCTTCCCCTGGATCAACACTGTAGGGGATTGTAGGGCTATAGGTTGGACTTGATGGACTCATGTCTTTATCCAACTTCATCTACTATGTAACTATGAATGGCAGGTATGGAAAGCGGCGGGTTCAGGCCTGAAGCGGAGAACTTGCTGCATCACCATAACAGTTGAAACTCTAACGTTCCAACGGTGTGACTGAATGAGTGGACTGTCGCTCATCCACTAGAGGGAGACAAAGGCCACCTGGAATGCTTTGCTTACACTGTGGCAGCGGCGGCAGCAGCAGCAGCAGCAGCGTGCCTCTCTGCCAGCAACCCGGTTGCGATAGTCTAACCATCTGAGTGTACTGCACAGGTACGCAGCATCGAGCAACAAACTAGCAAGCGAGAGGAAGCAAGGAACGAGCACTGTCTTTCAACCAGAGAAAATCAGGGGAAAGCGCGAACGCAGTCCCCCACTACCACAAATTATGCAGTCGAGTTTCCCGCATTTGGGGAAATCGCAGGGGTCAGCACACCCGGAGTGCAATGGATGAGCCTCACCCTGGGAGAACCACCTTCATGATCATGGTATCTCCCCTGCCAGGTAAGTATGAGTTATTCACCGACTGCTAGGCCAGCGCCCCTCCCCCGCAGCCCTGCCGCATTGGGGAGGCATTGGCCCTTGGCCAACAGAGGTCCGCATGGTGCAATGCCACACCGCATGCGTTTTCCTCGGTAGGCGGCCGTAGCACAGGCTGCGCTCCATTCCTCGCCCCGACACCCCGCTGCCTGCATTCAAATGTTCCCGGCTAGGCATTTCCAAGATGCAGTGCAGCAAGGGCATTAGCATAAAACGAAAGGGGAGGGGGCGAATGGGTGGCGGCTTCCAGAAACCGAGCTCCGGCTGGGCAGCAGAGTCAGGCACGAGGCAGCTGCGTGCCTTTGGTTTACTTAAGCCGGGATGGCTCATTAGAATTAGAAGAGAAGATGGCTAGACGGTTGGAGGAGTGTTTAAACTAGGTACTGGGGGGAGAGGGTAACATGTAGAGGGCAAGATAGTGTAGAAATGGAAAGAGGGCTAGATACTGAAACTGGGGGTGGAGCAGGGGGTCGGGTTAGAGCAGTCAGTAGGCAGTGGAAGAGTAGGGAAGATAAATCTATGAAATGTATGCATACGAATGCCCGAAGTCTTACTAACAAGATGGAGGAACTAGAAGTGATGATGTTGGAAGACAATTATGACATGGTGGGGGGTAAGTGAGACATGGCTGGACTCTAGCTATGACTGGGCTGTAAATAAACAAGGGTACAGTATGTTTAGAAAGGAGCGTACAAATAAGAAAGGGGGAGGGGTTTGCTTATACGTAAAAAACGGCCTTAAGCCAGTCCTGCGTGAGGACATCTGGGAGGAAAATGATTATGTGGAGTCCTTATGGGTGGAGATTACGGGAGGAACAAAAAATAATAAAATACTGATAGGGGTTTGTTATAAATCTCCAAATATAATGGAAGAAGCTGAAAATGTACTAATAAAACAAATAGATGAGGCCGCAAAGCAGAATAAAGTCATTATTATGGGGGATTTCAACTACCCAGATATCAACTGGGAGGCAGAAACCTGCAGATCCAACAAAGGGAGCAGGTTCTTGTCAGTAATAAAAGACAATTACCTATCGCAACTAGTGCAGGACCCAACAAGAGGCCAGGCCCTTTTAGACCTAATTTTAACAAATGAACCTGACACACTATCAAAAGTGGAGGTTGGGGGACATCTGGGTAATAGTGACCATAACAGAATAAGTTTTCTTGTACACATTAAGAAGACGTTCATTAGAGGGGGTACAAAAACACTAAACTTCAGGAAGGCAAATTTTAACCAGCTGAGAGAGGAGCCTAGCAGCATAAACTGGGACAATGTCCTCAACGTGACGGGAACACAAACTAAATGGGACATCTTCAAAAATATACTAAATAAGAGCACTAGAAAACACATACCCTATGGGAATAAGCGGGCTAGAAATCATAGAAAACCAATATGGCTAACTAAAACAGTACAGAATGCAATGAGGGATAAAAAGGAAGCATTTAAAGTACTAAAACAAGAGAGTAGCGACACAGCATTAAAAAACTATAACAGAGAAAAATAAATTGTGCAAAAAACAAATAAAGGAGGCGAAGATTGAGGCTGAGAGAAAAATTGCCAAGGAAAGTAAAAGTAATCCAAAATTATTCTTCAATTACATAAATAATAAGAGAATAAAAACTGACAATGTCGGCACTCTCAAAAATAATCTGGGTGTAATGGTGGAGGAGGATGAGGAAAGAGCACAAGTATTAAATGCCTTCTTCTCTACAGTGTTTACACAAGAATATCCATTGGCCGGCAACATGATTAGGGGTAATGTTAACTCTCAATTAAATGTCACCTGCTTAACCCAGGAAGAAGTGCAGCGCCGCCTGCAAAACACTAAAATAGAGAAATCGCCCGGTCCAGATGGTATACACCCCCGAGTTCTGAGGGAATTAAGCATGGTCATAGATAGACCCTTGTATCTAATATTTAAGGATTCAGTAATGACTGGGTCTGTTCCACAGGATTGGCGAATAGCAAATGTGGTGCCAATTTTCAAAAAGGGGTGTAAAAGGGAACCTGGAAACTATAGGCCAGTAAGTTTAACTTCTGTGGTGGGAAAGATATTTGAGGGCTTTCTAAGAGATGCTATCCTGGGGTATCTCAATGTAAATAATCTTATAACACCCAATCAGCATGGGTTTATGAGGAATCGGTCCTGTCAGACTAATCTGATCAGCTTCTATGAGGAGGTCAGTTCAAGACTGGACATGGCTAATGCAGTAGACGTGGTGTACCTGGACTTTTCAAAGGCTTTTGATACTGTTCCAGATAAACGGTTGGGATGCAAAATGAGATTGTTGGGACTGGGGGGAAACATATGCATTTGGGTTAGCAACTGGCTCACTGATAGGAAACAGAGGGTACTTGTTAATGGTAAATATTCAGACGGGGCCACAGTCACCAGTGGGGTGCCGCAGGGGTCAGTATTAGGTCCTCTCTTGTTTAACATCTTTATTAATGACCTGGTAGAGGGTTTACAAAGCAGGGTGTCTATATTTGCAGATGATACTAAACTTTGTAGGGTAATCAATAATGAGGAGGATAGTAGAATATTGCAAGGGGATCTAAGGAAACTGGAAGCATGGGCGGAGACTTGGCAAATGAAGTTTAATGTTGACAAATGTAAAGTAATGCACTTTGGGCGACGTAATAAAATGTATGACTATGTACTAAATAGTAAATTACTGGGTAAGACTGTCAATGAAAAAGACTTAGGGATTTTGGTGGACAGCAAGCTTACCTTTAATGACCAGTGTCAGGCAGCTGCTGCCAAGGCAAATAAAATTATGGGATGCATCAAAAGAGGTCTAGATTCTCATGACAAGGACATAGTTATGCCTCTATACAAATCACTGGTACGGCCACACTTAGAATATTGTGCACAATTTTGGGCCCCGATATACAAGAAAGACATACGTGAACTTGAAAAAGTGCAAAGACGGGCAACCAAAATGATTAGGGGAATGGGTGGACTGGAGTACAACGATAGATTAACAAACTTGGGGTTATTCAGCTTAGAGAAAAGACGTCTACGGGGAGATCTAATAACAATGTACAAATACATGAAGGGACAATACAAAGAACTTTCTAAGGATCTTTTTACTCCTAGGCCAGTGACAGTGACAAGAGGACATCCACTACGTATGGAGGAGAGAAGGTTTCACCAGAAACATAGAAGGGGATTCTTCACAGTAAGAACAGCGAGGCTCTGGAAGTCTCTGCCCCAGGAAGTGGTGATGGCGGATTCACTGAACAAGTTCAAAGTGGGCCTGGATGCCTTTCTTGAAGAGAAAAATATAATGGGTTATGGTCTCTAGATTTTAAGGACACGTTGATCCAGGGTTTTATACTGACTGCCAGATTTGGAGTCGGGAAGGAATTTTTTCCTCTGAAATAGGGCAATTGGCATGAGCCTCATGGGGGTTTTTGCCTTCCCCTGGATCAACACTGTAGGGGATTGTAGGGCTATAGGTTGGACTTGATGGACTCATGTCTTTATCCAACTTCATCTACTATGTAACTATGAATGGCAGGTATGGAAAGCGGCGGGTTCAGGCCTGAAGCGGAGAACTTGCTGCATCACCATAACAGTTGAAACTCTAACGTTCCAACGGTGTGACTGAATGAGTGGACTGTCGCTCATCCACTAGAGGGAGACAAAGGCCACCTGGAATGCTTTGCTTACACTGTGGCAGCGGCGGCAGCAGCAGCAGCAGCAGCGTGCCTCTCTGCCAGCAACCCAGTTGCGATAGTCTAACCATCTGAGTGTACTGCACAGGTACGCAGCATCGAGCAACAAACTAGCAAGCGAGAGGAAGCAAGGAACGAGCACTGTCTTTCAACCAGAGAAAATCAGGGGAAAGCGCGAACGCAGTCCCCCACTACCACAAATTATGCAGTCGAGTTTCCCGCATTTGGGGAAATCGCAGGGGTCAGCACACCCGGAGTGCAATGGATGAGCCTCACCCTGGGAGAACCACCTTCATGATCATGGTATCTCCCCTGCCAGGTAAGTATGAGTTATTCACCGACTGCTAGGCCAGCGCCCCTCCCCCGCAGCCCTGCCGCATTGGGGAGGCATTGGCCCTTGGCCAACAGAGGTCCGCATGGTGCAATGCCACACCGCATGCGTTTTCCTCGGTAGGCGGCCGTAGCACAGGCTGCGCTCCATTCCTCGCCCCGACACCCCGCTGCCTGCATTCAAATGTTCCCGGCTAGGCATTTCCAAGATGCAGTGCAGCAAGGGCATTAGCATAAAACGAAAGGGGAGGGGGCGAATGGGTGGCGGCTTCCAGAAACCGAGCTCCGGCTGGGCAGCAGAGTCAGGCACGAGGCAGCTGCGTGCCTTTGGTTTACTTAAGCCGGGATGGCTCATTAGAATTAGAAGAGAAGATGGCTAGACGGTTGGAGGAGTGTTTAAACTAGGTACTGGGGGGAGAGGGTAACATGTAGAGGGCAAGATAGTGTAGAAATGGAAAGAGGGCTAGATACTGAAACTGGGGGTGGAGCAGGGGGTCGGGTTAGAGCAGTCAGTAGGCAGTGGAAGAGTAGGGAAGATAAATCTATGAAATGTATGCATACGAATGCCCGAAGTCTTACTAACAAGATGGAGGAACTAGAAGTGATGATGTTGGAAGACAATTATGACATGGTGGGGGGTAAGTGAGACATGGCTGGACTCTAGCTATGACTGGGCTGTAAATAAACAAGGGTACAGTATGTTTAGAAAGGAGCGTACAAATAAGAAAGGGGGAGGGGTTTGCTTATACGTAAAAAACGGCCTTAAGCCAGTCCTGCGTGAGGACATCTGGGAGGAAAATGATTATGTGGAGTCCTTATGGGTGGAGATTACGGGAGGAACAAAAAATAATAAAATACTGATAGGGGTTTGTTATAAATCTCCAAATATAATGGAAGAAGCTGAAAATGTACTAATAAAACAAATAGATGAGGCCGCAAAGCAGAATAAAGTCATTATTATGGGGGATTTCAACTACCCAGATATCAACTGGGAGGCAGAAACCTGCAGATCCAACAAAGGGAGCAGGTTCTTGTCAGTAATAAAAGACAATTACCTATCGCAACTAGTGCAGGACCCAACAAGAGGCCAGGCCCTTTTAGACCTAATTTTAACAAATGAACCTGACACACTATCAAAAGTGGAGGTTGGGGGACATCTGGGTAATAGTGACCATAACAGAATAAGTTTTCTTGTACACATTAAGAAGACGTTCATTAGAGGGGGTACAAAAACACTAAACTTCAGGAAGGCAAATTTTAACCAGCTGAGAGAGGAGCCTAGCAGCATAAACTGGGACAATGTCCTCAACGTGACGGGAACACAAACTAAATGGGACATCTTCAAAAATATACTAAATAAGAGCACTAGAAAACACATACCCTATGGGAATAAGCGGGCTAGAAATCATAGAAAACCAATATGGCTAACTAAAACAGTACAGAATGCAATGAGGGATAAAAAGGAAGCATTTAAAGTACTAAAACAAGAGAGTAGCGACACAGCATTAAAAAACTATAACAGAGAAAAATAAATTGTGCAAAAAACAAATAAAGGAGGCGAAGATTGAGGCTGAGAGAAAAATTGCCAAGGAAAGTAAAAGTAATCCAAAATTATTCTTCAATTACATAAATAATAAGAGAATAAAAACTGACAATGTCGGCACTCTCAAAAATAATCTGGGTGTAATGGTGGAGGAGGATGAGGAAAGAGCACAAGTATTAAATGCCTTCTTCTCTACAGTGTTTACACAAGAATATCCATTGGCCGGCAACATGATTAGGGGTAATGTTAACTCTCAATTAAATGTCACCTGCTTAACCCAGGAAGAAGTGCAGCGCCGCCTGCAAAACACTAAAATAGAGAAATCGCCCGGTCCAGATGGTATACACCCCCGAGTTCTGAGGGAATTAAGCATGGTCATAGATAGACCCTTGTATCTAATATTTAAGGATTCAGTAATGACTGGGTCTGTTCCACAGGATTGGCGAATAGCAAATGTGGTGCCAATTTTCAAAAAGGGGTGTAAAAGGGAACCTGGAAACTATAGGCCAGTAAGTTTAACTTCTGTGGTGGGAAAGATATTTGAGGGCTTTCTAAGAGATGCTATCCTGGGGTATCTCAATGTAAATAATCTTATAACACCCAATCAGCATGGGTTTATGAGGAATCGGTCCTGTCAGACTAATCTGATCAGCTTCTATGAGGAGGTCAGTTCAAGACTGGACATGGCTAATGCAGTAGACGTGGTGTACCTGGACTTTTCAAAGGCTTTTGATACTGTTCCAGATAAACGGTTGGGATGCAAAATGAGATTGTTGGGACTGGGGGGAAACATATGCATTTGGGTTAGCAACTGGCTCACTGATAGGAAACAGAGGGTACTTGTTAATGGTAAATATTCAGACGGGGCCACAGTCACCAGTGGGGTGCCGCAGGGGTCAGTATTAGGTCCTCTCTTGTTTAACATCTTTATTAATGACCTGGTAGAGGGTTTACAAAGCAGGGTGTCTATATTTGCAGATGATACTAAACTTTGTAGGGTAATCAATAATGAGGAGGATAGTAGAATATTGCAAGGGGATCTAAGGAAACTGGAAGCATGGGCGGAGACTTGGCAAATGAAGTTTAATGTTGACAAATGTAAAGTAATGCACTTTGGGCGACGTAATAAAATGTATGACTATGTACTAAATAGTAAATTACTGGGTAAGACTGTCAATGAAAAAGACTTAGGGATTTTGGTGGACAGCAAGCTTACCTTTAATGACCAGTGTCAGGCAGCTGCTGCCAAGGCAAATAAAATTATGGGATGCATCAAAAGAGGTCTAGATTCTCATGACAAGGACATAGTTATGCCTCTATACAAATCACTGGTACGGCCACACTTAGAATATTGTGCACAATTTTGGGCCCCGATATACAAGAAAGACATACGTGAACTTGAAAAAGTGCAAAGACGGGCAACCAAAATGATTAGGGGAATGGGTGGACTGGAGTACAACGATAGATTAACAAACTTGGGGTTATTCAGCTTAGAGAAAAGACGTCTACGGGGAGATCTAATAACAATGTACAAATACATGAAGGGACAATACAAAGAACTTTCTAAGGATCTTTTTACTCCTAGGCCAGTGACAGTGACAAGAGGACATCCACTACGTATGGAGGAGAGAAGGTTTCACCAGAAACATAGAAGGGGATTCTTCACAGTAAGAACAGCGAGGCTCTGGAAGTCTCTGCCCCAGGAAGTGGTGATGGCGGATTCACTGAACAAGTTCAAAGTGGGCCTGGATGCCTTTCTTGAAGAGAAAAATATAATGGGTTATGGTCTCTAGATTTTAAGGACACGTTGATCCAGGGTTTTATACTGACTGCCAGATTTGGAGTCGGGAAGGAATTTTTTCCTCTGAAATAGGGCAATTGGCATGAGCCTCATGGGGGTTTTTGCCTTCCCCTGGATCAACACTGTAGGGGATTGTAGGGCTATAGGTTGGACTTGATGGACTCATGTCTTTATCCAACTTCATCTACTATGTAACTATGAATGGCAGGTATGGAAAGCGGCGGGTTCAGGCCTGAAGCGGAGAACTTGCTGCATCACCATAACAGTTGAAACTCTAACGTTCCAACGGTGTGACTGAATGAGTGGACTGTCGCTCATCCACTAGAGGGAGACAAAGGCCACCTGGAATGCTTTGCTTACACTGTGGCAGCGGCGGCAGCAGCAGCGTGCCTCTCTGCCAGCAACCCGGTTGCGATAGTCTAACCATCTGAGTGTACTGCACAGGTACGCAGCATCGAGCAACAAACTAGCAAGCGAGAGGAAGCAAGGAACGAGCACTGTCTTTCAACCAGAGAAAATCAGGGGAAAGCGCGAACGCAGTCCCCCACTACCACAAATTATGCAGTCGAGTTTCCCGCATTTGGGGAAATCGCAGGGGTCAGCACACCCGGAGTGCAATGGATGAGCCTCACCCTGGGAGAACCACCTTCATGGTATCTCCCCTGCCAGGTAAGTATGAGTTATTCACCGACTGCTAGGCCAGCGCCCCTCCCCCGCAGCCCTGCCGCATTGGGGAGGCATTGGCCCTTGGCCAACAGAGGTCCGCATGGTGCAATGCCACACCGCATGCGTTTTCCTCGGTAGGCGGCCGTAGCACAGGCTGCGCTCCATTCCTCGCCCCGACACCCCGCTGCCTGCATTCAAATGTTCCCGGCTAGGCATTTCCAAGATGCAGTGCAGCAAGGGCATTAGCATAAAACGAAAGGGGAGGGGGCGAATGGGTGGCGGCTTCCAGAAACCGAGCTCCGGCTGGGCAGCAGAGTCAGGCACGAGGCAGCTGCGTGCCTTTGGTTTACTTAAGCCGGGATGGCTCATTAGAATTAGAAGAGAAGATGGCTAGACGGTTGGAGGAGTGTTTAAACTAGGTACTGGGGGGAGAGGGTAACATGTAGAGGGCAAGATAGTGTAGAAATGGAAAGAGGGCTAGATACTGAAACTGGGGGTGGAGCAGGGGGTCGGGTTAGAGCAGTCAGTAGGCAGTGGAAGAGTAGGGAAGATAAATCTATGAAATGTATGCATACGAATGCCCGAAGTCTTACTAACAAGATGGAGGAACTAGAAGTGATGATGTTGGAAGACAATTATGACATGGTGGGGGGTAAGTGAGACATGGCTGGACTCTAGCTATGACTGGGCTGTAAATAAACAAGGGTACAGTATGTTTAGAAAGGAGCGTACAAATAAGAAAGGGGGAGGGGTTTGCTTATACGTAAAAAACGGCCTTAAGCCAGTCCTGCGTGAGGACATCTGGGAGGAAAATGATTATGTGGAGTCCTTATGGGTGGAGATTACGGGAGGAACAAAAAATAATAAAATACTGATAGGGGTTTGTTATAAATCTCCAAATATAATGGAAGAAGCTGAAAATGTACTAATAAAACAAATAGATGAGGCCGCAAAGCAGAATAAAGTCATTATTATGGGGGATTTCAACTACCCAGATATCAACTGGGAGGCAGAAACCTGCAGATCCAACAAAGGGAGCAGGTTCTTGTCAGTAATAAAAGACAATTACCTATCGCAACTAGTGCAGGACCCAACAAGAGGCCAGGCCCTTTTAGACCTAATTTTAACAAATGAACCTGCCACACTATCAAAAGTGGAGGTTGGGGGACATCTGGGTAATAGTGACCATAACAGAATAAGTTTTCTTGTACACATTAAGAAGACGTTCATTAGAGGGGGTACAAAAACACTAAACTTCAGGAAGGCAAATTTTAACCAGCTGAGAGAGGAGCCTAGCAGCATAAACTGGGACAATGTCCTCAACGTGACGGGAACACAAACTAAATGGGACATCTTCAAAAATATACTAAATAAGAGCACTAGAAAACACATACCCTATGGGAATAAGCGGGCTAGAAATCATAGAAAACCAATATGGCTAACTAAAACAGTACAGAATGCAATGAGGGATAAAAAGGAAGCATTTAAAGTACTAAAACAAGAGAGTAGCGACACAGCATTAAAAAACTATAACAGAGAAAAATAAATTGTGCAAAAAACAAATAAAGGAGGCGAAGATTGAGGCTGAGAGAAAAATTGCCAAGGAAAGTAAAAGTAATCCAAAATTATTCTTCAATTACATAAATAATAAGAGAATAAAAACTGACAATGTCGGCACTCTCAAAAATAATCTGGGTGTAATGGTGGAGGAGGATGAGGAAAGAGCACAAGTATTAAATGCCTTCTTCTCTACAGTGTTTACACAAGAATATCCATTGGCCGGCAACATGATTAGGGGTAATGTTAACTCTCAATTAAATGTCACCTGCTTAACCCAGGAAGAAGTGCAGCGCCGCCTGCAAAACACTAAAATAGAGAAATCGCCCGGTCCAGATGGTATACACCCCCGAGTTCTGAGGGAATTAAGCATGGTCATAGATAGACCCTTGTATCTAATATTTAAGGATTCAGTAATGACTGGGTCTGTTCCACAGGATTGGCGAATAGCAAATGTGGTGCCAATTTTCAAAAAGGGGTGTAAAAGGGAACCTGGAAACTATAGGCCAGTAAGTTTAACTTCTGTGGTGGGAAAGATATTTGAGGGCTTTCTAAGAGATGCTATCCTGGGGTATCTCAATGTAAATAATCTTATAACACCCAATCAGCATGGGTTTATGAGGAATCGGTCCTGTCAGACTAATCTGATCAGCTTCTATGAGGAGGTCAGTTCAAGACTGGACATGGCTAATGCAGTAGACGTGGTGTACCTGGACTTTTCAAAGGCTTTTGATACTGTTCCAGATAAACGGTTGGGATGCAAAATGAGATTGTTGGGACTGGGGGGAAACATATGCATTTGGGTTAGCAACTGGCTCACTGATAGGAAACAGAGGGTACTTGTTAATGGTAAATATTCAGACGGGGCCACAGTCACCAGTGGGGTGCCGCAGGGGTCAGTATTAGGTCCTCTCTTGTTTAACATCTTTATTAATGACCTGGTAGAGGGTTTACAAAGCAGGGTGTCTATATTTGCAGATGATACTAAACTTTGTAGGGTAATCAATAATGAGGAGGATAGTAGAATATTGCAAGGGGATCTAAGGAAACTGGAAGCATGGGCGGAGACTTGGCAAATGAAGTTTAATGTTGACAAATGTAAAGTAATGCACTTTGGGCGACGTAATAAAATGTATGACTATGTACTAAATAGTAAATTACTGGGTAAGACTGTCAATGAAAAAGACTTAGGGATTTTGGTGGACAGCAAGCTTACCTTTAATGACCAGTGTCAGGCAGCTGCTGCCAAGGCAAATAAAATTATGGGATGCATCAAAAGAGGTCTAGATTCTCATGACAAGGACATAGTTATGCCTCTATACAAATCACTGGTACGGCCACACTTAGAATATTGTGCACAATTTTGGGCCCCGATATACAAGAAAGACATACGTGAACTTGAAAAAGTGCAAAGACGGGCAACCAAAATGATTAGGGGAATGGGTGGACTGGAGTACAACGATAGATTAACAAACTTGGGGTTATTCAGCTTAGAGAAAAGACGTCTACGGGGAGATCTAATAACAATGTACAAATACATGAAGGGACAATACAAAGAACTTTCTAAGGATCTTTTTACTCCTAGGCCAGTGACAGTGACAAGAGGACATCCACTACGTATGGAGGAGAGAAGGTTTCACCAGAAACATAGAAGGGGATTCTTCACAGTAAGAACAGCGAGGCTCTGGAAGTCTCTGCCCCAGGAAGTGGTGATGGCGGATTCACTGAACAAGTTCAAAGTGGGCCTGGATGCCTTTCTTGAAGAGAAAAATATAATGGGTTATGGTCTCTAGATTTTAAGGACACGTTGATCCAGGGTTTTATACTGACTGCCAGATTTGGAGTCGGGAAGGAATTTTTTCCTCTGAAATAGGGCAATTGGCATGAGCCTCATGGGGGTTTTTGCCTTCCCCTGGATCAACACTGTAGGGGATTGTAGGGCTATAGGTTGGACTTGATGGACTCATGTCTTTATCCAACTTCATCTACTATGTAACTATGAATGGCAGGTATGGAAAGCGGCGGGTTCAGGCCTGAAGCGGAGAACTTGCTGCATCACCATAACAGTTGAAACTCTAACGTTCCAACGGTGTGACTGAATGAGTGGACTGTCGCTCATCCACTAGAGGGAGACAAAGGCCACCTGGAATGCTTTGCTTACACTGTGGCAGCGGCGGCAGCAGCGTGCCTCTCTGCCAGCAACCCGGTTGCGATAGTCTAACCATCTGAGTGTACTGCACAGGTACGCAGCATCGAGCAACAAACTAGCAAGCGAGAGGAAGCAAGGAACGAGCACTGTCTTTCAACCAGAGAAAATCAGGGGAAAGCGCGAACGCAGTCCCCCACTACCACAAATTATGCAGTCGAGTTTCCCGCATTTGGGGAAATCGCAGGGGTCAGCACACCCGGAGTGCAATGGATGAGCCTCACCCTGGGAGAACCACCTTCATGATCATGGTATCTCCCCTGCCAGGTAAGTATGAGTTATTCACCGACTGCTAGGCCAGCGCCCCTCCCCCGCAGCCCTGCCGCATTGGGGAGGCATTGGCCCTTGGCCAACAGAGGTCCGCATGGTGCAATGCCACACCGCATGCGTTTTCCTCGGTAGGCGGCCGTAGCACAGGCTGCGCTCCATTCCTCGCCCCGACACCCCGCTGCCTGCATTCAAATGTTCCCGGCTAGGCATTTCCAAGATGCAGTGCAGCAAGGGCATTAGCATAAAACGAAAGGGGAGGGGGCGAATGGGTGGCGGCTTCCAGAAACCGAGCTCCGGCTGGGCAGCAGAGTCAGGCACGAGGCAGCTGCGTGCCTTTGGTTTACTTAAGCCGGGATGGCTCATTAGAATTAGAAGAGAAGATGGCTAGACGGTTGGAGGAGTGTTTAAACTAGGTACTGGGGGGAGAGGGTAACATGTAGAGGGCAAGATAGTGTAGAAATGGAAAGAGGGCTAGATACTGAAACTGGGGGTGGAGCAGGGGGTCGGGTTAGAGCAGTCAGTAGGCAGTGGAAGAGTAGGGAAGATAAATCTATGAAATGTATGCATACGAATGCCCGAAGTCTTACTAACAAGATGGAGGAACTAGAAGTGATGATGTTGGAAGACAATTATGACATGGTGGGGGGTAAGTGAGACATGGCTGGACTCTAGCTATGACTGGGCTGTAAATAAACAAGGGTACAGTATGTTTAGAAAGGAGCGTACAAATAAGAAAGGGGGAGGGGTTTGCTTATACGTAAAAAACGGCCTTAAGCCAGTCCTGCGTGAGGACATCTGGGAGGAAAATGATTATGTGGAGTCCTTATGGGTGGAGATTACGGGAGGAACAAAAAATAATAAAATACTGATAGGGGTTTGTTATAAATCTCCAAATATAATGGAAGAAGCTGAAAATGTACTAATAAAACAAATAGATGAGGCCGCAAAGCAGAATAAAGTCATTATTATGGGGGATTTCAACTACCCAGATATCAACTGGGAGGCAGAAACCTGCAGATCCAACAAAGGGAGCAGGTTCTTGTCAGTAATAAAAGACAATTACCTATCGCAACTAGTGCAGGACCCAACAAGAGGCCAGGCCCTTTTAGACCTAATTTTAACAAATGAACCTGACACACTATCAAAAGTGGAGGTTGGGGGACATCTGGGTAATAGTGACCATAACAGAATAAGTTTTCTTGTACACATTAAGAAGACGTTCATTAGAGGGGGTACAAAAACACTAAACTTCAGGAAGGCAAATTTTAACCAGCTGAGAGAGGAGCCTAGCAGCATAAACTGGGACAATGTCCTCAACGTGACGGGAACACAAACTAAATGGGACATCTTCAAAAATATACTAAATAAGAGCACTAGAAAACACATACCCTATGGGAATAAGCGGGCTAGAAATCATAGAAAACCAATATGGCTAACTAAAACAGTACAGAATGCAATGAGGGATAAAAAGGAAGCATTTAAAGTACTAAAACAAGAGAGTAGCGACACAGCATTAAAAAACTATAACAGAGAAAAATAAATTGTGCAAAAAACAAATAAAGGAGGCGAAGATTGAGGCTGAGAGAAAAATTGCCAAGGAAAGTAAAAGTAATCCAAAATTATTCTTCAATTACATAAATAATAAGAGAATAAAAACTGACAATGTCGGCACTCTCAAAAATAATCTGGGTGTAATGGTGGAGGAGGATGAGGAAAGAGCACAAGTATTAAATGCCTTCTTCTCTACAGTGTTTACACAAGAATATCCATTGGCCGGCAACATGATTAGGGGTAATGTTAACTCTCAATTAAATGTCACCTGCTTAACCCAGGAAGAAGTGCAGCGCCGCCTGCAAAACACTAAAATAGAGAAATCGCCCGGTCCAGATGGTATACACCCCCGAGTTCTGAGGGAATTAAGCATGGTCATAGATAGACCCTTGTATCTAATATTTAAGGATTCAGTAATGACTGGGTCTGTTCCACAGGATTGGCGAATAGCAAATGTGGTGCCAATTTTCAAAAAGGGGTGTAAAAGGGAACCTGGAAACTATAGGCCAGTAAGTTTAACTTCTGTGGTGGGAAAGATATTTGAGGGCTTTCTAAGAGATGCTATCCTGGGGTATCTCAATGTAAATAATCTTATAACACCCAATCAGCATGGGTTTATGAGGAATCGGTCCTGTCAGACTAATCTGATCAGCTTCTATGAGGAGGTCAGTTCAAGACTGGACATGGCTAATGCAGTAGACGTGGTGTACCTGGACTTTTCAAAGGCTTTTGATACTGTTCCAGATAAACGGTTGGGATGCAAAATGAGATTGTTGGGACTGGGGGGAAACATATGCATTTGGGTTAGCAACTGGCTCACTGATAGGAAACAGAGGGTACTTGTTAATGGTAAATATTCAGACGGGGCCACAGTCACCAGTGGGGTGCCGCAGGGGTCAGTATTAGGTCCTCTCTTGTTTAACATCTTTATTAATGACCTGGTAGAGGGTTTACAAAGCAGGGTGTCTATATTTGCAGATGATACTAAACTTTGTAGGGTAATCAATAATGAGGAGGATAGTAGAATATTACAAGGGGATCTAAGGAAACTGGAAGCATGGGCGGAGACTTGGCAAATGAAGTTTAATGTTGACAAATGTAAAGTAATGCACTTTGGGCGACGTAATAAAATGTATGACTATGTACTAAATAGTAAATTACTGGGTAAGACTGTCAATGAAAAAGACTTAGGGATTTTGGTGGACAGCAAGCTTACCTTTAATGACCAGTGTCAGGCAGCTGCTGCCAAGGCAAATAAAATTATGGGATGCATCAAAAGAGGTCTAGATTCTCATGACAAGGACATAGTTATGCCTCTATACAAATCACTGGTACGGCCACACTTAGAATATTGTGCACAATTTTGGGCCCCGATATACAAGAAAGACATACGTGAACTTGAAAAAGTGCAAAGACGGGCAACCAAAATGATTAGGGGAATGGGTGGACTGGAGTACAACGATAGATTAACAAACTTGGGGTTATTCAGCTTAGAGAAAAGACGTCTACGGGGAGATCTAATAACAATGTACAAATACATGAAGGGACAATACAAAGAACTTTCTAAGGATCTTTTTACTCCTAGGCCAGTGACAGTGACAAGAGGACATCCACTACGTATGGAGGAGAGAAGGTTTCACCAGAAACATAGAAGGGGATTCTTCACAGTAAGAACAGCGAGGCTCTGGAAGTCTCTGCCCCAGGAAGTGGTGATGGCGGATTCACTGAACAAGTTCAAAGTGGGCCTGGATGCCTTTCTTGAAGAGAAAAATATAATGGGTTATGGTCTCTAGATTTTAAGGACACGTTGATCCAGGGTTTTATACTGACTGCCAGATTTGGAGTCGGGAAGGAATTTTTTCCTCTGAAATAGGGCAATTGGCATGAGCCTCATGGGGGTTTTTGCCTTCCCCTGGATCAACACTGTAGGGGATTGTAGGGCTATAGGTTGGACTTGATGGACTCATGTCTTTATCCAACTTCATCTACTATGTAACTATGAATGGCAGGTATGGAAAGCGGCGGGTTCAGGCCTGAAGCGGAGAACTTGCTGCATCACCATAACAGTTGAAACTCTAACGTTCCAACGGTGTGACTGAATGAGTGGACTGTCGCTCATCCACTAGAGGGAGACAAAGGCCACCTGGAATGCTTTGCTTACACTGTGGCAGCGGCGGCAGCAGCAGCAGCAGCGTGCCTCTCTGCCAGCAACCCGGTTGCGATAGTCTAACCATCTGAGTGTACTGCACAGGTACGCAGCATCGAGCAACAAACTAGCAAGCGAGAGGAAGCAAGCAACGAGCACTGTCTTTCAACCAGAGAAAATCAGGGGAAAGCGCGAACGCAGTCCCCCACTACCACAAATTATGCAGTCGAGTTTCCCGCATTTGGGGAAATCGCAGGGGTCAGCACACCCGGAGTGCAATGGATGAGCCTCACCCTGGGAGAACCACCTTCATGATCATGGTATCTCCCCTGCCAGGTAAGTATGAGTTATTCACCGACTGCTAGGCCAGCGCCCCTCCCCCGCAGCCCTGCCGCATTGGGGAGGCATTGGCCCTTGGCCAACAGAGGTCCGCATGGTGCAATGCCACACCGCATGCGTTTTCCTCGGTAGGCGGCCGTAGCACAGGCTGCGCTCCATTCCTCGCCCCGACACCCCGCTGCCTGCATTCAAATGTTCCCGGCTAGGCATTTCCAAGATGCAGTGCAGCAAGGGCATTAGCATAAAACGAAAGGGGAGGGGGCGAATGGGTGGCGGCTTCCAGAAACCGAGCTCCGGCTGGGCAGCAGAGTCAGGCACGAGGCAGCTGCGTGCCTTTGGTTTACTTAAGCCGGGATGGCTCATTAGAATTAGAAGAGAAGATGGCTAGACGGTTGGAGGAGTGTTTAAACTAGGTACTGGGGGGAGAGGGTAACATGTAGAGGGCAAGATAGTGTAGAAATGGAAAGAGGGCTAGATACTGAAACTGGGGGTGGAGCAGGGGGTCGGGTTAGAGCAGTCAGTAGGCAGTGGAAGAGTAGGGAAGATAAATCTATGAAATGTATGCATACGAATGCCCGAAGTCTTACTAACAAGATGGAGGAACTAGAAGTGATGATGTTGGAAGACAATTATGACATGGTGGGGGGTAAGTGAGACATGGCTGGACTCTAGCTATGACTGGGCTGTAAATAAACAAGGGTACAGTATGTTTAGAAAGGAGCGTACAAATAAGAAAGGGGGAGGGGTTTGCTTATACGTAAAAAACGGCCTTAAGCCAGTCCTGCGTGAGGACATCTGGGAGGAAAATGATTATGTGGAGTCCTTATGGGTGGAGATTACGGGAGGAACAAAAAATAATAAAATACTGATAGGGGTTTGTTATAAATCTCCAAATATAATGGAAGAAGCTGAAAATGTACTAATAAAACAAATAGATGAGGCCGCAAAGCAGAATAAAGTCATTATTATGGGGGATTTCAACTACCCAGATATCAACTGGGAGGCAGAAACCTGCAGATCCAACAAAGGGAGCAGGTTCTTGTCAGTAATAAA
The DNA here is from genome assembly GCF_031893055.1 of Leptodactylus fuscus. Classification (NCBI taxonomy): domain Eukaryota; kingdom Metazoa; phylum Chordata; class Amphibia; order Anura; family Leptodactylidae; genus Leptodactylus; species Leptodactylus fuscus. Next base: position 35,207,239 of record NC_134265.1, on the reverse strand, counting down.
AGACAATTACCTATCGCAACTAGTGCAGGACCCAACAAGAGGCCAGGCCCTTTTAGACCTAATTTTAACAAATGAACCTGACACACTATCAAAAGTGGAGGTTGGGGGACATCTGGGTAATAGTGACCATAACAGAATAAGTTTTCTTGTACACATTAAGAAGACGTTCATTAGAGGGGGTACAAAAACACTAAACTTCAGGAAGGCAAATTTTAACCAGCTGAGAGAGGAGCCTAGCAGCATAAACTGGGACAATGTCCTCAACGTGACGGGAACACAAACTAAATGGGACATCTTCAAAAATATACTAAATAAGAGCACTAGAAAACACATACCCTATGGGAATAAGCGGGCTAGAAATCATAGAAAACCAATATGGCTAACTAAAACAGTACAGAATGCAATGAGGGATAAAAAGGAAGCATTTAAAGTACTAAAACAAGAGAGTAGCGACACAGCATTAAAAAACTATAACAGAGAAAAATAAATTGTGCAAAAAACAAATAAAGGAGGCGAAGATTGAGGCTGAGAGAAAAATTGCCAAGGAAAGTAAAAGTAATCCAAAATTATTCTTCAATTACATAAATAATAAGAGAATAAAAACTGACAATGTCGGCACTCTCAAAAATAATCTGGGTGTAATGGTGGAGGAGGATGAGGAAAGAGCACAAGTATTAAATGCCTTCTTCTCTACAGTGTTTACACAAGAATATCCATTGGCCGGCAACATGATTAGGGGTAATGTTAACTCTCAATTAAATGTCACCTGCTTAACCCAGGAAGAAGTGCAGCGCCGCCTGCAAAACACTAAAATAGAGAAATCGCCCGGTCCAGATGGTATACACCCCCGAGTTCTGAGGGAATTAAGCATGGTCATAGATAGACCCTTGTATCTAATATTTAAGGATTCAGTAATGACTGGGTCTGTTCCACAGGATTGGCGAATAGCAAATGTGGTGCCAATTTTCAAAAAGGGGTGTAAAAGGGAACCTGGAAACTATAGGCCAGTAAGTTTAACTTCTGTGGTGGGAAAGATATTTGAGGGCTTTCTAAGAGATGCTATCCTGGGGTATCTCAATGTAAATAATCTTATAACACCCAATCAGCATGGGTTTATGAGGAATCGGTCCTGTCAGACTAATCTGATCAGCTTCTATGAGGAGGTCAGTTCAAGACTGGACATGGCTAATGCAGTAGACGTGGTGTACCTGGACTTTTCAAAGGCTTTTGATACTGTTCCAGATAAACAGTTGGGATGCAAAATGAGATTGTTGGGACTGGGGGGAAACATATGCATTTGGGTTAGCAACTGGCTCACTGATAGGAAACAGAGGGTACTTGTTAATGGTAAATATTCAGACGGGGCCACAGTCACCAGTGGGGTGCCGCAGGGGTCAGTATTAGGTCCTCTCTTGTTTAACATCTTTATTAATGACCTGGTAGAGGGTTTACAAAGCAGGGTGTCTATATTTGCAGATGATACTAAACTTTGTAGGGTAATCAATAATGAGGAGGATAGTAGAATATTGCAAGGGGATCTAAGGAAACTGGAAGCATGGGCGGAGACTTGGCAAATGAAGTTTAATGTTGACAAATGTAAAGTAATGCACTTTGGGCGACGTAATAAAATGTATGACTATGTACTAAATAGTAAATTACTGGGTAAGACTGTCAATGAAAAAGACTTAGGGATTTTGGTGGACAGCAAGCTTACCTTTAATGACCAGTGTCAGGCAGCTGCTGCCAAGGCAAATAAAATTATGGGATGCATCAAAAGAGGTCTAGATTCTCATGACAAGGACATAGTTATGCCTCTATACAAATCACTGGTACGGCCACACTTAGAATATTGTGCACAATTTTGGGCCCCGATATACAAGAAAGACATACGTGAACTTGAAAAAGTGCAAAGACGGGCAACCAAAATGATTAGGGGAATGGGTGGACTGGAGTACAACGATAGATTAACAAACTTGGGGTTATTCAGCTTAGAGAAAAGACGTCTACGGGGAGATCTAATAACAATGTACAAATACATGAAGGGACAATACAAAGAACTTTCTAAGGATCTTTTTACTCCTAGGCCAGTGACAGTGACAAGAGGACATCCACTACGTATGGAGGAGAGAAGGTTTCACCAGAAACATAGAAGGGGATTCTTCACAGTAAGAACAGCGAGGCTCTGGAAGTCTCTGCCCCAGGAAGTGGTGATGGCGGATTCACTGAACAAGTTCAAAGTGGGCCTGGATGCCTTTCTTGAAGAGAAAAATATAATGGGTTATGGTCTCTAGATTTTAAGGACACGTTGATCCAGGGTTTTATACTGACTGCCAGATTTGGAGTCGGGAAGGAATTTTTTCCTCTGAAATAGGGCAATTGGCATGAGCCTCATGGGGGTTTTTGCCTTCCCCTGGATCAACACTGTAGGGGATTGTAGGGCTATAGGTTGGACTTGATGGACTCATGTCTTTATCCAACTTCATCTACTATGTAACTATGAATGGCAGGTATGGAAAGCGGCGGGTTCAGGCCTGAAGCGGAGAACTTGCTGCATCACCATAACAGTTGAAACTCTAACGTTCCAACGGTGTGACTGAATGAGTGGACTGTCGCTCATCCACTAGAGGGAGACAAAGGCCACCTGGAATGCTTTGCTTACACTGTGGCAGCGGCGGCAGCAGCAGCGTGCCTCTCTGCCAGCAACCCGGTTGCGATAGTCTAACCATCTGAGTGTACTGCACAGGTACGCAGCATCGAGCAACAAACTAGCAAGCGAGAGGAAGCAAGGAACGAGCACTGTCTTTCAACCAGAGAAAATCAGGGGAAAGCGCGAACGCAGTCCCCCACTACCACAAATTATGCAGTCGAGTTTCCCGCATTTGGGGAAATCGCAGGGGTCAGCACACCCGGAGTGCAATGGATGAGCCTCACCCTGGGAGAACCACCTTCATGATCATGGTATCTCCCCTGCCAGGTAAGTATGAGTTATTCACCGACTGCTAGGCCAGCGCCCCTCCCCCGCAGCCCTGCCGCATTGGGGAGGCATTGGCCCTTGGCCAACAGAGGTCCGCATGGTGCAATGCCACACCGCATGCGTTTTCCTCGGTAGGCGGCCGTAGCACAGGCTGCGCTCCATTCCTCGCCCCGACACCCCGCTGCCTGCATTCAAATGTTCCCGGCTAGGCATTTCCAAGATGCAGTGCAGCAAGGGCATTAGCATAAAACGAAAGGGGAGGGGGCGAATGGGTGGCGGCTTCCAGAAACCGAGCTCCGGCTGGGCAGCAGAGTCAGGCACGAGGCAGCTGCGTGCCTTTGGTTTACTTAAGCCGGGATGGCTCATTAGAATTAGAAGAGAAGATGGCTAGACGGTTGGAGGAGTGTTTAAACTAGGTACTGGGGGGAGAGGGTAACATGTAGAGGGCAAGATAGTGTAGAAATGGAAAGAGGGCTAGATACTGAAACTGGGGGTGGAGCAGGGGGTCGGGTTAGAGCAGTCAGTAGGCAGTGGAAGAGTAGGGAAGATAAATCTATGAAATGTATGCATACGAATGCCCGAAGTCTTACTAACAAGATGGAGGAACTAGAAGTGATGATGTTGGAAGACAATTATGACATGGTGGGGGGTAAGTGAGACATGGCTGGACTCTAGCTATGACTGGGCTGTAAATAAACAAGGGTACAGTATGTTTAGAAAGGAGCGTACAAATAAGAAAGGGGGAGGGGTTTGCTTATACGTAAAAAACGGCCTTAAGCCAGTCCTGCGTGAGGACATCTGGGAGGAAAATGATTATGTGGAGTCCTTATGGGTGGAGATTACGGGAGGAACAAAAAATAATAAAATACTGATAGGGGTTTGTTATAAATCTCCAAATATAATGGAAGAAGCTGAAAATGTACTAATAAAACAAATAGATGAGGCCGCAAAGCAGAATAAAGTCATTATTATGGGGGATTTCAACTACCCAGATATCAACTGGGAGGCAGAAACCTGCAGATCCAACAAAGGGAGCAGGTTCTTGTCAGTAATAAAAGACAATTACCTATCGCAACTAGTGCAGGACCCAACAAGAGGCCAGGCCCTTTTAGACCTAATTTTAACAAATGAACCTGACACACTATCAAAAGTGGAGGTTGGGGGACATCTGGGTAATAGTGACCATAACAGAATAAGTTTTCTTGTACACATTAAGAAGACGTTCATTAGAGGGGGTACAAAAACACTAAACTTCAGGAAGGCAAATTTTAACCAGCTGAGAGAGGAGCCTAGCAGCATAAACTGGGACAATGTCCTCAACGTGACGGGAACACAAACTAAATGGGACATCTTCAAAAATATACTAAATAAGAGCACTAGAAAACACATACCCTATGGGAATAAGCGGGCTAGAAATCATAGAAAACCAATATGGCTAACTAAAACAGTACAGAATGCAATGAGGGATAAAAAGGAAGCATTTAAAGTACTAAAACAAGAGAGTAGCGACACAGCATTAAAAAACTATAACAGAGAAAAATAAATTGTGCAAAAAACAAATAAAGGAGGCGAAGATTGAGGCTGAGAGAAAAATTGCCAAGGAAAGTAAAAGTAATCCAAAATTATTCTTCAATTACATAAATAATAAGAGAATAAAAACTGACAATGTCGGCACTCTCAAAAATAATCTGGGTGTAATGGTGGAGGAGGATGAGGAAAGAGCACAAGTATTAAATGCCTTCTTCTCTACAGTGTTTACACAAGAATATCCATTGGCCGGCAACATGATTAGGGGTAATGTTAACTCTCAATTAAATGTCACCTGCTTAACCCAGGAAGAAGTGCAGCGCCGCCTGCAAAACACTAAAATAGAGAAATCGCCCGGTCCAGATGGTATACACCCCCGAGTTCTGAGGGAATTAAGCATGGTCATAGATAGACCCTTGTATCTAATATTTAAGGATTCAGTAATGACTGGGTCTGTTCCACAGGATTGGCGAATAGCAAATGTGGTGCCAATTTTCAAAAAGGGGTGTAAAAGGGAACCTGGAAACTATAGGCCAGTAAGTTTAACTTCTGTGGTGGGAAAGATATTTGAGGGCTTTCTAAGAGATGCTATCCTGGGGTATCTCAATGTAAATAATCTTATAACACCCAATCAGCATGGGTTTATGAGGAATCGGTCCTGTCAGACTAATCTGATCAGCTTCTATGAGGAGGTCAGTTCAAGACTGGACATGGCTAATGCAGTAGACGTGGTGTACCTGGACTTTTCAAAGGCTTTTGATACTGTTCCAGATAAACGGTTGGGATGCAAAATGAGATTGTTGGGACTGGGGGGAAACATATGCATTTGGGTTAGCAACTGGCTCACTGATAGGAAACAGAGGGTACTTGTTAATGGTAAATATTCAGACGGGGCCACAGTCACCAGTGGGGTGCCGCAGGGGTCAGTATTAGGTCCTCTCTTGTTTAACATCTTTATTAATGACCTGGTAGAGGGTTTACAAAGCAGGGTGTCTATATTTGCAGATGATACTAAACTTTGTAGGGTAATCAATAATGAGGAGGATAGTAGAATATTGCAAGGGGATCTAAGGAAACTGGAAGCATGGGCGGAGACTTGGCAAATGAAGTTTAATGTTGACAAATGTAAAGTAATGCACTTTGGGCGACGTAATAAAATGTATGACTATGTACTAAATAGTAAATTACTGGGTAAGACTGTCAATGAAAAAGACTTAGGGATTTTGGTGGACAGCAAGCTTACCTTTAATGACCAGTGTCAGGCAGCTGCTGCCAAGGCAAATAAAATTATGGGATGCATCAAAAGAGGTCTAGATTCTCATGACAAGGACATAGTTATGCCTCTATACAAATCACTGGTACGGCCACACTTAGAATATTGTGCACAATTTTGGGCCCCGATATACAAGAAAGACATACGTGAACTTGAAAAAGTGCAAAGACGGGCAACCAAAATGATTAGGGGAATGGGTGGACTGGAGTACAACGATAGATTAACAAACTTGGGGTTATTCAGCTTAGAGAAAAGACGTCTACGGGGAGATCTAATAACAATGTACAAATACATGAAGGGACAATACAAAGAACTTTCTAAGGATCTTTTTACTCCTAGGCCAGTGACAGTGACAAGAGGACATCCACTACGTATGGAGGAGAGAAGGTTTCACCAGAAACATAGAAGGGGATTCTTCACAGTAAGAACAGCGAGGCTCTGGAAGTCTCTGCCCCAGGAAGTGGTGATGGCGGATTCACTGAACAAGTTCAAAGTGGGCCTGGATGCCTTTCTTGAAGAGAAAAATATAATGGGTTATGGTCTCTAGATTTTAAGGACACGTTGATCCAGGGTTTTATACTGACTGCCAGATTTGGAGTCGGGAAGGAATTTTTTCCTCTGAAATAGGGCAATTGGCATGAGCCTCATGGGGGTTTTTGCCTTCCCCTGGATCAACACTGTAGGGGATTGTAGGGCTATAGGTTGGACTTGATGGACTCATGTCTTTATCCAACTTCATCTACTATGTAACTATGAATGGCAGGTATGGAAAGCGGCGGGTTCAGGCCTGAAGCGGAGAACTTGCTGCATCACCATAACAGTTGAAACTCTAACGTTCCAACGGTGTGACTGAATGAGTGGACTGTCGCTCATCCACTAGAGGGAGACAAAGGCCACCTGGAATGCTTTGCTTACACTGTGGCAGCGGCGGCAGCAGCAGCAGCAGCGTGCCTCTCTGCCAGCAACCCAGTTGCGATAGTCTAACCATCTGAGTGTACTGCACAGGTACGCAGCATCGAGCAACAAACTAGCAAGCGAGAGGAAGCAAGGAACAAGCACTGTCTTTCAACCAGAGAAAATCAGGGGAAAGAGCGAACGCAGTCCCCCACTACCACAAATTATGCAGTCGAGTTTCCCGCATTTGGGGAAATCGCAGGGGTCAGCACACCCGGAGTGCAATGGATGAGCCTCACCCTGGGAGAACCACCTTCATGATCATGGTATCTCCCCTGCCAGGTAAGTATGAGTTATTCACCGACTGCTAGGCCAGCGCCCCTCCCCCGCAGCCCTGCCGCATTGGGGAGGCATTGGCCCTTGGCCAACAGAGGTCCGCATGGTGCAATGCCACACCGCATGCGTTTTCCTCGGTAGGCGGCCGTAGCACAGGCTGCGCTCCATTCCTCGCCCCGACACCCCGCTGCCTGCATTCAAATGTTCCCGGCTAGGCATTTCCAAGATGCAGTGCAGCAAGGGCATTAGCATAAAACGAAAGGGGAGGGGGCGAATGGGTGGCGGCTTCCAGAAACCGAGCTCCGGCTGGGCAGCAGAGTCAGGCACGAGGCAGCTGCGTGCCTTTGGTTTACTTAAGCCGGGATGGCTCATTAGAATTAGAAGAGAAGATGGCTAGACGGTTGGAGGAGTGTTTAAACTAGGTACTGGGGGGAGAGGGTAACATGTAGAGGGCAAGATAGTGTAGAAATGGAAAGAGGGCTAGATACTGAAACTGGGGGTGGAGCAGGGGGTCGGGTTAGAGCAGTCAGTAGGCAGTGGAAGAGTAGGGAAGATAAATCTATGAAATGTATGCATACGAATGCCCGAAGTCTTACTAACAAGATGGAGGAACTAGAAGTGATGATGTTGGAAGACAATTATGACATGGTGGGGGGTAAGTGAGACATGGCTGGACTCTAGCTATGACTGGGCTGTAAATAAACAAGGGTACAGTATGTTTAGAAAGGAGCGTACAAATAAGAAAGGGGGAGGGGTTTGCTTATACGTAAAAAACGGCCTTAAGCCAGTCCTGCGTGAGGACATCTGGGAGGAAAATGATTATGTGGAGTCCTTATGGGTGGAGATTACGGGAGGAACAAAAAATAATAAAATACTGATAGGGGTTTGTTATAAATCTCCAAATATAATGGAAGAAGCTGAAAATGTACTAATAAAACAAATAGATGAGGCCGCAAAGCAGAATAAAGTCATTATTATGGGGGATTTCAACTACCCAGATATCAACTGGGAGGCAGAAACCTGCAGATCCAACAAAGGGAGCAGGTTCTTGTCAGTAATAAAAGACAATTACCTATCGCAACTAGTGCAGGACCCAACAAGAGGCCAGGCCCTTTTAGACCTAATTTTAACAAATGAACCTGACACACTATCAAAAGTGGAGGTTGGGGGACATCTGGGTAATAGTGACCATAACAGAATAAGTTTTCTTGTACACATTAAGAAGACGTTCATTAGAGGGGGTACAAAAACACTAAACTTCAGGAAGGCAAATTTTAACCAGCTGAGAGAGGAGCCTAGCAGCATAAACTGGGACAATGTCCTCAACGTGACGGGAACACAAACTAAATGGGACATCTTCAAAAATATACTAAATAAGAGCACTAGAAAACACATACCCTATGGGAATAAGCGGGCTAGAAATCATAGAAAACCAATATGGCTAACTAAAACAGTACAGAATGCAATGAGGGATAAAAAGGAAGCATTTAAAGTACTAAAACAAGAGAGTAGCGACACAGCATTAAAAAACTATAACAGAGAAAAATAAATTGTGCAAAAAACAAATAAAGGAGGCGAAGATTGAGGCTGAGAGAAAAATTGCCAAGGAAAGTAAAAGTAATCCAAAATTATTCTTCAATTACATAAATAATAAGAGAATAAAAACTGACAATGTCGGCACTCTCAAAAATAATCTGGGTGTAATGGTGGAGGAGGATGAGGAAAGAGCACAAGTATTAAATGCCTTCTTCTCTACAGTGTTTACACAAGAATATCCATTGGCCGGCAACATGATTAGGGGTAATGTTAACTCTCAATTAAATGTCACCTGCTTAACCCAGGAAGAAGTGCAGCGCCGCCTGCAAAACACTAAAATAGAGAAATCGCCCGGTCCAGATGGTATACACCCCCGAGTTCTGAGGGAATTAAGCATGGTCATAGATAGACCCTTGTATCTAATATTTAAGGATTCAGTAATGACTGGGTCTGTTCCACAGGATTGGCGAATAGCAAATGTGGTGCCAATTTTCAAAAAGGGGTGTAAAAGGGAACCTGGAAACTATAGGCCAGTAAGTTTAACTTCTGTGGTGGGAAAGATATTTGAGGGCTTTCTAAGAGATGCTATCCTGGGGTATCTCAATGTAAATAATCTTATAACACCCAATCAGCATGGGTTTATGAGGAATCGGTCCTGTCAGACTAATCTGATCAGCTTCTATGAGGAGGTCAGTTCAAGACTGGACATGGCTAATGCAGTAGACGTGGTGTACCTGGACTTTTCAAAGGCTTTTGATACTGTTCCAGATAAACGGTTGGGATGCAAAATGAGATTGTTGGGACTGGGGGGAAACATATGCATTTGGGTTAGCAACTGGCTCACTGATAGGAAACAGAGGGTACTTGTTAATGGTAAATATTCAGACGGGGCCACAGTCACCAGTGGGGTGCCGCAGGGGTCAGTATTAGGTCCTCTCTTGTTTAACATCTTTATTAATGACCTGGTAGAGGGTTTACAAAGCAGGGTGTCTATATTTGCAGATGATACTAAACTTTGTAGGGTAATCAATAATGAGGAGGATAGTAGAATATTACAAGGGGATCTAAGGAAACTGGAAGCATGGGCGGAGACTTGGCAAATGAAGTTTAATGTTGACAAATGTAAAGTAATGCACTTTGGGCGACGTAATAAAATGTATGACTATGTACTAAATAGTAAATTACTGGGTAAGACTGTCAATGAAAAAGACTTAGGGATTTTGGTGGACAGCAAGCTTACCTTTAATGACCAGTGTCAGGCAGCTGCTGCCAAGGCAAATAAAATTATGGGATGCATCAAAAGAGGTCTAGATTCTCATGACAAGGACATAGTTATGCCTCTATACAAATCACTGGTACGGCCACACTTAGAATATTGTGCACAATTTTGGGCCCCGATATACAAGAAAGACATACGTGAACTTGAAAAAGTGCAAAGACGGGCAACCAAAATGATTAGGGGAATGGGTGGACTGGAGTACAACGATAGATTAACAAACTTGGGGTTATTCAGCTTAGAGAAAAGACGTCTACGGGGAGATCTAATAACAATGTACAAATACATGAAGGGACAATACAAAGAACTTTCTAAGGATCTTTTTACTCCTAGGCCAGTGACAGTGACAAGAGGACATCCACTACGTATGGAGGAGAGAAGGTTTCACCAGAAACATAGAAGGGGATTCTTCACAGTAAGAACAGCGAGGCTCTGGAAGTCTCTGCCCCAGGAAGTGGTGATGGCGGATTCACTGAACAAGTTCAAAGTGGGCCTGGATGCCTTTCTTGAAGAGAAAAATATAATGGGTTATGGTCTCTAGATTTTAAGGACACGTTGATCCAGGGTTTTATACTGACTGCCAGATTTGGAGTCGGGAAGGAATTTTTTCCTCTGAAATAGGGCAATTGGCATGAGCCTCATGGGGGTTTTTGCCTTCCCCTGGATCAACACTGTAGGGGATTGTAGGGCTATAGGTTGGACTTGATGGACTCATGTCTTTATCCAACTTCATCTACTATGTAACTATGAATGGCAGGTATGGAAAGCGGCGGGTTCAGGCCTGAAGCGGAGAACTTGCTGCATCACCATAACAGTTGAAACTCTAACGTTCCAACGGTGTGACTGAATGAGTGGACTGTCGCTCATCCACTAGAGGGAGACAAAGGCCACCTGGAATGCTTTGCTTACACTGTGGCAGCGGCAGCAGCAGCAGCAGCGTGCCTCTCTGCCAGCAACCCGGTTGCGATAGTCTAACCATCTGAGTGTACTGCACAGGTACGCAGCATCGAGCAACAAACTAGCAAGCGAGAGGAAGCAAGGAACGAGCACTGTCTTTCAACCAGAGAAAATCAGGGGAAAGCGCGAACGCAGTCCCCCACTACCACAAATTATGCAGTCGAGTTTCCCGCATTTGGGGAAATCGCAGGGGTCAGCACACCCGGAGTGCAATGGATGAGCCTCACCCTGGGAGAACCACCTTCATGATCATGGTAACCAGTCAGGGATCCCTTTTCCCCTCCCTTTATACGTTTGTTATTTTTTTTCATGTATTTTGCCTGAAGTAGTGAATTTGGCAAAGTATATGAATTATCCTATCAATATTATAAAGGTGAAAGTTTGTGAGTTTGGATGTTTGTGGATTTGTGTGTTTGGATGTTTGTTCCTCAATCACGTAGTGATCCTCAAGTAGTAGGCTACTTTAAATGTGGGTAACTCACCCCAAATCGCCACCGTGACCCTCCAAACAATCCTCCGGCTCGGCTGCAGCAGCTGGCATTCTGCCAGCGCTGGTCTGTGCACGCACCTCCTATTGGTGCATGGCAGGCTGTGGGCGGGCTCTGGAGCCAGGGCTGCGGCACCATAGGTTGGGGCTGAAGGTGGGCATGTTGATTCAGCAGGGAAGCACTGAGGAAGATGGCGGCAGCCCACATGCTCCCGGCGCCGCAGCTGTCCCAGCCCACCTACACAGCAATCGGACGGAGGAGGCTGCTGCACCCGACATACCACAGGTAAGTGCAGCGGGTACAGGTGGTTGGGGTGTCCCGGGGGTGGGGGTGGGGGGGGCAATTCCCCAGCTTCATGTCCCCCCCCTTCATTGGCCCTAGTGTAGTTGGACACACCTTGCCACGCTCCCCCGACGCTCTCTCCGCTCGCTCGATGCACAAAGGTGTCCGGCGGCTGGCTGCGTATGGCAGGTACCTTTCAATACAGGCGTCGGTATTCGGCAATGCACTGTATGATACCGGTGCCTGGATTGCAGTCTACCTGCCTAGGCTGCAATACAAGTGCACGCCTGGCAGAGCGAGGCTCCGGCTGTCATAGCAACCTGACGCCCTCGCTCTGCCTCCTATATGCCACATGCAGCCAGCCGCCCGACACTGATGTGCATCAAGCGAGCAGCGAGAGCAGCAGTGGAGTGTGGCAAGGTAAGTCCAAATACACTGGGGACGATGTGGGGTGGGGGGCATGAGGCTGGGAGCAGAGATGGGGGACAAGAAACTGGTGGCAGATGAAGGGGGGGACAAGCACCTGGAGGCAAAGATGGGGGGACAACAAACTGGGGGCAGAGATAAGGTGGGGGGAACAAACTGGAGGCAGAGATGGGGGGGCAACAAACTGGGGGCAGATGAAAGGGGGACAAGCAACTGGAGGCAGAGATCGGGGGACAAAAAACTGGGGGCCGATGAAAGGGGGGACAAGAAACTGGGGGCAGAGATAGGGGGACAAGAAACTGGGGGCCGATGAAAGGGGGAACAAGAAACTGGGGGCAGAGATAGGGGACAAGAAACTCGGGTCAGATGAAGGGAGAGACAAGAAACTGGGGGCAGAGATGGGGGGGACAAGACACTGGGGGCAGAGATAGGGGGACAAGAAACTGGGGGCAGAGATGGGGGGACAAGAAACTGGAGGCAGAGATGGGGGGGACAAGAAACTGGGGGCAGACATGGGAGAAGAAGAAATAGAAGCGGTTCAGCGCCACCGCCAACCCCCGGAAGAAGTTGCGGGTAACTGCTAGTTTCTTTATAATGGACAGAGTTATTTAGTTATATGATAGGCAATCCAATATCATCAATGTTCAGGTCCTCTTTGTAACAAGAGATTTTTGGGTATTATTGTCTTTTTTTTGACACAATCTGATCTAACTTCTTTATAACTTTTTTATTATTTTGTGCTCAACTTTCTATTTTGTACAAATTTCCAGGCAATTCAAAAAGACAGAAGAGATACAGAAAATATTTTTTGTAATTATTTTTGAGCTTCTTTTTTAAGTAACATTACTGAAATCTGTAACTTTTAAGATGTAGTTGTCTTCCATATGGTAATTCTACTAACATTATAAATGTGAAAGTTTGTGTGTTTAGATGTTTGTTCCTCAATCATGTAAAAACAGTTGAACGGATTTGAATGAAATTCGGCACATGGCTTCATGACTGTTATGAATTTATGTTCACATACTGTATTACACTGCTCTTGCAGCAGCTTATCTCAGGTTCTGATAACCAGGTCTGTTATCTCTCTATGTAAACACTCAGCTAACCCTCAGTGAATTCTGTACACACATTTGCATATTATCTGATCTGCTCCAGGCAGTGCTGACCCACTGGATGGGAAAACTTTAATCTAAATTGGCAGTTTGCTACTTTTAAATATGCCGGGGAAAAGAAAATCTAATTTGTCGCAAAATTCCAGAACAATGAGAGCTATGAACGTAGCTAGAAGTTACAGACTTCTGAAGCGGAGCTGAGGGGGATCATCGGCGCCAACAGAGGAATGAGTTCAGCGACAGGCCAGCTTGACAGCTGCTGAAACGCCAGAGCAAGCAGATCATCAACGCCAACAACATGCTCATTATATGGCGTCCCAGCGAGCTACTGAGATGCCGGAACAATCACAAGCCTGGCGTGAGGAACAAGTTCAGCAGCAGGACATCGTGAGAGCTGCCAAAACGCCAGAGCAGGCAAACCATCAATGGCATCAATTTGCTGAATACAGGCGGATCATCAACGCCAACAACATGCAGACAAAGTTGTGGGCAGAGGTTAGTACTGTTATCAAGAGAGGTATTACCATATATCACCAGATTTGTATGTTTTGAGGTCAGAATTCTCTCATAGACAACAGTGCAACCTTTATACACACATTTCCAATAGAGGTTTTATTCTGTTGCTCGGTGCTAATGTACATTATTATGACTAGGGTTGAGCTGATCTTGACTTTTCAGGATCGATTTTGAATTCCGATTTCCTATCATTTTTCATTCAAACCCGATCTCGATACCAATTCCGATCCCAATGCAAGTCTATGGGATTTTTTTTTTTCTTTCTAAGATTGTTTTTTAAAAGCAACTTGTACCTAAAAACACATACAAGTTCTTAGAATGCATAGAAACAGCAAGGGAACACTTAAATGGCCATAAAAACATTGTTTTCTAATCACTACAGAGCATGTAGTCCAAAAATTGAAGCACATGAGCCTCTGAAAAATTGTAACTTAAAAAAAAATAAATAAATATGTGCAGTAGGAGCTACAGAAAATCGATGATATATTTTTTAAAAACATCGATTTCTTTATAATGCCAATGGTGTGTTATAGCCCTTCTCAATCCAGGACTCGTTCATCTTTATAAAACTCAGGCGATCGACATTGTCAGCAGAGAGTCTTGTCCGAAGCTCTGTCACAACACCACCTGCAGTGCTGAACAGTCGTTCAGAAAAGACGCTAGCTGCTGGACAGGAATGTAACTCCAGGGCATACTGGGCAAGTTCAGGCCACATTTCCATCTTTGACACCCAGTAGTCCAGCAGGAAAGACTCTTGTGGTAAGATGTCTATGTGCGTTTTCATATAGTCTTTCACCTGCAACAAAAAATGCCGTCTCCGGACTGATACCTCTACATTTAATGTTGGTGTAGTAGGCCTCAACAAAGACAGCCAAACACTAGCCATTATGCCCACACTTCCCTTGCAACAGGCTGTGCTTCTGTCTCTGGGACCACCACGGCGTTGTGAAAGTTGTGCAGGAGATGGAGATGATCTTGACTCACTGCTTTCTGTAGGAAATGTGTCCATTAAGTCGTCCAACAGTGTTTGATGGTACATATCGATATCCCTATAAGCCTGTGGTGTGATGGAAATGAAGCCCGGAACTTTATCCCTGAAGCGAGGTTCAAGTAGGGTTGCCACCCAGTATTCAGGATCTGCCAGGATGTTTTTCACACGTTTATCTTCCAGAAGACAATTAAGCATGAAATCACACGTGTGCCAATGTACCTGGTGGCGATTCATCACTGTCCAACTAATCTAAGCTGACTATAGTCTCTTCTGCATCCCCCCATCCACGCACAATACCTGTTGAATGGGACTGCTGGAATGACTCCTCCAGTGTCGGACTGGGGTGTCTAGGGCCCACCAGTGGAATTGTTTCTAGGGGCCCACCATCAGGACCCCTGCAGACCAGCGTTATCGAGACAGGGCGACTAAAGTTAAAAACATGTCGGGAGCCATGCTGCTCACCCACCACACGATGTGCACCACTACAGTACCTAAACCCACTGCTACACACTGTATGGAATGTGAGCAGCATGGCTCCTAGAAATGTAAGGGCTCGTTCACGTGGGCACAGAGGGGGTGGATTATGGCACGTAATCCACGTCATAATCCGCTCCCTCACAATGGTGGTCTATGTAGACCGCCAGGCTTCTTTTTTCCATGAGCGGAATGCTGCCGTTCACTGAAAAAAGAAGCAGGCTGCACTTTCTTCAGGTGGATTCCACGGCTCAGCAGAGGCATCCACCTGGTGGCAGCAACCTCCGGAGTTGGCCCATTAATTTGAGCCGATTCCAGGGGGGAAGCCGCGACCGCAACAGTTGTGGCAGGCAGGTTTTGACCCAAGAGTGACGCGGCTCACCGCGTCACTCTCGGTGCAAAAACCCGCTATACCACGCTGTCCTGGAAGAGCTGATCTGCAGAGGTCCTGGCTGTTGTATCATCACAGATGTAATATTGATGGCCTATCCTAAGGACAGGCCATCAATATTAGAAAGATGGATAAATCCTTGAGGGTAAGTTCACACGGGTTTTTTTTGGATCGGAACCTGAGGCGGAGGCCACCTGAGGTTCCAATCCAAAAACCGGGGAGTCACGATTGAAAGCCGGTGCACTGCTCCGGTATCCAGCCACGCTCTCTGCTCCGGATTAGGCCCAAATGAATGGGCCTAGTCCGGAGGAGGGTGTGTCTTCAGGCCGAATCGCGAGGCACAAGCCAGCTCCTGGAAAAAGCTCCTGAGCGGCTCCCATTGATTTCAATGGGAGCCGTCTTTTTGGTCAGGATTTTGAGGCAAATACGGCCTCAAAATCCTGACCAAAAAACTCTGTGTGAACTTACTTTTAGGGTAAGTTCACACGGGTTTTTTTGGACCGGAACCAAAATATGGGTAGCTGCGACTGGATGCTGGTGCTCCGGATTAGGCCCAAATGAATGGGACTAGTCAGGAGGCAGTGTCTTCAGGCGGATGTCGCGAGGCGAATCTGCTTGAAAGAATGAGCATTTCGCTTTTTTTTCCAGCTCCCGGGAAAAAAAAGAACTGACCAGCTTCAATTGATTCTAATGGGAGCCGTCTATTTGGTCAGAATTTTGAGGAGGATACGGCCTCAAAATCCTGACCAAAAAACCCCTTGTGAACTTACCCTTAAAGGTTTGTCCAGGAGCAAACCATGTGCTGGGTGGGAGGTGAAAAATATTCATATTCACCTGTCCCCGTTGCTCCGCTGTCTGCCGCCAGTGTCAATTTAGTCTCGCCGCCTCCTTGCTGGGAGTCCTTCACCTCATGTGATTGCTGAGACCAAATAGGTGCAGGATTTCCAGAAATAAGGCCATTAAACTGAACAGACACAGGCAGGGACAATGGGGTGCTGTTGGATAAGGCCTAACACAGCGTCCCGCAGCAAAAAAGCGCTGCAGGAAAATCCCCGACGGCAACGCATCAGTTTTCCCCCAGCGCTTTTTGCAGAAATTCCGCAGAGCTTTTCTCTGAGGACTTTCTGCTTCCTTTATACCTATAGGGACACTATAGGTGATTCTGTAGGTATAAGTGACATGATGCGATTTCCAAAATTGCAACAGTTTTGGAAATTGCAATGTGTCCACTGTGAGTATTTCACGTCACCCGCTGACCGATATACCAGGACTAAATACTGTCACGTCACCTGTTGACCGCTATACCAGGACTAAATACTGTCACATCAGCCACTGACCGCTGTACCAGGACTAAATATTGTCACGTCACCCGCTGACCGCTATACCAGGACTAAATACACTCACATCACCTGTTGACCGCTATACCAGGACTAAATACTGTCACATCAGCCACTGACCACCGTACCAGGACTAAATACTGTCACATCAGCCACTGACCGCCGTACCAGGACTAAATGCTGTCATGTCACCCGTTGACCGCTATACCAGGACTAAATACTGTCACTTCACCCCCTGACCGCTATACCAGGACTAAATACTGTCACATCAGCCACTGACCGCTGTACCAGGACTAAATATTGTCACGTCACCCGCTGACCGCTATACCAGGACTAAATACACTCACATCACCTGTTGACCGCTATACCAGGACTAAATACTGTCACATCAGCCACTGACCACCGTACCAGGACTAAATACTGTCACATCAGCCACTGACCGCCGTACCAGGACTAAATGCTGTCATGTCACCCGTTGACCGCTATACCAGGACTAAATACTGTCACTTCACCCCCTGACCGCTATACCAGGACTAAATACGGTCACATCACCCGCTGACCGCTATGCCAGGACTAAATACTGTCACATTATCAACTTACTGTCAGATTCCCCTCTGCCCTCATAATACAACCCACAAATAGCTGTTTTTACTGCATAATGTTCCTGTCACAGCACCAAACACTTCACGACTATCAGAGTGTCCTCCATTCCCCATATGAAGAACATAACTAGACCCCTTTTATTTGCAGAGGCCCCCTCATAATCTCAGCTAGCAATTAACCTCTTCCTGCCCTACACTGTAATAGGACACTACAGTAAGCAGATGTTTCCTAGGAGCCATGTACTCTTCACTTGTAAGTGCTAGCGCCTTAGGGCGGGTTCACACCAGCACCTGATCTCTATTTTGCAGATTTCCGTTTTCTGCAGAAGACGTTTTTTTCTTTTAACAGGACACAAAGTCCTGCATGTCCGACTTTGTATCCGGTTACAAACAAAAGGTTTCGTCGTGGACAGGTACAAAACGCTCACGGGTGCTCACTTTTCAAACCCATTCACTTCAATGGGTTTGAAAACTGACTGCTGGGTTTCCGTCCCCTGTCCAGTTTCTTGGGGCAGAAGACGGAAACCCAGCTGGATTGCCTACAGCTCGCACGGGCGCAGTTGTGAACCCGCCCTTACAGAACCAGCAAAGTGAATTTAATGTAATCAATTTACCACATTCACACATGAATGAAAGATGCTGCAAATTGTAAAATGCATGCGCTTAAAAAAACATGACAGGGTAATTCTATCTCCGTAATCGTGCACATTTCTACATATATTTAATAGGGTAGAAAGTACAGGAAAAATGCATCAAAAGCTATAAGGTTAAATCCTCAAGTAGCGGGCCACAGCAAAAAAAAAAGCACTGTGGGGAAAAACCGCAGCAACATCGTATCACAGTTTTTCCCCCCTCGCTTTTCACAGAAAGTCAGCAGAGGTTTCCTCTGTGGACTGTCTGCTTCCATTATACCTATAGGGAAACCAAGAGTGTTTCTGTAGGTGTAATTGACATGAAGCAATTTCCAAAACCACTACAGTTTTGCTATTTCCGCTGCGTGTATTTTTATGCAATGTGTGGATGGGATTCTAGTATACTGTATATACTCACACATACCACACACCATATATACTTGCGACCACCCCAGGAGAACCGTGCAGGAGGCTGGACTGTCACGGTGACCTTATAGGCACCAGAACTCCCAGGAGAGGTGCACAGGGTAATAGGCAGAGTCAGTTAGATGTGACGCCAGTTGGAGTAATGAGACACCCGCTGGTCCCTGGGCTGAGATGGTGATGTGGGTGCCAGTGCTCTACTCCAACAAAGAGCTTTTGCCCAGGGATTAGCTGCAAGGAAGGCAATGTCCAGGCCAGGATCAGTAGAAGTGCTCACTGCTTTATTGTAACAGGCATCTGCTGGGTCACTTGTCCTGTAGCAGTGAGCTGTGGCACAGTGGCTTGTAGCTGGATGACACCTTCCCATGTATTAGCAGAGAGTCTAAGATGGCTGCAGGTCCAGTTGCTGGTCTACTGCAGGGGTTCAGTTACCTTATAGAGGTAGGTGCAGGCTGCCAGGGTTATAGCTCTGCTTAGCCTGATATAATCCTGTCCTCTTACTGATAGTGATGGGGGCGCTGTCACACAGCTTCTCTGCCCTGCTGCTGCTGTGGCAATCCTCACAGCACACAGTGTCTGACACACAAGATGGCCACTGCCACACTTCTCCTTCCTCCTCCTTCCCTGGCTGCTTACAGAATACTACTTCCTGTCCCTGCTGTGACTATTTCCTGTTCCAGCTACAGATCTACCCACTATAGTGTGTGTTGCTATGGAGACCACAGCTCACTAGGACAAGTGAAACCAGAGAACAATAGCTTAACAACATTACACAAATGAACACAGAATGAACATGACAACATATACAATCTATCATAACATGTAAGGCACTTCTATGGCCAAATAACCATTAGTAACTCTTGTGAGGGGGTTACATACTCACACATAAACATTCTTATAGCATATATAATAACATATATACATTCCTACAGCATATATACTCACACATACCTGTATACAAACATACAGTACTCACACAGTATACAAGATACAAACTCTAAGCAAATGTACACATATATACATATTAAATATTATATTTTACCAAAAAAATACACACTCACATTTGTCTGAAGTGAAGCTTTTGCATTGCAGCAGACTTCTTCCTGTCCCCACACACTACAGTCTAAGGGATGAGACACTGCTGTGAGGGGGAGGGGACGGGGGAGAAGTTCAGGCTGCACAGACAGGACAACAATAACAAATCAACAACAACAATGGGGCTTTATCAGCGTAATTGAAGACAAAACATTAGGTATTGCCAAAGCATAGAATCTTTGGGACGGGTGGGGTGTGGGATGTGTGGTTTGTGGGTATGTGCATCCTTGGGGTCTCGTCCTTCTTGTTTGGGGCGTGTGGGTATGGGTGGGGGGTTTAATGGTCTTTGAATGGTGGGTGGGTTCAATACTCTTTGGGGTCTCATCTTCCTCTTGTTTGGTGACAGCTGGACACATATTGGGCAGCGATCTCCACAGTGGCCTTCTCTTCTCCTAGTAGGATATAGAGTTTCCTCTCCTCCTCTGCAGATATGAAGTCTGGTATGTGGGCAGAGAGTTTTCAAAGTAGATGGTCCTCGTTGCTGAGTATTTGGTGCAGTGTAGCAGGAAATGGGCCTCGTCTTCTAGGGCCCTTTGGTCGCAGTGTTGGCACGGTCTGTTTTCCCGTGGCTTGTATGACTGCTTGTGCTGCCCCGTTTCAATCTCTAAATTGTGGACGCTCAGTCTGTATCGGCTCAGGGTCTGTGTTTGGGGTGGGGGTGGGTTTCTCCAGGTAGGTGGCCATGGTGTAGTTCCTTTACAGAGAATGGTATACGTTGAGTTTCTTGGAGTTATTTTTTTTGTTTCTCCATTCTTTGATGTATTGCTGTTTGTTTGCCTCTCATGGTCGCCTTTATTTGGGCCTTGGTCATTGTCTGTTGGTGTTTTTGGTTTGACAGTTGGCTATTGTTTGGTTGGGGGGGGGGGGTTATTTCGAGTTCTGTGGCTTAGCCATGCTTGGTGGTGGTAGGAGTCAGGGTTGCTGCTTTGGATGTGTGCCTGGAATACTAGTGCCCTCTTCTGTATGGTGAGCCATAGGGAAAGCCTGCCTAGCTCTGCCCTGCAAGCCATGTTGGAGGTGCTGCGGTGGATATGGAGCAGGTATTTGCAGAACTCCAGCTGGAAGGTCTCTGTTGGACTAGAGTTCCATTTTGGCTAATCTGGGTAGGTGGCTGGGCCCCAGATTTCACTGCCGTAGAGAAGGATCGGAGCAGAATCTTATAAACTAGCAGCGGTAACTGCTGATGTTTAGTGTGCGGAAACAGCCATTAGCCAATGCTGTAGATGCACTTGATGTCCTGCCGATATATACTTTCTCTAGATTAATGGGGAAAGTATGCCACTGGCAGGGGGACCCTGTAAGTGTTGGGGCCCTGGGCAATTGCCCAGTTTGCCCCCCCTCCGAACTCTGGCCCTGGCTATGACTATGAGCTTTGGGGCCAAGGCTATCAGTGTTTTTGTAGCAGCACATTTTGTTAGAACTGTCCCCATGCTCCTTTGGTGACAATGGATTATGAGTGTACAAAGAGTGCCATTGGAAAAAACACAATGTGAAAATAGCAGAGTACCTTGTGCCGTTGAACATCAGCTACATTGGTTCTAGCTGACCAACAACCCACAGTAGAGGAATTTATCGTAAAAATGAGCATGGAGCTAGCAAATGTGTCTCTAGTGCTGCAAATCCTATGTTGTATGGGGATCCCAAGCAAATGGCTGATCATTGCATCTATGCTAACAAAAGGTTTTTGGAAAAGCAAAAGCTTAAATTACACAGCAATATAGGATATGGAAAACTGATGGATAGAGGGTTACCATCCCCAAGGAGGACATTTTCTGCTTCATTAAACGGATGGCTTGTCAGATGAGAAACATTAGAGAACAAACTCCCTATAACAATTGATGTATGAATGATGTATGGTGATGGCAGCAGTATTTTGGTCAGTGGGAGGTTATCATGTCATTCTCTAGGCACAGTCATCCATGAAGAAGGTGATCTGAACAGATTCGTATATGCAGGGCCGGTTTTAGACAAAGTGAGGCTCTGGGCAAAACTAAAAGCGGGGCCCCCATATCCTGACATACCAACACCATCATATTCAGTCATTTCAGAAGTCAGGGCTGCACTTCCAGTGGCAGTGATATGGTCTCAGAAGATCAGGAATACAAAGAAAAAAAAAATTGTAAAGATATCTATATCTATATCTATATCTATATCTATATATATATATATATATATATGTGAATCTGCTATGTATGTACCGCTATACCGGGGAGAGTTATTACCACTAAACAGACAATTACCAGACAATACACATCATGTATAGACCAACACCACCTCTTGTAATATAATAAACATCACATCAATTAAAGGGTTTTCTGGTCCCAAATTGATTCTTTTATACTGATAATCTATCCACAGGACGGCACATCGGTATGTTAGTATGTAATCTGTCAGGGTTCAACACCCGAACCCCACACAGATCAGCTGTACTAGCAGCTTCCGAGTTCCAGATGCTGCTTGTGGACAGGATCTGCACCACTACTAAGTAATAGGAGTGGTGCTGCAATTACCCAGAACCAGCCAACCTTCATAGAACAGCTACCTGTGTACATAGAAGAAGAGAGAGGAGGCAGAGACACCCAGGGGCTTAATTATGATCATGTGACCTGGAATTAGAATAAACTGAAACACCAAGGTCTGGAATCAATAAAACTCTGGCACATACTGTATACAATTACACTCCCTGGACAATCTCCTTAATAGTGAGCTTTTATGGGAACCATAAAGGGTTTTTTTCTTGTAGCCTAATTTTTGGTTACTGTAATTTATTCCAATGCATTGCTTTTATGTATATCCCATTGGGGCATTTCCTAGGTGTTTCTTAATAGAGATTTTAGGGCAGCCAAAGGAAGCAGGTCTTTGAGAACTATACCTTCCAACTGGAATCTCTAGCAATTGCTACTGAGATAACCTCCCTTGTATGTACGTTATTTCTATTTATTGCAATATATCAAAGATTAATTGACTTTCAATCATAATTTATGAAGATTAATGTTTTCAGGTAGGTGTTGGTTGCAGGGGTGGGACCTATCAGGCATTTATGCTAGACAGATAGATAAACTAGAGATAAATGTGTGGTAAAAATATTTCATACTCACCATGCCCAGGTATACTCCCATGTGCAGTATTGTTCACTGTACAAATAGACAGACATTAGCCCATTTTGGCTAGCAGTATAAAAACATGTAAATCCAGCACTCCATCCTAACCTTAAAGAGGACCTTTCACTTCCTCATGAATGTGCGGTTTTACGTACCTCTAGAAAGCCGACAACACAATGAATTCAGCACACTGTCGGCATTCCCGGTATGTGCCCTGGAACCGATATCTCCCCAACGTCAAAAGAGCGTAACTCTTTTTTTAAATTATTATTGTTGTTTATTTAAATAGCACCACGAATTCCATGGTGCTTTACGTTTGAGGGTTTACATATAGTACACAAAATATACAAATAAATATAATACTAACAATGACCGATTGGCACAGTGGGATAGAGGGCCCTGCCCACAAGGGCTTACAATCTATGAGGGAAGAGGGATAGAGACAGAAGGTGAGGGGAGAGACTGTACAGATGGTGATGTGGTGACAGTAGTGTTATTGGAGGTTGTAGGCCTTCCTGAATAGGGGAGTCTTCAGCGCCTTCTTGAAGCCTGTGATTGTGGGGGTCAGTCTTATGTGTCTTGGTAAGGAGTTCCAGAGTATGGGGGATGCACGGGAGAAATCTTGGAGACGGTTGTGAGAGGAGCAGATGAGAGCAGAGAGGAGTAGGAGGTTCTTGGAGGATCTGAGGTTACGTGTGGGCAGGTAGCAGGAGATTAGATCAGAGGTATATGAAGGGGACAGGTTGTGGGTGGCTTTGTATGTTAGTGTTAATAGCTTGAACTCAATTTGCTGGGCAACGGGTAATCAGTGAAGGGGTTGGCATAGGGGAGCGGCCAATGAAGAAGGGGGGGCGAGGTGTATTGAGCAAGCAGCACAGTTTAAGGTGGACTGGAGGGGGGCGATAGTGTCCACTGGGAGTCCATGGAGAAGGGTGTTGCAGTAATCTAAGCAGGAGATTATGAGGGCATGGATTAGCATCTTTGAAGTTTCTGGGGTGAGGAAGGAGCGGATCTGATGGATATTCTTGAGTTGGAGGCGGCAGGAGGTGTTGAGGGTTTGAACGTGCGAATTGAAGGATACTTCGGAGTCCAGGGTTATCCCAAGGCAACGGGCCCGTGGGAAAGGGGTAAGCATGCTTCTGTTACATTTTATAGATGGGTCAGGTAGAGGGGCCGTACGAGGTGGAGCGAAGATGATGAACTCTGTTTTCTCCATGTTGAGTTTGAGAAAGTGGGAGGAAAGAAAGGAGGCTACGGCCGTTAAACAATCTGGAACTCGATCTGGAAGAGGTAATGTCTGGTCCAGAGAGATATATTTGAGTGTTACAGCATAGCAATGGTATCAAAAACCATGAGATTCTATCAGTTGGCTCAGGCTGTAGATGGAGAACAGGAGGGGTCCTAGGACGGAGCCTTGGGGGACACCTACAGAGAGAGGGCATGGTGAGGAGGTGGTGTGCGAAGTGGGAGACGCTGAATGTGCGGTCGGTGAAGTATGAGGAGATCCAGGAAAGGGCAAGTTCTGAGATACCAAGGGATGAGAGTGTTTCTAACAAGAGGGAATGGTCAACTGTGTCAAAGGCAGAGGAGGGGTCAAGGAGGAGGAGGACAGAGTAATAGCACTTGGCTTTGGCAGTTAGAAGGTCATTAGTGACTTTGTTTAGAGCAGTTTCAGTGGGGGGTCTGAAGCCTGACTGAAGTCTGTCAAAGAGCAGGTTGGACGAGAGATAGGAGATAGTTTGGAGAACACATGTTGCTCAAGCAGTTTTGAGGCGTACGGGAGCAGAGAGATGGGGCGATAGTTGGCTGGAGAGGATGGGTCGAGGGACGGTTTCTTAAGTATAGGTGTGACTTTGGTGTATTTGAAGGCAGAAGGGAAGACTATGAATAGGTTGAAGAGATGAGTTAGGGCTGGATTATTAACTTCAGCGAGTCTGGGGATGAGGTGTGACTGGATCGGGTCAAGCACGCAGGAGGTGAGGTTTGGAGATTAGGAAGGAGAGATTGTTGACAGTTACAGTGGAGAAACAGGTTAAAGATGATGAGCAGCGAGCAGTTGGGTAAAGTGGTTGCCGGGTGTGAGACTGTCTCTGATGGTGTCAATTTTACTTTTGAAATAAGAGGCAAAGTCATCAACTGAGATAAGTGACGTCGGAGAGGGCACAGGAAGACAGAAAAGGGAGTTGAAGATGGTGAATAGCTGTTTGGGGTTACGAGATAGGGCAGCTATATATTTTTTTTTTTTATCGAAGGTCTCCGTCTGTGCCAATCAAAAACACCAAGTGCACGCAAAAAGTGTGGGTGTCACACTAAAAAAAACGTGGCCAGGATGCTTGCCAAAAAATGCACCCTTCCCCTAAAGGGGAGGGAGGTTCCTGACTAACTCTTCCCCACAAGGACCAAAAGGTGACCGAGTGGGGTCGAGTACCAATGGACCAACTGCCGAAGCAGGAGGTCCCCAACGTCCATTTTCCCCTTGGGCTGCCACCACCGAGGGTACTCAGGGCTACCAGTCGTCTAGTTTCTCTCCAGGCTGCCACCACCAGAGATACTCCTTGACTCAGGCAAAGAGGTCTGCGCCTGCCCCGGTTCCCCAGGACAGGTCGACTGACAGAGGAGGGAGGCCCATTACAGGCCTCGTCTCCAGACAACCGTCAGGAAGCGTCCCAAAAGGGTACAGCATCCCTTTGTTGACACAAAAAAAAAGTTGACGAGTGACAAAAGAAAGTGAAAAACATCTATATAAAGTGGTAAAGTGCCCTTACGAGCCTGGTTTACCACCAGATCTATAAAAATTCTCCTATGCTGGAAAACCAGGCATAAAGGAGTGGGTGCTCTGCAAGGTGTGATTCTAGTGCCAGGCAATGTGCCCAAATCAGTGGGTTTCCCACGCCCAGTGATTTAAGACAACCCGGGGGCCACTCAACCCCCAGGGCACGACACCAGAGACCTTCGAGCGCTTCCCCGGCCCATGGTAAGATCCCCAGGGAGCGTCCTGTCCCCCTGGTGGTCGTGTTGACAGCGTCAGTGGCGTTCTGCCAGCCCCCTACAGTGGGCAGATATGAGTGTGGTGAAATAGACCTGCTTTGCAGAGGTGAGTGCGTTCTTGAATGCAAGTACTGCCTCTTTATACCCGAGTAAGTCCTCCTGGGAGTGGCTTTTCTTCCAGAGGTGTTCAGCAACCAGCAAAGCACGTCTCAGTTTTTTAGTTTGGTGAGTGTGCCAGGGTTGCCTATTGATTTCTCGGGTTCTGGTGTTTGTGAAGGGAGCCACAGAGTAAAGGGCTGAGGCAATGGTGGTATTGTAGAAGGCAGCCACAGCATCTGTGTCCTGGAGTGAGTATAAGTCAGCAAGTGATAAAAGGGACTGAGAGCGTGCGGATGTCAAGGCGTTTAAGGTTCCTGCGGGGGCGTGTTGGTTTAGGGGTTGGGATGTCTATTACAGAGGAGAGGGCAGAGAAAGTCAGCAAGTTGTGATCATAAAACGTGGGCGGAGAGTTAGAGAGGCTGCATATAGAGCAGAGGCGGGTGAATATGAGGTCTAGTTTGTGCCCTTTTATGTGGGTAGATATCTCAAAAACAAAAGCAGAAACAATGGAGCTGTGAGCTGCTACCTGGCAGTAAGAGGTTACAGGCTGAGATAAGCAGATTAAGGAGGTGGAGGATATCTCTCTTGTTCTAGTGCTGCCCTTTCAGTCCTTTGCAGCCAGTTTTACTAGTTGCAGTTTGGCTGCCCGATTGGAGGAACCTTGAGCTGCATATCATAAATTATAACTCAGCTTGTAGGAGCATGAATACTACGGCAAGCTGTCCCCTGGGCCTGTCATTGCCTCTCTGCATGCATTTGTAGTTGTTAATAATCTCGCTATATTTGGATTCCCACTTGTTCGGCTGCCACTTGCATCTTAAAGACTCTCTTTGTTTGCACCTGAGCAAGGGTGAAGTGTACGCCTGAAATGCGTTGTGCTTTAAACCGTATAATAAAGTCGTTGATCTCCTCACCTGTTCAGAGCGGTTTCTTCAACACTGGTTCATCATCCTTGATCCAGTGTCGGTCCTTTGTTGTCTTTTATGGGTGGAAGAGGAGGACCATTGGAGAGAGACCACAGGAGGCGGTGAGGAACAGAAGACTGGGGGGGGGGGTAGGTATTGATTCTAGCCTAGTGGCATTACTGGGCGGTAGAAAACGCCCCTCTGACAGTACAAGGCTATGGAAGAGTACAGTCAAGAGGGCGTTCCTCACAGCCCAGGAATGACACTGAGCTATAAGACTTGCCCTTCTGAGAGTGGAGAGATATTGCTGCCGAAATTAACCCCTTCCCGCCGATGGCATTTTTTGGTTTTCATTTTTCGTTTTTGACTCCCCTCCTTCTAAACCCCATAACTTTTTTTATTTCTCCGCTCCCAGAGCCATATGAGGTCTTAATCTTTGCGGGACACAATTTTTCTTCATGATGCCACCATTAATTATTCTGTATAATGTACTGGGAAGCAGGAAAAAAAATTCAGAATGGGGTGAATTTGAAAAAAAAATGCATTTCTGCGATTTTCTTACGGGCTTTGGTTTTACGGTGTTCACTGTGCAGCCAAAATGAAATGTCCCCTGTATTCTGTGTTTCATTAAGATTCCGGGGATACCAAATTTATATGGTTTTATTTACATTTTAACCCCTTAAAAAAAATCCAAAACTGTGTTAAAATTTTTTTTTTCTAAAAGTCGCTATATTCTGACAGCCGTAACTTTTTTATATGTCTGTGTACGGGGATGCATAGGGCATCGTTTTTTGCGTGGCCGGGTGTACTTTTTTGTTCTACCATTTTGGGGAATTGCTATTGCTTTGATCACTTTTTATTCAATTTTTTATCAGAATCAAAACGGTGAAAAAACGGCGGTTTGGCACTTTTGACTATTTTTCCCGCTGCGGCGTTTACTGTATAGGAAAATTATTTTGATAGATTTGTAGAGAGGGTGATTTCGGACACAGGGATACCTAACATGTATGTGTTTCACAGTATTTAACTATTTTTATATGTATTCTAGGGAAAGGCAGCCGATCAACCCAACCTGTGTTTTGTTAGGTTCGGGCCCCGGGCGATTGCCCTGCTCGCCCAGCCCTGGATCCACCCCCAAGTAAGGAGTAGCAGGGAGAAGGACAGCAGGTATAAGTAGGAGAGGGTGTGAGGAGGTTGCGTGTGTTGGGGCGGAAAGCCTGCAGGTTTGGGAGTAGCTGTGCAGAGAATGTCAGATGGTGGGGAGGCATAGATGGAGAGAAAAGGATTTTGTTACTTACATGGCTGGTCTGGGGTGGAAAAGTGGTTTTTACAAGTATAGAAAGAACAGTGATTATAGCGAGAAGGATTTCTATTAGACAATTGATAAGTTTGTAGTAGTTGGTTTCTGTTCCCTTCTGGTCCAATTCTGATCAGCACACTTAGATTGCACAATGACCTAAGCACTTACATTTATACAAACTAATGTTTGTAAACTGACCATCAGGTGTGAATAGGGGTGTGGATACATGCAGATACAATCAGTCATGGATCAAAGACAGAGAGAGAAGTGAAAAAAGGGGGGGGGGGGGGTGCGCACAGCAGGATACAGAGACAGGGTTATCATAACTCAGTGTCCATTGTTGTGCAGTAAGGAAAGTCCCTCCCTGAAAGTAGTACTGTCAGGGAGGGGCATTCCTTACCGCCCAGCGATAAACACTGAGTTATGAGTAGCGCCCTTTCAACGTTGGGGCGTTATCGGTGCCGAAACAAACGGCATGATATCTCCACCACAGGGACTCATACTGGAAAAGCCGATGGACAGTTGTATCATTTTTAATTTTTTTTTGCAAAGAATATATGACAAGTCCACTCATTTCCCACCCTCCACCCAAACTTCAAGTAAACACAATGCACTGATACATAAAAAGTCTGTATATAGTTATCTTGTGTTATCTTCTAGCAACTCCAAGAAGCCATAGAGTTAAGTTATATAGATTTAAAAAAAAAAAAAAAAACATTTATCAATGGATACATTTGTCTTGCAGTTTAGCCTATAGTCAAAAGAAATATTGTGCAGATCAAATAGCCCACCACTCCTGACTCCCTCCAATGGGGCTCCGAGAACTTACCTGGTTCACCGATTGCCAAGTCCTCCACACCAGCATTTCCCAAACTTTTTGAGTCGAGGAGCACTAATCAGGATACAAATTCTGTAGGGAGCACCTACATATTTTACCTAAAACTTACATAGGTGCCAAAGATAACAAGCAATATTAATTATGGGGGGGGGGGGAGGGGATTTCTAACGAATTGATATTAGATATTACATTTTCTATTAACTTTTGTCAGGGTCTGGGGTTGCTAGGTGGGGTGGCATGGACACACAAGTCCAGTTTCTTTAGTCCAAAACAAAGGTAGAGTTTTATTTTCACTCAAAAATATAGTGCAGCAACAAAAGGAAACTGTACAAAAATAAATCCCTGCCCGGCTAGGCGCTAACTGAACATAGAATAGGTTACCTCCAAAAGCCAGTAGAATCACTCAGGACACAGCTCCAAAAATATGACCTCTCTTGGCTCTCCAGCCAAACTCTGCTGCTGGAGCTGACTTCTTAAGCCTCCTTGACAAGGAGACTCTCAACAGCTGAGTCGCTGCCGGAACATCCCCAAAGTGTGGACTGAAGGGGGGTGGAATGACAGGTCCCACTACCAACCTACCTGCCATTCCTAAAAATCGAGTCCAGTAACCAGAACTTGAAATAACACTCAGCAGACAGAATTATCTGCTGAGAAACATTCTTTCTGGAGTCTTCTCATCTCACCCATCTTAGTAGTTTGGGTGAGATGTACACCCTCTCCATTACCTGGCCAGCCATCGGCTTACACTTTATTCATACTTTTTTCTTTTTCGGTCACAGTTAAAAAAAATAAGGCACTTAACTACATATAACAAAAATCCTGAAAACACAGATCCTTAAATCTTAAAAAACAAGGTCTTCATTTTAATGTGAAGAATGAGGCTGTTTTGTTTTGCATAGTTTAGCAATATCTGGCTGAATTTGGGATACCTGCTGAAGAAGAACTAGTACTAGGCAGTTCGTTGAACACTTCTGGCACATTTGGCGTCACTAACTTTTCCACAAACTCTTCAGCCTGTCCAATTATTTCAGCATCAGTAATCTTTTCAACACTGCAATTGAAAAGCTGCATCACCCAAATCTGGTTCTGGATAATCACAACATCCCTATTTTAACATAATATTTGAATATACCTGTTCGACGTTGAAGCCGCTGCTCCTACTAGAGGGTCTGTTTCAGTGGTATTAGCTGCTTTTCTGAAGGATCCAGTCTTCAACCAGCGATCCATTGCTAAACAACCAAACTGCGCAAACTAAACTGACACAGCAAGGATCGAATGACCGCACAATACGAGCGTGAAAGATGGCTAAAGCACTTCCGTCCGTAAGTACAGTTTGTTCGGTGAATATACGAGACCGGTGTATTAAGCGGGAAAAGGACGGTCTGAAACCAGTTTGGAAATGCTGTCCGACCGTGAAGCGTTAATCCGCCAGCCTCATATATTCACCAAACCGACCATAGTGCCACCCCGGTAGAATATTAGGAGTGCATGCGAACCAGTATTTTAATTTTGAAACCCTTCACATTTTTTATTAACCGTTTATTATCACCATATCGCAAAGCACTTGTAGATGGTTGGCGGAGCACAGTTTGGGAAGCGCTGCTTTACACCTACACACAAGTGGCAAGCATACAATAGACAACATTAGCCCAGATCATTTTGGTAACCAGATAATCCCAACAGCTACGGGAATGATTGATAACAGGGACAATATAATTTCCCCGTAGTCCATGTTGAAGAGAAATTTAGGTAATGGGTTTGAAAAGTGTCCGGCTGTGAGTGATTTGTGCTCTCTGCGGCAAAACCGTCTTTTTTTAACCGGACACAAAGTCGGATATGCAGGACTTTGTGTCCGGTTAAAAAAAAAAATGGTTTGGCCGCGGAGAGCACAAAAAGCTCACGGCTGGACATGGTCTGACAGACAGAAGACGGAAACCTGAGAACGGAGACCGAGGCACAGGTGTGAACCCAGCATCAGAATACTTAATTCAGCACATCACATACTTCGTTCTACAAGCATTTGTTAAAATTCCACAAGTTCAGCTTTCCCCGTCCTACTCTACCTTGTACTCGGTTAATTATCCTAGATTGTTTAATGAACTACGAGCCCTCCTAGACAAATAGCGCTCCCCCCTCCATATCTCGCTTTTAGGCCGCATTAATGAAGTCAAAATGTCTCTCCTCCTTAAATTTCTTTATTACTTTGAGATGCTCCCGGTGGCTGTCCCTCGCTCGGAATTGCGCTCCCTTCAGAAATCCATTTTTAAGTTCATCTGGAATGGCGTCACCGCATACCTCGTTCGGTGATGCTTTCTGGTAAAGAGGAGGGAGAATTGGCGTTCCCACATATCCTGCATTACTATTGGGCCACCCATCTGCGTTATATACCATTTTGGTCGGCTCCACAGGAACACACAAAATGGGTCAAGATAGAGAAGCTTTGGCTAGCTCCGATCCATCCCAATGCATTCTTGTGGTCCGGCTTTTCACCCCTTCCTTCAACCCCTCTACTGGGTCCTATACGTTTTACGAGGTCTATCTGGCTCACCTGTTCTAAAATGTTCCCCTTAGGGTCAGTTCACACGTGAAAACCGCCTAGCTTATTTGTGCGAGGTAAAAAACCTCGAGGAGTTTTTTTGACGCTGTTTTTTGCATTCCACGCGGTTTTTGACGAGGTTTTTGACGCGGTTTTCGCTAGCGGTTTTCGCTAGGGTTTTTTTTTCCTATATGTGCTATAGAAACTGCAGGCGAAAACCGCGCTGTTTTTTGCAAAAAACCGCGCGGTTTTGTGTGCAAAAAACCGCGCGGTTTTTTACCGCGCGGTTTTCGCCTCCCATTCACTTCTATGCAATTCTTCAGGCGTTTTCCGCCTGAAGAAAGGTCATGTCGCTTCTTCAGGCGGAAAACGCTAGGAGGAAAAAAAAAGCTAGTGGTCTACATAGACCACCATGTTAAAGGAGAGGTTTTTGAAGCGAATTCCGCTGTCAAAAACCTCCCCTTTGCCCACGTGTGAACTAGCCCTTAGCATTCAAGTGTTCATCTATGATTTCCTTCTTGTATAATCCCCTCCTCCCAGAGGGACTCACCTCGGCTCTGAAACCCTGGAGTAAGCTAGATCTTTTCCATATTGCAGACTTGGTTGACCCTTTGACTTTGGAGCTCAGACCTTTTGAATATTTTGTAACTGACCTACACTTACCCGCCTCCAAGTGGCTACACTACCAACAGATTGTCCATTTCTACCCAATTTGGCTCCCTGAAGGTATCTCGACCAAAATCTTTTGAGAGACTCTGTCGTGCTGGCACCTCCATGGCTGGCCTTATCTCTAGTATTTATTGCTTCCGCTCATCTTCTGGGGAACGGAGCCCCATTTCACATAAATATATGGAGAAGTGGTCTAGAGCATTGAATAGGCAGATCTCGCCCTCCCAATGGCAAATCATCTGGTCTCGCGCGGCTAAGTCTTCTACCTTTGTTACATTCCGCGAGACTCAATATAAAATATTGATGCACTGGTATCATATCCCTGCCCTACTTCATTCTCTCAACCCAAGTATTTTGACCCACTGTTGGTGTTGCGGGGGTTGGTACCTTGTATCACATTTTCTGGGAATGCCCGGGGATTCGCCCCTTCTGGTTGGAGGTTAAGTCCCTTACGGACGCTTTGTTTATTTATTTCTGGGGTTCCGCTAGATCCTCTTACATATCTCTTGAATCTTCCTCCTAAGCATCTTGGCAAACAGTCTTCTAAATTGTTTATATATGCACTGCAGCCAAGACGCTTATTGCCCTCCGCTGGAAGAAGGTCTCTCCTCCTTCCTACCCCGATCTCATTGCCCGGGTAAAAGTGCACAGTTTGGAGAATCTGATGGCCTCACTTAACCACACCGTTGAGGCTTTCCAGGCTGTATGGTCTCCATGGGATGTGTATTGTACTTTGAATGGTCTCTAACCCCTCCCCCCCCCTTTTTTTTTCTTCCTTTTTTCCCCCTCTTTCACGTTCTTGGTTTTTGTGCTCTGTACGCATTGTTGTATTGTATCTTTCAAAAAAAAATTTTTCATTTTGTTAACCTTTTCAGACCATCTGGAATTACAAAATGATGACTCAATAAACAGTGGTACACTTTCCATGGCTTGTGTTTGCTAAGTTTCATTTATTCTAGCATTTGATTTTGCACCTATAGTGAATTTTTCTGAAAATTGTTGCTATTTTCTCTGTGAAACACATCTCTAAAGTTGCTGTTCACTCCCTGTTATTAGGGACATTCCATCCTTAGTTACCTTTTTGCTTGAAGTTTGTTTTATTTATTGCAGAAGAGATGTCAGACAGACAGCAGCCTTCCAGATTGTGCTTACATTTTTCTCTTTCTGAGAAAGGGATCTTTTCAGCTGCATCATATTGCAGTCTAGTGACCAAGCATCTCCTATATTATGGTCACTTGGGCTTTTCTCAGCTACTTTACAATTAGTCCTAACATATATTAGTCCTAATTATATGTAACCAGTAATGGATAAGGAATTGGGTGTGGGGGACTGTTCCGTTTTGTGCACACCCTGTATTTTAGAGAGAAAATTTTTTAAAAAATGTGCTGCTGCCATAATGATGCTATTAACAGCAGGGAAAAAAAAAAGTGATGGGCACCACTTAAAAAGGCTTACACAGCTAGAAAACAGATCCAGAATTCAGCGCACTGTCAGCTTTCCAGCGGTATATAAAACTGCCTGTGCCCCAAACCCATGAAAGGTCCTCTTTAACATCGGATCCCGGAGAGGTGAGTAACAGTGTTTATTATGTTCCCTCATCTCCCCTGGGGTTCCGATTATTATACTCGGGGGTCTGAAAAGACCCCTGAATATAATAATAGAGCTTGAAGGGTCCACAGCGGCCCCCTGCAACCTCTATTGTACCCCACAGTCTATTGTGCCACTGTGGGGCATAATATAGGCTGCAGGAGCAGCTGTGGAATATATATATATATATATATATATATATATATATATATATATATATATATAGGGGTTGGGTGCGTGGATAAGTGAGGAGTCAAAGATGTATATGTTTCAAACTTTACAGAGTCAAGTCTCAACTGAAAGAAGTGGTCATGGCCGTCCAAAGGGAAGAGATGGGAAATGTGGGAAGACGTCTCCTGTGAGTATTACTGCATTGTGAGTATTAGGGCTCGTTCACACGTGGGCAAAAGGGCGGATTTTGACAGCGGATTTCGCTTCAAAATCCGCACCTTTACAATGGTGGTCTATGCAGACCGCCGGACTTCTTTTTTCCACTAGCGGCGGGCTGATGCTAGCGGAGAAAAGAAGCAACATGTCCTATCTTCAGGCGGAAACCGTGGCGCGCTGGGTCGCGGCTTCCGCCTAGCGGCAGCACCCTCCTATGTCGGCTCATTCACTTGAGCCGACATAGGAGGGGAAAGCCGCGACCGCGATGGTCGCGGCAGGCGGGTTTTGACCAAAGAGAGACGTGGCTCGTCGCGTCTCTCTCTGTGTCAAAACCCGTGCGGGACTGTGAACGTGTGAACTTACCCTTACTGCATTACCTCAGGCAGCAGAGAGGCTAGGTTCACCAATGCATATGTACTTTCATTGCTTCCAATGGAAAGGTACAGGTGTATCCAGGCAAATAGTGGTAAACAAAATCTGGCTGGGAGCGCAGTATGACAGCACCTCTATGTTACGGTTTGTGCTACATGACTTTAGTATAGGGGTCATCATCCTTACAATTATTGTGCGGCCCTCTGAGGACTTAATCTTTGATTTTTTTTAAATTTAAATCGGCACACCAAACAAAAAAGGTTGCCTACCCATGGTCTATGGAGTCTACAGGATTTCTATGGTAACTATTTATTTTTAATGGAGATTAGATATCTGTTGGGGTAGGGGAATGTGAACCTAGCCTAACAGTATATAACATTGACAGTATCACAGAACATGAAAGGTCTACCGTAAGTCACTCTTCCCCATTAGGGTCAGTTCACATGGAGTTTTTTTGCAGGTGGATTTTGACATGGAATCCGCCTGAAAAAGCACCTCCCATTCATTTCAGTGGGTGTTACTAGAATATTTTTTTTTTCCACTAGCGATTTTTTTTTTCAGTTTGCAGAAGAAAAAACAAACAAAAAAAACAACATGACCTATACACAGGCGGATTCCGCAGCTGAGTCAGTCACGGCATCCATGGTTTGAGACTCCCTCCTGATTAGGCCTATTTATCCAGCCCTATTGAGAGACAGGGTGCCATGACAGTATGCCAATGCACTGCATCGGTATCCTGTTGCAGCTAGCCGCATGAAAGGACCGGCGGCAGAAAGTGAAGAGGAATTTCCTCTTCACTTTCTGCAGTGTGAACTGACCCTTAGAATGCATCTGAGTAATAAGGTTCCTACTGTCCTGGTAACAGTAATAGCCTGTTTGTAATTGTCTTGATCTCAACCTATTCATCTACATCTCAACCTTTTCTTTTTTTCCATTAGAAAGTTTTATTAAGCTTTTCAAAGAAAAGGCAATACCATCCTAAACCAAAACTGTTGTCAGTAAATCTGGTCAGAAAAAAAAAAGGAGGGGGGATGGGTGGGTTTAGGAGAATCCAGAGAAAATGCGGCTTAAGGGTGCATTCACACTGAGTAAACGCTAGCTTATTCTGAACGTAAAACACGTTCAGAATAAGCGGCGTCTAAAGCAGCTCCATTCATTTCTATGGGAGCGGGGATACGAGCGCTCCCCATAGAAATGAATGGGCTGCTTCTTTCACTCCGTGCAGTCCCATTGAAGTGAATGGGGAGTGCCGGCGTGTACGCTCCGGCATGAGCAGAGCTTGCCGTATACGCCGGCACTCCCCATTCACTTCAATGGGACTGCACGGAGTGAAAGAAGCAGCCCATTCATTTCTATGGGGAGCGCTCGTATCCCCGCTCCCATAGAAATGAATGGAGCTGCTTTAGACGCCGCTTATTCTGAACGTGTTTTACGTTCAGAATAAGCTAGCGTTTACTCAGTGTGAATTCACCCTAAAATGGATGAGAAGGCGCTCCTGATGCAGGAGGGTGTGATCTATAACATATGTACCAAAAACAGTAAAACAGAATAACCAGTATAAGGCATATAGGGGAATGGAGAGGCCATTAAATGGGAATGGCCAGGGTAAGCTTTTAAAGAGGACCTTTCATCAGATTGGGCACAGGCAGTTCTATATACTGCTGGAAAGCTGACAGTGTGCTGAATTCAGCGCACTGTCGGCTTTCCCGATCTGTGCCCCGGGTAAAGCGCTATCGGTCCCGTAGCGCTTTACTGTCAGAAGGGTGTTTCTGACACTTAGCCAGGGACACACTTCTGCCCAGCAGCATCTATAGCGCTGTACTGTGGAGCGGGGAGGAACGCCTGCCTCCTGGGCGTTCCTCCCCACTCACACAGTACAGCGCGTTACGTGCTGCTGAGCAGAAGGGCGTCCCTGGCTAAGTGTCAGAAACGCCCTTCTGACTGTAAAGCGCTACGGGACCGATAGCGCTTTACCCGGGGCACAGATCGGGTAAATTTCCATTTTGAAGTACAGCATTCAAATTCATTGAACAATCTCCAAGGTAATATTGCTTCTTCACAACACTTTCCTTCCCACCTTTTCCTCAAAGAATGGGACAAATCAGCAGAGTCAAGACAAGGCCTACTTCTGTCTCTGCCTCCCAACCGGGCGAATTTGGTGCTGAATTTTGAGACGGCACATTTGCTGTACATAACATACAACAGTATTACAAGTTTCTGTGCATGGGCGACAGTCCGGGTTGCAATACTCAGGAGAGGTCTTATTTCTATACAATTTTGCAGCCGCACTTCTGCGACCCCTATTCATTGAATGAACTGTGCACAGGAGGCACATGAATAACATCCGTGGGACACCCGTGCAGTTCAATAATGGCCAGTAGCCCGTACGCGCTCATGTGCTATTTGACTTAGCCATTTCTTTTTAGGAGACATCTTGTGTCAAAATATAAAAATATATACATGCACATGAATGGAAACAAATGAATTGCACTATTTTCTGAACACAACAAGTAAGAACTGCAAGCAAGTTTCAACACCGTTCTCATGTGCATGAACAATATTTAACAATATCATGATTTTCAGTTGACGAACAATGGATTTACATATATTTTACACAATTCTCCATTTAGCAATTTTATAAGTATAAATAAAAAGGAAACACAGGGTTGGTGTTATGCGGGAGGGGGGCTGGGCCCTAGTCCCCAAAGGGGCCCCTTAGGATTCAGAGCATCTGGCTTTGAAACTATAATAAATAAGGGCGTTATTATAAAAGAGTAAATATTATATAAGGGGAGCTATTATAAGGGGAGACTGTTATACATAAGGGCACTATTACATATAAGGGGGCTAAAAGGAACTCATATATAAAGAGGGCTGTCATATGGGGGTTATTTAGATATATATATATGAGAGAGGGAGGGGGTTATCATAAAGGGACACATATATATAAGGAGGGTATTACACGAGAGGAACTAGTATACATAGAGCTATTATAAGGGGGAACTATTATTTATAAGGTTAGTTGTTATAAGGGAGAGATGGTTATGTATAAGGGGCTATTATGTGTAAGGAAGGAATTATTATATATAAGGAGGAATGTGGTATATATAAACAGGGAACTTATTTATAAAGGGGGAGAATATTATAAATAAAGGGGTACTATAGGAGAGAAACTTATAAATAAAGTGGACTGCTACAAGGGGGCTATTATGTATAAGGGAGGAAACTATTAAATATAAGGGGTTTATTTATAAAAATGAATTCTTGTTGTCTGTCCTCTAATGCGAACCAAACAACTGGACCGATCTTCACCAAATTTGGTACAGAGATACTTCAGATATCCGGGAAGGTTTAAGACGAGACTCCAACTTGCTCGGACGTACCGTTGCTGAAATAGAGCATTCCAAACACAATGCCCCCCCCCCCCCCTTACAAACCTGCAAGTCTTTCACTCATATTCCAACTGCAATACACACGGTCACACTACATGCACAATACAACACTGATATCCAAACTGAGATACACGCATCAGAGGATTAGAAACACAGATCAGCACACAGTATCACACGCCAAAGGATTAGATACACGCATCTGCACACAGTCCCACCCACCAGAGGATTAAATACGCGCTTCTGCACACAGTTCCACACACTGAAGAATTAGATACATGCGTCTGCACATGGTTCCACTGCCGAAGGATTAGATACTCGCATCTGCACAAAGTACCACACTCCAGGGGATTGGATACACATGTCTGAACACAGTACCACATGCCAAAGGATTGGATACACGCATCTGCACACAGTTTCACACACCAGAGCATAAGATATGCACCTCTGCACACAGTACCACATGCCGTAGGATTAGATATGCGCGTCTACACACAGTTTCATATGCCGTAGGATTAGATATGCGCATCTTCACACAATACCACACAGGGGATGATTAGATACGTGTGTCTGCACACAGTACCACAAGCCAGAGAATTAGATACACGTCTCAGCACACAGTACCACAGGAGGAGGATTAGATACGCGCGTCTGCACACAGTACCACACGCCAGCGTATTGGATATGCATATCTGCACACAGTTCCATACGCCAGAGGATTAGAAACACACGTCTTCACACAGTACCACATGCCGTAGTATTAGATACGTGCGTCTGCACACAGTTTCACACGCCGGAAGATTAGATACGCACGTCTGCACACAGTACCATACGCCGGGGTATTGGTTACATGCGACTGCACACAATACCACATGCCAGAGGATTGGATACGCGCATCTGCACACAGTTCCACACACCAGAGGATTAGATAAGCACGTCTGCACACAGTACCACATGCAGTAGGATTACATATGCGCGTCTGCTTACAGTTCCACACGCCAGAGGATTAGATACGTGCGTCTTCACACAGTTGTACACGCCATAGGATTAGATACATGCGTCTGCATACAGTACCACATGCTGTAGGATTAGATACTCGCATCTACACACAGTTCCACATGCCGTAGGATTAGATACGCACCTCTTCACACGATATCACACAGGGGAGGATTAGATACGTGCATCTGAACACAGTACCACATGCCAGAGAATTCGATATACGTCTCAGCACACAGTATCTCACGGGGGAGGATTAGATACGCACATCTGCACACAGTACCACACGCCAGAGGATTAGATATGCACGTCTGCACACAGTTTCACTTACCGGAGGATTAGATACGCGCCTCTTCACATAATACCACATGCCGGAGGATTAGATATGTGCATCTGCACACAGCACCACACCAACAAGGATTAGATATTTATTTATATAGCACCATTAATTCCATGGTGCTTCACATTTGGGGGTTACATACAATACACAGAATATACAGGTAGATATAATACTAACAGTGACCGACTGGCACAGTGGGGTAGAGGGCCCTACCTGCAAGGGCTTACAATCTATGAGGGAAGGGGGGTAGAGACAGAAGGAGAGGGGGAGACTGTACAGATGGGGGTGCGGTGATAGTGTTATTGGAGGTTGTAGGCCTTCCTGAATAGGTGAGTCTTCAGGGCCTTTTTGAAGCCTGTGATTGTGGGGGTCAGTCTTATGTGTCGTGGTAAGGAGTTCCAGAGTATGGGGTATGCACGGGAGAAATCTTGTAGACGGTTGTGTGAGGAGTGGATGAGAGCAGAGCGGAGCAGGAGGTCATTGGAGGATCTGAGGTTACGTGTGGGCAGGTAGCGGGAGATTAGTTCAGAGATATATGGAGGGGACAGGTTGTGGATGGCTTTGTATGTTAGCGTTAGTAGCTTGAACTCAATTCGCTGTGCTATGGGTAGCCAGTGGAGGGACTGGCAGAGGGGAGCAGTCAATGAAGATGGGGGGGG
Source organism: Leptodactylus fuscus (assembly GCF_031893055.1). Lineage (NCBI taxonomy): Eukaryota > Metazoa > Chordata > Amphibia > Anura > Leptodactylidae > Leptodactylus > Leptodactylus fuscus. The sequence goes on along the minus strand of NC_134265.1, from coordinate 35,167,531 downwards.
GGTGAGGTGGATTAAGCGAGCAGCGCAGTTTAAGGTGGACTGGAGGGGGCGAGGGTGTTTGCTGGGAGTCCATGGAGAAGGATGTTGCAGTAGTCTAGGCGGGAGATTATGAGGGCCTGGACGAGCATCTTGGTAGTTTCCTGGGTGAGGAAGGGGTGAATTCGGTGGATGTTCTTGAGCTGGAGGCGGCAGGAGGTGTTGAGGGCTTGAATATGTGGCTTGAAGGATAGGTCAGAGTCCAAGGATACCCCAAGGCATTGGGCCTGTGGGACAGGGGTAATTGTGGTTCCATTAACTTTGATAGATGGGTCAGGTGGAGGGGCCATACAGGATGGGCTGAAGATGATGAGGAGGAGGTGAGGAGGTGGTGTGCGAGTGGGAGACGCTGAATGTGCGGTCGGTGAGGTATGAGGAGATCCGGGAATGGGCCAGGTCTGAGATACCAAGGGATGAGAGAATTTCTAACAGGAGGGAGTGATCAACTGTGTCAAAGGCAGAGGAGAGGTCGTCTAAACACAGTACTACACGGGGAATAAGGGGGCTATTACTGATGAGGGGGTGGAAAAATTTATTAGGCAGTACAAAGGTGGTTATTTGAATTGTGTGTGGACATAACGGGGGTGGTTGTTACTGTTTTGGGGAAAGAAACGGGGCCTTATTAAAGAGGCTGCCACTGTAAATATAATGGAGTTGTTGATATTTCAGCAATTGGGGCCCTGCTTTTCATTTTGTCAAGGGCCACAGTTTGTCTAAAACCGGCCCTGGGGCAACAATATGGACAAAACAACAGATCTTACAGAAATTCAAGAATTACAAGACATTCCTAGCAAAACAAGGAACCAGGTATTGAGCATTGCAGTACGAGTGATATACGTGAGTAGGTGATCTTAGTCTAGATTATTACGAACTGGTAAGCAGAAGCCAAAGTGTTCCCATGATGTAATGGGAAAAATGATTTGCCAATGATGTAATGAATTGATTCTAACAAGCATGGAAAAAAAAAAAAAAAAAGATAAGAGAATGACATATCTTTATGGGTGAAGAAATCTCAGTCACATTTCAGCCATTTCAACTTTCGGCCTTGAACCTTTCAGTTTCAGGACTATCGATCCATGAATCATTTACAACATTTGAGGGCCTATCAGCATTATAAACTGCAATGAGTATAAAAATTATGTTTATTCAACGTTTATTACAAAAGTTTTATAACAGACAAGGCATATAAGAGCAAGAGATATACAAACCTAGAACAGACGTAGGTATAAGCAACTCTATACCATGAACGCAAAAGCATAAGGGTCTGCTGTAGGCCACTGGAGAATCAAGGTAATAAATGGAGTAACCAACTACACATTCAACAGAGGAAGAAAGAGACCAAGAAGAGAGAAGGACCTATCCATCACAGCAGAGGCTCCTAGGATATCAGATTAGAAAAACGTTGGACTCCTGCAACTGCTGTCAAAGCATCTCTACGCTTGAGAGGTTAAGAGGAATCCAACGTCACCAGAATCTTCATTCCCTAGATTCTGAATTCACTAAACTATAGTGAGAGAACAGGGCCTGCAGCGCTGTCTAGATATAACTAATCTAGCAGCCATCAGAAAACATCTCAAAAGGCCCTTTTTCACTGTGGAACTTGAGCCTGGTATAACCGACTGTAGGGCCAACTGGGATGCCACACCGTACCTTCATAAACCAGAGTACACGGCTAATATCTGGTCCCAAAAGTTCAGGATTGCAGAGTAGTCCCACTTGACATGTATAAGGGACACCTCTTCAGTTCCAAAGTGGTCTGACACCACTGGGTAGATCTTTTATCAGAGGTCTTGGTATCTAGGGTTTGTCTATAGCTTACTAATATTATAAATGTGAAAGTTTGTGGGTTTGGATGTTTGTTCGTCAATCACGCAAAAACGGCTGAACGGATTTGGATGAAATTTGGCACGTAGATAGTTTGTAACCTTGATTAACACACAGGCTAAATGACATGGCTTCATGACTGTTATGAATTTATGTTCATATACTATATTATTACACTGCTCTTGCTGCCGGGACTATCAGTTAATTGCACTTTGCTGATAAAGCCTGGTCCTGTTATCTCTCTATGTACTCACACAGATGACACTGAGACCATTGTGTGCAAACAGCTGCATATTATCTGATCTGCTCCACTGCTGAGACACAGACCTAGGAAAACCCCTTTAATCCAAAAAAAATTGTAAAACAACGAGAGCTATGAAGTCACAGACTTCTCCTCAAGCAGAGCTCAGGGGGATTGAGCAAGCTACGTGTCAAAGTGGCTCTTAGAGCAGCCGAAGCAGATGGATCATCGATGCCAATAACACACTCATGGCGTTCCAGCAAGCTGCTGAGATGCCGGAACAATCACAGGCACGGTGCGAGGAACAAGTTCAGCGGCAGGCCAGCTTGACAGCTGCCGATACGCCGGAGCAGGCAAATCATTGATGCCAACAACACGCTCATGGCGCTCCAGCAAGCTGTTGAGATGCCGGAACAATCACAGGCACAGCGCCAGGAACAAGTTCAGCAGCAGGATAGCTTGAGATCTGCCAAAATGCCAATGCAGGCGAACCATCGATGGCAGCAATTTTCTGAATATAGACAGATCATCGACGTCAACAACACGGAGATGAACTCGCGGGCAGAGGCTAGTTTGTTATATAATATGACTGTAAGAAGGTGGTCATACACATTAGAAGCTACCCAGATGAAGTGACTAAAATTGTCTGACTGGCAAATAGTCGGTGAAAAAAAAAAAAAAAAAGGGATCTGCTAGTGGATTCCTACCTTGTTGCCATTGAAATAAACAAAGAGGGGGTAGTCAGAGGGGGTAGTCAGATGCGAGGGTCACAACAAGGGAGATATAGTGAGAAGGACACAATGTGGGGGTCATTACAACTTTAGGGTCACAATGTGGGGAGTCATTACAATATGAGGATCACAATGTGGGGAGGCATTACAATATGAGGGTCACAATGTGGGGGAGCATTACAATATGAGGGTCACAATGTGGGGGAGCATTACAATATGAGGGTCACAATGTGGGGGAGCATTACAATATGAGGGTCACAATGTGGGGGAGCATTACAATATGAGGGTCACAATGTGGGGGAGCATTACAATATGAGGGTCACAATGTGGGGGAGCATTACAATATGAGGGTCACAATGTGGGGGAGCATTACAATATGAGGGTCACAATGTGGGGGAGCATTACAATGTGAGGGTCACAATGTGAGGAGGCATTACAATATGAGGGTCACAATGTGGGGGAGCATTACAATATGAGGGTCACAATGTGGGGAGGCATTACAATATGAGGGTCACAATGTGGGGAGGCATTACAATATGAGGGTCACAATGTGAGGAGGCATTACAATGTGAGGGTCACAATGTCAGGGAGCATTACAATGTGAGGGTCACAATGTGGGGGAGCATTACAATGTGAGGGTCTCAATGTGGGGGGGGGCATTACAATAGGAGGGTCACATTGTGGGGGAGCATTACAATGCGAGGGTCTCAATGTGTGTGTGTGTGTGTGTGTGTGTGTGTGTGTGTGTGTGTGTGTGGGGCATTATAGCATGAGAGCCACAATAGGGGGGAGGTCTTAAACTTTGTTGGGACCACTATACTATATAAAGGCACAAAGAGACATGGTTGGGCTGATATCTAAATTCAGATCTGTCCCTCTGTCAGTACTTTGAAGGGTCAGAGGTATCAGCTCTGCATTCACACTGTGCAGCCAGTTTATAGGGGGTAATACATATAGCTTACATGTCACCTGTAGAAAACGACACAAAAACCGCATTATACAGTTTTTCCCAAAGCAGTTTTACCTGCACAATGTGAGTTCACGTTAAGGCACAGCTAGTCATTACAATACATGGTTACCACTCTAGCACAAGCCCTTCACAGTAAATTCCCTAAATCGGTTAATAAATCACCGCACGTGGTTCCTGCTGCGCCCTCATGACCTCACCGTGCGACACCTAAGGCAGCAATGCAATGACGTCACACCACAGCGCGGGCCGCACCCCAGCTATCCACCCCCTTCTTACATATCAGCTCTCGTGACTCCTCCAGTCCCGGCCACCCCCTCAGGCTCCTGCCCGTCCTCTGCTCACCTCACCCCCCAGCCCTGCTCCATCTTTACCACACGCTCTTCACAGTAAGCTTGTCCCTAACCACGCCCATTATGACGTAGTAGACCCGGATAGGTCGATTATAACATTTACCCATGAAGCGACACGACCACGCCCCTCCGGGACTAACCGATCTCTGATTGGCTGGGTGCTGCGTGACGTCACGTCACTTTCTCTCTCAGGCCCGTCCCATCAACATTACACAGCTCCAGCCTCCCCGTGCGGCAGGCAGTCTGGAGTCCCGCGGGCAGGCTGAGGGCTGTGTCCGGTAATGTCTCTTGGTTATAGTCACTGACTACCCGAGCTACGTCTTCGTTGTCACCGTAACACCCACCTGGACTATAAGTACCCGCTAGCCGGACTGACACACATGAGACTGCGGCACCTCCTCCATTGACCGGCACTTGTCTCTCTGACAGCCAGACCAACAACATGTTTGACAAAACGCGGATCCCCTTCGTGGTCCTGGACGTCGTGTGTGTCGTACTTGGTATGTCACGTGTTCTATGTGCTAAGCATGCTTTTCCTGTACTGTCCCTTTAAACATGAGGTGCATGTCACCTGTCCTACCTGTAATACACGGGGCTCCTGCTTTGCATGCATATTATCCTATGTACTAACCTCCCTGCTATCTCTTTCCTCTATGATTCCCATTATGTTTCTACCCTGGGACAATCTCCTACTATTGACTTGTTGCATAGCTAAAATCCATATTGGAAATATCATTAGACTGCATTCACACTGTGCATTTTGGATGCATTTAGTTACTCCCATTCAGGGACATACTTCTTTGTTTTGCTGCCTTGTGTCAAGTGTGAACTCAACCTTATCCCTAAAAACGCTCGGCAAATATCAGTCCAACTGGCAAGTTGTTGATTTTCAGTTCCCATTTCTATCTCCTCCTGGAAAAGCTGAGTGACGACCGGCAGGGGTGGTCACTTACTCATGAATTTGCTTAGATATGAGGATGCATCTCTGCTCTGGGGTATGTTCACACAGCAGAAAACCTATTAAAACGTGTTGGAGATCTGGAGACACATTGGAAGGATTTGTTAAGATTGGCATATCCGTCGCCAGTCTTATACAATTCCCCTGAGTTATTATAAGGCTCCGGCGTCTTCCTAATTCTGCAGCGTTCCTGTGCCACAAAGGCAAAGACTGGTGCAGACTTTGGGTACAACTCCATTATCTGGCTGAGGCTTCCCTTCTCCAGCCCACTTTGGTCTCCATCCTGATCCACTCTTGCAAAAAGCAGCAGGCGAAACGCAGAATCAACAACGTGGAGCATCTTTGTCGCCCAAAAGGGCTTTGCGCCACATTTATGCCACCAGATGGATCCCATCCCTTGGAAGGATTTTCTTAGCTCTGTCACATAGTGCGCTGATCTTAAAGGGGTTTTACAGCAATAGTGTGTGATTTGTGGGGTTCTGACACATGGACAAGGCAGATCAGCTGTTAGTGGATAGGGAACATGTGCAGCACCACTCCTTTACAAGTAATAGGGGCGGCACAGCAATTCCCTGGAATCACCGCTAGACAGTGGACAGGGCTGCTGTGCCGCTCCTATTACTTGTATAATAGATGTGCTGCACACGCTCCCTTGTCCACTAGCAGCCTCTGATGCCCGAAGGGTATTGCAAGAGCTGATCTGCACAGGATCCTAGTGTTGGACCCCGACAGATCACATACTGAAAACCTATCCTGTGGACGTGCTAAAAATGTGACACTTTTGCACCACTTCTGGTACAAAAATTTCCACTTCAGCAATGCCCCCCCCCCATGTACAACGAACATTGTGAGGTTTTCGCAGCAGCGTATTTTCCTATTGAAAACAAAGAGACTTTAGCGTGGACATTTTTTTTTGGTTTTTGTTATGATGTGGGAAAGAGCCCCCAAAAAATATGTAGAAAAATTCTGCATGAAGATGCCCTAATTTGCTTTTCAGAATTCTAGGAAAGCTGGGTGACAGCTGTTTGGGGAGCTGTACTTTCCCAGAAGCAGATACGGTAACAAAAGGTGGCGACTATGAAACTTACATTTATTTGGGATTCATTATCATTATTACACGTGTATTGGAGTAAGGACAGGTCCTTGTTTGTACTTTTATTTATTTATTTATTTATTTTTTTTGGGGGGGGGGGTCGATCTGTCGATCTCCTGTATGTGGTACAATCCAAAGTGTGCTGGAAAAATTGATGGTGTCTGCTGCATTTATGTATGAATAAGAATTTGGTGAATCTGCTCCGAGCTCCTGCAGTATTCTTAGGTGTGGTTAGATGCAGACATATTTAAAGGGGACCTACCACCTCTCCTGTCATGTTTGTTATAGTGAATTCTTAGGATATAAATATTCTCTTCTATCAGAAGTTTGAATCATGTGCCTCCTCTGTTATTCTTCCTGGAATTTGTGAATACATTGCAAAATAGGTGTTACCATTCCACTTGTCAGTTTGGCATATCCTTGCACAGTTTGGAGCTGATGGAGTAATATCGGCATACGCAGGGTTACGCCCCCAACTGGTGTTCATTTATTTAAAACTTTCCAGGAGGAGTAACAGAGGGTCAGCACTGTAATGCAGTATTGTCGTTGTATTATGGGAAAGGGGGGGGGGGGGAGGTGGTTTTGGGGGAGTTCTGGGGGTGGGGGTTAGGCAGGGGGTCCAGGGGGGGGTGCTTTGGGAGGGGGCAATAGGGGGGGTTGGTGAATAGGTAGTGAAACCACCCGGGGGAGTTGGTATGTGTAGCACTGGCGGGGGACGTTGTTGCGCGCCGCAGCTGGGTACCGGATGCTGTGCGTGGATGGGAGTGGTGGGCTTTGGTGCGGTACGGCAAGGAAACTGGCTCAGCGATGACGCGCATGCGCAGGGAAGGCGGACGGTTGCGCGAGGGAGTGTTGGCCTTTGTAAGTGATGATTGGCACAAGGAGTAAAGGCGGCAAGGACAAAGTCGCAGGTAATGCTAGCAACTAATAATGGGGCGTTTAGGCTCAGTCAGCATTTGTAATGATGATGGAAGCCATGTTGATATAGATAAAAGAAAACTGGCCTTGTTGCCCATAACAACTAATCAGCGCTCTGCTTCCAATGGAGGTTTCTAGGCAAAATGCAAAGAGGGGTGGGCACTAACCTACACCCAGGCATCCATTCTGATGTCTTGTTCCCAATTCCATTTCATAAACTGGATGTGAAGAAGCTAAGGTGACCCCTGAGGCCCATGGCTGGCCCTGGCTGTTGCGTACTGGTAACTTATTAATGAATGGGCCTAATCCGGAGGAGGGATTTCTTCAGGCCGAGTCGCGAGGTGACTCGGCCTGAAGAATGGACACGTCCTGAAATGAAAACCTCCTGAGCGGCTCCCATTGATTTCAATGGGAGCCGTCTTTTTGGTCCGGGTTTTGAGGCGTTTACGGCCTCAAAAACCCTGACCAAAAAACTGTGTGAACTAAGCCTTAAAAGTGACATCACCGATGCCTAACATGTGACTGCTGAGGTCAGTGATCACCTGGGACACTTCACTTCTGACCCAGCCAGTGTGGCCGTGAAATGGAACGTAGGACTGGGGAGGTTATCACTTTGGGTTTTTTGTTTTGTTTTTTAATGTTACCCTGGAAAATCCCTTTAAACTGCTCGGGTGTGTTGCCATAGACAACAAGATAAGTCTCTCGGTAAATAAGGCTTGGCCTTGTGCTTCCTTTTTGAAGGTTTTTGGATAAGTTTTTGGAGGTGCTGCGGTGTCTGTTATTTATTTTATGGTGCCATTGTATCTCGTAGTAAATTTGTCTTCTCCTTTATGAACTGATGGTTGACAATTGTTTGGAAACCTTCTGACTCCGGTGCACAACCCCTTCAAGAGGAGCGAGAAGTAGCTGTCAGCTGGACACGGGTTTGGCTGACTGTTCAGATAGGTCATCAATATGTGATCTGTGGGAGTCCGACACCTGAACCCTGCACAGATCAGCTGATAAAGCAGCCGCTGGGTGTCAGAAGCTGCTAGTGGATGGATAAGTAAGGCGCTGTACGTGCTCCCCATCCTGGAGTCTGCCATAACAGCTGATCTCTGCGGGGTCCGGATGTCAGATTCCCATAGCTCACATGTTGGTAACCTGGTCATCGGTATGAAAATTTGATTTGGAGTCAGAAAACCCCTTTAGGCTGAGGCCCCAAGTAGTAAAACAAAACATCGGATAAAAAAATGCATTGTATTTTTTTTTTCCGGAAGCATTTTTGCAGCGTTTTCCTCTGTAGACTTTCTGCCCGCTAGTATACCCATACGGAAAACGCCAGCGCTTCCGCAGGTACAGTTGAAATGATGCGATTTTCAAAAACATGGGTATTTTTTTAAAATTGCAGATGTTCTGCAATCTTTTAATGAGATTAGCCAGAATTCCATTCACTTTACAATGTGGGGTTCAGCATTAAAGTGATGTATTTGAATTGTTATCTCACATAGGGGCTAACTTTTGGATTGGTGGGTGTCCAATTACTGGGGCCCTCAAAGATCGCAAAAATACGAGCCCTGAGTCCAAAGCTGCACAGTGTGTCAGGGCTGTGTACACATTGGGCATCTGCAGTGTAATGCAGTCGCTTCTTGGCCTTTTGGCTAAGATCAAGTGTAGTATCTGTTCTTATCAGAAGTAGCTAGTAGGCGAAACTGCTGGAGATTGCGGTCCGCTAGGCCGGTCACAGCAGGAGTATGCCGAAAACTATGGAGATCTGAACGGAGAACCACTTGAGGCGTTGTCGATGGGGGACGTGGTTAGTACGCCGGCTCCGCCAGTGGAGGTGATGGATCCACTGCAGGGGGCTGGCAGAACGCCACAGACGCTGTCGACACGACCACCAAGGGGGACAGGATGCTCCCTTGGGGATCTTAGCTGAAGGTCGGTGAAGCGCTCGAAGGTCTCTGGTGTCGTGCCCTGGGGGTTGAGTGGCCCCCAGGGTGCCTTAAGTCACTGGGCGTGGGAAACCCACTGATTTAGGCACTATTGCGTGGCACTAGATTACACCATTTGAGCACCCCACTCCTTAATGCCTGGTTTACCAGCATTGGAGTAATTTTTATAGATCCGGCGGTAAACCGGGCTCTGATGGGCACTTTACCACTTGTTTAGTGTTTTTCTCACGTTTTGTCTTTCACTCTGTCACCTTTTTTTTGTGTCGACGAAGGGATGCTGTACCCTTTTGGGACGCTTCCTGACGGTGTCTGGGGATGAGGCCTGTAATGGGTCTCTCCCCTCTGTCAGCTGACCTGTCCTGGGGAACCGGGGCAGGCGCAGACCTCTTTGCCTGAGCCAAGGAGTATCTCTGGTGGTGGCAGCCTGGAGAGAAACTTGGCGACTGGTAATCCTGAGTACCCCTGGTGGTGGCAGCCCGGGGGGGAAAACGGATGTTGGTAGGGCCATCCTGCTCCGGCAGATGGCCCTTTCGGATACTCGACCCCACTCGGTCACCTTTTGGTCCTTGTGGGGAAGAGTTTGAGTCAGGAACCTCTCTCCCCTTTAGGGGAAGGGTGCGTTTTTTGGCGAGCATCCTGGGCACGTTTTTTTTAGTGTGGCACCCACACTTTTTTCGTGCACTTGGTGTTTTGATTGGCACAGACGGAGACCTAAAAAAAAAAAAAAATCTGCAGTGTAATGCAGCACTTTAATGGAAATGTCTGATGGGTTCGTGCCAATATGCTTGTACTGCTGCAGTCCTGGTCTAAAATGACTGAATCAGAAAAAATCCCACGGCTTCTGTGTTATATTATTTTCTAATAGTTTCCAATGGATTACACCCACAATAGAGATGACGTTATTAGAGGAAAGTGCAGTAAAGGTGTTTTTTTGTTTTGTTTTTAGTTTCAACAGTCCTTTTTGATACTGAACCCCCCCCCCCCCCCCCATAACAAGCAGTAGCGGTAGGGATGATTTATTGTCACTTGAAGTTTTTAACAGCAGAGCTGTGGCAAAAACGGGAGGGGGGAGGGTCTCAATTGGCACCAAGACATGAGGGGCAGGTTTTTTAAAGGGGTCCATCGGTTTCTTATTGCTGGACCTGGATCTTCCAGCCTGGCGCAATCTGGAGTCACATGATCAGAACCAGCCCTTGACCCTAGCTCACTTTGCCCCCCCCCCCCAAAAAAAATAAAAATAAATTACCCTATGAACTTTCCTAGAGATGATTCCAATAAGTCTCAACAGACTCATCTCTGGTACTTTTGGCACATGCGCTCTTCTTCAGTGAATCCAGGGTTGTATACCCTGGCTTCCCCGTACATGCCCCCAGGATCTGGTGCATGCGCACTGAAGCTGAGTGTACTTCTCTGGTGTCATGAACCGCGCAGGCGGAATGATTACAGTGACAGAGGGAGTATAAATGTTTTTTGGTTTTAGTGTGGAAATTACTTTATAAAAAGGGCTATTTTGGAGACTAAATCCCTAGTGCATAAGGATCCATGGGTGGATGAGTGTCCCAAATCATTCTGACAGGTTCTCCTTTCACCCCCTGATAAGCATTGTTGGTCTCTTCACCTGCCAGTGGTTTTGGGGTGGTTCCATATGGGGTACATACTGCATTAATTGCAGAGAGGGCACCCTGGACTCAGGGTAATACATTCATGGCCATAGACTATTCTTCCACGTCTGGCCCTTTTTCTGGACACTTGCCGTACTTCACAGACATTAGGATTTCGGTGCAGCTCACAGGGTTAAGGGCAGCGAGAGGGTTTAATGGCTGCAATTATAGGCTAGACAACTTTTGTAAACTTTGCAGGTCTTTTCAAGTATATGGCCCGAGGTCGGGAAGACTTGTGGACTGTAATTATATCTATAAATAATTTGTGAGAGGGCCTTCCATCTGTGCACTGGGGGCCGCAGGCTCTCCGGATGCCCCCCACTTCATATGTACTATATGTGTGTGTGTGATATCATCTACTGCCTATCATGTCAGAATGAAGGAATTATTCTCTTCATATATATAATACGCACACACAAAGATGTGAACTATTCGCAGCATTCCTAGTTTTTCCTGGGCTCAGTCTGCACATGTACATGTCATTGCACTACCTGTTACTTGCCCATACATTTGGCCTCCGTTGCACTGATTTATAGTAGGATGTGTTTATTCCTTATAACATCTGACTGTGAATCATGTCCTTATAAGCTGACATCTAGTCACGTGGAACTTACTGTAGTAGTCTAAAGGGGAAGCATTTGGAACAATAGGCTCCTTTTAGCCTAAAATCACATATATCATAGAGGGGCGCTCTATGGTGTTGTATTGCGACATATGACATCATGCACATGTCATGCTGCAGTCGCAAGAAAATCAAGGTCACAGGCTCCAGGCCACATGCAACTCGTCTATTATAGATTTTAATGGAAGTTGTATACCACTACAGCTCGCCAGGGACATGTCTACGACTTGACACTATGACTTGTTTTTAAGGTCAAATCACAGCTCTAAGAAAGTCCCAAGACTGTAACTAATTCCAGCGAGTCTAAGTCCTGTGACTGTAAGAAAGTGCTGTAAATGTTTTAGGCCCTATTCACATCTGCCTTTGGGTTTCCATTTGTGGAGTCTGATTGGGGACGCAATATATATACGCAAAAAAAAAGTGGTTACCTAAGGAAACCCGCGGACCCCTTAGATTATAATGGAGTCCGTGTGGTTTACGCGCCAAACATGCGGAGAAAAAAGTCCTGCAAGCAGCACTTTTCTCTCCGAATGTTTTGTGTGGAAACCACATGGACCCCATTATTGTCTATGAGGCCTGCAGATTTCCTAAGGTAACCACTTTTTTATGCATATAGGTTGCCATTCGGGGGGGGGGGGGGAGGGAGGAATGTCCTCAAACGGAAACCCTAACGCAAATTCTTTTTGCCTGATGCGTGCCACCATGTAGGTCTAGTCTTAAAGGGATTCTACCATTAAAACATTTTTTTGTGGATAAGACGTCAGAATAGCCTTTAGAAAGGCTATTCATCTCTTACCTTTAGACGTGGTCTCCGCTATGCCGTTCCTTAGAAATACAGTTTTTTACCGGTATGCAAATGAGTCCTCCCGCAGCGATGGGGACAGGTCCCAGCGCTCAAACAGCGATGAGGGCATCTCCAAGCGCCGCCTCCTTCTTCGTTCGCCGTGTCATCTTCAATGTCTTCCGGCGCAGGCTCGTAACTTCTAGCAGAGCAGACTGCGCAGGCGCACAGGTCACGGGAAAATGGCCGCTTGCACAGTATTGTTAGCAGCCATTTTCCCGTTGCCTGTGCACCTGCACGCCTGCGCAGTCTGCTCTGCTAGGTTACGAGCCTGTGCCGGAAGAAGACATTGAACATGACGCGGCGGACGAAGAAGGAAGCGGCGCTTGGAGACACTTCTTTGGCAGCGGTGGGGATGCCCTCATCGCTGTTTGAGCGCTGGGCCCGCCCCCATCGCTGCGAGAGAACTCGTTTGCACTGGTATTTCTGAGGAACGGCGCGGCGGAGACCACGTCTAAAGGTAAGAGACGAATAGCCTTTCTAAAGGCTATTCCAACGTCATATCTACAAAAAAAAAAAAAAGTTTTAATGGTAGAATCCCTTTAAAGGAGTTTCCCACTAACAAAGAACATCTCAAGGTAGACAGGGTGCTACGTCCTCACTAGAGGAGGATATTCTTGCTTCACTTGTGCCGCTGAGTGACCTCCATTTGTAAAAGTACTAACCTTTTACCTGCTGCCATTCATCAGGCCATGGTTACATTCGTCCACCAGGGCAGTCTGACCAAAGGGCAATCGGCATCTTAAAGATCTCTGTAGTTGCAAAACAGGAGAAGAGCGGCCGGTTCATGTGGGTGTCTTTACTGTAACCTTGCGATACGTTGTGACATTTTTATCCTGGACCTTGGGCTTTGAATCACCCGTACAATCTTAATGAGCTATTTCCAACCTGACCTCTGTGCTTGAATTATGACGCAAAAAAACAAGAAAAATTCCAATTCACGTGAAAATCAATACGTGACCAGTCATGTTTATTACATCTATTGGAGAAAGACGTGTCATATCAAAGCCCTCCATTTCTCATACGGCATGGTGGTCATCAGTCACATGGCAAATCTAGTCCCCAGGCCAGTATCCAATATGGGTCTGCACTCTAATTTGTATTCATCTTGGATTGTGGCAGCATCAACCTCGCCCCCCTGCAGATAGATAGGTTAGGGTCAACTGAATCAAGCCGTTTTTTTTGTGAATCGGTGCCTCCATTTATTAAGATGTAACCTTGTTTTTCAATATGCAGATTAGCTCTTTAGAGCAATGAGGGAGTCGTCATTGATCCAAAGATGTAGTCGGCATGCCCAATATTGCTCCAAAGAACTCCTCTGCATATCGACAAATACAGTGGCAGTGATTCATTGGGTGAAAACACTGTTTGATTCACTTAACCTATCTATCTGCTGGGATCTGCAAAATAGATAGGTTACCTGAATCAAATGGTGTTTTTCTCAAGTGAATCTTTTCCTCTGCTGCTACCGTAAGATGTTCCTATGGAGCTTTGTAAATTTAGCTGTTGCCCGGTCCCATGACTTGTCTGCATGAAGGATGTGAGTGCACGCGGCGGTCCTAAAACTTGTGCTATATTAGGTAGTGTCAGAGACGTCTGAAGTTTCAGCCTGTAAGTCTCATTACATAGGTTGTTACTATACACAAACCACATCCTTAATGCTCCTAATACATTCAACCACAATATAGAGAAGTGCACTTGTATTTATTGATTCTTCACTTGGTGATTTACTGGCTCTTAAAGAACTAGACCAGCATATCCGCCATAGACAGTGGCCTCGGACACGGGAAGGATCACTAAACATAATTCCATTCAGATTCGCTTTGCAAATATCCAATGCAAAAAAATAATCAGCCTGAGCTTCCTGGTTCACTAATGTAAAGCTCAGAAGACCTATGTGGGTTGAGAAGTAGTGTGTGTGACCACTGCACCTTTCACTTGTGTTGGAATATCAGAGATATCACAGTACAATACTCAATCTCATAGAAGTGAATGGGGAGCTCTTCATGCATGTGCACTGTTATTAATTGAAGGAGTAACCTGTTACTTAAAGGGGCTTTCCAGCTATAAAGTAATAGCAGCTGCCATTCCTCTGAACCATTGCTATACAGTGGACAGGATTTCTGCACTGTCCCTATTGTCTAAAGAGGAGCGACTCTTCATATGCTTTTCGAGCACTGCTGTAGGCTCTGGTGCCCAGAGGCTGCTAGAAGAGCTGATCTTTGTGGGGTCCAGGTGTCAGACCGCCACAGATCGTATACTGATGACCTATCCAGTGGCGTATCTAGGAAAGGCGGGGCCCTCTGGCAACATTTTGACATGCGCCCCACCCCCCCTCCCCCCGACTGACGCCGAAGACCACAATCCTGTATTTCTGAACGCTCTATTATGCCCCATTATGGTCCCTGCACACAGTATGATGCCCCATAGTGGCCCCTGCACACAGGATTATGCCCCATTGTGGCCTCTGCACACAGTATTATCCCCCATAGTGGCCCCTGCACACTGTATGATGCCCCATAGTGGCCCCTGCACACAGTATTATGCCCAATTGTGGCCTCTGCACACAGTATTATCCCCCATAGTGGCCCCTGCACACAGTATTATGCCCCATAGTTGCCCCTGCACACAGTATTATGCCCCATAGTGGCTCCTGCACACAGTATTATCCCCCAATATGGCCCCTGCACACAGTGTTATGCCCCATAGTGGCCTCTGCACACAGTATGATGCCCCATAGTGGCCCCTGCACACAGTATTATGCCCCATAGTGGCCCCTGCACACAGTATCATGTCCCATAGTGGCCTCTGCACACAGTATGATGCCCCATAGTGGCCCCTGCACACAGTATGATGCCCCATAGTGGCTCCTGCACACAGTATGATGCCCCATAGTGGCCCCTGCACACAGTATTATGTCCCTTAGTGGCCCCTGCACACAGTATTATGCCCCAATGTGGACACCCATGAAAAATTATTATACTCTGGGGTCTTTTCAGACCCCAGAGTATAATAATCGGAGACCGAGAGGGGATACCAAAATAAAAAACACTTACTTACCTCTCCCTGGCTCTTCTGCACTTCTCGGTGGTGTTGGCCATCTTGAATGACCTCCGAGACATAACAGTAGTAGGTCTGAAGCCTTTCTAGAGCCTGGAGAGGTAAGTAACAGTGTTTTTTTTTATGTTCTCTTACCTCTCCTGGGCCTTCAATCATTATACTCGAGGGTCTGAAAAGACCTCTGAGTATAATAATAATGTTTGTGGGGCTCGTGGTGTCTCTTACCGATCCCGGCCCCTGCCAGGATCGGTAAGTAAATAGGGCCCATTACCGGCCCATTACGGCCTATTAAGAAAAAAAAAAAACACGCAGTGGTAGTGGCTGTCACTGGGCCCCTAATGTCCCGGGCCCTGTGGCAGCTGCTACCCCTGATACCACAGTAATTGCGCACCTGGACCTATCCTGTGGTAAGTGGCAGCGGCACGTCACCTCATATGCCGCACGTAACCACTGGAGAGGTGAAAATTGAACAGGTGAGTTCTGTATACTGTGGTTGATTCTTAGTTTTTGGTGTTTAGTTTTTTTTTCCTGTTTTTCAGTTCTCCGCAATAAATTTTAACCCTTTAACTTTACCTCCTCCAGATTATAACTCCGTCTGGATTACACATGGATCACACAGACCAGAATTTAACCTTTGGCTGCACCCAAAGTCCTTAAAATGAGTCCAAGTCTGAGTGAAGCCAAACTGTGACCTCCATTCTGTGCTTTGCTGCTTTTGTGTGGCTGGCGTCCTCGCCTTGAAGGCTTGTATTGAATACAACAGCTCTATTCCTTTTCTTTTCTGTGGCCTTTGGCTTCCTAGAGTCGGCATCAATGCCCTTATTGTATTGCGCTATGACATCACTTGTATCGGGATTGTATTTTAGGCTGATAGGCTGGTTATATTTCATTGCACCGTAGAGCGTTGCGACATCCTTGCGGTGGAATTTTATGTCTCGGGAGACTGGTTTATAATGTGTTTGAACATGCTTGGTGGGATGGCCCTGCTGTCTAGCTCACTGGGTGATGTAGCGTATACGAAGCATTCCCTATAACAAAGCTTTTGTTTTTTCCTGCCTGCTAATTCCTGGTGTCTGGTTTACATTTGTATAGTGTGCAGTGGAAAGAAAATCCCCCCCCCCCCCCCACTGCCCCCTACCCTATTGTCAGATGAGAAGAGGGAGGAAGTGATTTTGCTTCCCTTGTCATCTGTCCTGTCGTATTCTTTGCTACTCATCTGTCCTGTCGTATTCTTTGCTACTCATCTGTCCTGTCGTATTCTTTGCTACTTCAATAACCCAAGTGGGAGGCAGAGATGGCCAAGTTGTGTTTGTTCACGGCAGGGAAAATTCCTTGTTCCTTTGAACAGGGCAGGGGGTCAGCAACCTTCAGCACTCCAGCCGTTGTACAACTACAACTTCCAGCATTCATGGTTACTCTGCAACTCGTATAGAAGTGAACGGCGCACGCTGGGGGTTGCAGTCTAACAGAAGATGGAGTGGCGAAGGTTGCCGATCCCTGTTTTAGGGCATACTAGGCTTACATTTGGGTTGTTTTTTTAACCGGACACAAAGTTGGACATGCAAGATTTTGACTCGTTAAAAAAAAAAAAAAAAAAATGGTTTTGCCGCGGAGAGGCACAAGACGCTCATGGCCGGACACTTTGCAAACCCATTCAAGTGAATGGCTTTGAAAACTGGCTGCTTGTTTCCGTCTCCTGTCCAGTTTCTCGGACAGAAGATGGAAACCCACAAAGCGGAGACCGGGCGCAGGTGTGAACCCGCCCTCAGTCTTAAAATGGACGTGTACGTCCATTTTTAACAGCTGTTATTAGATCCATCGGTAACTTTTTTCCGACTCCGCCCAAAATCGGTCCCTTCTCCATCTCCACGGGCCTGGTCATCTGTTCATGTTATGACGCTTTATAAATGTAATTCATCCCCATGTATAAAAACAGAAAGTGAGCGTTTATACAAGATTTACCGGCCGTCTTTCTTGAATTTATTTCCTTTTTAATATTTCTTGCCGGTTTACACAAGGAGGCCGGATCGCTTAGATCACAGACTGTGTGCTTTTCCAGGCACGCGACGTGTGACTTTCACTTTAGCAAGGTATTCTGAGCTGCAGAGAAGAAGGGGGGAGTAAAATGAAAGGCTTCATTCCGCTCAGGAAAGAGAAAATGCTTTCTAAAAACTGCTCGAGGTGCTAAATACTAAGAAGGGCTAAAGTGTATTTATCCATAATCCCAGGCTCTGGAAATAGACTCCAGGAGCCAGGTCATTCCAGGCCAGATCGGTGCAATTCACTTCCAACTCATTCCTGTATGGAGACTACTGCTGGGAACAGGCCTCAAGATGGCATCTGCCCCACTCCGGCCGGGCTGAGTAAACAGTAGTAAGGTGGCGACTGATATTTTTATTTGCTTTTCCTCCTTAGTATATTCTTTAAACCGAATCTCCCGATGTTACACAAAGTCAACTATATTACTTTATTGTATATAATGATATAGAATTTTATTTTTTAAATCTGTTATTTCTTCCAATATACAGTGTGTGTGTGTGTGTATAATGTATATTTTAAACTAATAAAGATATATATATAATTTTTTTTATTATTATCTTTAAAATATCTTAGGCCGGGTTCACACAAGGTTTTTTTGGTCCGGAAACTAAGGTGGAGGCTGCCTCAGTTTCCGGACCAAAAACCGGGTAGCAGCGACTCGATGCCGGTGCAGGTATCCAGATGCCGGTGCCGGTATCCAGTCACGCACTCCATTCAGGATTAGGCCCAATGAATGGGCCTAGTCGGGAGGAGGGAGTGTCTTCAAGCTGAATCACGAGGCGAATCCGCCTGAAGAATGAGCATGTCGCTTCTTTTTTCCGGGAGCCAGAACAAACGGCTCTCGGAAAAAAAAGAACTGAACGTGTCCCATTGATTTCAATGGGAGCCGTCTTTTTGGGCAGGATTTTGAGGCGAATTCGGCCTCAAAAAACTATGTGTGACCTCAGCCTTATACTTCTTCCCTATCCCCAGGATAAGCATGGCATTGGGATACTTGCAAATGTAGCAACCTATTAAGCACTTTTTGCTCTATTTTATTTTTTTCCTATGGCTGGGGAACCCTTGTAGAGTTGTGTTAGGTATTTGCAGTTTCTTAATTTTGTAATGTAGAGAACCCTAATAGTATTATGTAGTAATGTGATAAGAGGATTATTGAAATGAGCTCATGGGTGGGAGGGGGAGACTTTGTTTTGTACATTCCTATCACCAAATGGTCCTCTAGGTCATGGTGGGGCCAAAAATCTTTGTTAGCATTTGTCAATTTCCATGTTTGTGAATGAGCTCATTTACCAGCCCTTCCCTTTTAATTAAAACTGATGCCTGGAGTTGCTTTTTGATATGTAAAACCCATTTAACAGTTCAGTTTCAGAGGACTCCAACCGTTTGCAATAATAATTGTAAAGCGCCGAGATGTCAAGTGTGAATTGCATCCTGTTAATTGTTCCTAATCAAATGCATTTATGGTGTCCTAAGAAGTTTTTCTGCTCCTTTCAGTCATTCTGGTCTTGACAATGGCTCCAAACAACCTTTTCAACATTTCTATGTGGATAACTAAAATGTAAACTTTATTTACTTATTTCAAAGCTTCAGAGCTGTATTCACAGTTCTGGTCCTCATTGGAAATGGTTGGCAGACACTGACCTGTGGGATTGTAAATTAGGCTGTGCAGTCTATAGGCTATTTTACTTTGAAACCCGAGTCAAAAACTTTTTTTCTCTGGCCAGGTTCACACGGGGTATTTTGGACCGGAATTTGACACGGAGGCCGCCTCAGATTCCGGTCCAAAAGACAGGTAGCTGTGACTGGATGTTGGTGCAGTGCATCGGCATCCAGTCGCAGCACTCCGCTTTGGATTGGATGAATGGGCCTAGTCAGGAGGAGGGAGTGTCTTCAGGCGGATGTTGCAAGAATGAGCATGAAGAATGAGCATGTCGCTTCTTTTTTCCGGGAGCCGGAACAAACCGCTCCCGGAAATAAGAACTGACCGGCTCCCATTGATTTCAATGGGAGCCGCTTTTATGGTCAGGATTTTGAGGCCTCAAAATCCTGACCGAAATACCCTGTGTGAACTGAGCCTTAGACTCCAGGACCTCAGTCCTGACTGTGCCCTTACGTTTCTAGCACTATATTCACATCAGCGTTGCGTAGTTAATTGTTCAGAACAACGGACAGCCAGATCGGTAAGGCTAGGTTCACACCAGCGCTTGAACTACATTCAGGGTTTCGGGGGTTTTTTTGGGCGGAAAACTGGCATACCACAGCATAATCTACTGGGTTTGCAGGCAACCACTTTTTAAGGGGGTTAGCTTTCCAGTCCAGTTGGGAAGAACTGAATGCTATTGCGAACCTAGCGTAAAACTGCAGGTGACAACAGTGCCTGGGATACCCCATTGACTATAATGGGGTCCATCGGCGGTCCAATGTTGTAAACTGAAACCGCTGGATGAAAAAGTTGTCCAGCGATTTTCGGTAGTCACTTCAACAAAGTCTCCAAGCCAAGACTCCAATGCAAATGTGAACCCAGCCTGATCTATTCTGCTTGGCTCTCCCCAGATAGAGAAGTATGGCCGCCATTTCTGATCTGTGACCTTTTCTGACCTGTCGCTATGACATGTCCAGATGTTATGTAACATGACAGGTACCCTTTAAATTTCTCAGTTGTGTATGGTCTGAAGAAGTAATAGTCTGCAGTCCGCAGAGCGTTTATTGTACCTCAGGTTAGTTATGTGCGTGCTGTGGGCGCAGCGAGATGCTTTGTGTGAATGACTATCTATTACTTCCACATTTTGTTGTGTGGTTATCTGTCTGACTGCTCAGTCAACGCTCACTTACCTTTTATAGTCATGATAGAACTGTTGTTTTCTAGTGTGCGGGTGTGTGGTTGTATAGTTTGGGTTTTTTTTTTTTTTTTTTTTTTTGGGGGGGGGGGTTATGAGGAAATAACCTTCTTTTAGTGTGTTAAACAAAATGATGAATGGCGCCTCCATAGTCGTGAACAAGGGCCAACTCCAGCCTGTCCTTGTGGCAGATGATTTAAAGGGGTATTCCCATCTTGGAACAGTACTAGGGTATGCCACACCAGTGTGATCAGTAGGGGGCGTCCCATCACGCTGATGAATTTGTTTGTGGACTGTGCTTATATCTGATATATGGGCAGTCCAGGTCTTTTATAGAAGGGGGTCTGTGTCCTGAAATATACGCTTTTTGTGGCATGGAATCAAGACATGGACATTACTTCACTTATCGCCCCCCACTATTGGCATACGTGGAGCCGCTTTTTTGGTCAGGATAATGAGGCGGATTCCGCTATATGCTACTTTGACATACCTCTGGTTTTTCCCACTGAATTTAAAGGGATCCTATCATTAAAATCGTATTTTTTTTTTTCTCGATCACACGTAGGAATAGCCTTAAGAAAGGCTATTCTTCTACTACCTTTAGATGTCTTCTCCGCTCCACCGTTCGGTAGAAATCCCTGTTTTCGTGTGTATGCAAATGAGTTCTCTCGCATCACTGAGGGTGGTCCTTGACGCTCAAACAGCACTGGGGGCGTCCCCAATGCCGCGAGAGAAATCTCCAGCGCCGCCTCCAACTTCTTCAGGAATGCCCTCTTCTTGTGTCTTCTTCAGGAGCTGGGTTCAAACTTCTACGCATGCGCAGTCGGCTCTGCCATCAGGCCTCGGGCAGAGCCGACTGTGCGTGGCCTTTTTTTTGCGGCCGCTTACCCCAGCTTACTGTGTAAACAGCCAGAAGAAAATGGCTGTTTGAGCACTGCGAGAGATCTCATTAGCATATCAAAGAAAACCAGGATTTCTACCGACCGGCGGCGCAGAGAAGACCTCTAAAGTTAGGAGAAGAATAGCCTTTCTTAAGGCTATTCTTACATGTGATGGAGAAAAAATGTGATTTTAATGATAGGATCCCTTTAATGGAGGTTACCAAACGCTCTTACAATTGTGTGCTGCAACGGTAACTCCATCCAAGCATGATTCGCAGTGTAAACAGGAATTAAAAATTGCCCATTCACCAGCACTACCCATTTGACCCTTGCAGCGAAATAGTTCCCAGTGTGAATACAACCTAATCTGGTAATGTATAGTGCAGCCTTTGTTGGTAAAGCCAGGGCTGGTGACGGGAAAGCTGCTGAGCAACAGAGACAAAAGCATCCTCAGAATGTAAACTGGATATAGGATGAGTAAAGTGGTAATTGGAGCCTGCTGATAACAGGGACGTCAGTAATGGAGTCCTATTCATAGACATGGAGGGATTAGCTTGTCCTCTTCTACTGCAGTATACATTGGTCTAAAGATCCAAAAATTGTCACCTGAAAAGGAAAAATAACCACTAAATAGACATCCTCGAGGCATTTTCTCTCCATGGGAACGTTGGATGCCAGCCCTTGTATGTACTGTGTGCTTTGTTTTTTGGTTGACCCATTATTTTCTATAGCCCCACACACACACAGTAGGGGGCTGTGAACCGAGGGCAAAACTCTACAGATCCTGGGCTCACTGAAAAGAAACGAATGGGGTCATGGAGGCACGGGGTGCAGCACATGGTTATCATCCATGTGCCGTCCAAGCCATTTTACCATGGACCGGGAACTCCAACACGTTCATGTACATACATTACTAACCTGGGAACAAGCTTCAGATGTTAGGATAACTAGGGTGTGCCATTGTACGTATTGTGACTGGGTGTTTCCAGGACTGCGGGTTGTGCGGGAAACACAAGTATACAAGGATAAAGTTTGGCTAAATGTTTGCATTTGGTCTACAAGATACAGAGCATCACATTGTATTGCAATATGTGTAGGATTGCTTAATATTTTCTTATTTGGATGCTCATGATTGTCTCTGTATTTGACCCAATACTGGGAAAATTAAAGTTGGCAGTGGTTAAGACAAATTATTTATTTTTTTTATTGACTTTGCCATGTGGTAGTTTGTCACGAGGTGTGGCAAATAATGGGTTCTGGTTGATGGTGGGATCATTCACACACGGTCATCCAAAATCTGATATCATGCCAGCCATATAGGCCTTAGGCTAAGTAATTTCAATACAAATTTTTGGAATTGTGACATTTCCTATTACAAAACAGGAGCAAACGGTGCTGGGTCTGAGGTTTGTTAACCTTGAACCACTTTTGTAATGAAATGTATTAAATGTTGAGAACAAGCCGTTCGCCCTCCACGCCCCTGCTGTAAGACAGAAGATGTCTTGACTAGTTTTTAGGACTTTTCAGTCATTGTCGCCTGTGTAAAATTTGTTCATTCCGCCTCCAGTCTCTTTCAGCGGTTTGGAATCCATGGATTTTGTCCAACGGTATATTGAGAATTTCTAAAGAAATTTAGCTTCCGCCAGCCTTCCTCCTTCCTCTAAGTTGGTGGCGATCGTCTAGAACACTTCCCGTTACATTTAGCCACTTCTTCTCTTCAGAAATCACCCACAATGTACTTCATGCCAATTGCCATTTATACAGTAACAGCTGGAACATAGTTGTATCCCAGTTTCTGATTTCTGGTAAAACCCAACAGTACATACAAGCAGTCACTTTGCTTATATCACGTTGCAGATGTCAGGATTGTTGGAGGCTTATTTTAAGCTTTGCTAGAAAGCAGCTGTTCCCGAGTTCTTGAGCTGGGTGTTGGTGAACTTTCAACAATGCT
This sequence comes from Leptodactylus fuscus, assembly GCF_031893055.1. Classification (NCBI taxonomy): domain Eukaryota; kingdom Metazoa; phylum Chordata; class Amphibia; order Anura; family Leptodactylidae; genus Leptodactylus; species Leptodactylus fuscus. The sequence continues at coordinate 35,144,583 of NC_134265.1, read as the reverse complement.
CTGATCTTCTCACGAGCTACGCAAAACTACGAGAATCCAGTCATGCTAGTTTTACTGTACGGTCCCTAAAGTGGGTTCTTTGGTTTGGTCCATACTCATGTAGTCCAGGGATTAAACTGACCTGTGCAATGTTTACTGGCATGGGGGTGTAAACATCACTCTTAAAGGAAATCTGTTATGGTGAACAAGATTGAAGAAGATTGATACCTGCCTATAGTTCCCATTCTAGCCCTAGGAGTCCAATGGATGAACCTTCCCAGTGACTGACCGCCATCTTTGTGTGCATGTCCATGCAACAAAGGCTGTCCAACACAATCACGAGACTCCTAACCGCCCCCTGCCTTCCCCACAAAGAGTGCATTTCAATCATTAAGTCGTACTGAATCTTTTTACACTAAAGTATATATCAATCTATTCAGCATTTTTGTGGCGACGTGTTCCCTTAAAAACCAGCATCAGAACTGACAAGTGCAAGTCCTCCATGGAGAACTGAGGCTGTGGAGGCATAGTTGTGAGAGGTCCCCTCTCCTCTCTGTCCCTGCTTCCTTGGGTTTCTATGGCCCTTCCATCTTGTTTTCTCTTCCCCTCTTGATCCCCTGTTGAATGCTCCCCTGTTGTTCAACATGGTAGGGAAGCAAGTCATTACCTTCAATCCTCTTTACTGAATGCATGGTTTTATACTATATCCTTGTTTTTTTTTACTATATAGGTTACAAAATGCATAAAAAAAATAAAAAAATACTCTTTGAAGATGCAAGAATCCCATTCCAAGACTGATACATTGTATCATATGAAAACTTCCAGGAGTTTCCCCACAAGAGCAACATTTCCTATACCCAAAGTATAGGGGATACGTTGCAGATCAGTGCAATCCAACTGCTGGACCTCCTTCGAGATTGGGAGTATCTTGTAGGCACGCAGCCTCTCCGTTCAGTGGGGTCTCGGAGTAGCAGGCAGAGATGTGTTGCCATCATGGAAAAAAATATTGAAGGCTGTGGCTCCACTTTGTGGAAATGCAGCTTTTTTCATTGCAGATTTTGTTCTGTTTTTTTTTGAGCCATAGCCAATAATGGCTACAAAAGGAATGGGAACTATATAGGAGGTTCTTATACTTCTCCCTTCTGCTCAATCCACTCCTGGCTTTGGCTCAAAAAACACATCAAAATCTGCAACAAAAAAGCTGCGTTTCCAACAACGTAGGGCCTCAGCCTAAAGGGGTTTTCTGGCTTCTAATTGATTTTCCGTACTCTTGACCAGTCCACAGGATAGGTCATCAGTATGTGATCAGTTGGGATCTGACACCCAGACCCTACACAGATCAGCTATTGTAGCTGCCTCCAGGTGTCTGGTTTTAGGATTGGTACTGCAATTCCTTGAGAGCACCGCTATGCCGTTAGCCACTATCCCCTCACCCGGAGATTGTTGCATCGATTGATTTGTACAAGGTTCGGTGTCAGATCCCGATTGAACCCATACTGATGTTCTATCCCGTAGATCTGTAGTTGATCCTGTGAATAGATCTTAAGTATGAAAAATCAGTTTGGAACTAGAAAACCCCCTCAGGTCATAGAAATAATAACCATTTACGAATTCTCTTCCTTGATATTTTTGCTACTTCTTCAACGTACCAATATTTCGATGTTGGTAAGATTTCTGCCCCATCTAGGTTTCTGTACTGGCTGCCGGCATCTTCTGACTACATGAGAACTCGCCCTCCTCCTGTCCTGTGTGCAGTCATATATTATGTATTGCTTTTGGCCTGTACGGCATTCTCGTAGTGTGTACTGTGTCATGGTTGACTGTAAATGAAGATATTTTCAGTTGTATAAAACAACTAGCGTACTGGGGAACCCTCCATCCAGTCTCTAGTTCCGGCAGTCAGATCTAGAAGAGAGGCGACGGAGCAGAAAGACGGCGAACAAATACATATTTGGATAGACTTCTCTTGTTCAGTAGGTAACATAAGATGTCCTATTCTTATAGCATGTTTTTGAGACTTCTCTTGGGACTGACTTGAGTCAAACTTCAGCAGTCCATGTATAGTCTTATTCTTTGTTCCAGAAGTGGGATTGATTCCGGGCAGAGGGGTAACCTTTCCTCGCACAAGGGATTTTGTGACGACTTGATCCCGATATTGGTTCACATATGGCGCTATGTTGCTTAAGCGACATGTGCTTTTGACCCTCTGGGACTTATAAGACGGGGGGTGTCTTAGGGGGCCTATAAGGTGCGCCTTTCCTTCTTTGAGGTGACCAGGATACATTACAGACTACACGTTTTGTATTGGTGTTTTATGTTACCCCTCTGGGGAGCCCTATCCGTTACAGCTCAGCTTTACCAGACTTTTGGGTGTCAGTTGTTAATACTTTTTGCCGCTAACCTCACATGGCATATCTGCTTGTGAAACAGGTGACTGTCAAAATCCTGATGTTGGCAGCCGTCTTATGCAGAGCTGTGCACCCCGGTGTGAATGTTTGGCTAGCAGCTTCCTTCATTTGCAATACATGGAGCCGCGACTGCTCACACTCGTGTATAATAAAACCACACATCTGGGACAGGAAAATAAAGGTCTATTTACTAAACCACATTCGCACGACATGAAATAAAATATATAAAAATATGTAACAAGAACCTACATAAACAGCAATTTACTATCGTAGTATTATGAACTGACTTACTCCAGGTAGGAGCAGGAGGGCGATCTGCAAATAGAAAGGGCTGTCAGGGGAATTTCAGGCTCCTCTTATTTGGCCTGCGTTCCCATCAGTAAGCTGTGCATTGCCATTTATAGTAGTATAATACGGTATTTGCAAAAGAGGGACAGCCTATAGCTTGAAAATGTGCTGGCAGGGAATTCGGAACCAATCTGTGGTCAAAGGACGTTTCTGAGCGATTGTAACAGGAATTGGTTAATGTGGATATAGCACTACTCGTAATGGCCCTTACATATAGGCGAGGCATTCCTCCCTAGCACATAGTCCTCGCTTTTTAGGCTTTCAAGGAGCAATAAAAACAAAAAAATGTGCAAAAAATTTAAATAATCTCCTTCCATGTCCTCCTCCTTAATAATGAAAAATATATAGAACCTCTGCAAGTGCTCGGCCATCTCCTGTCATTTATCCAGTGACAGAGCAGGATTCTTAAAGGGACAGTTTGGTAACATATACACAGTCCAGTCATATTAATGTGATCACCGCCTACTTTTGACGTCAACGTTAAATAACCAATCGCAGAAGGCGCGTGTCATCAGCCATCTGGGTGCACTCATCATTGTGGAAGGCACGATGGATCAACACAAGTATGCATCTATCCTTGCGGACCATGTTCACCCCTACGTGTGAATTGTTTTTCCTCAGGATGATGGCATCTACCAGCAGGACAATGTGACGTGTCATAAAGCTCGCAGTGTACGTGCGTGGTTCGAGGAGCACCAGGATGAGTTTACCGTACTCCTTTGGCCAGAAAATTCCCCTGACTTGAACCCAATCGAGAATCTGTGGGACCACCTCAATCAGGTTTTGCGCCATGCATGCTCAACTGTGTAACTAGCACAGCTGGTCACTGGAGTCGACATGGCTCAACACCGCAGTAAACATCATCACAACATCCCCTCTCTTCCTGCACGTCTCGCAGCAGTCCACTCTACCAAAGGTGGTTATTCTGGATTTTGACCGATGGTCACATTAATGTGAATGGACTGTGTATATAGAACGGTCCCCTCAGTAGTAATAGTTGTCTACTCACAATGTATTTCTTTTATGCTACTTTTCACCCTCTTATTCCTTAAGAAGTTAATGGCATGACCTCTTTTGTTTTCTAGCATGGGTTGATGTACAAACAGGAGTTCTCTTCTGCCTGCATATACTATCCTTTCTTAAGGCTTATTCCGACGTGGTACCTACAAAAAAATTGTGTCTTGACTGATGGGATCCCTTTAACCGTTCCATTCTAGTCTCTACCCTTAAGGGCCTGTTCACATGGGCACAAAAGGTGTGGATTATGGAGCGGACTCCACGTCACGACTGCCCTTTCTTCAGGCTGAATCCGCGGCTGATTCAGCCGCAGCGTCCGCCTTGCTGCAGTCCGCTCCGGACTAGGCCCATTCATTTGGGCCCACGCCGGACCGGAGTGCTGCGACTATCGGAAGTCGCCACAGGCAGATTTTGGCCATATTCTGACGCGGCTTCCCCCGTCAGAATATGGCCAAAATCCGCCCGTGCACCACCCCGATTGAGCTAAGCCTTACCCACCAACCAGTCCAAGATGGAGCAGATTGGCATTAGATTAACCCCTTGTGTTCTCTGCGGCATTCCTACAAGAATGTGTCAGGATCATGCAGTAGATGCTGCAGACAAGCAATGGAGGCAGTTAGATTTCTGTTACTTTAATCTATTATTTTTAGGTTTAGTGTTCCTTTAAAAGAAAAAAAAAATAGCAAAAAGTTGCATTGACTACTGTGCTTGTATGTCTTGCGTATTACAGTTAAAGGGTTATACGACTCATTTCATTCCTGCACATTCTCCCAAGTGGTTCCCGGCACATTGCTTCTTATAAATATTAGCTCTTCTGAGAAAGGCCTGTTCAACAGTAGCTGACAGAAACGTCTTCAGTGTCTCATATGTATTCTGGACATGTTCTGCTTCAAGTATGTTTCCACTCCGTGTAAATGTATTGGTATGGTGTTAATGGGCAGCAGGGAAAATGTGTTGAAATGTAACGTACCAACCAACTATGCGTCTGTGGCGTGAAACCAGTGCCGTGCGGGGTAGTGTTTACATTATGATTGCAATGGGATTGATAATAAGATCATTTCATGAGCTGAGATGTCTGTTACTGTCTGGGAAGCAAATGTATACAGTATATAAAAATGAGGTTTTATGGCAGTAGGGTTGTGAATAGATTAACCTGGCAGTGTACAGAGTAGCAGAGCGTCGGAGCGGCAGTTTATATAGGGTGTCTATTATCTCCCCCTCCCAGCTTAATAGACGAATATGTAGAAAGTTACTTTGCCCGAAAACTGGAGAAAATAACAGATTTCTTTAATAAGATATATTACACTGTTTCTTATAGTCACCTGTAATATTCAGTAATGCAAAGTTGTCTTGATGAGGCATTTCCTTAAAGGGGTTGTCCAGTTTCTGACCAATATTGTGAGACCAATGTTATTGTTTGTATAATGAAAAGTTATACGGTTTTCCAATATATTTTCTGTATCAATTTTTCACGGGTTTCTAGAACTCTGCTGTCATTGCTTACTTCCAGTGAATAAAAATCACAATCACTCAACCTGTATATCACATGGGTATGGGCCTGTATATTACGTGACCATGGACTGATTTTTTTTTTTTTTTTAGCCACCGATCATAAGCAGAATTAATCACAGCCAGCTGAGATATAGAAAACCATGAGGAATTAAAGGGGTATTCCCACGTCGCATACTCACCAGTCTTCACTGCTGTAAAATCTTCTTTCTTCCTGGTTTCTTGCATCATTTGGTGGGCGGGGTTTCACATGCAACCTGCCATTTAGCTCCACCCCCAAATTAGTGTGTAGCTCCGCCCACCACATAGCGTGATCCTATGGGGGCGGCTGAAGGGCCTGTGATGTCATCAAAGGTCCTTAAACACTATATGCACAATATTGGACTATGAAGTACAGGCAGGAACAACTCCATTCTGTGTTACATACAGAGACTGCCTGTTTCTGCCATAATGAACACAATTGAATTAGCTAGCCTGATAACTGGGAGAACAGAAGACGTTCAGAAATGAAAGCAGCTCCTCTCCCCTATCTGAGTGCAGGAAGCTAGGTCACATGTGGTGTAGACACAGGAATAGCTAGAAACACAGGCTTGCTCCTGTGCACTTAGCCCCTCCTCCCTCCCCCCTGAGAGCAGCAGATACATCACTTGACTCAGGAGCAGCTAGGTCAGGGCTGTGGCCACAAAGAATTGAATAAAGTAAGATAGTGGACAAACAAAGCAGTTTTGCTGAAGCAATGTATTTAGGAAAAGTCTTATATCCACATTAACAAGAAGTATAGATAGGATCCTTGTGATGGGACAACCCCTTTAAGACAAAAAGTATATTGTACAACGTTTCATTCTACAAACAATGACATTTGTCACGAAATATTGGTCTGGCCACTGTCCCATATAGGGCTCACAAACTACATTCCCTATCTGTATGTCTTTGGAGTGTGGGAGGAAAGAGGAAACCAGAGTAAAGCCGGGTTCAGACGGGGTTTTTTGGGCCGGATTTTGTCGCGGAATCCGGCTCAGAAAACCACCTCCCATTGAATTCAATGGGTTCCTTTTTCCACGAGTGGTTTGTTTCCGCTCGCAGAAAAAAGAAGCGACATGCAATTTCTTCAGGCGGATTCTGCGGCTCGACACTCCCTCCTGACTAAGCCCATTTATTTGGGCCTAATCCGGAGTGGAATACTGTGACCGGATGCGTATGCACTGCACCGGCATCCAGTCGTGGCTAGCTGTTTTTTGGAGCGGATTCTGAGGCGGCCTCCAACACAACACAACAATGTACAGACACGTATTCCCGGGCTAACATAACCGGTCATGTAGAAAAAATGTTTTATTATGAGCTAATCCTTGTGGATGTCTTTTGTATAGTCTTTCCATTCCCAATCCCTGTGATGATTCTGCGGTGTGGTATTTTATATAACTTTCTCCATTCTCTTTTGCTTTCACCCAAAACACAACTTCCTGTTATCTTCACCATTTTGGGGTTTCTCTGTTTCCCTTGTTTTATTTCCTGTTTGTTTATCTAAACATATAACTTTTCTGGCCTTGCATGCCTTCACCGGTCTTCAGTTAAACTCTCTCACTGATGTCTGTCAGCAGACAACATCCCCTCCCCCACCCATTCATCTCAATGAATGAAAAAAAAATTCAAGGTTTTACTCTGTTACGTTTTCACATCTCACCAAGAACTATAGGATTACAATCACATTCTTTGTAGAGTGGATTTTTTTTTTTTTTTTTGTCTATGCCAAAAGTAAATACCGTAAAAAGATATAATAGGTTACTGACTATGAGCCCACATAGCATAGGGCAGGAAAACCATTCTGCGGAAACGCATCTTTTTTTTTTTTTTTTTTTTCTGGCACGTTTTTGTGATTTCACAGAGGTTTCCCCTGCGGACTTTCTTCTTCTATTATACCTATACGGAAATGCCAGCGTTTCCAGCAGGTATACTTGACCTGCTGCGATTTTTTTAAAAATGTGAGCGGACAAAACTCTTCATTTTTTGGCAATGTGGGGCTGAAAATCGCAGCATGTCAATTATACCAGTGGAATCGCTGGTGTTTTTCGTATTGGTATAATAAGGACAGAGCGTTTTTCTCTGCGGAATTTCTATGAAAAACATTGTGGATATAAAAAACCCAGAATGCGTTTCTGCTGGGTTTTTTTTTTTTTTTTTTGGGCTGCATTTCGCTACGTAGAGCCTTAGTCAATCCTGAAGATGTACAAAATACTAATTATTTTCAAGCTTATAGGATTAATAATTCCTTTTTTTCCATAGATATATATAGATGTACTGTATATACTCGTGTAAGCCGAGTTTTTCAGCCCAGCCCAGTTTTTGTGCTGAAAAAGCCCCCCTTGGCTTATACTCGAGTCAGCAAAAAAAAAAAATTACTGTGAAACACAAACACATTAGGTATCCCTGTGTCTGACAGTGCCCGGTCTACTGAATACAGGGGATCTGCAGTGCCCCTGTTCCGTCGGGAAGGGGTTAATAGGAGCACTGCAGATCCCCTATATTCAGCCAGACTGAATTCCAAGTGGGGGAAGAAAAAACCCAGTCCTCAAGCTCAGGGAAGGGGCAGACAGACAACCAAAACACCCCCTCCCCTTCCCCAGCAACTACTGCACCCAAAAACTCCGACCATTTTAATTTTTGAAATTTTCCAGTAGCTGCTGCATTTCCCCCCCTCGGCTTATACTCGAGTCAATAAGTTTTCCCGTTTTTTTTGTGGTAAAATTAGGGGCCTCGGCTTATATTCGGGTCGGCTTATACTCGAGTATATACGGTATATATAAAATGCCAGCCTTTCTTTACCAGTGATCTCCACCGTCTACCAATTTCTTCGGTGTTTTGACATTGCCATGTACTATTGTAGAATGTGAATGGTTTTTACAAAAAAAAAGCTCCAAAAAAAAGCTTGGCAAGGTCCAAAAAAAACTTTCTAATTAGGAAGCTTTTTTTTCCGGTGCTAAAATAAGCCACACGTTATCTACGTGTGAACTAACCCTTAAAGGCAAATGCATATCAGTTACATAATATAGACCGATTGGTATCGATCCTCTATACAAAGCATTGACAGATACAGAAAACAGCAGCTGTTAATATTATCTGTCAGCAGAACAGTGACCGTCCCTTTACGGCAGCCTGTATTCTGCCTTTAGCACAGTATATTCACCTTATTATAAAGCAACATGCTTCTAAGTAATGCCTCATTCACACAGCCAAGCCAAGACTCGGCTATGTATTGACTAGATCAGTGCAACATCCATGTGGCACCCTATTCATTTCAGTGGGGGACTCCACTAAAAACTGTCCCGATAGAGCCTATGTACATGACCAAGTACATTGGTCGAGTGGTGCTTGAGATCTATGAAAAATAGAACTTGTTCTAATTCATGTTTTTCACAAACCCAATTGCAGTAAATGGATCCGTGAAAATAAACTGGTGTCCTATTTGCACATTAAATACATGGCCGAGTCTTGGCTTGGTCATGTGAATGAGGCAATAGTCTGAGCCTTGGCAAAATAGAGCATTTCTCTCAATGTACTCTGTCGTGTGAGTAGTATCTTAGGTTTGTTACAAATTTTTTTTTTCCAGATGCAGCCCTATTGTATTAGGCACAACCCGATCTTGTACGATTCGATTCCTCTATGTATGTCCCATTTTATCTTTCATGTTGAGTTGGCAGCAAACCTTGTTGGGTGATGAAACTATCTCTGTAGGTCCCTGTAAGTCCTATTGCATTCAATAAGTTGCAGTGCATGCGCAGTCAGTTCAGCGGTCCGCCATATTGATCCCAGCCCCCCACCAGTGTGACTCCAATGACCATAGCTGGTTGTGGTATCGTTGAGTTCTAACTAAATGACATTATATAGAATTGCCTTGAATTTTTTTTTATCCGGCCTCTCCTCCCACTTGCATGGTCTCCCTGCCTTGGCACTATAGCGGTCCCCTATGTTATCTGTTATCAGATACTCTGGTGAACCAGACTTCTTAATATTTCTGTTTTTCTCCCTTCCCCCAACAGCTGGCTTACCTTTGGGCGTTTTAAAGTTGATCACAAAAAAGCCGTATCAGAGAGGTTTTTTCTGTGATGACGAGAGCATCAAGTATCCATTCCATGACAGTACCGTCACCTCCACTGTACTCTACACCGTAGGGTTCACTGTGCCTATATGCTCTGTAAGTAACCAAATCAGTGGGCAATAGGGACTTCTATTTTTTTAATTTTATTACCCAGAAAGTGTCCTAGAATCCACCAGGTCAAATGTTTGATTGACGTTAACGCCAATGTTCTTGATATCGCGCCTCTCCCAAGTAATACTGTTCACGAAGCTTGCACACAGGATACAGTATAGAGTCCTTCTGTCTTAATTAAAAGAGCCTTTGTTGGTCAAAAACAAAAAAGTCCCTATTTTTTTGAAAGTTCTATAAGGATGGTCCCAGTTGGCCAACCCATTTCCTCTTTATAGGCTTCTTAACTCTTTCCATAGATAGATTTGAGGGGTCTTTTTGGGGTTGAAACATCAAAACTACATATAGAATGTGTCAATAATAGTTTTTACCTGCATAGGTGATGTCCTTATTTTTTGTATCCAAGTTTAGTATTTTCTGACTTTGAGATATAGATCTATATAAAATTATTAGTCGTGTTGCCTCTCTTTTAGACTGAGATAAAAGTCGGACTTGATGAATATTTGCTCCATCCAAAAATAAGGATACATGATGGACAGGAACAGATCTGTGTTTTTTTTTTTTTTTTTTTAAACATTGAGTTCTATCGAAGGCTGACACAAATGGATTACCAATGAGTAGTAATCAGTTTGTGTCCATTTTGTAATCCGTTTCTGCTTGGTGCAAAGGATCCATCAGAAAAGACGGATTATGGTATTTTGACAAATCCGTTTTTGAGACTGATTTGCAACGGATGAATACCAGGCTCGGATGTGAACATGGCATTCCTCTGTGACATGCTCAAACCCCTAGATCCTTGATGGCGAACCAAATGGCACACGTGCCAGAGGTGGCACTCAGAGCACACTCTGTAGGCACCCATTTGTGGAGCAGATTATACTATGTGGGGTCAGTTTGCAGCAGATTACACTGTGTGGGGTCCACTGTGGAGCAAATTATACTGTGTATCAGCCACTGTGGAGCAGATTGTACTGTTTGGGGTCCCTTCACTATTAATATCACATAGTATCTGATTTATAGCAGATAAGTGATATTGTTACAGACCGTCCGTGACCGTACACAATTTTGGATGTGCAGAGTATTAAGGTTAAATTGCCGTGTTGGCACTTTGTGATAAATTAGTGGGTTTTGGGTTGCAGTTTGGGCACTTGGTCTCTAAAAGGTTCGCCACCGCTGCCTTAGATTATAGTTTTCTTTATACACCATATGGCGTTAGGTTTAGGAGGTGTTTTGGTTTGACCACACATTCTCCAAGTTTTGAGGGAACTATGGCCTATCCAATAAATATATATATATATATATATATATATATATATATATATATATATATATTTTCATCTTGTCCTCCCTTTGTTACTGTTATAGTCTGTGTGTGTAATATGTATAGGTTCAGTGTAGAGGTGAGCACTTTAGATGGACTGCAGCACACAGTCACATATTTGTCTTGGGTTGTCCGACATGGACCTGACACACACGTCTATCATTCACCAAATGTCACCTATTGTGTTATGATGGAAGTGAAGTTTACGGTGATTCAGACTTTCCTTTTGTTGTAATGGAATAAATTACTTGAAGAAGTCAGCATTCTGTCTGCATTCTTAGTGTGGGCTGAGGGCCCCATTTTCTGGCTTGTCAATAGGTTACAAAACGCCATGACCTCACTGAAGATTATAATCCGCTGTTGTCCTGAACAATTGGCTGTGTGTGAGATAGGAGCCGGTTTGTCCCCGTACAGTGCCTGGCCAGAACGAATTCTAGGACCTCTCTGCTGCTAATGTTTACTTGTCGTACTGTGTCCTCATTTCTTCGTGAAATTCTATATAATTTGGTTATACGAAAAGTTTTTGCAAATACAATATTTTCACTTTTGTTGTTATTAGTATTAAACTTTACTTTCTATATTTATACGACTTCCCCAATTCTGTTGAACTACAAATCCAAAAATAAATTTTGTGTTTAGTTGCGGTACCATAAATTGTGTTGCTGATATTGTGTGTACAATGGAATAATGTCTTTATATGCAGAATGAAATGTTGTTACGTGGTTTAGTTGGCTTGGAGCGATTCCTAAGGGTAAGTTCACACGGCGATTTTTGGTCAGGATTTTGAGGCCGTATTCGCCTCAAAATCCTGACCAAAAAGACGACTCCAATTGAAATCAATGGGAGCCGGTTAGGTGTTTTTTTTTTGTTTTTTTTTTTTTTTTTTTCTGGAAGCCGGCTTGTTCTGGCTCCCAAAAAAAGAAGCGAGATGCTCATTCTTCAGGCTGTTTCGCCTCGCGATTCGGCCTGAAGACGCTCCCTCCTCTTGACTAGGCCCATTCATTGGGCCTAATCTGGAGCGGAGTGCACAACTGGATACTGGTGCAGTGCACCGGCATTCAGTTGTGGCTACCCGTTTTTTGGATCAGAGCCTGAAGTAGCCTCCGCTTCAGGTTCCAGTCCAAAAAACCCTGTGTCAACTTACTCTTAACGTTAAAGATTTCTAATGCATTGCTACACTATTTCAATGTCACATGGTACTTGAAACCCTGCCCCTGAATACTCTGACCACGCCTACACAACCTCCCCTGCTTATACCCCTTTGTAAAGACAATACTCTAAAGAAAGAAATTAGACCTTCTTCTGTTGATAAAATAGCTTTTTTTTTTAAATTAATTTTACATAGATTACCAAATTATACCCCATATGCCCAAGATATTGGGTACCAACTTGATATTCTGTCTTGACCAAGGAAATGGAATGAGTGTTCACCCAATGATTTTAGGATGCCATCCCTGTCATGGGAGGTTGAGTATGAAGTTATGAATCAAGATGAAGGTAGAGGTGTCTCTCAGCTTCCTTACTTCATACTTACCAACCCATGGCAGGAGGCCTTGGTACAAATACAAATATAAAAGTTTTTATTGGCATTACTGGAGAATAAGTCCATGGGGGTGGGTGGTTTGATAGTCCATGCATCTCATCTTCCTCTTATTTGTGACAGCTGGACACATATTGGGCAGCGATCTCCACTGTGGACTCCTCTTCCCAGTAGGATGTAGAGTTTCCTCTTCTCGTCTGCTGATGTGAAGTCTGGGATGTGGGCAGAGAGCCTTTGGAAGTAGGTGGTCCTCACAGCTGAGTATTTGGTGCAGTATAGCAGGAAGTGGGTCTTGACTTCTAGGGCCCCTTGGTCACAGTATTGGCATAGTATATTGAGCAGTTAATTGCAGAACTCCAGGTGGAAGGTCTCTGTTGGGCTAGAGTCCCATTTTGGCTGGTCTGGGTAGGTGCCTGGGCCCCAAACCTCACTGCCATAGAGAAGGATCGGGGTGATGGCTGCGTCAAATATCTTTAGCCAGACCCTCACCGGTGGTTTGAGGTGGTACAGTTGTCTTCTGATGGCGTAGAAGGTTCTGCAGGGTTTTGCCTTCAGGGTTTCTATTGCTGCTTTGAAGCTCCCTGATTTGTTGAGCTCCAGCCCCAGGTAGGTGTAGCTGTTGGTTTTCTCCAGTTTAGAGCCATTCAGTGTGAATTGTGGTGTGGGGGCTTTGTTTCGGCCCTTTTTCTGGAGTACCATGATTTTGGTTTTCTTGTGGTTGATGGGGAGGGCCCATGTTGTGCTGAATTTTTCCAGCACTGATAGGTTGTCTTGGAGGTCTTTCTCGGTGGGGGATAGAAGTAGGAGGTCGTCAGCGTATAGCAGGAACTTCACCTTATGGTTGTTCAGGGTGAGGCCTGGTGTTGGTGCTGCCTCTAGGGCTGCAGCTAGTTCATTGATGTAGGTGTTGAAGAGCGTTGGGCTCAGGCTACAGCCTTGTCTGACCCTTCGGGCCTGTTGGAAGTATGCTGTCCTTTCCCGTTCACCTTCACACTGCACTGGTTTCCGGTGTAGGAGCTCTTGATGACGTCATACGTTCTTCCTCCTATTCCGCTCCCTAGCAGTTTTAGGAGTAGGCCTGGGTGCCATATTGAGTCGAATGCCTTCTTATAGTCCACGAAGCAGGCAAATATTTTGCCTTTTTTTGGTGTTGTGGATGTGGGTCTTGATGAGGCTGTGCAGGGTGTAGCTATGGTCCGTGGTGCGGTGGTTTGGCATGAACCCTGCTTGGCTCTTACTGAGGGCAATAACTTTCTCCCCTGTCCCTGTTCACAACATGTGTAAGTTCGTCCCATTCATGGTATGGGAAAGTCAAGAGGAATGGTTGTCGTCAGATGTTCAGCTATCTGCTTTTAAAGAAGTAGAATAGTTTGCTTAAGATAAGTGTTTGAATGGCAACTTATGAATTGGTCTTGTGAAGTTTTATTTGTTTATATTGTGTAATACTTTGACATAATGGGAAGGAACGTCCTGTAAATCCTGCCTGTTATGTAGTTATTGTTATCTTATCATTTATTACCTTCAGATTAATTCTTATCATGGTGGTGTTAGTTACCACCCCCATCGTCACCTTGATGTTTTCTTGTGTTTAAAGACGTTGCTGGTGACTTGGAACGTTCACATAAATTGTTTAGTATATTGTAAATCACATATAACATTTCCATATTGTGGATATGTGAAAATCGCCAGACCTTGCACTGTACCGGCATCCCGTCGCAGCTAGCCACGCCGAAAAACCACATGACGGAACTAGCCCTAAGAGTGACACAACAGGAGTAAGACCACATGGTGATTACCCGCAAAGTCATGGAGCCATTGGCTTCTTCCGGTGATTTGGTTTTTGGCTGCATTTCTCCGACCATGTGGTTGATTCTTTGAAATGGATATATTGGTTCTGCCTGTTGAAACCCATGGCTCACATCTGGAATTGATAGATCCAGCATGCCAGTCCAGACTGGACTTCCATAGAGTACAGAAATCTAACCTACATTAGCATATGTCCGTTGGCTACACTGCTTCTTTGCATTGTCCTTCTGTTGCGATCTCCTCTTACAGCCTAGCAACGTGGACAATTTTATCTTTTTCCCTTCACCCTGGTGTCAACGGCATAAATAACTCTGTGTAAGTTTTTTCCGTCTGTTCTTGTCGAGGAAGTGCGAAGGAAGGACATGTAAAATCGGACTGTGTACATTGACAGGAAAGGAAGTTTATTTTCTCCACTATTGGCATTGTTGATGTTTTTGTAACTCCCTCAGTCCGGTGCTAAAATAGCTAGGATTATTTAGAAACCCGTAATAAACACCAGCGACAGGTGCGGGCACAAAGCCACCTCATACATATTTTAGGACCTTCTCTGATCGAGTTTATCTTGAAAGGTTGGAAGGGAACAATTACGAGTCCTTGGTGCCTGTGTATGTAATTTTCTTTATTTTTTTATTTTTTTTTATAACGGAGACGTTGTTGTTGTTCTTGTTTTAACGTTGCAAATCACGTAACTTTTTGTACTTTATAACCAAGGCTGTGTAGTCGTAGTCATAGAGGTGGAGTTTAGGGAAATAGTTACCAACTTCGACTCTGGTTTCCAATTAAATAGATTATTTTTAAATATATTATGTAAAGATATTTAGATAATTAATTAGATGTAGAATTTGTCACCTATTTACTTTCATAGGAATTCGGTCACTGTTTTTTTTTATGATTTGGTGGATTTTTACTGCTTCTGACTGACCATGGCTGTCAGCCATTGATGAAGGAGTCAGAGCTGGTGGTTTTGGCCTATCAACTCCACAGTTCTGCGTATAACATGGCGTTAAGCCTTAAGGGGGAAAATAAAGGTGGGTAAAAACTTTGTCCCAGTACAGTGCCCAGCAAGCTTCAGAGTATGTTCGTCACCAAATCTGACCATAGACATTAGGTCCACCTATCGACGGCACCCTTCGGACTAGGCCCATTCATTTGAGCTTACTCCAGAGGGGGAATCCGTGACTGTCAGAAGCCGTGTTAGTCGTGGCAGGCGCGTTTTGGTCCAATTCTGATGAAGCTTCCCACATCAGAATCAGGACCAAAATATGCGGTCCCATGCCCCGTGTGAACGAGGCTTTATAGTGGGAAACGTCTGTAAGGCGCAGTTGGTGTTTGTTCTATGACAGATCAAGCAGTGTCCCAATTTTTATTATTCTGCTCCTGTGACTGAGCAGAAGAACGGATGTAGATGTTAGCCAAGCCCTACACTAGGTTCACCTTAGCGCTGGTTCTCCATCGTTCTGGGGACCTGAACAACAGAGAGGCATACTGCTAAAACTGTGATTTCACATTGAGCCCAGGGGACCCCATTAACTATTATGAGGTCCGTCATCTTTAAACTGAAAGTGGTGGAGGAAAAAGTTCTCCATGCAAGACTTTTTCCTCTGCCGATTTTAGGTGGACTCTGCGAGGGAATCTCCAACAAACGTTCCAATGCAGATGTGAACCTAACCTTAGATAACTGGGGAAAAAGTTGTTCATCTGTCAGTCCTCACACAAAATATATGGATACAGGCAACCTAGGAACTTATTCACATGAACAAGGTTCTTGGCTGTGGTCTACGTGATTTGTAAAAAAATAAATAAATAAATAAATAGGACATCCTTTGGAATTTCTGGTCCATTTACACCAGACCTGGGCAATGTACAGCCCGCGGGCCACATCCGGCCCTCTGACTGCTTCTATCCGGCCCGCATAGCTATTAGAGGTTTTTTAAAGGACCTGTGATGTCATCACAGCCTATCACCAGGATAGGCTATGACTCGTTAGTGGGCGGGGCCACACGGGACTGTGTGCTTTCTGCAAGCTGCCGGCAATGGAGGCTGCTGGATGATAAAGAGAGAAGAGACACCATGTGTGAGCAAGAGGGGGGACTAGGGGCAGATGTAGGGGGGCAGTTAAACTGAATGCACATGGAGGGGGGACATTAAACTAGGGGGAAGATGTAGGGTGACAGTAAACTAGGGCAGCTGGAGGAGGATATTAAACCATGGGGGGGTAGCTGGAGGGGGACATGTCTGCTTCTAGTTGCCCCCAGTTTAATGTCCCCCTCCAGCTGCCCCAGTTTAATGTCCCCTCTAGTTTCTGCTAGTTTATTCTGGGTCACCAGGAGAGGGGCTTAATATTATGGGACATTTGGAGGGAAGCATTATAATGTGGGGGTGTATAATGTTAGGGTGACTGTAAGAGGATTTCACTTTGTGGGGCACATGGACAAAAAATTGAGAATGGGCGGAGTCAGCGGAGAAGTAGGTGGAGCTAAATTTGCCACGGCGCGCATGGCCCTCTAGAACCGTTATAATTTCTCATTTGGCCCCATGGCAAAATTAATTTCCCACCCCTGATTTACACAGACCCGTTTCATCGAGCGATGTGGTCGGGTCCGTGAAAAATGGATTTGAAACGGGATCCGAGAAACACACAGCTGAGGGTCGGTTTGGTTGTGTGAATAGAGCGTGAAGGGAAATGGCTCATCTACACAAGTCTACGAGGCTCTTTTCTAATGGATTCTACAGAGATGCACTGGTCTGTGTGATCACAAGATCGCTCTTGGCGAGCCGGCGCTGTATACATGTGACTGACACAACAGCTAATATTTACATGGCAGTGTGTGATCTTTTCATAACTTCTAGGCAGCCTGCTCGCTGTCTTGGGGTTATGTTCACTGCCTATGCTCATGCCACCCGAACCTCAAAAACCTCTCCAGAATCCGCCCTTTTCTTACTGAAGAGTCAGATATCATCTTGTTGCCCTGATTCATTTCCATCCCATACGGGTACACCATTGATAAAAGGATTTTCATTCTCAAGGTGGTTTATTCTTCTTGTTTGGCTTTAGCTGAATGAAGGTTCCTAATGCAATGGCAAACTTCCCACACTATTGTACAAGTTTCCTTCCTCGTCTCATTGGTAACTCGCTTTTTATGTTTCTCTCAGGGCTTATGTCGCCCTTATGTTTTGAGCTATTGCGGGAAAGGCGCCTTTGGTCTCACCTACACCACCCTTCAGTCCGAGAGGCAGGATATGTTTCTGAGAGAGCTAACATTAGGATGGGTGTGTGCCGGTCTCTGGGTGTGGGTGACATCACATTGCTGTGGCTATTATTAAAGGCTATATTTATCATTGTTGTAAGCACCTGATCTCTATCGAAAGCTCCTATTACCGAGAAACTGATGTGCACTAGATATCCTATGTGTAAAAACGTCACACTGACTACTACATTGAGGTGTGACCTACTTCGATGCAAAGGTCCTTGTCCCTGGGCCGATGCCTGAACAGGGGACTATGGCTCATTGACTCTTGTTTCCATTGACCTTTACATGGCTATGTGCTGCTGACAAACCAAGGAATTGGGGTGCCACGTAAAAGATGTGATCTTCCAACAAATGGGCATTTGCTCATTTTAACTGACCAATGGGACCTATATGGGACAGTAGTCCAAAAGGACATTCCTATAATGGTTTGTTCCATCTATCATTGGCCCATGTTACCCAGGTTGTCCTTTAATCTCAGATGACTGAGTTTAGGATACGGTCACATCTGCACCAGTGTCCACCCATCACACAGACCATCCAAAATCGTGGACGAGAAAACGATGGATACACGATGGGGTTCCATTGTTGTCTGTCACTAAACCGGTCATCCTTACTGTTTAATCTGCTCTTTTCGTCCTATGATGGACCCGCAGTACAGATCAAACAACTCCAATGTGAACTCACCTTAGGGGGCATTATGCTTCGTTCTGGGAAATGGGAAACATGTCTGTGCATCCGTATAAATTACCTGGTGTGGTAATGTACATCCCCTTCCTCTCTTTCTAAGACCGTGCAGATTTTCTCATTGATTTAGCGCTCCAAGATGAATGGGTCCGATCACCAGAGTGTCTTGCCCCACAAGTCAATGTCCTTCTTTGATTTCTGCCTCCTTCTGAATGCAATGGGAGGTAAATCCTTGGGCAGAATTTGGCGATAATTTTGAGACTATGTTAGCATACCCTTAAGGCGACCATACACTTAAGACTTACGTCGACTGAGCCTGCCAATTACAGCTAACCTTGTGAACTGTATGATGTGGTTGGTTAAGGATTGGGCATGTTGAAGATTAACATGTCCCATCCTTTGTTTCCAGGGAGAAAAGCTGATACCAAAGGAGTCTAATGTCTGCTTACTCTCACTAGTATACACCTATGCCAAGCTTGAATGTACTTGTGCATGGCTTCTTAGGAATAGCTGCTGGCCAAACAAGTGTTGAAAACCTATCGAAAATGTATGGGCATCTTTAATGCAGTGTCTGAATGGGCACCACCCCACAGGCCCTTCACGGGGTGTAACGTTGTCTCGGTTATGCCTGGAGTATTCCTTTTAAAAGGGCGGTGCAGAAATTACTCATGTATATCTCATCAGAATCTACGGTAATTTTAGAACAAATCCAGTTTGAGCGCCTGTAAATGCCAGGGGCAGAGGAGGAACAATTATTTCAGTCCTGTGCCGTCTGCACGACACGCTTAGACTAGCTGAATCTATTATATTGACTACTGTGCCGTGCCAAAGTAACCATGTCGGACCAGTCCTGCTCCTACCAAACACATAGAATCTGATCAGTGTGGCCCCTACGCAGATCAGCTGTTGGATCTCTGTGCACAGAGCTGGGAGCATTTGGCCTGACACCATTACTGCAGTTCAGCTTCCATTGACTTCAATGGGAACTGAGCCACAGTACCAGTGACCTGCCACTATAC
This sequence comes from Leptodactylus fuscus, assembly GCF_031893055.1. Lineage (NCBI taxonomy): Eukaryota > Metazoa > Chordata > Amphibia > Anura > Leptodactylidae > Leptodactylus > Leptodactylus fuscus. Next base: position 35,125,500 of record NC_134265.1, on the reverse strand, counting down.
AGGGTATGGTGCCAAATGCACAGAGCGGAGACAACCACCAATCACACAGACCTATATGGCCTATCCTTTATTATTATTATTATTATTAATTTTTTTTTTTTTTTTTTTTTTTTTTTTAATATAAGACATCCCCTTTATGGTTCACTCTTGCCTACTGCATGTTATTCTTGGGTCTGGTCTCTCATCTCTTACTCCTCTAAATCAAGCATGCTCTATGAAATCCAGTCGTGTGTGTATGTCGTATTGTTTCCTTGTTTGTCCTGCTTGCTCGCAGTCTTTAACCCTTTCCCGTTAATGCAGCATTTCCATGTATTGTCATGACTCCCTCTACATTAATGCATATCTTTCTTCCTTTTGCTAGCCGGATTGCCTTTTGCAATTCTCAATCTGAAGCATAGCTCCTTCAAACGTGGATTTTTCTGTAATGATGATTCCATCCGGTATCCGTACAAAGAAGACACCATTTCTTATCAGTTGTTAGCGGCGATAATGATACCGCTCAGTATTCTTATTGTAAGTTCTAACCATTCTCTGTTATGTTCTAACTGCAGACTTGTCCAACATCAGTGTAATCACAGTTTCACTTTTTTTTTTTTTTTTGGTTATGGCTTCCTCTTAAAGGGGATGTTGCCTTTAGACATTACATAATAATAATAATAATAATAAAAAATAATTCATATTTATATAGCACCAACATATTTTGCAGCACTTTGCAAATCTTAGGGCACTAAGGGGCCGGATTATGGCATGTAATCCACGTCATAATCCGCCCCCTCACAATGGTGGTCTATGTAGACCGCCAGGATACTTTTTCACGGAAAAAATAAGTGGGCTACCCTTTCTTCAGGCGGCTTCCGCGGATCGTTGAACCACGGTGTCCGCCTGGCAGCAGCAACCTCGAGAGTTGGCCCATTCATTTGAGCCTGCTCCGGAGGGGGAAGCCGCGACTGTCGTGTCAGGCGGGTTTTGACCCGAGAGTGACGCGGCTCCCCGTGTCACTCTCGGTGCCAAAATACTCCCTTCTGCTCCCCGTGTGAACTTGGCCTTAGGGTTCAAGTACAAACAAAAGGGATTGTTCACACTAGCATTCGGGGACTCTGTCCCCAATTTCGCTTTAAAATAGGCAGAGCAAGTCTTTTCTCTCTACCGATTTCAGGGGGAAACCTGGTGGGCTCCATTATAGTCTATAGAGTACATCATTTTCCATGGGTAACTGCTTTTTAAGCATACCCGAAGAATGGAAATCCAAATGCTAGTGTGGACATAGCGTAAGAAATCAATTCACACCATAGGAGTGAGGTCCTTCCCACAAGAGCTTACAATCTATGAGGTAGCGAGGGCGCATAGGAGGCAGAAATGCCGTTTTTATGATAAAGGTTATTTTCATTACACATAAATAATGCTGTATGAGCTGTTACCAGTCTGTCCTTTTATGTGCAGATGGTGCATGGATATACAAGGTTATGGTCCAATAAAAGCATCATGCCCCTTGGGATAATTGAGGCGTTGCGTGAATAGATTAGGGTTCGTTTTAGGAAGTGTAACTGAAGAGGTGTTTAGATTAGGAATTGTGGGTGGCCTGTCTGAAGAGATGTGCCTTTAGAATGTACTTGAAGCTGTAGAAGTTGGAGTTATTCTGATTGTCTGAGGTAGAGCATTCCAGAGAAGTGAGGCAACTCAGGAGAAGTCTTGGATGTAGGAGTTGTGATTTTGGTTGTTTTGGCAGTATTGGTATTCTTGCCATCATAAATCATGAATCTCAATGTAAGTCAGTTGGATCCATCAGGAGTTCTAATCGGTGGCCGTGGTTGTCCTAGTTGTGTTGCGTATAGGATCCATGAGACTAGTGCGAATTATTCAGCAATTCTTAGCATTTCTACAATATCTGCCAGTCTATGCTAGTACAGAATTTGCATCCTGGAACCGAAAACCTCAAGGCCTTGACATTGCCTCCCGGCAAATGTCTAGTTGGTATTTCCAGCGCCAAACATCAAATATATTCTGCTTTGTCCAAAGGATTAAAATATTTTCCCTGCAATTACAATGGAATATTGAATTACAATTACGTTAGATACTGAATATTTTCCCGGAAAACAAATGATCTGGGTGAGGTTTCAGGTTTGGCATTTAGGAGTCTGTTGTGGGTTATTACAATATTCACGAGGTTCCACCTGCAGTTTCGTTCGGGCAGAAGACATTCAAACAAAAACTGCTATTATTATACCCTGGAGTCTCTTCAGGCCCCAGATTATAATAAATGGAGGCCCAGGGGAGGTGAGCAAACATAAAAACAGTGGGTTCCGGGCTTTTGCCTGACCTCGGGGACTGCCGATGTCTGCGATTGGGCATCAGCGGACTCAGACATCAGTCAGAATACCAGAAGAGGAAGTGTGCTGGAACCCGAGAGAGGTGAGTAATACCGTTTGTATGTTTGCTCACCTCCCCTTATTATAGTCTGTGGCCTGAAGAGACTCCTGAGTATAATAATAGCACTTTCTGTTTGAATGTCGAAACTGCAGGTGGAACCTTGTGAATATTGTAATAACCAAACTGAAATAACCCCCAAAAAAACCAAAATCACGTCTTTTGTCTGGGTTGATAAAAGACAATTTTTGCAATTAATATCTCTTCCCCCCCCGTCTTGTTTTTGTTTGACATCAGTGGCCATCCTCTGTTAAAGCCTACCCGTGCTCGGGATAGAAATGTGCGTTTAGACGTTTTGGCTAAAGCCCCCAGCGTTGTATTTGGCTACAGTTTGCCTGACTGCACTGCTCATAGGAATGATTCTTGGCATTTTCCTCTAATCCTTTTTGTCAGTGAATGGTTTCCATTCTCAGGTCGTATTCCTCCAAGATCACATCTGCGCTTGGGTTTCAGTTCTTCAGATCTGCTTGGGGACCTGATAAACGGAAACCCAATCTGCTTAAAAAGCAGCTACCTACAGACCCCATAGACTATTATGGGATCCGCTGGGTTTCTGCCTGGTTTCAGCACGAAAAATGCGGAGAGAAAAGTCCTGCTCGCAGTAATATTCTCTCTGAATTTTTAAAGCAGAATGGGGAACAGAATCCCCTTTCATATGCAAAACTCTACAATGTTGGGAGTTTATGAAATACTGAGCCCTGTCTAGTCTAACATTGGTGACCACTTCAAGGACACTTGTCTAATGTCTATACAGGGAAAATCCAATTATGGAAGGGCAGGTGTCTCTAATAAAGGGGCCATTCAGGGTACACTTGTCCACTGCTCATTCCTGCCCACAAAGGTTCCTGGGGTGAGGTGTACGGTTACAGATGTTGCATACTCAAGCACACTTTCCATGTCATTGTCCTAGTGCAGAAGACTAATACATGTAAAATCTTGATATAGTATGATGCTTTTAGGTTTTTCTGTCTGTAATATTCCTATTTGCACATAGAATTGGTGCTGCAGTGATTATGTGCTCATGCTAGTTATACATCTATAGCCGTATATACACATTAAGCTTCACCAACATGGATAGAACTGGTTAGGTGCAAGTAGATTATAGTAGAACAACCCTTAAAGGGTTTTTCCCTGTTTGGGGATTGGGCGATCGGGTCACATCTTGTGGATAGGTCATCAGGATGAATACTGCATTGGGGGCTGGAAGATATTAATCTGCGGCTCAGTGATCATTTAGTAGACTTGGCCGTATACGTTTTTAGTTTATATTGTCCATTACAGTCCTTCAGACTAGACATTCTCTTTCAAGAAAAGTTTTTTTCACCAGAATATTGGATAAAAAAATTCATAAACAGATGTAGCGGAGTTATACTGAACTTCTGCCAGTGGGTAAAACCTCCGCCGCCTGACATCTTATCACCGAAGGCAACGAAAGCAATGAAAAGTCATCAGGAAAACCTTAGTGACTTCTCATTGGTTTTTGTTGCCTTCTGTGATATAATATTATTCTGCAGAAGTTCAGGTTAACCCTTCTAGATCTGTACGTCCGACATCACACTCGCCATCATTATTATAACACCAGCACCACCATTACTTGTATTCTATCTCTTTCATACAGACTTGGCTTACTCTTGTTACTTGTTCGTTACGTTCACGTCTGTGCCCCAGTGTCCGTTGTCAGAAAAATTCTGCGATTGCAACGGAGACTCCAACGCAGATGTGAACTCAATGTGATCGAATCTCGAACTTAGACCTGGCTTTGTACATCTTACTTTTGACCTGGTTTCCTTTTCTTGACCTTTCAGGACTTTTAATTTTGGCAGCAGGATATCCTCTTATTAAATGGGGACATTTGTAGTTATTTTTTGACCACAACCCCCCCCCCCCCCCCGAAAAAAAAATTAAAAAAAAATTTGCACTTGCTATTTTGACAGATCCATGTCTTAAAGGGGTTGTCCAGTTTCAGCAAATAAATGTTATTTGTGATTAATGAATAGTTGTACAATTTTCCAGCATACTTTCTGTATCAATTTCCCAATGGTTTTCTAAATCTCTACTCGCTGTCATTCATTCATTCTTACTTCCAGAGGATAAAAATCAGTCCATGGTCATGTGATGGACACAGGTGCACAGTTTGTTACATTCACAGTAATCAGGCACCTGTCCAGTAACGAGCTGTGCACTTGTGTTCATCACATGACCATGGACTGTACATCACATGACCATGTACATGTGGACCATGACTGTGTATCATATGACCATGGACTGTACATCACATGACCATGAACTGTACATCACATGACCATGTACATGTGGACCATGACCATGACTGTGTATCATATGACCATGGACTGTACATCGCATGACCATGGACTGTACATCGCATGACCATGGACTGTACATCGCATGACCATGGACTGTACATCGCATGACCATGGACTGTACATCGCATGACCATGGACTGTACATCGCATGACCATGGACTGTACATCGCATGACCATGGACTGTACATCGCATGACCATGGACTGTACATCACAGGACCATGGACTGTACATCACAGGACCATGTACATGTGGACCATGATCATGACTGTGTATCATATGACCATGGACTATACATCACATGACCATGGACTATACATCACATGACCATGGAATGTACATCACATGACCATGTATATGTGGACCATGACTGTATCACATGACCATGGACTGTTTTCTTTTATCCACTGGAAGTAAACCGGATGAATGACAGCAATCAGAGATCTAAAAAAGGAGGATTTGATACAGAAAGTATATTGGAAAACTGTGCAACCTTTTATTACACAAACAATATTATTTGCTGGTACTGGACAACCCCTTTAATAGTACAGAATTCCCCCATTATAGTCCATAGGATCTGTTGGGCTACATATGTGTCCACTACTTTAGCGGTCTGTTTCTCCAGTGGTCCATGATTCTCGTTGCTGGTTGGACAACAGTCTACATGAGGGACAGCTTGTAACACTGGAGGTCAGAAACTGATGGTAAAGTTTTTAGTAACAGCAAGGTTCTGGACAACCTGACCCACCTGAAATCCTCAAGGATCTGGCATTTTAATGGGGACCATCAGTCCAACAGAAGGCAAGCACATTTAGAGCGGACCTTAGAACTTTACGGCCAATTTCATCTTCCAACCGTCAAGTCAGATGTAAAAACTGCCTTAAATAGAGGATATATGTTTAGACACAGGATATTCTTATTGCAAATTTCCTTCCTGTTCATTGATAAAACCTTCTGACATCTCCTCTTTTACCCTACGTAGTTTTATTCCTATTTCGTACGCTACAGTCAAAGACACAAAAGCAGTTGTTTTGCATTGCAATCTTTTTGACCACACAAAGGCTTTAAGAAGAAAAAAAAAAAAAATCCTTCCATTTTCCAAGGTTTTGAAATGGAAATTTGCAGCTCGGGAATCTTGTCAAGGAGCAGATGGAAAAATTAAGCACCACGTGTCCTGCCCAAGAAGTGGTCTCCAGAGACCCCACATTCTCTTAGGTTTGGACAGTTTCCACTCTTGCTGAGTAGACCTCTGTCCTGATAACCCCTTCTGTATTATTAGGCAACTTTTTGCACGCTAGGAAGATAGAACTAGATATTACAAGACGGCGCTGCCTATCTCGGCCTCTCAGTATTGAGCCTTGTGCAAGTCTATCATTGCTTGGACCTCACTGTAAACTGGCAGATAAGAGTTAGCAATGTCCTATGTAATATCCTGACAGGTTGTAAAGCCAGTAAACGTAAAATTACTTACTATGCAAAAATACATTCCAGGCATGTGATCACATTGCCAGTCTATGAGGACGTGCTCTAGATCTGTATACTTCTATTAATATCCCCAATGATCTGCTGTAATCTCATGGGAAAACTAGCAGCAAGTGTTCAGTTCTCCTGCAGCGCCTCTAGAGGGGAGATGAAACATTACATGGTGCCCATTAAAATTAATTAACGAAGATTATGTCATATCATTGGTCAGCAACTTAGGTGGGGTTAAGATCAGCCATTTTTACCACTTTATATGACTGTGTATGGGCAGCTTTACCACAGGTGCACACTAGTATCCGTCGGAGGACCAGAATAAGGGTAAGTTCACACTGGGTTTTTTGGTCAGGATTTTGAGGCTGTATTCGCCTCAAAACCCTGACCCAAAAGACGGCTCCCATTGAAATCGATGGGAGCCGCTCAGGAGCTTTTCCGGGAGCCATTTATTTCGGCTCCCGGAAAAAATAAACCAGACGCTTATTCTTCAGGCCGAGTCGCCTCACGATTCGGCCTGAAGAAACTCCCACTTCCGGACTAGGCCCATTCATTGGGCCTAATCCGGAGCGGAGTCCGCGGTTGGATGTGGCTTTCAGTCACGGCGACCTGGCTTTTGGATTGGAACCTGAGGTGGCCTCCACCTCAAGTTCCGACCCAAAAAACCCTGTGTGAACTTACCCTAACAGATATCTGGACTGCTAAAATGGCAATGACTCAGAGTCTGACTGACCCAGTTATAATGGTGTCCGTCAGGTCCTCCGCACATGCCTTTTGTCCGATTTCAGGGGAAGATTGCAATGGGCATGGATGTGAACTTAACCTTCACCAGAACAATTCGGGTCAGAGTAGTATTGTTCATTCTTGTATCGAGGTTGCGTTCTGCTATACGTGGCGCAATAGTTCAGTATATACTTCATGTCATGTGGGTCTAACTTACTTGATGACCATTAAACTTGGCCAACAATACATGGATGTCGATTGAACTTTAATATTTTGATAGAGGGTTTATTGATCCTGTCAAACCTAATGCTTATGGTATTGTATGAATAAGTGCACTTGGTCACAACTGAAGAAATATAAATATATATATATATATATATATATATATATATATATATATATATATATATATATATATATACTGTATACCGTATTTTTCGGACTATAAGACGCACTTTTTTCCCCCCAAATTTCGGAGGAAAATGAGGGTGCGTCTTATAGTCTGAATGTGGGTTTGCAGCATGGCCGCGCTACTGCCACCGCTGGTTTTCTTCAGCGGCAGTAGCGCGGCAATCCGCAGGCCCCGGCAGCTAAGACAGTCCCCGGCATCTGCTGTAATAGACCGGCGGATGCCAGGGAGTGTCTTAGCTGCCGGGGCCTGCAGATTGCCGCGCTACTGCCGCTGAAGAAAACCAGCGGTGGCAGTAGCATGGCCATGCTGCAAACCCACTGCTCCTCCGCAGGTCCCGACAGTTAGTTAGCCCCCCCCGGCCTCATACCTTTAGTGATGCAGGCCGGCTCCTGCACGGCGAGGCCGCAGGAGCCGACCTGTTCCGATGACAGCCGGGAGCCTAATGAAGGCTCCCAGGCCTGTCATAGATATATATTACTATCGCGGCTGGTATATGACCCTCCGCGATAGTAATGTATAGAATCTCCCATAGACGGCAATACACTTGTATTGCCGTCTATGGGACTTGCAATCAAATGATTGCAGGTTCAAGCCCCCTAGGCGGGGGATATTAAAATAGTAAAAAATAAAAAAAACACTTAAAAAAAATATAATAAAAAATAAAATAAATAAAAGTTCACCTCCTTTCCCTAGAATACATATAAAAGTATAACATTACTGTGAAACATATACATTAGGTATCCCTGTGTCTGAAAATGCCCGGTCTACACCTGGCCCCACAAAAAAAACGCCCTATACATCCCCGTACAGCTGCAGGGTCACCTGTCAATGTGGCCTTGCAGCTGTTCCAAAACTACAACTCCCATATATTAAATATTTTACCATTTTTTGCCTGAAAATTTTTTTTCCCTATTTTTCTCCTCTAAAACCTGGGTGCGTCTTATAGTCCGAAAAATACGGTATATATATATATATATATATATATATATATATATATATATATATATATATACACATACTTACTGGCACTTCTTTCCAGAAGTTTTTTTTTGTTTTGTTTTTTGCAGGTTTTTGGAGCATTGGATTAACACCTGTTTCCTTTTTTTCCCCCCCATACAGATCATTTTAGGGGAAGCCCTGTCTGTATTTTACAACCGTCTGCAGTCTAGTGGCTTTGTCAGGAATCAATATGTAGCCACTATCTACAAAGCCATCGGCACGTTCATCTTTGGCGCTGCAGTAAGCCAATCGCTGACCGATATCGCCAAGTACACTATAGGGCGCCTGAGGCCTCACTTTTTGGATGTTTGTAAACCGGATTGGACCAAGATTAACTGCAGCGCGGGATACATTGAGAACTTTGTTTGCCTGGGAGACGCGGTGAAATCCAGTGAAGCGCGGTGAGTACGGTCGCTCGGGTTTGTTAATATTAACATTTCTTTACTAATGTGATAGAGGAACTTTCATGTGGTGACCGAGGTCCTTGCACAACTGGCTTGTGTGAACTCTGGTTACCAGGGATTCATGTCTGATGGCTGTTGCTTCATCGCGTCTCCAAGTACGTGTTAGGTTACCGTCCACATTTGTACGTAACCCTTACTTCTCCTGATCACCGTGATGCTCACAGGGGTTAGCTGAGATTTGGACTGTTGGTTAGAGGCCTTCTCATACTAGAGACTTGCTCTAGGCTGGATTTACACAGTCCAGTGTTTGGGTGGCCAAGAGGTGATGGACGATACAACATGTCGCTTTGCACTCATTTGTAGAAGACTTCAAAGGCAGGTTCACTTGGAGTAATTTGATGCTTTTGCCTCAAATTCATCTCCAAATACAAGCCCTGTGGAACCTACAGCGGGTTTGCATGCTGAGAGCCTCAGATACAATGGGGCTAATCTGCATGAGCCACGTCCCACAGGTACTGCAGCTGTATTGGCCACGGAAATCTGCAGCAAGCTCATGCAGGACCCTTTTTTTTTTTTTTTTTTTTTAAATTTTCTTCTTCCTCTTCCTCTTCCTCCTCCTCCCTCCTCCCTCCTCTGTTTGAACATATCCTTGGGCATGGAGTCTGACCACACTGTAGATTTTCTGCACGAAACCATAGGTTTATACATTCAATGCTTGCATGTTAGCAAGGACTGTTGCATACTTGTGGTTGCATCGCTTGCCCTTGTAACCTATGACTTATTCAGTTTTGCCCTCACATGTGCAAGTTCTGGTTTTCCAGCCACTCGCATTAAACTTTTAGTCAACGTCCGCCATCAGGATAAGCACGATTGGACATGTTGGATTTCCGCATGCCTGATTCTTACTGATAAACTACCGCCAAAGATGTCTATAAATACAGCAGCTAAGACTGATCTGAGCGGTCTTGTTTAGTGGGCGTAGAAAGATATCTGTGTAAAATATACGGCCAGCATGAATACTTTGCACTGGTGGACATTAAGGCTGAAACGCGTGGTGAAGGCCAAAGTCTTTTGTATACTGCCATACAGATGGTGCAAGTATAAAGTATCTATGAGAACATAGAAGAAACCACATGTACCTCTATGCATAGTACGACCATGTGCAAGGAACCTTAGAAGCAATGTTCCAAATCTGAAGTTGTTTGTGGTTTAGCAACGTATAGTAAAACTTGCTATAATAAGACTTGTGTAGACGGTACATTGCACTGCGTGTAACTGTATATTGTGTGTGTATATATTGCTTGTGCACTGGCTCGGCCGCACACGTGATATGAGATACCACTGTGATGTTCTTGGCATGTCGCATTGCTGGCGCCTGTGAATATTGGGGAGCTGCGCCTGTTACTATAATTAAATGTAACCTGAGCGCGGCTGCACTGAATATGACATTAGGGCTATTTTATTTACAAAGCCTGCTGTAAAGCGCTCCATAGCCCGCTCATAGTCCTAATACCCAGCTTGTCTGCAGGATTGTCAGCTTAGCTACATCACACCAGCAAGGAAAACCCGCTATAATCTTTATTATAGAACGTGCCATGTCTGACACAAATATAGACACGACTAAGGCATGAAGGCTTGTATAGGACCGCAGTAAGGAGGCATGTTTAATGCATGCTAGATTATCCTCACCATTATAGATGCCCTGACAGTACAGGATTAGTAGGGGTTCTGCAAAAAAATGAGTGTTCATAGTATGAAAAATTATACTTTTTGCATCAATCTCCTGGTTTTCAAGATCTCTGCTGTCAGTTCATAGGAACCTTCATTGTGTACTGTCATTTTTACTTGCTGAAACTATCCCTTAGACCCCATGCACCCCACTGAGTGTACTTCAATGTGGGGCTGAGCTTGCAGCGGATGATGCTCAGAGTGACACCTGAGTACATTGCAGTATGTAGTCACATCTGTAGGGTCTACGGATTTTGTTACGATTATACAGCGGGCCCTATCCTGCTCCGTGTCATTGGAATGGATCCAAAGCCCTCATAGACGTGAATGCATGTTGGAATGCACTTGGGTGTCACTCCGTTGCAAACTCTGCCCCACTTAGGATGCATGAGGCCTTAAAGGAACACTAAACCATAAAATCAATTATAGAACTATAGTTGTCCTCACTTGTCTTTAGCAATTCTGCCGAAAACATAGGGGTCATTCTCCTGCTTATCTCCTCCATTTTGAGTTGGTGACTAGAAAGAGGAGGAAGGGGTTAGGTAAAGGAGATAACGTATATACTCGAGTATAAGCCGAATTAGTAATGTATAGAATCTCCCATAAAATAGTGGAAAAAAAGTAGCTTTAAAAAAATATAATTAAAAAAAAAATTCTAAATCCCTCCTTTCCCTAGAATACATATATAAATAGAAAATGACTGTGACATGCATACACCTTAGGTATCCCTGTGTCTGACAGTGCCCGGTCTACTGAATATAGGGGATCTGCAGTGCTCCTGTTCTGTCGGGAAGGGGTTAATAGGAGCACTGCAGATCCCCTATATTCAGCCAGACTGAATTCCAAGTGGGGGGAAAAAAACCAGTCCTCAAGCTCAGGGAAGGGGCAGACAGACAACCAAAACACCCCCTCCCCTTACCAGCAACTACTGCACCCAAAAACCATTTTAATTTCTGAAATTTTCCAGTAGCTGCTGCATTTCCCCCCCTAGGCTTATACTCGAGTCAATAAGTTTTCCCAGTTTTTTGTGGTAAAATTAGGGGGGTCAGCTTATACTCGAGTATATACGGTAATATTTTGTCTTTCCAGTGACTGGGAAGATGGGGGAGGCTCCCGCTGCAGCCAGTTGTCTTGTAGTTAGGCAGAGGAGGAGGGTGGACTTCTCTGAGCTCCTGGGGCACACTGAAGATTTCTCTATGCATTTCATTTTTAATGGCTTCTGTCTATAAACGTTCACTTTTTTAGATGAAGAATAGGTTATATGTTCTGTGCAAAAATTCAATTTAGTAATTCCATGCGAGACTCAATATTTTTTTTTTTTTTTTTTTGTTAAAATTTGTAGCTGCTTTACACTTTTAAAATGTCCTTAAGGGACAGCCTTATCAAAGACACGCTCTTTCTCAGTATTGCATGTGTACATTGTGAGGGCAAGGTGTGTGTGCTTTATGGCAACGGTCATAAATGAAAAATGAGTGGTCAGAAATCTGTCAGGTATATTCACCCTTCCCAAACAGGGAGTGGTAAGAAAAGCCACATACAGTGTTTTATCAGTTTGTATGACTGTGACCTAATCTACACAGTAAAGTTGAAAAGTGATCTGCTGTGGGTGGCAGTATCTAGTACAAAAAGTGTATACTGTATCTATGTACAATATAGGGCTGGGTGATTATGACCTAAATATAATAATAATAATAAATTTTATTTATATAGCACCAACATATTCCGCAGCGCTGTACAATTTGTAGGGTTCAAATACAGACAGATGCATTACAAAGAAAGTCATTTCACACAATGGGACTGAGGGCCCTGCTCGCAAGAGCTTACAATCTATGAATCTACAATCTATGACAATCAACAATCAAAATCACGATTGATCAGGCTAAGTTCCGGTGCTGCTTCTGGACCTCTTCAGGCCTCTTGAATGATATCTGTGACAGTGTCTGTTATTCAGGTATCTGTAAGAGGACGAAGACCAGGACCAGAGACTAGGAGTGGTGAGTAACATGGTTTAAGTTTACTCACCTCCCCTGGGCCTCTGCTTATTGTACTCATGGCAGTTCCAGTGCAGACATTTTTGGTCCGAATGAACCTCCCATTGTGGTCCAGTCCAGCTGCTCCGGTGTCTTCTTGCCCGGACAACCCCTCTAACTTCCAGTCCGCCTGTACCATTATTTATTAACACACGTATTGATTTTTGTGGCACATTTCCATTTTAAACATTTGACAGAAGGCTTTTCACCTCATCCACATTTAGATAAGAGGCCACCGTCTAAGCACGACAAGGGATAGGGAATGGTGAATAGATTTAGTAATGGTACACACTATTTCTGCTACACAGCAAATGCTTTACTAGTTCTCAGGATCCGTTTTTGTAATGTGTTCTGCTCCCGGCCTCAAATCTCCAACTTTGTTTTTTTTTCCAGAGATAACAGATAGCTCCCATGTGCATTGGAGGCCTGCTCCTCACATCATAGGATCTCTGTTATTACTTGGAGCTGGGCAGTTTGACAGATTCCTGTTATCTGCATCATCTGGCAACGCCATCAGTTTTAATTTATGTGGCCAAGTATGGCGCTGCTGGAAATCTAGAATAAAAAATAACATCTGTTTTCCAAAGTATATATATAAAAAAATAAAATCCCTTGATACAAATATCTGATACTAAACAAGCATGACGCTTTAATCCCACTACTCTGGGTTTACTACATCTCCTTTCCCCATAGGGCAAATCATTTCCAAAATTGACCTTTTTAAAGGGAAAGTAAACCTAGAAATGAGAAAGGAAGAAAACACCTGTTTTGTCAGGTTCTAAGAATTTCTCCAAGCTCCTGAAACAATTTTGTAAAATCTCGGCTACTTTTGCCCTTAAATGGTCACTAACGTTTCAGACCGTTTAGTCTCCTTTTAATAGAGTAATAATTCCGGATCAAAACGTAATGCACCGTTTTAGAAATGTTGCTGTTTTCTGCCTGAAAAACCTGTTTAAAGTTACTGCCACTAGGTGTCTCCCTTCTAAATAATTTGCTGTTCACTCCCTATTATTATGTGATTAGAGAAGGACTGCTCTTAGTTACCTTCAAAATCCAGACACAGTGAATGGAGTGGGGGAGGTCTGGGCGCTCTTCATACAGAGAGCAGTGGAGTGGGGAGGGGCAGGTCTATCCTCACAGCCTGTATATGTCTGTACTCAGCTTTCTCTGTACACTATGCAGCAAAATCTCTGCAGCATCTCGCAGTTCACAATGTAAGAAAAGTCTACTATGTACTTTTATATTCTGGCTTCTTATGTTATTGCTGATGGCACATTAGTCACAGGTTTTTTTTTTTTGTGATGGGGATCTTTGTAGCTGTGTCATAACCTGGATATGCAGTTCTTGGTTATCCTTAGGCTTGCTCATCTATTTGTTTGCCATTTTACAGTTGCTCCTGGAAGAATTACATGTGAAGAAACCAATAGTAGTATTAGTAAAAACACTTTTTGTATGAACAATTTTGTTTTTGCTTTCGCCACTTTCCTAGACTCATAACTTGATAATTTTTTTGGAGGCGACACTTCTGGCGCTTTTTTTTTTCTTTCTTTTTTTAAACGTTAAGCATTTGTGTAAAATAACAGCTGTATTCCTCAATTACTTTATGAAACATTTTGGGATGGTAGGATTAATATGGGGTTTTGTTCACAGGGGTTCCGATGCCTCCCTGCTCCAAAACCCTAGATGCTGCAGTTGCCAATGACTGCAGCATCTAAGGGATATACGATCTTGAGCATTAGGAGTAGGTGGGAGACCCTACATCATTATCAGTCCAAAACTCTGAGCTTCTAAAAGTACAAGCAGGACCCCTTTGGGGTTGGAGATCATATGCTGTACATGCCACAAGTGACTTGTTCCTCTCTCTATGTACGTGTTGTCCGCGCTGACGTGACTTGGGCTGTAGCATGGGGGCAAAAAAGTACGAAAACAATGCAAAAGGAAGCTTTATTTCATGAATCAATATAAATTCTGCAAGCGGGATTGTTTTTTCAAAGTCCCAATAAATCCTTTTGTGTATAGTTTATACTATTTCTTACATGGCAAAATGATTATCGAGAACTGTGTAATATTTTCTCAAACCTTGTCCTCCGTTCACTAAAGTCTATTATTTGCTTCTTCCATTGATTTAGTGGCAGAATCCAGATAGTTGTACAGATGGAGAATTCCGATCGGTTTATTTTCTGACCTTTCCAGTTTTCTTTACCTGATGATGTAAAGGTCATTGGAAAGAACTGCTCCTTGTTTTACACTTTACATCCCTATTTCAACCCTGGTAAATCTGCTGACTGGTTCATACACTTTTCCTTTCAGGAAGCCATAACTCATAATGTGGTCTAAGCTAATGCGCAGATCATAGGACTTTTATGGGCAGTGCACAGGAATGAAAATTGCCTCGAGGCTACTGTGAACCACCAATGACTTAGTCTTAATCATAAAACTTAGTCAATCTGCTAAAATATCCCCCAAGGCAACCAAAAAATGAAAATCCGTACACTGGAGCCTGGAAAGCTGAGATCTGGGGTGATGGGTCTTGTAATGGAGTGAGATTCTTTACGTGTTCTTCTGGTTTAGTCATGGATGTCTTTTAGTCAGTGCCCATACACCTTCAAAAGCTGCCAAGTGTTATTCTCCAATTTTCCCCACACATATACTCACGGCTGCTGTAAGCATAGGGGAAATGGTGCACTTGCAAAGGGCCCTATGTCAGCCCCCAGGAACAGCGGGCCAGTCCCACATTGCTTTTGTTGTTCTGGGCAGTGGGTTCCAATATTGTCCCAATGTGCATCCCGAAATAGAGTTGAATACAAGGGTGGAACAGTCGGCTCCATGCTCCACCATTTAGGCATCCACTAGTTCTGTCTGAAGGAACAGGGAGGAATCATGAGCCCCAATCCACAGGCAGCACTAGAACCAGAGCCTCCTGCAAGCAGCAATTTGGGACTAGGCAAGTGGTTTTTTTTTTTTGGTTTTTTTTTTGTATTATAGAGGGGCTACTAGGGAGATGAGTTAATGTCAGAGGGGGCCATTTGGGACAGGGGGCATAGTAATTTGTGATGGGTTAGTGGGGGGACATTACATTATATAGGGCCACTACAGGGGCATTTGACTTTGCGATGGGCCGCTGAGGGACATTATATTGGAAACACCCTCGCCCCCCTCCAGTCCACCTTAAACTGCGCTGCTCGCTTAATTCACCTCTCCCCCCGATCTTCATCAGCTGCTCCCCTCTGCCAGTCCCTCCACTGGCTACCTATAGCCCAGAGAATTGAGTTCAAGCTACTAACACTAACATACAAAGCCATCCACAACCTGTCCCCTCCATATATCTCTGAACTAATCTCCCACTAAGTGCCCACACGTAACCTCCGATCCTCCAATGACCTCCTGCTCCGCTCTGCTCTCATCCGCTCCTCACACAACCACCTCCAAGATTTCTCCCGTGCATCCCCCATACTCTGGAACTCCTTACCAAGACACATAAGACTGACCCCCACAATCACAGGCTTCAAGAAGGCCCTGAGGACTCACCTATTCAGGAAGGCTACAACCTCCAATAACACTATCACCGCACTACCATCTGTACAGTCTCCCCCTCTCCTTCTGTCTCTACCCCCCTTCCCTCATAGATTGTAAGCCCTCGCGGGCAGGGCCCTCTACCCCACTGTGCCAGTCGGTCACTGTTAGTATTATATCTACCTGTATATTTGTGTATTGTATGTAACCCCCAAATGTAAAGCACCATGGGATTAATATAATAATGTACAGCCCCATGGAATTAATCTAATAATGTACAGCCCCATGGAATTAATCTAATATTGTACAGCCCCATGGAATTAATGGTGCTATATAAATAAACAACAACAATAATAATAATAATGGGATCACTAAGGAGGAATTATACTAGGTTAGATCCCATATGTCTAAGTGGTGGTGATGGGAGGACCATTTATGAAATCTTTGTACTGGGGCTTTCAGTATGTTAACATGTCCCTGCGTAGAAGCTTGGATTAGCTCATCAAACATGTTTTCAGTAGAGATAATGGAGTAAGACACTCCTGGTGATGGTTTATCTCTAGCGTGGACAAAAGCATTTGTCGAAAGTCAATGGGTACAGAAGACTTTATTGCACTCGCAGGCTCAAAAATGTATAGGGCTTTCAACCACCAATACAAGGCTGTCCATACACGAGGTCAAAAAGTTTTTGTTCACTGTTTGCCTTTCGAAGGTTGTTGTTCTGGTGAACCACACCGTAACCAAATACGACAAATTTGCCTCGATATCTGGTGGGGCATCTGCCATTTGGCAAAGATGGCTTTCCAAGTATTGTCCATGACTGTATGCAATAGGGCAGACTTAGGGTTTTGTTTTTTGGGTTTTTTTTTTATGCGCTCGGATATGTCATGAAAAATATGGAAGAGCAATAAACAAAAAGTGATCCAAATGCACCATTATGGAAGACAAAAATCCTTAGTGTGAAGCCATCTGAAGAAGGATTATGTTTTTGATAGAATATTGCGAATGTATCCCGGATTGTCAAAAAGACCGAAGTATCTGCAAAAAGTCAAATAATTTCATGGCCATAAAGGTGTATTATGATATGTTAAAAAAATGGATTCATAAAAGACATGCTGTCTGCTATTTCGGCATACCTAGGCCACGGTGCCAGCTCACCATAGTAACTGACCACAGTCATGTAAGCTTTTCCAGACGTAATCCCTAGCTGTGTGGGGGGACTCATGAATTGAGGGTCACATAACTTTTTTAACTTCGAAGACATCTCTCCGTTGTCGCCTCTGCTTCCCTCTTTCTTCGTCTGTGTAATAAGTGGGAAATATAGGAAACGAAAATAACCTTTGGTTGTAAAAATACTCAGTTTATGATGAAGTGAAATTGATTTATTTTTTAGGGTCGGAGTGCAATGTTTTTGTTTTTTCTTCCTACTTTTCGGTTAGGCAGTGCCTAGTCCCTGGGTTGGAAGAAGTTTTTGCCCTGATCCTAGGACGACTTAGTCGTTTTCGAAGATCTTTTTATTGATCTCGATGGGGGGGGGAGATATAATATTTCTTCATGTGGAGATTACCACGTTGCCTTATGGGTCAGACAGTGCTCCTTGGGGAAAAAAATATACCAAGTAACTCTCCTCCAGGAAGACGGAAAACCAGTCTCCATGATGCCCCCTATTGGGAGTGGCTATCCTGGAAGTGAATGTATGACCCTTTGATAGGCCTTGTAACATAAGGATGTGTGTCAAGTCAGAATTTTCTATTTTCCTTATAGAGAAGATTCTTTCTTCTTTGGCTGATATCCTTTGTCCTATTAGGATATGTCATCAGTATGTTATATGTCAGGTTCTGACACCCGGACCCCACACAGATCAGCTGTTGCAGCATCTTTCAGGTGCCAGAAGCTGCCATTGTGTGCAGAACCGCTCTTATACAAGTGAAACCTCCGTTGTTCTGATCCGTTAGTGGACCACTAAAGTAACAGTAACACACAGAGTCTGACGGGCTCCATTGACTACAATGGGGTCGATCATTTTAAAACTATAAGTGGCAGAGTAGGACTTTTTCCTCTGCCGATTCTTAGGTGGACACTACAACGGAGACTGGCGCAGATGATATAATGTGTATAATATCCCAGTGGACATAACCGGTGCTGTGTTTTTTTTAGTTCATTTTTTTGTCAGGATTAATGATGACTGTGCTATAATTTTTACAGGTCTGAGAATATTCTCTATAACTACATAGATCATGACTCATCTGACAGTTTCAGAAACCTTTTCCTGGAAGCTGTCTTGAGTTTGGCAAGACACCCAGTGACATACGCCACGAGGCCGGTACACAGAACTGCCTGTACGCCCTCCCTAGTTAGTCGTCTACCTTGCTGTGCTCTAGTTCATTCATGTACTTATCTAGTCAACCTTCTTTCTTTTGGTCTCATTCACTTTTCGGATGGTTAGATCTCTGTTTATATCAACATGAGTTAAACATAACAGGGATAGGAATCATTTCATGCTTAAAGGGGTGTTCCCAACTCGCCTGTTCACCACCATGCAGGCTGTATGCTCTGTTCACTTCTGGTTTTCTTGGTAAATTGGTGGGCGGGGTTTCACCTGCTCTGCTACCTCTCTTCATAGCAGTACATGTTTGCAGCCAGTAATGATCGATGGTTGTAAATAAATTAGCACACTGGAATATGCACAATATGAAGCTGATGTAGCAGAGATGGATTTGATAGGTGATGAGAATCTCAAATTTAAATGCTACAGGAACACGAGTCAGCTTACTAACAGAGGCTGAAAATATTGTTCCATACCAGAGGAGTGCTGTAGCACTTGCTGCCGCTAAGCAAATCTGGCCCGCCTCCAATGCACTTCCAGGCTGCATTGCATATCCATAAAAGGATGATTATCTCTGCATTAGTTTGTGGTCATAAATGTATGTTTTTACTTCTATTACTTTTACTTCTATTATCTTTACTTACTTTACTGGAATTATCTTTACTCTATTATCTATTATCTTTACTTCTATTATCTTTACTTCTATTATCTTTACTTCTATTATCTTTTACTCCTATTATTGGTTTGGGAGTCGGTTTGGACCTGACAGATTCCCTGTTGCGGAAACGCTTTTTTGTTGCAGATTTTGTTGTGGTTTTTTGAGCCAAAGCCAGGAGTGGATTGGGCAGAAGTTAGATGTATAAGAATTTACTATGTGTTTCCCGTTCCTTTTGTAGACGTTCTTGGCTTTAGCTTAAAAAATCGCAACTAAATCTGCTTTAAAAAAAAGCTGCATTTCCTCAATGTGGGGCCTCAGCCTTAGGGTCAGTGCACACAGCGTTTTTTTGGTGCTGATTTTTAACACTGAATCTGCCACAAAATCAGCCTCCAAAAAAAGACTCCCAATAGAGTTCAGTTGGAAGGCTTTTTTGGAGGCTGATTTTGAGTCTGATTCAGCGTCAAAATCAGTGCCAAAAAAATCTGTGTGCACTGACCCTTAAGGAGTTTTCCAATCAAATTGGGGAACCCAAGGAGAACTGGGGATTGGGTAAAAGTTAAAAAACAAACAAACAAACAAATTTCTTCTAACCCCCCCCCCCCCCCCCATTCTCCGTTGCAGTGTCCCCTGTTGCATTTTGGACTTGCACTGGTTAGACCAGAAGTAAAGTTCCTGCAGTCACCACTGCCACCAATTCATGGCCTCATTGATATTTGGTACCATTGTGGGCTCAGAATTGAACGGGGGACCTGGGGCTACAACAGTATCTGTTTTTTTTTTTAATTTTTTTTATTCTTTACTCCATCACCGACCCACCTTAGGTTTTCTGATTAGGAAAAACCCTTTAAGTCTTATTGATCAATAGAGATCAGACCAAATGTAAGTATTAGTTCTGCATGGGAATGAATGGGGGCTGTCAGTGGCCGGACCTGAACGGTGTTGAAAGGACAAATTTTGGGTTGGAAAATCTCTTTTAGAACATATTGTTGCTACTGAATTGACTTCCGCCCTAGAAGACTAAGTCAACCAACGGTCTTAAGTGTCAGCTGTATACCCCAACTGTAGGGAAACGGTCTCCAAAACATCTCCATTCTGATATGCCAAAACCGATTAACATCTGTTAATCCAAGTATAAATAGGTCAAAATGCAAGAGAGTACTTTACTTTTCTGTTCTTTTCTTGGTGATGTTTCACCTTTTAAGATTTTTTAGTCTTGGCACATGAAATTCTGGAAAGAACCGCTGGCAGTACCAAGACTGACGGCCCGATGAGTAATCATGATCTTTCTGTAATGGAACGCGTTTGTTTATGGCTGTTATTGAGAATTTTGACATGCCTAGCGAATACTACTGGAATATTAATGGGGGTTTTTGTAGGTTTTCGCATTTTCGCTGTTTTGAATTTATCATTGAGATGATAGGACGTTGCTCAGCTTCATTTATAGAAGATCAGTCATCAAATGAAAAGAATGTTTTTGAATCCAAAAAGTCATTTTTTCCATTAGATACAGGAACATCATCCAAACATATGGAAAGTATCAGAAGTTCTCTTGTTAACGTAGAGGCTTCAAGCCCATCTTCAGAGACATGAGGCTGTTTTATGACTCCTCGATTTGGTTCATATCAACTCAGGTTAGGGTTTCCCGAACCAGATGGTGATTTCCCCTGGTGAATTGTAGAGATGAGCAAACACTGTTCAGATCAGCCGATCCGAACAGCACGCTCCCATAGAAATGAATGGAAGCACCTGTGACGCCGGCCGGCCGCTGGCAAAGTCAGCGTCACAGGTGCTTCCATTCATTTCCATGGGAGCGTGCTGTTCGGATCGGCCGATCCGAACAGTGTTCGCTCATCTCTAGTGAATTGGCGCCTCTGTTTTTGAATTAAGAGGGCATTGTCATTACTCCAGAGAGGAAAGCTGCAAAACCCAAATTGCTCCAAAGACAGAGGTGCCAGTACTACAGATTACAATATTTGCCCATAGCCTATTTTAGGGGACACAATATGGGTGCCGCACAACTGGAAAAGTTTGGGTCCAAATTTTGACACGTAACTGCAGATAAAATTACGGTCGTGTGCATTGGGCCGAAGCTTGTAATCAGCTGTAACTTGGCCATGAGCCCGATTTCCATTCCCTTATTATTTCGATACTTCTTGGAAACGTCTCTGGTTTATCATTAACGTTTACGATGTTTTCACCATCCCACAAGGTACATTTTCTAGTTGTATGTACTAACAATGTAACAATTGTGACCATAAATCGGTAAATGATTATTGAGTTGCGCTCGGCTCGTGTCCTCATTGGGTGATTTTTTTTGGACATGTAGTAATAATCTGCTCTAATAAATGTATTATCCACTGGACTTTGAGCTTCTATTGGAATGACATGAAGGAGATTTCCGACCTTTTCTAAATAATTTTTGAAGAAATTGGTATATTAATATAATTGGAATGGAAATACTCTATAGATTAGTCATCAAAGTCAACTTATTAATTTGTCGACATTGACATGGGTCGGCTTTAGATATATTCTTGAAAGGTCAGGAGGATATTTTTACTTTGAAAGGGTATATGGAAATGCGTTGTCCAGTGGGCCAAACACAAAAATTAGAATAAAGTGCCATCTGCATGACTTGAAAGATCTTGGTTGAAGTATCTCAATTTACGATCTTCTAGGATTTTACAGTTTACATACTAAGGTCCACAAAACGAGAACCATTTTTTTGGGTAAAGGAGACCTCAAAGAATGGCTAGATTGGTTAAAGCTGTCGGGAAGATGACGGTAAACCCAAAAATGTTACATCAGTGACCTGCAGAAGAGTCTATGGACTCCTAGCATGGCAAGCTTTGAAGACCATATTAGGCTCTTCTACAATCTACTAAGATTGTGTCCACAAAATTACCAAAAATGTACAACTGATGTTTAGAAATATGTTCCCTGGTCAGACGTGTTAGATTCTACAGCACGGTGATGACGATGGGACCAGAGATTAGCTTCTTGTGTATTTAGAGGTTTACATTGGTGGTGTAATGACGTGAGGACACTGTGATACCAACTAAGAATTATTTACAGTAAAGGTCACAACCAGCGTGACCAGCGTCAGCTTGGTTTACCAATCATCTCATGCCCACTTTCAATAGGTCTCATAGAACATCACATCCAACTGACTTCATCTGTCCAATTTAGAAAACCCATTTTCATTAAAAAATAAATTAAAAAAAAAATAAAAAAAATCCCATGCATAGAATACCCATTTTCATTTATTATAGGTAATTTTGATTTAATATAGGGAATCTTCTATTCAGATTTTTAATCTCTTGACCAGGATATCGATTTCCAAAAAAGTCCTTTTTCCCCGGAGGACCTAACCTGTCCTGGCTTACATAGGCAACCTACTAATTATGCATGGACAATGTGTAGTGCCTCATTCAGCCTGTGGTGGTGCTGTAGGAATATTAAACACTTACTCCTAGACTTCCCCACAGATTTCAGCCCATGGCTGAGGGTCTCTTTCATTAGCTTATTGTTATGGGGACCCTTCTAATAAGTTGGGATTCTCCAAAGTAGAGTAACCTTTGGCAGTTCTTATGTTTATTGTGAATACTGAATTAACGCAGATTCTATTAGCAGTATGACCTATGGTAAGTTTGTGCTAACTTATAAAGATCCCATCCATTGGCACTATTTTTTCAGTCTGTAAAACTTCCACTCTGACCCCTACATCCATTCCAAATGTGAACATAACCTTAAAATTGAATTTCTTCAAGTGTTGCAATCTCAGTGTGGTAATAAAAAGCTTGTAATGTCGCCTGGGGTTCTCCTGATAAGCTCTTTCGCAATGCTTTGTTAGAAGGGAGGTATGAGCAAGCATGTGTGTACTATTAGTGAGCATCACGTCAACTTTTGGCATTGGATTTGCCGTTACTCCTACATTTGTACAGGAGCAACTTATATAGTTAAACAGTCAAAGATATAAAAGCAAGAGGATTTACAAGGAGCCGCTGATCTTAGTGCCTAGATCCTAGGAGCCGCTGATCCTTCTCCACTGTAGATCCTTATGACACGTCCACATGATCTGCCATAAGTGGTCCCATCTCTGGGACTCCTAGTTATGTGTACAGCGGATGTCTCCTGAACCAAGAAGCTTTCCATAAACCCCATAGTCTTAAATGGTGACATGACACCCTCTAGCTAACTGGAACAGGTTTAGAGGACCCTCATATGAAGGATCTCAAATTTATAACACATCTTGGAGACTCTTCAGCCTACTCTATAGTTAATTGAAGTAAGAAGGTACATTAAACTTCTCCAGAAGACCACCTCTTTGAGAAGACCACTCCCATACCCAGACCACATTTTCTGTGTCAATTTCCATTTTTCCATATTAACCATCTCCTTTGAGAAGACCACCCTCCTAGAAGACCACTGCTTGATGCAATTTTTGGTGGTCGCCTGAAAGAGGTTTTGCGCTTTATGGTTCTCTGGCACTTAGGAGACCTCTTGAGTTTTGACAAACTTTCAACTTCAATGGAAAGTGAACAAACATGAGGGTATGGTAATTGCTCCCCCCAAAAAAATTTTTAACGCTATTCAGGAGGAGGATCCTAACCTATCTATCCTCCGGCAGGTTACGGTTCACGCACTCCCTTTAGTGTTTCGTATTGTGAACAGTCTTTGTATTTTTGCTAGTCTACTGTGGCTTTGGTTTACAGTTTTCACGCTATCTTGTGGTTTCTTGAAGGGTTGCCAGTAAATAAGAACATAATAGGTATTTGAATGACTAGACTTCCTTTGTCTTGGTCCAATAAATTTGGATATTCGGTTTCCTTAAATTTTCTTTTGGCTGATTTAAGTTTTGTGTTTTGTGTTCTGTTCCACGCTGTCTTTTGAAACGTACAAAGGAATTTCCTCTTAGAAGGGTTTCCAAGACTGGCAATAAAACAGCATTTCTTCCGCCAAAATACCCCATATTGTCTCCAGAATATAGCAGGCACGAGTCATTGGTGTACCGCCTTCTTGTGGATGTGGCGCACATGGCGTACCTCTGGGCTGTTTTGCCAATACTGTTGCTGACAACACTCTGTATACGGATGGGTCAGATTTATAGGCTTCTTTTGCTTCACATCTGGGTCAGAGCATATCTGAAATTGTGGACGAAAAACTCCAGGATGACGTTTGGTCTGTTGATAACGGGTATGTGACAGATTCCATGATAGTCAATTGTGTCCCTTGGGATCCGTTGTTGACCGCCATTAGATGGCGCCTTTTTTTTATTGTTTAATCTGTTATCCTGGTCCTATGATGGACGAGAATGTTGGATTAAACAACACTGATATGAACGGATGTTTAGTCGCGTCATACGCATTACACTTGTATTCAGGTTACCACTCTTCAAGCCCGGAAAACGGAAACCCAGTCTGCTTAAAAAGCGATTACCTACAGAAACCCGTGGACCCCCTTAGACTATAATGAGGTCTGCCCGAAAAATAATCAGCAGACCAGGTTTCTAAATTCCAAAATATTCAACTGAAGAAGAATCGGGATGCCCCCATATACATTGGTTGGGCGGCTCCGTCAAAATCAACACACACAACCGACTTCTTACAGCTCTAGTTGGACAACCTTGCCTAAATGACCAAAAATGTGAAGTTCTGAATGTTCATTGTTGGGTTAATGTAGACTTTCTACGTAGATTTTTTATTTTTAGATCTCGTACGAATTTATTATCTTTAACGGAAACGCTTAGACTTTCTCATCATTCAACATATCGGAACTGATAAAAGTGGAAGTGACTTTTCTCGAAGACTTTTTGCCCTGGCGTCACCTTGTAGGCTGGAAGTTGTCAGACAGGATAGGGATGGGTGATCTTTGCCTAAAAATATAATCTTGTGTTTTGCTTATTTTTTTACATGCATGATTATTTATTTTAATCTGGATTTTCTAAAATAGTCCTATCTGATAAAGCGTTCCTCATCCTACCACCGAATATTAACTGCTGAAACTGGAGCAGGAAGGGGTGAAATGTCCGCAGGAAATACATCAGACTTCAGGGCGGAGAGAACATTGATTTCCTGACTCTGATAATCCTAATGGTTCAGGATATTTTTGATTTATGGAGTGATGGTGGAGGAAAAGATCTCTATATGGATTATTTTATATGATAAAAGGCAGAACTGCGGAGACTGTTAGAAGTATTGGAGCATGGGCTCCAGAAAAAAACACCTTTTTCCATCCTTGCACCACTCATCTGGTTGTCACGCTCCAGGCCACTGCCTCTTCTCAGGTCAGTGACATCACGTCCACATGGTATTACTGCAGCTCAGCCCAATTCAAATGAATGGGGCTGAGATGCAATACCAAGCACAGCCAGTATACAGTGTATAGCGCTATGCTTGGTCAGCAGAGGAGAGGCCGCATCAATATCAATCCTATAGTCTGAGAAAATCCCTTTAAGGCTAAATTCACACGGAGTGTCAAAATCCTGACCAAAAAGATGGCTCCCATTGAAATCAATGAGAGCCAGTCAGGTGTTTTTTTTTCCGGGAGCGGAACAAACTGGGAAAAGAAGCGAGGTGCTCATTCTTTAGGCTATTTCGCCTCGCAATTCGGCTTGAAGACACTCCCTCCTCCCGACTAGGCCCATTCATTGGGCCTAATCCGGAGCAGAGTGTGCGACTGGATGCTGGTGCAGTGTACCGGCATTCAGTCGCGGCTACCCGTATTTTGGACTGGACCGGAGGTAGCCTCCACTTCAGGTTCCGGTCCAAAAAAACCCCATATGAACTTACCCTAATTTGTTGCAAATTTCGTTGCTTTTTTTTTTTTAGCCAAATCCAGAAGTGGATTAAGCAAAAGGTAGACGTACTTCCTATATATTTCCCATTCCTTCTGTAGTCACTTCTGGCTTTGGCTCAAAAAACCGCAACAAATCTATCCGTTGTTCTGATCCTCCGACGGGCCAGAATGGATTGGCTGACACCAGTGTGAACCTAGCGTAAGTTAGTGAGGAATTATTGATCTCTCTCCCCGGAGATGGACTGAATATCGACGTCTTGTCACTCGGTTGTATCTGAAGCTGTAAACGCTGCGCTCAATAGTCCAACTACCCCGAAACGAAACTCCTGGCGATGAAAGTCACATCAGCAGCTTTTCTTTCCCTTCTTCTAGTTGACATGATATGACCTGCTGGATCTTTGTAGAAACCTTTCATGAAGGTCCGATGAAAGATCAAAGCTCAGAAAGTTTTTATTCTTAAAGCATCCTCGAGAAGTTTTCTCGGTTGTCGCTATGTATTGTATACATCTGCCGGGGAATGTGAACCTTGGTTTTATTAAACAAGATAAAGCTCGCCGGGGGGCCATGACATAGCCGAGTCTGTTTGCTGGGGGTTAGCACCTTATTACACAGCCATATTTGGCCCGGAAAATGTGACAATTTCCAGCCCAACTCCTTACAGCATCTTGTGAGCACAGGACGGTCGAAACGTATATTAATATTTATTATAACGAGGTGTATCATTCCCTTTAAGGTGTGGCATCTGTCCTGACCCCCGATCCATAAGATAGGAGTAGCCCTTTAACTCTGCAGATCATTGGCATTGTTATTTGCCCTGCTCTGTAATGAGAGAAATGGGGGAGGGGGGGGGGGGTCATTATTTTGGGCCATCTGTCCGTTGCCAAGACTCTTCTTTTCTCGTCCATAATTGGTTTGCGCACAACAACTGGTGCCAATATGTGTACAGTATGGTGAGATAATGCCATGGGGACGCCAGTCAGCACATTGGCATGGCCTGTACGCTGACAGCTGCTGCGACTTGTCATGCTGCAAGAAATAATAGAGCTACGAGTCGTATTCTCACCGTCAAAACCAAACTGAACTTACTGACGTGCAAAGCCTTATTCACATTGTGTGCTTTTTGGGTTCTATTCAGAGCTGAATTCCTAGTTTGATGCGGATGAGCATATTATAGCATCATCTTAAAGGGGTTGTCCGGGGAGTTTCAATTTAACCTCCTTTAGGGAGTCATGTGATCGGAACCATCACTAGGCCCGGGGTGACTCCGCCTCCTCCAGGGTCATTACCTGGGCTATGGGCACTGGCTTTACTATCGTCTATGGGATGGGGGAGGAGGGAGCAATCTGCGGACCAGGCGCTGGTTCCGATGACATGACCTGGTGTTGGAAACAGGTCCAGGTTGAATAAATCCCTGGAGGAAGTAAGTTACATTTAAAGGGGTTGTCTGAGTTTATTTTAACTTGTTTCTTCTGGGAATTTATTTGACCTGGACCTGGTGATTCTGGAAATGGCGCTGCCTCCGGCTCCTCTCTAGTTTTTTCGAGCTAAACTATAGTAAAGCCAGACTCCATTGCACTAGTAACTCCCTATGGAACTGGGAGAGGAGGAAGCAAGCAGAGCGACCCAGTGGTCAGGTGCTGGTTCTGATCAGCCCGGAATCCCCAGGTCCAAAACCAGTAAATCCCTGGAGGGAAGTTAAATTAAAGCGGTTTTCCAAGAAGTTTAAAGTCTCAGGTCACCTAAGTCTCAACAGCGCCACTCTTGTTCATAGACTGTGTCTGGTACTGCAGCTCATGATTTTTCAGTTACTATGAATGTGGGAGAGCGTCGTACCATAGGCAAGAGCGTCGTCGCTTCTTGAAGGTGGGAACATCCCGACCCTTAAGTATTTATCTGCTAGATCCCTGTATGTTAAAGTTGAGGATAGAAAAGGGTTTGTCCCATGAAGACATTGCCTGCCTAAATACCCCACTTTACAGAAAGGGGACCTCACCCCTCTACGGGCCAGGGTGTAGAGCTGCACCTGTTCTAGGCTAGTCTCTGCCTGCGGCTGTTTGCAGGGAGTGTCGGAGCCTTACCCCGGGGGCTGCATTCTGAGAGGGCTGGTCTACTGAGGCAATCACTTTCATTTCTCGGTGACTCTTTCCCAGGGAATTGTTGCTATTAATACCACATCGGCGAGCCACTTCCAAACCCATGCTGGGCTCCCATAGATGTAAGGTAGCGATGCATTACAGTAAATGGATTCCTAATGATTCTGCTCCTTGTAAAGGAAATGGAGCTTTTAGATGCCTTCAGGCTGCGGTGTCACCAGACAGGTCCCGTGGCCTTACATGAGAGTCATCGAATATCCACAGACAGGCGCCAGTCACCCTGCTTTACATTGTGGCATGTAGGATTTGGTTGTGCTGGTTGCTCATGTTCACATGTCAGTATATCTAGTTTGCATAGAGATGACAGGAAGGAGCTCAGGCCAAGGCCGGTGTAATAATAGAGCCATATTGTTTATGTCTTCCAGGTTGTCCTTCTACTCAGGCCATTCTTCCTTCTCCATGTACTGCATGCTCTTCCTAGCAGTAAGTATATATAAGGTTACTTATCACGTTACAAGTAAACAGATTGTGATCTAATATATGCTATATAAGCCTATGGCGAGCGCCCTCTGTATAACCCCCATTCCGTATGGGGTTCGCTTTGGTCGGCATCACTTTCAGACGATAATGTGAAAAATGTCCAGTTGTTTTTTGCCCAACGTTTTGTTTCTTTGGGATTCCCAATTTTACGGATCCCTTGTAGGTTTGAGTCTCTTGAGGAACCCGTGAAAATGGGCAAAAATAGGATATTAAAGGGGCTCTAGCAGCAAAATCATGCTGCTAGAGCCCCACATATGCATGAATAGCCTTTAAAAAGGCTATTCAGGCACAATAAATGTTATATTACACTACCCCCCCGTTTTAAAATAAAACCCTAAAAAAGAATGTCTACTTACGCATCATGCACGATGGGCGGGCATTCAGGGTGCGCCGTCTTCTTCATCCACGCCTCTTCTTCCTCCGGTCCCGTCCTCCTCCGGCGCTCGCGAGCGGACACTGATATAAAAAAATGGCCTGGGCGCCTGCGCAGTAGCCGTAGTAAAAGCCGCGTGCTACTGAGCATGCGCCTAGGCCATTTTTTTTTTATATCAGTGTCCGCTCGCGAGCGCCGGAGGAGGACGGGATCGGAGGAAGAAGAGGTGTGGATGAAGAAGACGACACACCCTGAATGCCCGCCCAGCGTGCATGATGCGTAAGTAGAGCACATTCTTTTTTAGGGTTTTATTTTAAAAGTTTAATATAACATTTACGGTGCCTGAATAGCCTTTTTAAAGCCTATTCACGCATATGTGGGGGCTCTATCAGCAGGATTTTGCTGATAGATTTTGCATTCCTTTTTAAAGGGGCTCTGTCATATGAATAACCTCACTCGGATGGATTGATTTTAATGCAGTTTTTTTCTGAATAGAAGCTACAAGCTCTGGCTATATTGTACTGAAGCTACGACAGACATCTAGATAGATCTCCATTCACCCAGTGGAGGAAAGTTTTTGGCCTGCATTGGGAAAATATAATTATTTTTTTTATATATATATATATAATTTGTTCATTCACCCCCTTGGTCAGTTTCTCATATAACCCATGGCAGGTGATGAGTAGAGTTAGCTATGGGCCGGCTACATCTGCATTCTAGGCCCTGGGACCTGGCGGGTCTTCCCTGAGCACAGATCTCAGTATTATCTGAGGCCAATAACCAGACAGCGCTTATTAAAGCCCAATTCAGCAGCGTCTACAGGATGCGACCACACACCGCTGGATTCCGGTATCGCTTACTGAAGAGGGGTTTCTTCAGTTTCCTTGTGGCGGGAGAGAAAATGTCACATTATAGTAGATTATCCTGAGAGTTGGCAGAAAGAGGTTAATATCGGGTTATTGTCTTTCTGATTTTTCAGTATTCTGCCAATTATACTTTATATATAATTTATACTATTCTAGATGTATTAACTATTTCAGGACCAGGCCACCACTGTTTTTTGTTTTTCATATACGTGTGGTTTGCAGGCTTATATTATATATTCTGTAATGGACCTTTTATTACAACAGTAATGCAGCCTCCTAAGAAATATCCTAAGATACATGTCAGAGCTGAGCTGGATCTTTTAGGACCCAGCAGTTTATAGTCACATGACCACTAGGCCAGGAGGAGGGCCACATCATGGTCGGTTGGCAGGATAGTCACCGGCACGGAAACGTCATCTTTTACCTACGTCAGAGTTCCCTTACTGCCTGTGTATAACCTGTATTTCTTTTTGTTCCCCTTCCAGTTGTATCTTCAGTCCAGGATGAGAGGAGACTGGGCCAGACTATTACGTCCAACCATCCAGTTCGGACTTGTCGCGGTGTCCATCTACGTTGGCCTGTCCAGAGTGTCTGACTATAAGCATCACTGGAGCGATGTGCTGGTCGGACTCATCCAGGGCGCCATTGTTGCTGTTCTTATAGTAAGTATCAGTCTTTTCTATAGGACAACATTTATGCGGAATCTATACCCTAGATAAATGACAGACTGCAGGGGGTGACAGGCGATTCATACTGATGCCTTGGCCCCACTCAGTGATCGGTGGTTGTAGTCCTGGATCATTGCCATGAATTAAATGGAAGGGTTTAACCAGTCAGAGTAACCCTTAATCGTAAAGAAACCTAAGGGCTTGTTCAAAGGCTGGATTCTATCTTCCATTGTAATCAATGCAAGGCAGAGATCAGAGTAGCGCTAGATCTTGTCGCTGATTCATCCGTAGAATCCACGGGTTAGAGACGTAGTGCTGGGCCTTATCCACAGCCGAAAACTAAAAGCTCAGCTCTGGGAATCTGTCTTAGGCCCCACATTGCAGAAACGTAGCTTTTTTTGTTGCAGATTTTGCTGCAGTTTTTTGAGCCAAATCCAGGAGTGGATTGAGCAGAAGGGAGAAGTATAAGAACTTTTTTTTTTTTTTTTTTATCGAGTTCCCATTCCTCTTGTAGCCATTCTTGGCTTTAGCTCAAAAAACCGCAACGGAATCTGCAACAAAAAAAGCTGCATTTCCGCAACGTGGGGCCTCATCCTTAGGATGGAAAAGAAAAAGAATCAGAGCTGGCTGTCTGCTTGAAATTCTTCTTCACTTTGTCGTGTGAATTTCCCTTTTTAGAATCTGCTTCAATTTCCTGCAGATTTTTGTTTTTTTTTCCCCCCTCCCTGACTACACTTGTGTGTGTGAACATACCTTAACCAACTAGGCTCAATAAAAGAACAGCAGAGAATTGTGAATATGACTATAAGGCCGGTGTCCCTCTTTACAATCTGGGTATTAGATCGGTGCAGCCTGTGACCTTGTGATCGAAACTTGTATGTAAATCTCTAGTCCTGAAGGGCAGGCTGAGGTGACATTACCGGCATTAGCTCTGTGTACTGTATTGTGGCCCCTATTAGCCTTATTGTTCAGACCACTCTCCATGGACATGCTGTATCCTCCTAGTACTTGGGGGATGAGCTAAGATTTGGCTCCTTATAGGCCTGGATAATCTCTCTTTCTGTCCTGGGCACATTATACTAATAGTAGTGACCGTAGCTGGGCTGATGGGATGGAACGGCAAAAACAGACCCTGCAACGTGGTGGATGGACAGACGTGGCTAATACTGATGGCCTATACCAGGGATAGTTAACCTCTGGCGCTCCAGCTGTTGAAAAACTACAACTCCCAGCATGCATACTTGCATGGAAGTGAATGGAGCATGCTGGGTGTTGTAGTTTCACAGCAGCGGGAGTGCCGAAGGTTGTCACAGATGATGGTCAGGCCCAGTTTTGGTGCTATGATCTCCATGCCTGCTCCGTCCTGTGGCACCCAGCTGGACACTAGAGCCATCATACAGAAGAGGGGCTGAGACTCTCCTGCTATTCCTGTGCCTGGAAACATTTAGCACATGTTAATGAGGATCTTTCATGTTCTCAGCGACCACTGAAGCTGAACATGGCGTCCAGGACAACTGTTATCTGTGGGCACAAAGTTTCTTTGATCAAAGCGAACCCTCCATATAACAGGGATAATTATACCAGATTCCTTGCCGGCAGCCACGGCTTTAATTACAACCTGCATTAAAGTGTAGCTACATTTCTGGACAATTCTGGCAACGCTTGAGGCAAAAATTTATTAAACTGGGTTGGTAATTGACTTGTCTGCCCAGGGTTATTGCAAGTGATGGACCGCCGGGTCATGTGACCCAAAGCCCTCGCCGACTTAATTATGTATACTATAGGGGTTGGCGTTACTATAGTAGTACAGGAAATTACCTATGGAGGGATGGGGCAGAACACGGCCGGAATATCCGGTTCCATCATCACCCATGATGACACCGTATGGCCAGAAAAGCAGATTTTTGATTTTGTGTAGTTTGTTTATTCGCGCGTTGCTGACACATCTCTTTGCTTCGCAGGTTCTTTACGTCTCCGATTTCTTCAAAGTCAAGAAAAGCGGGTTCAATCAGAAAGAAGAAGATTCGCACACGACCCTGCACGAGACATCAACCAATGGGAACCACTATGGCAACAGTCACCAGCCCTGAAAGCCACTCTCTCCAAGAGAAACATATCCCGCTTTTTTTTTTACACAGTATTAAGAGATTAAGCTCTTAATTCCTTTTAATTAGCCTTTAACCCTGTCAGTGCTGGAGAGGCTAATCCTGCATGGCACTCTAGCACTTAAGCCTTTCAGTTGCACCCGTCTTGTACGCACCACTCAAGCAGCCATTTTTGTGGCCTGACTCGATATGAAAAGGCAGCATCTGGGAGCACGGGTGACGATGCCGCATTCTCATGCCTGAATACGGGTTACGAAGAGGCTGCCGAAGGCCGTATGTGTAAAGCAACATGTGCAATGGACAGCTGCTGCTATACCTGTTGGATGCCCACTTTGTATATAGTTATAAAGATCACCTTTTATGTATATGTTATAGCTTTAAAAATAAAGTTTATTAGGTTTGTACAGAATCTGAAAAATAGGGCTCACTTTTTTTTTTTTCTGAAACAGCACCACACACCTCTGAAGGTTATGTAGAGAATTACACCCTGGCCCTGTTCATTTCAATTGAGCGGACCCCTCGTTCACGAAGGATCCCCCTGAACAGAATCCCGAACGCAACTGCAAGCACACGGACCTCATAGACTATAATGGGATCCGTGTGCTTACCTGCTCGAATCATGCAGGCAGCAAAGTAGATTGTGAACCGCTTTCCTGTCCGCATGATCCATGCGGAGATCTGGCAGCAAGCACATACACCCCATTATAGTGTCTGGGGTCTGTGTGCTGTCACTGGCACACCACTTGCTATTGTGTTCAGTATTTCAATTAGGAGGGGGGGTCCTCATGCGGACTACTTCGGATGGAATACGAATGCTGATGTGAACGAGGCCTGAGTTGTAATACCAGACAACCATGGACAGGTGTGGAGCTGTCTCTGCAAAAAAAAAAAAAAAAAAGTGCCTGTTTCTGTAATCCTGGACAAGCCCTGTTGCTTTTATTAGACTCTGTTCACACTGGTGGGTCTGTTAGGAGATCCAGGATTCAGAAAAACAGGTTATATGTTAACATGATCAGTCATGGGTTTAGACGCCATGACACCAGTGTGCACAGAGCCTTAACTATACAGACAAAAGAATGAAATGTGGTATTAAAATTTTATATATATATTTTTTTTTTTATTATTAAAATAGTGTGGAAATGGTATGTACAAACAAACACTTGTATTATATTGCTTTGCTCGAACGACGCTTGTTCTGCAAACTTATAACACCAAAACATTAAAAAGGTTTCTAGCAAAAAAAAAAGTCTGGACTTTGATGCTTTCGTTGTCCAAGGAGCTTACACTCCATGCACTGACAGCTTCAATACAGAAGGGGCTTCATAGACGTTCCACTATAGGTAGAGACTGGCAGCAAATACAATGTCCCTCTTGATCTTGGTAATTCCTGAAAAAAATTATGGAGTATTAAACACCTTGTAAACTGATACAAAGGAGCAGACCAGGAGCTGTAAGATGACACTATACTTCTCGCTGTGAAAGCAATCCATGTTCTCACCCCCACCGAGCGGAGGCGGCGCCGTGAGAAAGCCCGAGTAATTATACTGTGTGAGGTCTGACGGCTCCACCCGACAATTACTATTCCTTTATATCTGCAGCTATAATAGGACGCGTCGCCACCAGATTTAGCTGAACAATACAGCAAGACATTGAAAAATTCCTGCAAGGTAGACACAATGGCCCACATGTACCAAGGCGAAAGAACCGAGAAAGTGGCCGTCAGCGCGTGAACCAACCAGGAACGTGACAGTGAGCAATGGAGTCAGGGCAGAGTTTGACATACAAGATGTAGTTAGACGACATACAAGATACAGTCACATCTACGGGGTTTCTGAATCCATTCTGATAACATGGCCTACTCTATAGTGTGGAATGGATCTGCCAAAACCCCAGAGATGTGAATGTATCATGGAAGTCATAGACTACATTCCGTGATAAACTCTGCTCCAACTTGGATGCGCACACTGTGGTATATATGGGAACACTAAACAAAATATCTAGTGTTGGGGCCCATGCAGATAGGGGGTGACCCTATGGCAACAGACAACTGCAGTGTGGTCAGATCCTGCAGTTGTATACAGCCATATATCAGACTACAGTGCAGATGGTGGGAATAAAGTAAACATTTATCGGAGAAGACTGACCCTTAGTTCACATTTGCATTTGGTAATCCGTTCAAGGGGTGTCCCCGAACGGATTAACAAACGCATTTGCAAGCGCTGTGCAGAGAAAGCACACAGACCCCATAGACTTTAATGGAGTCCATGTGCTTGCTGCACACTGCCTGCATAAATCATGCAGACAGGAAAGTAGATTGTGAACTACTTTCCTGTCCGCATGTTCCCTGCGGAGATCTGGCATCAAACGCATGGACCTCATTATAGTCTATGGCGATCCGTGTGCTTTTACCGCACACCACTTGCAGTTGTATTTGATATTCCCCAAGTGGAATACCAACGCAGATGTGACCCAACCCTGAGGAGATATTAGCTATAAATCAAGGGCCCATATATAATGGCTGAACGCTGTAGGTTTCCTGTCACTAGACAAGAGAGGCGCTGTTTACACCCCTTAAAATGGATCAATGTTTATCACAAGTTGTTTTTGCCAGCACTGGTTATTGGCAGGCGGCGGCCGTAACGCAGGGTTAATCTGGTGATGTAATGCGATAGCACAGCGTGAATGGGAAAGACATCAAAAATGGATGAAGTGAATATAATCACAACATACAAATCTGTGCGGAATAATAAAGAGGGGTCAGAACTAGACTTTGGGGAGAGGTTTATCACAGGAACACTCTGAAATGTGTAATAGCGGATGAGGTCATGTCACGTGTGGAATGAAGTGTCCATGGCCGTCCTGGGCCTGCAGGGCTCTCCACAGGATGTGCTCAGTGGGGCCCCGGCTCTGTTATTCTAATCCATGAGCGAAGGTCTGGACTGCGATGTGTCTCACGCCGAGCGCGGCCATGTTCTGCTTTGTTCTCCTATTCTAATGAGATGCTCGTATTATGTTTCTGCATCTGATGTAGACGGAAGGAACAGCCGAGTCAGACAATCTGGCACACTACAGATATGGTCATGTATATTGGGAAGGATCAGGTACGCGGGGCGGACAAGTTACACCTGAATGGTTATAACAGGGTTCTATAATATCCAACCTGGTCTAAGTAACAATGAATAGCGCGATATCCTGAGTGTAGACAGAGAGGGGCTGTGGCTGCCAGGGGGTGTCCACATGTCATTATCCCAACCCTAGCCTAGGGACTAAATACATTGCTCATGTCTAAAGTTATTGTGTGTCCTTAGCCAAAGATGGCTCCAACAATATAAGTGAATGGAACAGCACAACGACCATAAGAATGTTGCACTTTGAATTGAGTCACATTACGGCCATGAGTTCTGTTTCCCAAGTCAATGCGTCTTAGGGTGAGACAGCCATCTTTGTAGCCGACGTTTTACCATGACTGGAGTACAATTGCTTTCATCCCTTACCGTTCTCCCCCAAGGTCCCCATTCAATGACATCGGTGTGCACTTACCTTCTGCAAACTTATTCTCCAATTCTGTATTTCCGATCGCTTTGGCGGCCTGACACATTTGTCGCAGTAGTTCTTCCAGTCGTCTCATGCAACGAATAATACTACCTGAAAAGAGAAGCTCCAGGTCTTAGTACAGTTGGCAGGATCATTACCTGTGCTTGCCTCCTATTCATTTTAATGGGGGGAGGAGGGGGGCAGATTCCAGGCAGAATTTGGAGTTGATTGAATCTGCCGTGTGAACATACCCTTAGACTGAATGACAAAACACATTGGGTCTGCTTTAAAGGAGCCGAAGCGGCACAGTGTGGGACACGACAAGCTCTCAGATTTCTAGGACCCGCTGTGAAAGCCATTACGACATAAATAAGAAACTTCAGAGGACATGTTTGAATAAAAGCCTCCTTCCAGCGCAAAAAACACACAAGGTCAGCTCAAAACCGGCCATTGACTTCTGACCATGGACGTGCCTGAGGCGTGGGAGTCCATCATGGTCAGGATGAAAGAAGAGTTCACAGGAAATCACAATTAATGGAGGATTAGTTTACTGAAGGTTATTTACTAAGAGACATGGAATGGTGTCTGATATCATCCGAACCCCACGCCTGCTGTTAACCCCTTACTGCTGGAGACTATGGTTAGAAAGCCATGACCGCTCCACCTGAAAGCTCTTCTAAACCACTTAGACACTATTTAGGGTCAGTGTGTGGCCTGGTGAACATTTAAAGGGATTCTACCATTAAAACCTCTTTTTTTGTGGATAAGACGTCGGAATAGCCTTTAGAAAGGCTATTCGTCTCTTACCTTTAGATGTGATCTCCGCCGCGCCATTCCTTAGAAATACCGTTTTTACCGGTATGTAAATGAGTTCTCTCACAGCGATGAGGGTGGCCCCAGCAATGAAAATGTGATGGGGGCATCCCCACTGCAGCTCGAGAACACGATCCTGCGACGCCTCTATCTTTGGCTGGATCCTCCCCTTCTCTGACATCTTCCAACTGAGTCACCTCCAGGAGGAAGACGGCAGGCCATTTTTGGGAGGCCACTCCTGCATTGAACTACAAGAGTGGCCTCCGAAAAATGGCCGCCTGCCGGCATGCGCAATCAGCTCTACTAGTGTCTCACTGGCAGAGCCAACTGCGCAGGCGTCGGAGGTGACGCCGAAGAAAGACAACGAAAGAAGGGGAGGATCCAGCTGAAGATAGGCTCCAGCGACGCCTCTGTTCTCGAGCAGCATTGGGGGCGCCCCCATCACATTTCCAGCGCTTGGGCCCGCCCGCGGCGGCGATCACATCTAAAGGTAAAAGACGAATAGCCTTTCTAAAGGCTATTCCGACATCTTATCCACGAAAAAAGAGGTTTTAATGGTAGAATCCCTTTAAGGCTGCAGCGATCACATACCCTATATGAGTAAACGGACACTGGGAACAGAAAGGAAGGTGGCAGTATTTGACTTCTGAGGGACAGACGAGACGTAATTTTTTTTGTCTTTTTAGGCCAATTAATTGTATGTTGATTTTCCCGTTGCAATGTGGACGGGACACCCGTATTATGCGGCATTAGGTAAGGTCAGTGTTTAGCAGATGTAACCAGTCTTCATTGCTTCTTACCTTCAAAAACATCCGTCATCTTACAAATCTGAGCAAACGTGGAGCCATTGGCCCATGTGTAGACGACATCCATAAGGTTAGGACGGAAAGAACTTAAGTAGGACTCTTCATCGACTTCTAACTTGGCTTCAGCTGAGACTTTCGCAATCCTCCGGGCGGTTTCCTGTCCAGATGGTTACAGAGATCAATGGTGTTACATGTCTTAATAATTGTACCTCTGTACATTGCAGGCGGCTATAAAGTATTGCCATTAGCCTGTCAGACGTAGTGTAGACAGCGACGTAAATCAATACGACAAAGCGGGACTCTTATATAAACTACACCCGTCACTACATGTTACATTAAAGGGGTTTTCCAGGCAGAATTTTTTATTTTCTTAAATAAAGGTCTGTTAGTGCTACTGATGGGCTAATCCATTTACCTTCAGCAGTTATTGGAGTGATTTCTGAGTGTTTCTGCTGAACCCTCTTTGTTTGTTTCAATGCTGTTAGCAGCTTCCTGTGTCGTTGCTGCACTAACTCCTTCTCATTAACCACCCCCCCCCCCCAACTCCTCCCCATGTGGACTCCACAAACGGATTACCGAACCAAGATGTGAACCACGCGTTATTCCGTTACAAAACCCTCCAGCCACCCTGCCTGTGTCCTGCCCACTAAGCTCGCCAAGTTTATTATTCCCCGCCCATCACTAGCCCCTCCTACTCTCCCCGTCTCCCTAGCTAAGCTAATCAACCCTTTACTAGAAGACAAGAAGAGGAGGAGGAGGATTTTTTCCCGGACACAGGAAGGCTTGGTAAGTATTGCAGGGGATAGGGGAAGGGGAAGAGTGATGGTGACGTTCTGTTTCGGAAGTGGTAAAACGGAACATCACCGGATGATCAGAAAGTGTCCCTGGAGCGGTGACATGACCTCTCCAGGGATATGGGTAATGAAAGATTTTTTTTTTAATTGATGTAAAATTATAAGTTAGGTGGGGGGAGGGAGTTTAGTTTAGGGATTAATTATCAGTTTATCCTGGACAACCCCTTTAAGCTACATGGAAAACCTATAGAAAGCCGTAACTTACTACGTGATGCAATGTATCTCTAGTATTGGTTCTAGAGCAGAGCACTTACCTGCATTTGTCGCAGGGGTCCTGCCAACTGTTCGGTTAGTTTCGGCATTTCGCTGGACTAGAGCAAGAAAAGAGAAATAAATGAATCTTCTACAACTATGGATACTACAAATAGATCCGTAATTCTTTATATGACACTTTTTGGTTTTATTGATCCAAATTATCCGATAAGTGAACCTCACTGATCCTGGGAATGGGGGTGTGCAGCCACTCTCTACTATTTTTGCTAGGTATCTAATATGTAACGACTGTGACCCACGTTGCCTCATTTAGCGTTTCATGAGTTAAACAGATACCACCCCCCACCCCCACTGATAGCATTTCCCTTGTAAAGTGTGCTGTGGGCCCGGGCATCCCTCCTCACCCATATACTTCTATAGCACAGCTGTACAAACACCGAACTTAATGAGAAAATGCCCCCGGACTCCAGCTGGACTGATGTGCGCGCAGCGAGGGAGGGGTGATGTTTGCTTTCTACATGCCCTCCCACCTCCCGAGAGCTCGCATGGCCACCAGGAGCCCAGCCTTCACTACTAGTATCAATGCAATTGTACCAATCCCAAAACTAATGGGAAGGGCGCCCATTCTGACCACAAGGTAAATCTCCAGCTGTTACATCTGATCCTATGAAGGAT
Source organism: Leptodactylus fuscus (assembly GCF_031893055.1). Taxonomy (NCBI): domain Eukaryota; kingdom Metazoa; phylum Chordata; class Amphibia; order Anura; family Leptodactylidae; genus Leptodactylus; species Leptodactylus fuscus. The sequence continues at coordinate 35,086,152 of NC_134265.1, read as the reverse complement.
AGGTGACAACAGATATGGCCGCCGCTGCCAGCTAGCCCGAACTCCTGACTGCGTGGGAGTAGGTAATACTAAATATACAGATCTGATGCTCAGTACTGCAGGGGGGGAGGGGTTGGCTATAATCTCCATCTTGGAGCACTGTTGCCACGACTGGTCAGAGCCATCACTGATCAGACACTTATAAGTCTTGTCTGTGATTCTCTCTTTGGACAATCCCTCTTAGAGTAGGACTGTGACAATAAGGTGTCCGGTGACCGCACGATCTGTGATATACTGTAATCTGTAGGGGAACACAGGAGGTGGTGGGCAATTTGCCTGCAGAGCCACCACAAAGAAAAAGAACTGAAGTCACTATAAAAGTCAATGGACTGTATGTCCGGGGAACCGACGTTCTTTGTCGCCACTCTCAGCTCTGACTAATAGTTGAGGATCCTTAAAGGGGTTTTCAGGTGACCTGTCCCTAGGGTATGACATATCAAATTCAACAGTCCAACACTGGAGACCCACATGGATCTGCTGGCTGAAGCAGCAGCAGAACTCCCTGCACTCCACTTCTACAAATCCATCATGGCCTGATCACAGCTCAGTCCCATTCAAGTGAATGGGGCTGAGCTGTGATACCAAGCATAGGCATTGTACAAATATATGGAGCTGTGTTTCAAAAGTACATAAGAGGCTGTAACCTCTTTAAAGATTGGCGGCGGTTCAGGTGCTGTTTAAAGCCGTTGTCCCGTTTCAAGGATCCTATCTATACTGGTAGCTTATGCAAATTGAAGCCTTTTCCTAAATATTTTGCTTTGTTTGCCTGCTATGTGACCTTATTATTCCCATTGTTTACACAGCGTTCTATAACCACGGACCTATAGGTCAAGTGACATCACTCACTCGCTGCTCTTGCCGGCAGGACTCTTATCACTATGTATACACACAGACACAAGCATCTGCATATTATCTGATCTGCATAAGTGTTGTGTGTTCCATTTAGCAAGAGGAAATAGGGGGAAGCAAAATACAGGAAGTGAGAAGAGCAGACTGCAGGCAAACAGCTGAAACACTGAGATGGGAAGACCCCTTTAATTGATGACCTATCCTAAAGATAGGTCAACCATTATTGAGACCTGAAAAACCAGGCAATCCCTCTAACTACAGATCCCTATAATATAAACTGACTTGTTAAATTTAAAGGAGTACATATGATAAATGATACTCTATAAAGGGATACCCCCAAAAATACATGGTATAATGAATACGTGTCCGGGGGCCTCATGCATGACCACTGCTCTAGTCACCTCTATGGCACCGTGCTCAGCCAACGTCATCAGTCCTGTAGAAGTGAACGGAGGTCGCCCATTCTTGCGATTAGTGGGGATACCAGTGATCAGGGACTTGTGTTCGTCGTTAAAACATCTCTTGAGGGAATCCAGAGACCGGGACCCCAACCAATGTCTAGAATCAGCGGAGAGTTGGCTGCACTTGTGCTCTCCTCTCCAACGAAATCCTCAGCAGCCATGGAAACCAACCCAACATGAGGTTTTACATTCCTCGTAGCTTAGGGGACGGAACACGAAACCCACCACCAATTTACAATTTATCTTGCTAGGAATAAACATCAGCATGTAGCGCTACAGCCTGGGAATCTAAACTTACGTTCTCCTGAAACACGAAGCAGCTGAGCAGGGCTGTCGCTTGTTCTGCCGTCAGGTCATTGAAAAGGCCATTAAACATCATTTCGGTAAGGAGCAGCTCATCGGCACTGGAAGGAGACAAACACCAGAGTTATACATGGCGGCGGCCATCATACTGTGCGATGACTGAAGGGGAACCCCAACTGAAAGCTACCTGAAAATGAGTTATAAAGGGGCACTCCGATATTAAGTGACTTGTGATTATCCATTAGCGAGTTCTCCTTACTCGCAAAGGTCATATTTTTAACGCACCAATGTTATGCCCGAGTATGTGGAGGAGAAGTCGAAATGTGCCTACAATATGATGGCTGGTGACCCTTATGCTATTTTTACACAGGGCTGCTTAAAGGGGTACTCCCACGTCGCATACTCACCCGTCTTCGTTCCTCTAAAATCTTCTGTCTTCCGGCTTTGTCTCGTCATTGGTGGGCGGGGTCACATATGCAAAGCCAAGCGGCGAGATGCCACCGGCCCTGCGTGCGCGCTCATACACCAGTCTACCCTTCACAATGCAAATACAGACCCGACACCCTGCGGGTCTGTATTAGCATTGTGAAGGCTAGACTGGTGTATGAGCGCGCACGCAGGGCCGGCGGCATCTCGCCGCTTAGCTTTGCATATGTGACCCCGGAGCGGAACAGCATCGCTTCTGCCGCTGCTGTCTTCATGCAGGGCAGAAGCATAGCGATGTGCCTGTGCCGGCGTCTAACAGTCCCCAGCATCCGCCTATTACAGCGAATGCCGGGGAGTTAGATGCCGGCACAGGTGAAGCCAGCAACATCGCTATGCTTCTGCCCTGCATGAAGACAGCAGCGGCAGAAGTGATGCTGTTATTCCGCTCCTCCGCCCCGGAATAGCAGCATCGCTTCTGCCGCTGCTTGCTTCATGCAGGACAGAAGCATAGCCATGTTGCTGGCTTCACCTGTGCCGGCGTCTAACCCTGTATTGGCGGCCCCTTCCCCCAAAGTGTAAACTACCCCCCCCCCTCCAGGCTCGCTCCCGTGTACTTAGCCCCTCCTCCCTCCCCTCTGAGAGCAGCAGACACATCACTTGACTCAGGAGCAGCTAGGTCAGGGCTGTAGCCACAAAAAAAATGAATAAAGAGAGATAGTGGCCAAACAAAGCAGTTTTGCTGAAGCAGCGTATTTAGGAAAAGTCTTACATTCACATTTACAAGCATTATAGATAGGATCCTTGTGACGGGACAACCCCTTTAAAAACGACCCTTCATTGCCCTCAACAACTCTTTGTATCCTTCAATAGAAATCATCCCACTGATTCTGTCACAGTTGGAATTTTTTCTCTAGCCCCCACCGTTCCAGAGCAATCATTGCTGGAAGATTGAGTAGAATTATGCTCTCTACTCAGGTGGGCGGTCCCTGTCTTTCTGTGACAACCTAGGTCCGCCCACCTGAGTAGAGAGCCTAACTGTACTGAAACTTACAGCAATGACAGCTCAGGAATGGTGAGGACTACAGAAAAAAAGGCAACTGCACAGGAATCAGTGAAGTGGTGACTACTGAAGGACGCAAAGACTTGCAGATGGCAGAGGTGATTAAATTTTCCTTGAAAAGTTGTACAATAATATAAGAATATGGCTGCTTTCTTCTACAAACAGCACCACACTTGTCCATAGGTTGGATCCTGGTTTACAGAAGAGCTCCATTGACGTTAGTTGGGGAGATTCAGTACCAGACAACCTGTGGGCAGGTCTGATGACATTTATCATGTACAGAAGGGACAATCTTTCTAATCCTGTACAACCACTTCATTCTACTGAGTAGTTGGGAGTTCTGGGTATCCCAATTCCCTGCAACCTTGGTAATCAGAATATATTGGATACCACATCCCCAGAAACTCAAAAACCATAAATTTCCTACTAAAAAGAGAATCACCTGCTGATTTCACAAGCCACTCGTCCCTTCATCTCGATAACATCAGCGGAGGACGCAAAACCCATACGTCTCAGCACGCGCTTCCTGCACTTCAGCTCATCCATCTGTAACACGGTGCGAGCTTTCTTCAGTTCTCGCCTCGCTGCCCGTATGTCCACAGCAATCTGCAATTCAAGTCAGAGAACATCATCATATGGATCTACAAAATGGCCACCAACCCGCGCCCACGGATAGCTCTGAAGAGGGCTTTACCTGTGCTTTCTTCTCACACAGTTTATACGCAGACTCCAGATTGGGGTCATTGTTGAGGGGGTGCGAGTACATCCTGTGCTCAAAGGCTTCGGTTTTCTGGATCACTTTTTTAAGGCCTGGATCTTTAATGCCCATATCATCAATGGGATCCAATAAGGGGACACCATCGGGGAAGCGCTTCTGAACCTCCTGCAAAATGGTCAAAAGGAGAGAGTTAAAGTCCCGTTTTCTGGAGTCGCAATAGAGGTCACAGCTTATCTAAACCCTCCCTGTACAGAGCAGGTCTAGAAAAGCTCAGACAAGATGGCCCCTTTAAGTGGCAAAAGTGATTAGTTTATGGTCCAGGATCTGACAGCACTGGTAAACTTCTACTGTATACAGGTAACAAATAAACCTTCACATCTCCTCCCAGTAAGAAGGACCTGAAACAAGTCTGTGCAGTCTGGACAGGCAGTATACTGTATAGCAAGCATCTCAAATTACAGTCACCTTGACAAGACAGCAAGATCTTCCCTAGTATCCTCTACTCTACCCTGAAGACCGCTCTAACCGAAGTGGAAAGATAAGCTGATAAACTTCATTATTTTTCTTTTGATCGATGGTAAGCATTACGGGAAAGGAAAGGAATGCAAGGGCGGAATATCATCGGTCATCTTATCTAATAAAAGCTTTTCCCATGGTCATAAAATCCATATAAACAAGACTCCCACTCCGAACATCGAAGCCCTGGAGACAGATTGGATTCCCGATTGTTATTTCTGCAGTAAATACAAGTGTATACAGCATGGCCTACTGCAACAAATAACGCTATGTAACATATAGTGAGCACGTAGCGTGCAACAGCACTCCATTAACCCCCCGCTGTGCCAGTTGCCTATATGAGGAGACATACCACATGTCTGTGCCACCTAGATCTGCACATGAAGGAAGGGATGGCACTATCTGTACAAACACTTCACATGTGTGTCTAGTGACAGTCTATTAACATGGCTGCTCTCCACAAACATATGGGCCCTGCTCACAGGAGCTTACAATCTATGAGTTGATAGGAGACACAAGAGGTAAGAGAGGGCCGTATGAGCCAGCACCAGCCACTGAGAATATACAGATACTTAGTGCACGGTAACTTCTAGATGGAGGGGTCCGGATCTGAGGAATTAAGGAGGAAGGATAGGATACTACATACTATAACAAATGTTAGCCAAGTGTGCAGAGGTGAAGAACAATGTGAGCAGGACATGCCGCCTAAACAGATGGGATTCTGGGGACGTTTTGCTGTAGTTGGGTATGAAATCGGATTGTCCAGGGTAGAGCATTCCAACACACCGATGCAGCACAAGAGAAGTTTTGGAGTGGGATGTTCGACTAAGTCTAAGATCAATGTTAGAACGGAGAGGAAGGTTAAGGTGGTAAATAAGGACGAGGGAGGAGATGTAGGGGGAGGTGCGGAGGTATAGGGGTGGTGAGGGTGTACGTTTATATTGTATTGTTTAGCGCAGCGACTGACACAAGGAAGATGCGTCTGTGCGCCGGTTTGACAGAATGAAGAGCCTGGCAGAAGTACTTTCTAATTACCTGTGCTACGGGGGATAGTGGACTATGGTAAAGCCAAACCCCATAGCCTCGGTAACAAGTGGAGAAATCGGGAGGATGCGGAGAGTTGCTGTGGACCGGGTGCTGCTTCTCATCACATGACCTGGGTCAGTACCAGACTAAAACTCCTTAGATCCAACAACTAAAAGCCCCTAGAGAATCCCTAGAAGGCCTTTAGTGTGTTTTATGATTTTAAGAGACTTAGGAAAGACAAAATCATCTGCTAAAACTCCCGGATCACATAGTGATGAATATGCAGAGTAAGGGAAGCCGCGCTGAGGACATGGCTGCTGGAGCCAGAGAGATCCCACAACTGGAAGCGCTCCAGCATACAGTCATTACCAGATAGTTGCTACAATGGCTCCGATGACTGACGGAACGGCGACGATTCCAACACAGTCATTAAATACGACCAAAAAACCCACATTGGACTGCAGAAGTGCTGCCGAATTTCTGTGGATGTGACCACATATATTAAAATATTTTAAAGGAAATCTCGGCAAGTGCCAACATATTTGAAGGGAAAAAAAAAACTAAAAAAAACTGGAAGAGTAGTGAGAAAAATTAACCCTTTTCTGTAACAACCAGATCCAAACAAATACATGCTCACTAGAGATGAGCGAGTACTGTTCGGATCAACCGATCTGAACAGCACGCTCGCATAGAAATGAATGGATGCACCTGGTACTTCAGCTTTGACGGCGGCCGCTCATTTCTATGCGAGCGTGCTGTTCGGATCGGCTGATCTGAACAGTACTCGCTCATCTCTAATGCTCACCAAGTTCTCATGCACATGACCATTCAGTATGTGAGCGGTGTTGTATCCTATAGCCCCATACACACAGCCGTGTATTTTCAGTGTCAGATATATGGAGTCAAAACTCAAAGACAGGTTGTACTCTTGTCAGTGTTGCGGCCCGGGCTCAGTGAAGTAAATGAATGGGTCCGTGAAGGCTCTTTATTCACCGCTACAAAGCGGTCTGGACCAATCTCCGGCTCAGCTGAAGGTCCAGTGAAATAAATGGGCCGTGTTACAACATCACATGCAACCTGTGGACCTGAGCGGTGCTATATTTTGGATGAAAATGGCCTTTTTTTCCAATTCTGGACAACTCCTCTAAGCAATCACAAGAGCCTAGTACTGACAATAGGACATATCACACCTATACACAAGATTTTTCCCACCTTATGACAAAAGTATGAAAAGACGACTATTAAAAAACGCACACTATTAGAGGGGGTTGTCAGAAACCCCGTTCTCTCACCTGTATAGACTTTAGTACACTCTGCCTGTTGTCTAGAGGCCGCAAGTCCTTGGGGATATAGAGCCGCACACTGCTAATGGCGCAGAGCAAGTGCAGCAACACCGGAACCACCTGCAAAGGAAAAGAAGAAACGTCACCATCTTGGATCCTCTATATGAAGTCACTGTATGGACGATATTCTCACCCAGCTTGGCCACCACACAATCAGAATGTCTACTTGTAAGCAGTCACCGGGGTCATATTGGTAGTCACCAAGCTCTCTCAGAAATCATACAATTTGCTATGTGACAACTTGCCAGAAGGAATTTTTTTTTTACTTCTAGGGATTTCCCATTAAAGGGATTCTATCATTGGGCAGACTGAGAACAAGCAGTGGCGGGGGGTATTAAAGGTATGACGTGGGGGTCCTCTGAGGCCTTGGGGAACGCTCAGGGTGCTCCATGGGGTTCATTAGCATAAAGAAGTCTAAAAAGAAATGGCAAGGACAACAGAAGAAGTAAAGCTAGTAGTAGAGTAACCTTTGTAAAGGCCATTCAGACGCGTTTTTCCAATGATAGAATCCCTTTAACAACCATATTTACCATTGTAGACAATTTAAAGTTAAATATTTTTGCATGTTAAATAGTTAAAAATTTGGCAGAATTTTTTTTAGATTTTCTCTAACCACACTAGCGGTGGCCTATCCGCTCCTCTGGTCCGGAGGAGGACCAAAACAACGGATAAACGGACCTCTACTACAGTGACCCGATGGACCCCATTAACTATAATGGGATTAATCGGGTGTCCACTGCTTTATACTGAAACCACTGGAAATAAGAGTTAGCCTTTCGGCACTTTTTCGTCTGGAGATTTTTGACACACAATGCAATGGAGATTCCAATCCTGGAACTTTCTATGGTTAGAAGCCCAGCCATGATATCTTCATTGTGTCCAGATGGTCTTCTCATACATGTAGGATCCTCCTGTTAACTAGCCATGATGTCCTTATTATGTCCGGGTTATCTTCTCATACATGTAGTGTCCTCCTGATAACCAGCCATGATGTCCTTATTGTGGTCGGGTTATCTTCTCATACATGTAGTGTCCTCCTAATAACCAGCCATGATGTCCTTATTATGTCCGGGTTATCTTCTCATACATGTAGTGTCCTCCTGATAACCAGCCATGATGTCCTTATTATGTCCGGGTTATCTTCTCATACATGTAGTGTCCTCCTGATAACCAGCCATGATGTCCTTATTGTGTCCGGGTTATCTTCTCATACATGTAGTGTCCTCCTGATAACCAGCCATGATGTCCTTATTGTGTCCGGGTTATCTTCTCATACATGTAGTGTCCTCCTGATAACCAGCCATGATGTCCTTATTGTGATCAGGTTATCTTCTCATACATGTAGTGTCCTCCTGATAACCAGCCATGATGTCCTTATTGTGGTCGGGTTATCTTCTCATACATGTAGTGTCCTCCTGATAACCTGTCCACAATAAGGACATCATGGCCGAGTTTTTCACCAGTCCCAGACCATAGAAAGTTCCTACATTCATGGTCATATCCATTGGCGACTGAACAAAACATAAGACATCTCCACCAAGATGGTCGGAGGAAATCTTTAACACACTGCCATCATTTAAAATTCTTGATATTTGCAAAAATGTGTCACTTTTGTCTACCGATATAACTAAGTTTATGTTCATGGGAAAGTAAGTGCTGTAAGTGTAATAAGTTAGGACAAGTCCGTTTTCGCACAGACCTGCTGTGGATCAACCCTGAGCCCTGACGTGTGACTGTATGGGATTGTGTATACTAGAGGAATGCCTGCGCCGGGGTTATAAATAGCTGGCAATGATCTTACATGGAGAAAACATTTTATGCAATACGTATACATCCAGTCAAACAGTGGAGAGAGACAGAAGTTGCAGAGAGTGGCCCATATGGGGACTGTCACCCCTGTCCCCGCACTTACACGCACATCTACAGGGACTACACAGCTTAGAGCAGCCATACATACACATTTCATATAGCGTGTAAACATCTGGAGCAAATCTGTAAATCTTCAGCAATGGGATATGTGTTTATACAGTTCTATGCGGTCTCAGTAGCTGAGGATGCAAATATTTGTCCAGTCCATGTGTCGGACCAGAACAACGGACACTCGGGTGCTGTTTTGAGAAGAAAACCCATCAGTCCAGAGTAAGGTGCTGATCCTATTACTTGCACTGTTGAAGACAACACCTATATACTAGCGGCTGCTACAACACCTAGGTCCGGGTGTCAGCCCCCGACAGACCTATCCACAGGAAAACTAATTTGGGGCAGGAAAACCCCTTTAACGTAAAATACACAGAAGGCCGTCAATGAATTCAACGAATAGGATTGTGTTTGACGAGAAACGCGAGTGTGAACTTGCTCTCGGGGGGGATTTATCTACGTCTGCATCAAACAGCACATTATTTCCAGAAGAATTACTGAGGAACGTCTGCATCTAATTCCCTGTCAGACATGTTATCATTTATTACAGAACCAGACACGATTTCTCTTCAGATGTGTCTAAATAATCCATGATGTCTGGCGTTTCCTCCCCGACCTGCCAGGCGGCGTGTAAAGGTTTACACAGAAAAAAACCCCTTTGCTCCTCCTGTCATTCGCTCACACTGGCGTCACTACCCTAACACATGTGCAGGATGAACGACAGTCATTCCAGTACATTAACGCTGGCCATATACTTGCAACCGCTAGTCTGTTATTCTTCCTGATCTCTCCATATACATGCACACTTAGCTCGGCAGTGTGAATGAGTGTTTTGGTTTTTTTTAATACCGAAACTTATCTCCTTCTCTCCTACAATCTTCTGTACACAAAGATTGCACATGATGAAATCCAACATGCCTGATCCTCATACCCTACAAGGAACTTTGGCTTGCAAAGCTGTCCAGTGTACGTCAAGACAGACAGAAGAAAGCATGACTGCAGGATCAGACTACAACGGGATTTGTTTGCAGTCTGTAACCACGGAGAAACACAGGTTGGTACAGGAGCTGTATACACACAGCAGGAGGATATTCTTTTTACAGGCCATTTGGTTCATGTTTTGTAATATACATTGAAGGTAGTCTATCACCTCCCCCCAAATCATGTACAACCTCTCCCACTGTGATAGTGAGAACATTACCGTGATGAACAACATACCTTTGTTAGGGCGGGTTCACACCTGCGCCCCGGTCTCCGCTTTCAGTTTCCATCTTCTGCCCAAGAAACTGGACAGGTGACGGAAACTGGCAGTCATTTTTGCAAAGTGTCCGCCTGTGAGCGTTTTATGGTCTCCGCAGCAAAACCGGTTCTTTTTTTTTTTTCTTTAACCGGACACAAAGTCGACCATGCAGGACTTTGTGTCCAGTTTAAAAAAAACCCGGTTTCGCCGGAGACCACAAAACGCTCACAGGCGGACACAGTCTGTCGGGTTTCTGTCTCCTGTCGGCAGAAGACGGAAACTGAAAGTGGAGACCCGGGGCGCAGACATGAACCCGCCCTTACATGTCATTTGGTGCACTGGGGGTGGGCCTCCAGCTCTCTGGAGCACTGTTCTAGTCACTCCACCTCCTACCATGCCCGTGCATTGCTATTACACCACTCATCCAACGTAATCGGCAAAAACAGCGCTCCCATAGCTGAAGGCCCGCCCCCACTGCACCAAATAATTTCAAAGTTATTTTTCTCCAAATTTACATGTGACATACATAACATAAAGGTAATGAAATTGATCACTAAGGTGGTGGCAGCTGAATATGCATGGGCGGAGATGGCAGACTCCCTTTAACTGGAGAAATCAGTGGTGGACATGGACTTTAGATGCACTCCACTTTACGAAAAGCTAAAACATCTACGTGTATTTTCATTGTGTTAACTGAACTGGGCAGCAATAAAAGAGGACGGAGGAGAAGAAGTGGAACACATGGGAATCGCTCCAGTATTCGTGAAATACATTCACCATGTGGCATCCAAATGTGCCGTTCAGTCCGCTGCCAAACATCAGGCAGCACAGACACGCCACGATTTACAGCGCCTGATATCTATCCCATGCCTCTCGTATGTTGTGCGAGACACATACACTAAGCACAATGGCCGTAGTCACCTACAATGAACCAGGATATACCGTATTTTGACCGGACTATAAGGCGCACCGGACTATAAGGCGCATTACCCATGAGCGCCTTATAGTCCTGCCTAGGTCCATATATAAGGCGCACCGGACTACAAGGCGCAGCGCTGTCCGGTGCGCCTTATATGATTGAAAGCGGCGGCCGGCAGACTTTGCCGGCGGCTGCTTAACCCCCCGCGTGCCAGCCGCTTCTATTCATTTCAATGGCACGCTTCCATTGAAATGAATGGAAGCGCTCGGCACACGAGGAGTTAAAGGGATTCTACCTTTAAAAGAACTTCCTTCTTGATCACGTCGGAATAGCCTTAAAAGACTATTCGTCTCTTACCTTTCCCATAGCCAGCGCCGCCTTCTCCCTGAGCTGTGTTCGCGCCTTCCGTGTCGTCTTCTTTGGGCCTCATGGATGACGCATGCGCAGTCGGCTCTGGCTGCGAGAGCCTGTTAGAGCCGACTGCGCATGCGTCATGGGCTATGGCTATGGGAAAGGTAAGAGACGAATAGTCTTTTAAGGCTATTCCGACGTGGTTAGGGGGAAGAAGTTCTTTTAATGGTAGAATCTAGAGTTGAGCGAGTACTGTTCGGATTGGCTGATCCGAACAGTACTCGCTCATCTCTAGTAGAATCCCTTTAAGCAGCGGCCGCCGGCAAAGTCTTCATGCCGCTTCCATACATTACAATGAGAGCGCGCTATTCAAATAGTTAGAGATGAACGAATACTATTTGAATAGCGCGCTCCCATTGCAATGTATGGAAGCGGCATGGAGACTTTGCCGGCGGCCGCCGCTTAACTCCTCGCGTGCCGCCGCTTCAAGCCTTATATAAGGCGCACCGGACTATAAGGCGCACTTTCGATTTCTGAGGAAATCGAAGTATTTTATGTGCGCCTTATAGTCCGAAAAATACGGTACACATTTCAGTATATGGCAGTAGGTGATGGGGTCTTTTCACACAATATATGTTTGTTCTGGAGATTTCCTGGCACATACGTTAAACGGACAGATAGGTTATACCTCTGACAGTATTTATTTAGCTTCCATTTTTCTTTTAACAACATAGATCACTATGGGGGACGACGCCACTATAAATATATTTGCCATAAAATAATTCTGGAGTTTTTGGGGATAACGGTTGTGTCGTTCCTCTGTAACAACTCCTAGAAATGTATAGACGGACATATAGGTGCTACCAGTTGGGGGCGAGTCCCTGCACAGTCAGACTGTGCAGGGACACGTCACACTGTCAGGGGAAACCGCAACACCCAGATGTCAAGTAGTTTTATAAAGGTCTAAATTTTGGGTTCTGGATTCCCATCAATCTCTTACTCTCAAAAAGACTGCTAAACCATCTTTAGATAACACCATGCACGCTTTACCTGCATCTCTCCCTTCTCATCTGGTTTCACTGGCTTTGCCGCTTCGGTCGCAGAGTTTTTCAGGCTCTCTTTACAGCAGTTCAGCAACACCTCCACCACATAAATAGGATCCAGATCTCCTGTATTTGGCTAAAGAGAAAAGATTACAAGAAAAGTCACTTAAGTTACACTTCCAAATGGAAAGCTGGACTATGATGTTTATTGAAACGATCATAGGAGAACATCAGTCATGCTTAAAAACCCAATTCAGTGAGATTACAGCTGTTTACATGCTGTGCCTAGAGGACATCCAGCTGTCCGCTCTGCTGCCGTATGGACTGGAGAATGTTCACGTTTCATCACTATTTAAACACAGTTTACATTCAGATATAATCTACATGGAAAGTTACTTATCCTGTACTGATCCTGAGTTACATCCTGTATTATACTCCAGAGCTGCGCTCACTATTCTGCTGGTACAGTCACTGTGTACATACATTACATTACTTATCCTGTATTATACTCCAAAGCTGCGCTCACTATTCTGCTGGTACAGTCATTGTGTACGTACATTACATTACTTATCCTGTACTGATCCTGAGTTACATCCTGTATTATACTCCAGAGCTGCGCTCACTATTCTGCTGGTACAGTCACTGTGTACATACATTACATTACTTATCCTGTACTGATCCTGAGTTACATCCTGTATTATACTCCAGAGCTGCACTCACTATTCTGCTGGTACAGCCACTGTGTACATACATTACTTATCCTGTACTGATCCTGAGTTACATCCTGTATTATACTCCAGAGCTGCACTCACTATTCTGCTGGTACAGTCACTGTGTACATACATTACATTACTTATCCTGTACTGATCCTGAGTTACATCCTGTATTATACTCCAGAGCTGCGCTCACTATTCTGCTGGTACAGTCACTGTGTACATACATTACATTACTTATCCTGTACTGATCCTGAGTTACATCCTGTATTATACTCCAGAGCTGCGCTCACTATTCTGTTGGTGCAGTCACTGTGTACATACATCAAACTATCCCTTTAAGTGATGACATATCCCTTTATAGTAAAAACAAACAGACAATAGCAAGCACATGAACATCTCACCGACCTTAACATTGGACTTTTTAGAGAAGTTGACCACCACGCCCCATCCAAAATCATCCTCCTCATTCTTAACCTGTTAAAGAACAGAGACAGAGATGTGATACGCTGCAGCTTCGGCCTGACAGATCTGCAAACAGATGTACTCCATGACATTGGTGCAGGGGCACGGGGTGAAACATAAGATCAAGCTTAATATCAGGCCGAGAAGCCATAAAACTGTTCATTATGAAGTCTTCTGTCAAATCCTGAGAAAACGTATAAATGACTAATGGAAAAGTCATAAACGCGATCTCCAATTGGCAGAGAAACAGAGGGTGACAGCATTTATTGTGAAATGCCCGGGCAGCAGCTGCTTGGCCCCAGGACAGATCTGCAGACAACAGTGTGAACAGCCGTGTAGATTACAGAGAGCACAAGAATTACCACTGGTGGGGGCAGGATGGGGACAAGGGGCTAGCTCGCTTAGGATACAGCTAAAATGACATGGACTGAGTGAAGGTCATCCAAATTCTGTGACCCCCAATAAATGGAACCAGTTAGAATGATTTGGCCATCACCCATCCCAACAACGGCTGTCTGGTTCCTTCTCCTGATGTAACAGCAAGGTTAACGTACCCGCCGTTCCTTCCATTCTCTATGGGAACACTGGAGATAGCTGAGCTCTGTATTTTGCTACATCTGGTGCTCCCACTAAAAATGAATGGAATGACAGGGGAACCAGAACCTCAATCTCAGAACTGGTGCGGTCCCATCAGTCATACCCCTATGGATTACCAAGTCATTTTTTATCCTATTGGTGGGAGGTTGCTTCAAAACTTGTTGCAACCCCTTTAAAGGAGCATTAAATTTAATCAATTAAGTTTAATGAATTACCGTTAAAGCGTATATGCAAACCAGTCCTACCATGCACCCTGGGCGTTCCGTGCACCCCCACGTCATAGCTTGTTCATGCCCTCCTCTCTTGCTTCTTCTCTGTAAGACCTCCTCCCCTTCTTGCAATTCACCGCCTCAAAGTGTCTCTATTCCCGGCGGTTTTGATCAAAATGTCACGCATGCGCAGTAGCACTCTGTCCAGAGCACTACTGCACACACTCCCACGCCATTTTTGTGTAGAGAACTGCATGACTCTACTGCGCATGCACAGCACGCTCGCTTAGTTCTCAGGGGAACGGAGCAGTTCCCTACACAAAAATAGCGCGAGAGCGTGCGCAGTTGCGCTCCGGAAAGAGCTCTATTGTGCATGCGCGAGATTTCGATTGAAACCGACGGGAATAAAGACACTTGGAGGCGGTGAATTGCAAGGAGGAGGAGGTCATACAGAGAAGTAGGGCTCCGGCGCCATTTCTGTGTAGTTCTCAGGGGATTTAGCTGAAAGCCGCTGGAAGAAAGGAAGACGGGGGCGGAAAATCGCAAAAGAAGGAGGACGTCAACGATGGATGACATGGAGGGGTGTACGAAACGCCCATTGGTATGGTAAGTATGATTTACATATACGTTTTTTTAGGTTAAACTTATCAACGGGCTGCTCTTTTATATAAAATGATTAGCGGGGCTGGAATAGCCTTTTTAAAGGCTATTCAGCAATAGGTCTACCTCATATTGCTGAAATTAGGTGATAGAGCCCCTTTAATACTGCAGTCCCTTTGCAGTTTTTCTCTGCACAGCAGCGCCCCCTACTATAATGCAGAGAACTGCACTATTGGCCATTCAAAATATTCCCTGCATACTCTTGTGCTGCCGATTCTTCACTTTCAGGATTAGTCAGGCTCCGACCAGTTATAAGGTGGTGCCATATCTTAAGAAAATTAGTATTTAAAGAGATTCTACCATTAAAACCCCTTTTTTTTTTTTTTCTCGTTAACACGTCGGAATAGCCTTAAGAAAGGCTATTCTTCTCCTACCTTTAGAAGTCGTCTCCAGCCCACCGTTCGGTTGAAATCCCGGTTTTTGTCGGTATGCAAATGAGTTCTCTCACAGCACTGGGGGCTGTCCTCAGCGCTCAAACAGCACTGGGGCATCCCCATTACTGCGAGAGAACTCTCTCCAGCGACGCCTCCATCTTCTTCAGCAACCGACTCTTCACTCGTCTTCTTCCGGGTGGGATCACACTTCGACACCTGTGCAGTAGGTTCTGCCATCGGGCCTCACGCAGAACCGACTGCAAATGCCGGAGGCCATTGTTTTGTGGCCGCTACAGAGCGTACTGCGCAAGCTCGCGTAAGCGGCCACAAAAAAATTGGCCATCGGCATTTGCAGTTGGCTCTGCGTGAGGCCCCATGGCAGAGCCGACTGCGCAGGCGTCGAAGTGTGACCCCAGCCGGAAGAAGACGAGTGAAGAGGCAGTTGCTGAAGAAGATAGAGGCGTCGCTGGAGAGTTCTCCCTCACAGCATTGGGGACGCCCCCAGTGCTGTTTGAGCGCTGAGGACCGCCCCCAGTGCTGCGAGAAAACTCATATGCATACAGACAAAAAACGGGATTTTAACCAAACGGTGGGCCGGAGATGACTTCTAAAAGTGGAAGAAGAATAGCCTTTCTTAAGGCTATTCCGACGTGTTAATGAGGAAAATAAGGATTTTAATGGTAGAATCCCTTCAACGTGGCCTAAACCTGCTAAGCAGGCACAATGCAAAGAAAAAAAAAAAAAAGTTACACACTTACCTTAACCAAACGCCCGGGCTGCAGAAACGGGAGGCAATACTTGGGCTTGTGGATGTAATCTTCAATCTCCTTTGCCAGTTTGGCGAGCTGCTGGCGAATCTTGTAATAGGTGACGACACTTTCCTCATTAGTAATCTGAATACTGTTATACTGTTCCTCCAACTTCTTCACCTCTAGAAATTGGGAAGGGCAAGGGTCAGCGTTATCACGTCATATAAAAAGGTACAATGCATGGGATGTGAGCAATGAAAAGAACAAGCTAGTAGGAAGGACGGATGTAACGCTACATCTGTAATACCAAGGATCAGGCTTCTATATTAAGCAACCACTTATCTTTACTGATCAAGATAGGTCTTTGGTTAAAGTATACCTTGAATTATAGAACCACATGTAAGAAATGAACAGTGCAGGTGAATAGAAGTAACCTTGGAACATATGTTTAAAATAAAATAAATTGTCTCTATTCATTATGAAGCTCTCCTCCTCATCTTCACTTAGACTGTTTACATAGAGTCCGACTCCTCAGACAGAAGTCTATAAGATACTAGCAATAGCCACAACTTCATCTGCGGAACCCTGACCCCCTGCGCAACCCATCTGGAGTGCCACGCAGGCTCCTCCCTTTGCCTTGTGTCCCCACCCTTTGGCTCGCTGGCTCCCTTCCCCCCCCGCTCATTTCTCTACCCGCTCCCCCATGTTCTCGCTCCTTCTGCCTACCCCGTGCCCCCAACCCCCCCCCCCCCCCTATGTCTGACCTACCCCAGGCCCCCTTCCCCACCCCCCACCAGACCTTCCCGACCCTGTGTCCCCTTACCCACCCCAACCTGTGCCCCCGGCCTCAGCCCACCCCAGGCTCCCCATGCACCAATGCTACAGGGGTGGCTAGGGTCGGCAGCGCTGGATGCACGGCACAGGTATACAGCAGTCTGTGGGAGTCCGGAACAGTGCCCTTTACCTCCTCCCACCCTCCTCCAGTCGTGGCTAGCTGTGCGGAGACTTCACACAGCGGAAAACGTTTTTGCCATGTGAACACACCCAAAGAGCTCCCTCTCTGACAATGTAGCAAAGTTTAGTAGCTGCGCTCAATTTGGTCTTTTCCAGCCATGTTTTCCTCGCCTCTCCTCATAGAGATAAACTGTACAGAACAAAACCAAAGAAAGCAATGAAAGCAGCAGGAGCAGCACATAGGACACCTGGTAAGTACAGTATTTTTTTTATTTTTATTTTTTTTATTTTTTTTTTGGGGGGGGGGGAATAGAAGGTCCCTTTAGACAGCGGGTTTAGTGGAGAGGTGCAGCAGCAATGTCTCAAGTGTAAGTGTGGGGTGAACATCTCACAGGCAAAGCCGCCAAACACGGGGAGAAGGGTCACTTACTTTCTGCTACTCCAGGAATGGCTCTGTAGTGCTGGAACTGATAGAAGGATTTCTCCAGCATGTATTCGGGGTTAATCTCCTCCACTCGCAGCAGGTTCAGTACCATGTTGTAGGTGAGGTGGAAGGCGCTGTTCAGCGGATCAGCGGAGCCCTGAGAAAAGGGAAAACGCGTTAACTTGTTATTTGGGTACAGAAGAAAATAGGAATGGTAATGTATAGTATGGGAAGTAGGAATAAATGCCATTGTATACAATTTTTACAACATTTTTGGTGACTGATGAAATGGGATATTCCAAAAACATCAGACAACTTGTCATAGGCCGAGCGGTCAGGGTTTTAGCAGTTCTTCATAATATGCATCTCTAGTTCTTACTGTACGCCAATAACCTAGAATTCGTTACGTCTTGATTGTCTTCCCCTTAAACATTAAACACCATAGGTTTAGAGTAACCCCTGTACATACAGAGTAGAAGATCCAGAGATCCAAAGATTTTTATTTTTCCAGTATATCAGTAGGTGTCCTGCGTACGTCCCATATCTGGACCCCATACAGATCAGCTGTTCTAGCTGTCTGTGCTATGCAGTGGATGGGGCGGGCTGTGCCGCTTCTATTACTAGCAGCTTCTGGCGCCCAGACACTTTCAGGACAGCTCATCTGTGCAGGCCCGGGTGTCTTGGACCCTACAGATCACATACTGAAGGGTATAGAATCCCATGTATTTAGCAAATGAAGCAACAAAATTCTGAAGCTAACCTTTCACTTCTCTTCTCTGCACCCAGCTTTCCGTTCCCTCCCAGACCACCAATCTGTCCCATGACGTCTCAGAGAAGATCAGAGACCTTGATCTAGGCTTACAGATGGGATTTCCATTAGAAACCTACTAAATAGTCTCGACTGTGCCACGGACCCGTCAATCTTGAAATTGGGGGCCATGTCTAAATGCAGGCAGATTTTCAGTCCTGTCTGTAAAATATAATATGGAAATACAGGAGTGTACCTTGTATTTAGTGACTACAGGATAGGGGCATAAGCGATCACAGGGGGGCCTACAAGCTCTGATCCATAGCGATGAGAACAATGTGAAGAATTTGGTCATGTGCCTAAGTGTTCACAGGGCTATTCCAGTCAAGCGCCAAATACATGGCGCCGACAGTTCCAAGGAAGCGGATAGCACTGTGGCGGTCATACATGTGCACGACTATACCATTCACACATGGATCCCTTGTACCTTGCCAATGATCAGACACTGGAAAACAAGAGGTAAATAGTATCAGTCTGAAAATCCCTTTAAAATCTGGCATAACCTAGATGAATACCGGATCACCAGATCCAGCATCAGCGACTTTATAGTAAAATTTACAGACAAGTTTCAGGATTCCCAAATGCAGAACATTCCAATATAATAGTTATATAGGGTAAAAAAAAAACCCCATGAAGCTTCTGTCTGACAATAAGCAGTGTCATCATAGACAGAATGATGGATCCAACACCGTAATCTCTCATAACCCATTGCCATCAGCAGGAAACGTATGTTTCCTTGACATGAAGAGGTCAGGACATAAACGCCCCTGGACCGCTCTGCGGGATGGAAGCGCTGGGTAGGCTTCGCTTTAGTATTTGTGCTTGTATGATGTGTGCACATTTATGGGATTCTCACCGGCCATTACCAGAAATCTCATTTCCTTTCTGATAACTTATCGGAAAACAAGGCAAAAAGCCAAGAATATCCCGCGGGAGATCTGTATCTCAGCAAGTCGCCTCTGGCTCTAGTCTACAATACCGTGCTTTCTTCATGGCGCTGAGATCCTTGATGGGGGTGCATGTACAGGTCTGAGTACGGCACACCTATAGGACCCATCCTCAGTTTTGCCCCAAGACCCCGTGACACTACACATAGACTATTATGGGCCAGCTGTGATCACCAATGCACCCGATCAAGAAGGTCTTCCTTACTACTTGAGAAAAGAAAACCCCCTGATCCCGCCTGCTGGAGAGTTGCTGTCGCTGCACATTTACCTCCCACCATTCTTTCCAGGACGAGATCTCGCGCTTGCACAACCCTACAGAACCGTCTCCAGCTTTTACACATCTTGCGCTCGTTTCACAAGACACTAAAGCAGTATAATCTGTACCTGACAACTTCTAAGAAAGATGAATAACGTGTCATACGTAGGCGCTCCCTCAAGTTCAAGAGGAAAAGCAACAGGGACTGTGACGAAAAAGGAAAAACAGGCCCATAAAATTAAAACACATACGAAAACTGAATGTAACAGGCACCCGTCCAGACATCTGAAAGCGATAAAACCTCACCACACAGGGACTTCAAGAGCAGCCCGGCCTCGGCACTATTAACTGTGTGTGCCGGGAGTTAGAGGGGGACCTCTGTAGAGTTCTGCAGATGAAACTTACAGGGGTATCATAACTAAAATATTAGGAAAGGTCATCAATATCAGAAGAGTGGGGGTCAGAAACCATCGACCTCCACCAATTGGCTGTCTGAAGAGACCTTCTACACTACTTTCCGAGCACAGCGCTGTACATTGTATTGTGGCAGCACTTGGTATTGCAGCTCAGCCTTATTCACTTGAATAGCACTGCACTGCAAATAGGCCATTTGACTGGTGAACATAACCCTTACGTCAGCTGATCGGTGGAGGTCCTGAGTTTCAGTCCATTTGCGATTTAATACTGATGGAACGAACAGACTTCGGAGCGCATAGGCAAGCGGAGAGCTTATGAGGCCACATGGACCCCATAGACTATAATGGGGTCTGTGTGCTTTGCAGACAGAAAAGTAGTTCATGTTCTAATTACCTGTCTGCATGACTCGTGCGGAGACCGGGAGGAAAGCACATGGACCCTGTTATAGTCTATGGGGTTCGTGTGGTCTCATAAGCTCTCCGCTTGCCTATGCGTTTCTAAGTCCGTTCCGAAGTCTGTTCGGGGGGGGGCGCAGGGATGTGGGGAGTTCGATTTGGGGTTGGGTTACCGATTTCTGACGCAGATGTAAACGAGACCTAAAGCCCCCAATGCATACTCCTTGTGAATGGAGGGCCAGTGCACTCGTCAGACTGGCGCTTCATTCACTTCTAAGGGGCGGCCATGACTATAATCTTCCGCAGACCCACAGCAATGAATGGAGTGCTGGTCACACAAGCGCACTGGCTTTCCATTCGCAAAAAGGCAATGGGGGGACTTTTGGTCTCCCAATACACTGATCACAGGGGAGCCCCATAGTTGGGCACCCAGCGATCGGACACGTATCCCCTTCTCCTGTGGATAAAACAGAAGTGACCATAATAGGACAATCCCTTTAATTCCTGGTTCCCGGTGAGGCCATGTGACAGATCTGGCACTGTATAAATGGAAACCACAACACAGATATGAACAGTCTGCTCTTCCCATACTGTCCCCATATGCTGACCAGAGGGACAAGTCTAAGACGTGGGAAGACGATTTACTTGCTGCATCTGAGCACAAGAATGGCGCAGTTAATGTAAAGGCCGACGTACATGCTCAAGATCCTGAAGCCATATGTGATACAGTCAAATCATGACAAGATTAAGACAGACTGTGTCAGACAATCCCTATGGATTAAAGGGATTACAGGATTAGACGGGCTCGGCCACTTTCTTTCCATACCAGTGTGACTTATGTTGAGCTGCAATACCCCTCAAGATGTAAGCACAGGTCAGTAGACAGCGGCCACCCTTTACTAACCTTGTCCATCCACCTCAATGCTAAATCCAAAGCCAAGAATGGCTACAAAAGGAATGGCACAAAAAGAAAAAAACAAATTCAAGGGAGACCGCGCTTCCTTTGTATCTTTAGTGAACCGAATCCAATATGTGATATAAGGCAAAAAAGAGAGCTATTTGCTCAATATTGTATATTGCGAGCAGTTTTGGCAGCGTAAACACTTATATGACTCATGGTCAACAAAACATACTAGGGTATTGGTAAACCAATATAGGTAAGTGAACGCGCTCACTCGAGTATTAATATAAAAGGTAAATATTTTATTCATAAAAGGATGACACGTTTCGGGGTTTTTGAAGTATAACAATACAAGCTACCCCTTCATCAGATCTGGAGGCAGCTACATGGAGCCTTGTTTGACCTGCCTCCAGATCTGATGAAGGGGTAGCTTGTATTGTTATACTTCAAAAACCCCGAAACGCGTCATCCTTTTATGAATAAAATATTTACCTTTTATATTAATACTCGAGTGAGCGCGTTCACTTACCTATATTGGTTTACCAATACCCTAGTATACAAAAGGAATGGGAAATATCTAGGAAGATTTTATACTTCTGCTAAACCTAGTCCTGATTTTGGCTCAAAAAACTGCAGCAAAAAAAAAAAAAAAAAAAGCTGCTTTTCTGCAATGTGGGGCCTCGGCCTAGAAAAATCTCAGCTGCTTAAGGTATGTACAGGCCCTTTAATAATTCAGGGGCATCTGGTGCTATTGAAGGATTGTCTCAAGACTGACACAGACCTTGCTCTGGAGATCCGTAATGTGGAAAGTGAAGTCTTTTATATATAGGTCACTGTACAGATTAGCCTAATGCAAGAGAAAGCCATTCTCCAACTACATTATGGATGCTCAGCTAAGAGTAAAGTGGAAACAATCAATAAGCAGGTCAATAAACATCCCCTAAATCAGAACTACAAACTCAACCAAAATGCAAATAACTCCATACGGTCTTAAAGGATTCCCATCATTGGATTCCCTTTTTTCTGACAAACACGTAGGAATAGCCTTAAGGGGGGCTATTCTTCTCCGTGCCGCCGTTTGGTAGAAATCCCAGTTTTCGTCGGTATGCAAAAGAGTTCTCTTGCAGCACTAGGGGAGGTCCCCAGCACTCAAACAGCACTGGGGGTGTCTCCAATGCTATGGGAGAACTCTCCAGCGCCGCCTCCATCTTCTTCAGGAGCGTCCTCTTCAAGTATCTTCTTCTGTCCTGGGTTTCAGTCTTCTAGGCCTTAGGCAGAGCCGACTGCGCATGCCCATGGCCACAAGAAAAATGGCCGCTTACACAGTAAGCAGTTGTAAGCGGCCATTTTCTTGTGGCCTTGGGAATGCGCAGTCGGCTCTGCCTAAGGCCTAGAAGACTGAAACCCAGGACGGAAGACGACGCAGGGGGAAGCCATTCCTGAAGAAGATGGAGGTGTCAGTAGAGAGTTCTCTTGCAGGATTGGGTCCCCCAATGATTTTTCAGGGCTGGGGACTGCCCCCAGTGCAGTTTCAGGGCTGGGGACCGCCCCCAGTGATTTTTCATGGCTGGGGACTGCCCCCAGTGCTGCAAGAGAACTCATTTGCATAACAAAGAAAACCGGGATTTCTACCGAACAGCGGCGCGGAGAAGACATCAAAAAGGTAGGAGAAGAATAGCCTTTCTTAAAGAGGACCTTTCACCATATCCGGGCACAGGCAGTGTTATATGCTGACAGTGCGCTGAATTCAGCGCACTGTCGGCTTTCCCGATCTGTGCCCGGTGTGAAGAGCTTACGGCCCGGTACCGTAGCTCTTCTATGGTCAGAAGGGCGTTTCTGACCATTAGCCAGAGACATCCTTCTGCCTCGCGGCGCCAATCGCGCTGTGCTGTGGAGCCGGGAGGAACGCCCCCTCCCTCTGCTCGCAGTACTCGTCCATAGACGAGCATTATCAGGAGAGGGAGGGGGAGTTCCTCCCGGCTCCACAGCACAGCGCGATTGGCGCCGCGAGGCAGAAGGACGTCTCTGGCTAATGGTCAGAAACGCCCTTCTGACTGTAAAGCGCTACGGTACCGGGACCGATAGCGCTTTACACCGGGCACGGATCGGGAAAGCCGACAGTGCGCTGAATTCAGCGCACTGTCAGCTTTCTGGCAGTATATAACACTGCCTGTGCCCAGATATGGTGAAAGGTCCTCTTTAAGGCTATACCTACGTGTTAGTTAGGGAAAAAAGGGATCCAATGATAGGATCCCTTTCAATTGAGATGAGGCGCAGTACCAGACATGGCCCCCCCAGGCAAGAGTGGCGCTATTTCTAAGAAACTCTGAACATTCACTATGACAATTACATGCACTAGGACTCTTCGGTATATGAGAATTCCTAAATGTGCAGTGTTAGGTTCACATGAGGCTCTCTGAAGATGAACTTGTATGTTTCAAGTTCTGCCAATTCTGCAGACCGGGCCTGAAGATCTTCTACAGATGTCTGCTTTGTGGTACGCGGATTAAAGGATCCACGGGTTTAACCATTTTACGCCTTTTAGTGTTAAAAAAAGCAAAAAGTTCACGCACTAAAGCGAAAGACGATTACAGGATTAAGAGGCGAAAAAAAAGGTGTTAAACAAGTGAGGTTCGCACATGTGGACGCCGTGCTAGTGACTCACACGCAGGCAACCTGTTGGAAGGGTCTGAATTCCCGCCCAAAGGTTATGCCAACAAAAATGTTGTCACAGATTGTGGAAAAGGGGAAAATATAAAACTTCTCAGGCAGAGATAGAAAATATCACTGCACTATGGAGGGAAATCTGCTGCAGCCAACGCTGTAGGATTTGTACAAGGCACATGGCGGTGTAGTACAGTGCGCACAGCGGTCTCCACAATGGCTAATGTCAAGATATGTGCAGGTAGGTAACAAGGAAAGTAAGAACACAGGACAATTCCTACAAGAGCTGTAACAGGTGTAGTGTCCTAAGACTATAAATCCCAGGTGGAAATGCACTAGTGTAATACAGTAAATGGTGGACATGGAGGAGGAGGGGGATGCAGCTGCAGTATATGCCCCTCAATGCACAAGCAAGGACGGGAGAGCAGACAGCTCACTGCTTCAGAGAAAACAGCACAGCTCTTACATCTGACCAAGAAGAAACCAGTAGGGGGGGGGGGGGGGAGAAAAGATCCCCAAAAATCTGCACATTAGGGTAAACCTTTATCTATCCTGGCCTTAGGATAGCGTTGCAGTACCTACACCCGCTGGTACAGTGAGAGCAGCGCAACGGCCGGAACATAAGCAATAGAGGGAGTCGCACTGTACCAGTACTGTCGATCTGGGTGTTGCACCTCCACAGATCTATCCTAAAGATGGGCTATCAATTCTAGAAACTGGATAATCCCAAACTTCTACAGTGTTATATCACAGAACCAATGAAGCGGCGTCCTTTGATAAGAAATCATGATTTGCTAAGGACGGAATTTCCTCACTAACGGCAATGGTCAACAATGGCCAAACTCTAGGCTATGCCATTGCTTTAAAGGTGTTGGCATAACAGCAAAATAGACCCCCATATAAATAGCAACAACTCAACACCCGATAGGCGACAAAGATCTGATCCGAGGTTCCTACAGCTTGGCACCCTACTGGAACATGCATGCTCATACTCCATTCCAAGTCTATGGGACTAATAAAAACAGTGCTGTACCTCAGTCAGTCCCATAAAGACCTAAAGGGATCCTATCATTAAAACAACATTTTTTCTCAATAACACGTAGGAATAGCCTTAAGAAAGGCTATTCTTCTCTTAACTTCAGAAGTCTTCTCCACACCACCGTTTGGTAGAAATCCCGGTTTTCTTTGGTATGCAAAAGAGTTCGCTTGCAGCACTAAAGGTGTCCCCAATGCTGCCTCCATCTTCTTCTAGAATGGCCTCTCACCACGTCTTCTTCAGACGCTGGAATCAAACTTCTAGGCATGCCCTGGGCAAAGCCAACTGCCCATGCCCGCCTGGTGTAAGTGGTCATTTTCTTGAAAAAAATGGCTGTGCGCATGTGCAGTCAGCTCTGCCCGAGGCCCAATGGCAGAGCCAACTGCGCATTCGTAAAAGTTTGATCCACAACGCTGGAAGAAAACACAGGGAGAGGCCGTTCCTAAAGAAGATAAAGAGGCGCTGGGGAGTTCTCTCGCAGCATTGGGGATGCCCCCAGTGCTGTTTGAACACTAGGGACCGCCCCCAGTGCTGCGAGAGAACTCATTTGCATACAGAAGAAAACCGGGATTTCTACCGAATGGCGTTGCGGAGAAGACATCTAAAGGTAGGAGAAGAATAGCCTTTCTTAAGGCTATACCTACGTGGTAGTCAGAAAAAAAAAATATTTTAATGATAGGATCCCTTTAATGGCGTGGCAGCGTGCATGTTTGTCACTTCACTCAAGCAAGGACCCCCCGCAATGAGACCTTCATCGCCTCCATCAGTAAGTAGTGGAATCCTCTTCACGGGATTTCACAACAGGACTACTATTCTTCTCAGTCAGCCCTTGCTGCAACTCAGCCCCAATCATTTTAATAGAACTGAGCTGTAGTATTGACCGACGGACACGATGTCCCTTCCTAAGAAGAAAGCCACCACATTGCAGAACCCTATACGGTGAGCAATGCAGTCAGTTCACTTACAGTTTGGCGGTGCCCTGGAGGTCAGACTCCTGCCAATCTGACCCTTACAGCATACCCATCTATATACCATAGCATTTCTAAGGGAGGAATCCCCTATAGATATGAGTGCGTTACCTTCAGCAGCTGTTTTCCAACCGTAGGACTCATTTTCTCATCCACCATAAGAATGACTATTCCCCTTTCATCCATCCCACGTCTCCCGGCGCGGCCGGACATCTGAATGTATTCCCCAGAAGAAATCTAACAGAGGAAATGGAAAAAAAAACACAAGACATTACCTGACAGAATAAAGGAGGAAGCTGAGCGGTCCATGTAAAGTGAATGAGGCAGAGAAGACTCACCCAGCGAAAGTCTTTGCCGTCAAATTTCCGAGCACTTGTGAACAAGACAGTCCTGGCGGGCATGTTTATACCCATGGCGAACGTCTCGGTGGCGAATAAAGCCTGTGAAGAAATAGAGGTAACGTAAGGACGTATAGACTGATGCAAACATTATGGACAGGTATTGGTCCAATGAGATCAGAGTCCGTCACTGGACGGAGAACAACAGGGACGTGGCGACAGATTCCCCCTTTAGTCTCTGTAGGGTCCGTGAAGGGTTACAGAGCCAGGCCAGATCTTCACAGACAATCCCTGATCTTGCCAATGGATAAAGCTTCTAATATTTTTTACCTTAAGTAGACCCTCGGAGAACAGAATCTCAATGGTTTCTTTCAGGATCGGAAGGAGCCCTCCATGATGTATCCCTATACCTCGCTTGAGCAGAGGCAGAACATGTTCCACCTACAGAGAACAACGAATATAGAAATATTACATGGACGACACGACGATAAAGAACTAGCAAAACGATCAGTATAGGGCAAAGTCTTCATAGTGAACTCCTGGGATTATTCCAGGAGGTTTCAGACCCGACACCGTTATTTACTGGACTTCTACAGTTTGGGCCAAAGGGATTTAATATGGGAAATAAGAGGAGATCCAAGTTCATGGACTGGGAGTCAGAGCTGAAAGGGGTTTTCTAGCCCCAAATCGAGTTTTTCCATACCGATACAGGACACAATATCAGTATATGAGCTGTGGGATCCAACACAGATTAGCTGCCGCCTCCAAACGCTAGAAATCGATAGACGGGGGAACACGCGCAGCACCGCTCCTATACAAGTAATAGGAGTGACGCAGCAGCCCTGTCCAAAGCATAGCAGGGAGTCAAAGGAACTGCAGCGGCTCTTATTACATGTATAGGAGAGGTGCTGCAGGCGCTCCCCGTCCACTAGCAGCTTCTGGCACTCTGGAGGACGCCGAGGTCCGGGTGTCAGACAATACAGATCATAGACTGTTCACCCATCCTGCAGATAGATCAGAAGAAAAACTTGATTTGGGGTCAAAAACCCACTTTTGACCCAAAAAGGGAGTCCACCAAGCAGACAGCACCATGTACAGTAAAGACATCTTATTTCGTCCACATAACCAGAGCAGGGGTCCCCCCGCCCCACCTGTACTGCCTGGTGCAGTGACCGCTGGGAATTGAGAGACAGCCTTGCATGTTCTGATTCCTCCATTGACTTCTATGTGCTGCCTTGCAAGAGCTGGCCCTCATCCCAGTGCACGGTCTGCAGTTGACCCAATATTTAGGTAGAAGACACTGAGGTATTTATAGAGAACTGACCTGTGGGAGCTTCTTGTCCTCATCAGACAGACAGTCTATGGCATTGTTGAAAACTTCCTCCACCAACTTTTTCTCCTCATCTGGTGGGAAAAGACGACACAAGATCAGCCAGATGGTTTATTCCGCACAAACAATGCAGCACAATACACAAGAACCCAATATCTGCTATAGCATGCAAGACCCGGCCAAGGCCTGTATACGGAGCGCAGACCGTACCGGAGTTGAAGTCCAGCTTGGACATCTGCAGGGCGTACGCCTCACAGTCTTTCTTGCTGAAGCTGAATATAATGACGGGCTGGAAGTTTCGCTCCATGATCATCTTCACAATCTTGAACACGTTGGACGGCCCTGGAACCAGAAAGCAAAACGATTAGGAGGATGGGCGACAGGAGGTCAGGATTGGGGGATACAACTGTTTCCAGGAAGATTAAAGGTTTGGTTCCGTCATGGACACTTATTCCCTTATCCACAAGGCAGGGGATAAACGTCCGATCACTGGGGGCCCCCAAATGTCAGGTCCCCCCGTGATGAGGAGGACAGGGGACCGAACAGTCTCCATAAAGATTCCAGTGCTCGGCACTCCATACACTTCCATGGCGCTGCCGGAGATTACAGTCCATAGAAGTGAACAGTCACGCAAACACATTGGTGCTCCATTCCCAAGGAAGATTTCGGCAGACTTTCTTCCCCTTGTCCTAATCATTGAGGGATCTGGTATTCGGGGCCCCAGCGATCAGATACTTAACCCCTAATCCTCTGACGGGCCAGAACAACGGACAACTGGGTGCAGATATGAACACCGCGTAATGCAAAGAGCAATCTGGACATGACAAACCCAAGGTTGTGTCTGGTCACTAGAGGGTTAAGCGTCTAGCCCTATAGGTACCAGCATTATATAGGTAACCCCACGTCTTTACCTTTAGTTCCTCCCTTTCGGCCCTTCTGATCACCCTTGGACAGCTCCCCGGCGTCTCTTAAGACCTGCATGGCTGTATTGAAGTTGTCTTCTCTGAAATCACCCTGCGAGACAGCGGACACAACACCATGTGACTATAATATAACAGCGTGCTGATACGTTATATCTCACATCCAAGTCATGTGACCAGACTATCCCTATACAACACACACAACTCACGTTTTCATCCACAACCAGGTGCAGCCCGTCACCTCCGGCCGGGAAGATGTAATGCTGTAATGGAGTAGGGCGGTAATCCGTGTAGATGACATGGCAGGGCTGAGAAAGAGAAAAATAGATCAATAATCCAGTGTCCAAATAGTCACTGCCCATGGCATTGAAGGGTTAATAAATTACATTTCCTGCTTACATTAATTCCCCAAATATTTACCAAAGATAGAGAAAATCTAAACAATAAGCAACAGATAAGAAGTTTTATCATTGACTGCACATACTGACAGCGCCATCTATCGGCCTCACATGTACTGCAGCCTAAAGAATGCCATAGGAAATGCTCAGTGACTAAAGATAACAAGAGACGAGCGCCATCTATTGGGCTGCAGCAGTCTGAGCACTCACTATATCACGAGCGCCATCTATTGGGCTGCAGAAGTCTGAGCACTCACTATATCACGAGCGCCATCTATTGGTTGCGGCAGTCTGAGCACTCACTATATCACGAGCGCCATCTATTGGGCTGCAGAAGTCTGAGCACTCACTATATCACGAGCGCCATCTATTGGTTGCGGCAGTCTGAGCACCCACTATATCACGAGCGCCATCTATTGGTTGCAGCAGTCTGAGCGTCCACTATATCACGAGCGCCATCTATTGGGCTGCAGCAGTCTAAGCACTCACTATATCGCGAGCGCCATCTATTGGATTCACATAGTATGAGCAGCCGAACACTCGTACGACATCAATTGGGATGAAATGAACAGCCTAAACAGGCATAGGAGCGCCATCTATTTGTTTTCACATGACTTGGCATCAGAAGAGGTTCATATTACAATCAGCGCCATCTATTGGTTTCACATAGACCACAGCAGCCTAAACTAACTTCATAACGAGCGCCATCTATTGGGCTTTTATGACTTGATCTGATGTTTACTCATGACACAAAGGACTCACTTTATATGTAATGAGCGCCATCTATTGGTTTTCACAAGACGTACATCAGACAAGGCTAATTTTACAATGAGCGCCATCTATTGGTTTTTCAGGATCTCGCATGATAAATTAAGTTTACGCAAAGCGCCATCTATTGGTGATCACATGACTAACATCCTAAAGCACGCTCTAAGCACGCCATCTATTCTTATCAAATAACAGCAACATCCTAAGGGAATGTTCACACTACCGTTGGCATCCATCAGAAAATGTTAAACACTAACAGATCAGTCAAAAATTAAAAATCCCAGGGAGGCAACATAGTGGCTTAGTGGTTAGCACTGCAACCCTGCAGCGCTGGAGTCCTGGGCTCAAATCCCACCAGGAACAACATCTGCAAGGAGTGGCTTTCCTCCCATTCTACAAAGACATACTGATAGGGAAATTAAAAAAAAAGTACATTGTCATCCCTATATGGGGCTCACAATCTACGTTATTTTTTTTTTTTTAAAATTACATTTTTTTATTATTTATTTCAACAACCCCTATCAACACAGACTTCCAGCAATAGTGTGAACCTACCCTAAGGAAGCACTTTATAATGAGTGACGTCTATTAGGATCACATAACCTCTGCAGTCTATACTTCACATTATACAGAGCGCCATCTATTGGTTTTAATGATTACAGCAATCTAAAGGCTCACGTTATGAGCGCCATCTATCGGTTTTAATGATTACAGCAAGCTAAAGGCTCACGTTGAGCGCCATCTATCGGTTTTAATGATTACAGCAATCTAAAGGCTCACGTTATGAGCGCCATCTATCGGTTTTAATGATTACAGCAATCTAAATGTTTGTTTTTGACCGTGTTAGCCAGTGGTTATGAAATAAGAAAAAAAAAAAAACAAAAAAAAAACACACACTTCTTCAGTAGGTGATACCTTTTTTTAATGGCTAACTCATAATGATGCCAGAATATGACGTTTCGAAGCTTCCTCTGGCTTCTTCAGATATATCTAAAAACACTTTCTGCAGGCTGCATATTTATGTATAACTGGATACAGGGATAGGATTACAGGAGGGAGGGGGGGGGGGAGAGGCTTATTAGTATATACATATAACAACAAATAATCAATCCCCAGGTTCTTTATGGCTATCTTAGTTCAATGATTTGTATAAAAAGGCATAAATCCACGTGATGTATTCAAACCACTATCCAGAGACTTGACTAGGAGCATGCACTTGTACTCATCAATCAGAGCGCCATCTATTGGTTTTAATTACAGCAATCTAAAGGCTCACGTTATGAGCGCCATCTATTGGTTTACATGATTAAGGCAGCCTAAAGCCTGGCATTATGAGCGCCATCTATTGGCCATCATGATTAAGGCAGCATAAAGCCTCACGTTGTAATGAGCGCCATCTATTGGTTTTCCATAATTACAGCAGCCTAAAGCCTCGCTCTCTTAGCGCCATCTATTGGCTTCTATTGAACACAGCAGCCTAGACTATATTATAAGCGCCATCTATCGGTTCACAAACCCGCAGCAACCTAAAGCCTGACTTCAACACCCGCCGCGGCCTCACCATGCACACTCATACTACGCTGTCTCGGCTGTTTCGCTTGGTATATAGCATATACACACACTAGAAAACTTGCATGGTCGGGCGTCACTCTCATCGGCTCTAATACCTCATGTGACATAGGGCAGAGCACAGGAACATCTACTAGCAGAAAAAGGAACGACGTAGCACAAAATGAAACGGCGATTACCATGCGCCATGTACTACGGACTCCTGAGTAAACAATAAGGAACCATCGCCTGATGACTAACTATATGAAGGAGTTATCAGCAGCGCCATCTATCGGAATCACACGGCTACTGCTGCCTAAACAACATTCACTAGGCAAAGCGCGTCCAGTTTAGGAGACCGGGCCGCTCGGACACGACTAGTACACAGACTGCGCGACGTAACAATCCTGTAAGCCGAGCGATATGGCCGCGAATTGCAGCAGTTTCAAGACTCCTATTACAATAGAGCCCCATCTACTGGATTCCCTGAAATTTAGCAGCGCAAAGCCGCGAAATAGAATGAGCGCCCTCTATCGGTCTGACATAAGGTCTCGAATCGGCGCAAGTTGTTGGATTCACATAACCTCAGCAGCCATAGGAGCTCTTGTGCGCCATCTATCGGATTTATAGAACATCACCATCCTAAAGCGCTCTTGCCCGCCATCTATCGGATTGACATACTCAAGCAGCCTAAAGATTGTTCAATTAGCGCCATCTATTGGTTTCACAGAGTCTCCGCAGCCTAACGAACTCTAGCGCGCCATCTATTGGGTTTACTGTGCAGCAGCTTCAATAAAACTTTATAATGGAGCTCCACCAATTAGGATCCTATGACTGCAGTAGTTGTTCATATTGAGCGCCACCTGTTGGCTTCACTTAACAGACAGACAATTATTTTAACACCCATCTACTGGGTTTACATGGCTGTAGTATCAGAAGGGAAATTTTTTTTTTCCCAAAAACCAGTGTCATACATACACGTAACCACCCATAGGACACAAAGTGTGAACATGCTACAGAATGTCCGCTGCAACCCCTAAGGCCGGGCCCCACGGGCTGGAAACGCCATAATTTGTCTGCCACAGACAAAAAAACAAAACAAAAAAAACACCAGTGTTTTACAGTACTTGCAAAGTGGATGGGATTCATGCAAATCCCATCCCCACTTTGCAGGAGAAAGGATTATTTATTAAAAAAAAAAAAAAAAAAAAAAAAAAAGTAGTGTGGACTCGCGATTTCCAAAACCGTTGCGGTTTTAAAAATTGCAGCATGTCAATTATATCTACGGAAACGCCAGAGTCTTCCCCGTAGATATAATTGCAACAGAAAGTCTGGAGGAAAACTTTGTGAACTTTTTGTTCAAAGCACTGTGGGAAGCACCACGCTGCGTTTCCGGCCCATGGGGCCTTAGCCCTACACGGAATTTTTATATGGGAATACGGACAAATACAATGGACAGATTCATTAAACAGCTATAAATGTGCCCCAGTATTTTGATCATCGCAGAGATCAAAAAAGGTCTAAAGTGTGGCGTTGTTTAATCTGCCCCGCAGTTCTGAGCTCTGCCCCGTTGTGTTACATGGCATCACAGATCCAACATGAAACAAATAATGAAATAGGAACAGGAGCAACTTAAGCTCCAGTACAGACATATTGCCAATGCCTCAACATTTACTGCTTATATACCTCGCTTCCCAAATTTAGGGAGGTTACCCAGGGAGTTCCCTGCTCCTGGATTTTCCGTGGGGAGCTGGTTTTGACTCCCAGCATGATCAGAACCCCCTCCTCCCAATAGTTCCTCCATCTTACCTGTGCTATGGGGAACGGCTGACCACAGTAAACACCACCCACCAGAGCCTAAACAGCACATCAGACATCAAAACTACCTGTGCTGGCTGTTAGGGAACAGAGGGGCTACAGAGAAAATTCCAACTGTGCTGGAATCAGTGGAGGGGCAACTAATAACAGATGTCAAGAGCTAGAATTGGTGGAGGAGGTGAAAGGTCATCTTTAAGCGCCACCTACTTGACTTAAAATGATTGCAGTAGCCAAAGACTGATCTCTGCCACATTGTTTTTACAAGAGTACAAAGTTATACATAGTAGATGAGGTTGGATGAAGACATCAGTCCATCAAGTCCAACCTATAACCTACAGTGTTGATCTGGGGGAGTATCATCGTAAAGAAATCTCAAGTCTATAATATCTCAAACGTGGCAATTAAAAAAAGAAAAAACAACCTTAGCACAAATCAATAGGAAAAGCAGATAATAATCATATGTAACATATGCACGCTGCATGTATCTTACCTGTTTGTGTAAATGGCAGATCCATTCAGCAAACTGTCGAGCATTGGGTATAGTTGCAGACAGAAAGACATAGTGCACATTGTCTGGAAGAAGAATGATGGTCTCCTCCCATACAACTCCTCTTTCTAGTCAGATAAGAAGGAAAAAATAAATATACAAGTCAAACATTGTGTAAATTCACTAACTAAACCTTAGTTCACATCTGCCCTATATGGGCTGGTTATGAGGCAGGGACACTACATGCACGAAAAGACAACCCGGGCGCAATAAGGAAGTCATTGCTGGGTTTCTGACACTGGTCGTATCAATTGGGAACTGAATACAACAAAGGACACCTTTAAGAAGTCAAAGAAAATCTTTAAAACTAAATTTCTTTATATAGTTAAAGGGATCCTATTATAGAAACCCCTTTTTTTTTTTTTAATGAGTAACACGTGGGAATAGCCTTAAGAAAGGCTATTCTTCTCCTACCTTTCGCGTTGTCTTCTCTGCGCCGCCGTTCTGTAGGAATCTTTGTTCTTGTCGGTATGCAAATGAGTTCTCTCGCTGCACTGGGGGCGGCCCCAGCGCTCAAACAGAACTGGGGGCGTCCCCAATGCTGCAAGAGACCTCTCTCCAGCGCCGCCTCCATCTTCGTCAGCAGCGTCCTCTTCTTCTGGCACAGGTTTCCGACTTGTAGGCCTGGGGCCTTGGGCAGAGCAGACTGCACATGCCCACAGGCCACGAGAAAATGGCCACTTACACAGTATTGTAAGCGGACATTTTCTCGTGGCCTGTGGGCATGCGCAGTCTGCTCTGCCCAAGGCCTGAGGCCTAGAAGTTGGAATCCTGCGCCAGAAGAAGAGGATGAAGAGGATGCTGCTGACAAAGATGGAGGCAGCGCTGGAGAGAGTTCTCTGGCAGCATTGGGGACGTCCCCATTGCTGTTTGAGCACTGGGGCCTTCCCCCAGTGCTGCGAGAGAACTCATTTGCATATCAACAAAAACTGGGATTCCTACGGAATGGCGGCGCGAAGAAGACAACAAAAGGTAGGAGAAGAATAGACTTTCTTAAGGCTATTCCTACAAGTTACTCAGGAAAAAAAAAAGATTTCTATGATAGGATCCCTTTAACTTTTAATTAAGTACAAGCCTAAGTAGGTTTGTGTTCACAGAAAAAGCACAGTCGGTCCGCATCCCGGTGTCTCAGATATTTTGGCACAGTTATCCCTCCACTGTCAGAAGGGCAGATCTTACTGCCTAGCATTATAGCTGAGCTGTGAGGAACCCCCCGGGACAATACTCTTGCACAGCCTTGTACTGTTGAGGGGAACGTTCCTCGCAGCCCAGTGATGATGCCAAGCAGCAAGATCCACCCTTCTTTCAGTGGAGGGAGATCAGTGCCGAAATGAAAGGCACCAAAATGTCTGCAATTGGGAAGCATACTGGCAAAGCTCTCTAGCAGTATACAATACCACCCATCTCCGAGGACACACATGTATGGGGAGGAGGGGTTGGGGAGATGCCAGTCTCTCTAGCATTTGCTGCCATTTGCATTATCTATACCCTATAGTGAGTTCAAGTCCACATAATAAGAAATGCGGGCGTACCCGCAGCACAGACAATGGTACACTGCATATATCCTGGTACCTACCCGAGTCTCTCATGTAGTGAATTTCATCAAAAATGACCCAGGCCACTTCTCTCATGACTTCAGAGCCTCTGTATAACATGCTGCGCAAAATCTGTATAATATAGAAGGATACAGTCATAACTAAGGCGGAAAAAAACAAACAAAATTCAGCTTTTTATAAATCTATTCCATTGTGACTAAGTGCTTTTTTTTATGCATCTTTACAGAGTTTGTAACATACACGGGGCTAATAAAGGAAGCAGAACATGGACTGTGTTCCTATTTGCTTCTTTTGGACTCCATCACAGTGTCCATTGGAAATTGCTGGACATATAAATCTGCACGCCTGATTTTTTTTTGGTCTGGCAGTTTCACCTGAAGGACCCCATTATAGTCCCTCAGGCTCTTTTAGTCTCCATCATGTATGAGATCCAATGAAGCTGCTGCTCTGACGGACCAAAAGAACGGCAACCTGGACACACGTGTGAACCCACATATATGTCAGGTCAGTTTGATCGAGTAATAGGAACTGTCATGTAGGCCTCTTCACGCCTCTTCTTCCGGGGGTTGGCTTCAAATTTCTACGCCTCAGGCCTAAGGCACACAGTATTGTATGGCCATTTTCTTGTGGCCAGCGGGCAAGTGCAGTGGGCTTTGCCCTAGAAGTTTGAAAAAGATGAGGCGGCGCTGGAGATTTCTCTCACAGCATTGGGCCCGCCCCCAGTGCTGTGAAAGAACTCATTTGCATACCAGCAAAAAAACAGGATTTATACTGAATGGCGGTGCGAAGAAGACATCTAAAGGTAGGAGAAGAATAGCCTTTCTTAAGGCTATTCCGACGTGTTAGTGAGAAAAAAAAAATTGAGTTTTAATGATCGGATCCCTTTAAGATTTCAAGGACGCAGGAGTAAGGTCCTTGCTGGATTAAAAGTAGACCACCCAGCCCAGAACCAGTAAGTGTCAGATTTCCCAGCACTGTGTCACTTTTCTGGCCATTCCTCATTTTTTACTGTCTGTATTGCATCAGTTTTTAACCAATCTTATTTTTCAAATCCAGGGGCCCTTAAAGGATTATTCTCATCTTGGCAAGACGCTACAGAGCTGAGAATAGGCCTTTAACATGCCCTATGGTGGTGCCGCAGGGACTTGCTGTGATCAGCATAGGACATTTTGGTTATAGAAGCTCTGGTAGTATTTGACGTACCTCAGTGGTCATAACCAGGCAGGATGCTGTTGGGTTGATCGTGACGTCTCCAGTCATCAGGCCGACATCTTGGAACTCTTCATACATCTCTCTGTATTTCTGGTTACTAAGAGCTTTGATTGGGCTGGTGAAAATAACTCTCTGCTTTTCTCGGAGAGCGAGAGCTATGGCGTATCTGTGAGAAGGGAAGAGGGCAGGAGATGAACACAACCAGCCATAACATAACCACAATTGGCCCTATCTATGCTAGCGCTGCTGCAACCTCTTCAGCCACTTAGATGAAACCATGTGTACACAATAACAAATACGAAAAATGGAAAATAATGGCCGTATTGCTCAACACTACATGATACGAGTTCTTTAGTAACGTAGTACATTATGTGTTAAGGTCTATGTGTTTCAAGACTGGACCAGTCACTGACAGGAATAGACACACAACATTTGGTCCTGACGAAGAGACCAGTCCGGCCTCAAAACGTGCAGGCCTATACAGATAGGAAAAAGATTTAATACATCACTAAAGGACCCCTATGAAGTGGTTGAGTAGCACAGCCATTCATTTTCTATTTCTCTTACCTTTGATTATGATCACTTTTGTCGAATGGTTGTGTTTGGCTCAATGTATAAGATGAAGCTTCAATAAAATTGGTGCCGTTTAAAGTTTGGTAAAGCCAAAGGCAAAAGGGATGGGATAAAATACACTCACTCACATTTGTACATTTCCTCACACAAAGGGGGTTGTCATTTTTCGAGGCCGCAATCGCACGCAGTACGCTCCTCAAAGTCTTTGCTGAACAGAGCGCATTGCACATGCTCAGTAAGGTCTGTACAGCCCTCCGAAGCCTGGATTACTTCACTCAAGCGTTGGAGGGTTGTACAGACCTTACTGAGCATGCGCAGTACGCTCTATTATGCGAAAACTTCAAGGAGCGTACTGCGCGTAATTGCGACCTCAAAAACACAGCCGCCGGCCGGCAGGCGCAGCCGGCTCTACTAGTGTCTCACTGACAGAGCCGACTGCACAGGCGTCGGAGAGGACGCAGAAGGAAGACGACGAGAGAAGGGGAGGATGCAGCTGAAGAAGGAGGCGTCGCTGGAGAGAGTTCTCGGGCAGCAGTGGGAACGCCCCCATCGCTGCAAGAGAACTCATCAGCATACCGGTAAAAGCCGGGATTTCTAAGGAACGGCGCTGCGGAGACCACGTCTAAAGCTAAGAGATGAATAGCCTTTCTAAAGGCTATTCCAACGTCTAAAGCAGAAAAAAAAAATAAAAAAATAGCTATTTAGTGGTAGAATCCCTTTAAGCTAGCCTTCCTACTCCTTCCCTCAGAACCTGACCCTCCATCCACATCTTACCCTATACTCAGTATCTGTACATTCACAGATGGCAGCTGGTGGTCGGCTCATACAGTTTCAGTTATATGACCTTATTAATAGATGGCAGGACCATTGTATCCAAGAAGCCCTCTTATCCCCTATGCCTTCAGAGATTGCCAGCAAGAACTTACAGAACCCTCACTCCTATTTTTAACATCTTTATTATTTTGTAAGCCTGTAATGTCTGATAAGGTCTTTTCGTGTCTCCTCTGTATTTGTAAAGTGCTGCAGAATACATTGGCGCGATATAAATAAAATTATTTAAATAAATATGGCCCCCTTACTCAATGTTCGGAGGGGGGGGGGGGTAGAAACCAATACACTAAATAAATCCAAAAATGTTAATGAACAAAACGGTACATACTCTGCACACACTGTTTTTCCAGCCGATGTATGAGCGGACACAAGGACTGACTGATTGTTATCTATGCAAAGAATGGCTTCTTTCTGAAACGCGTCCAATATGAATGGGTATTCCTGAAGATACAGAAGATATAGAACAAGTAATTACACAAGGTTCTTCTCTTAACACATACAATTGTCGAGAGACGATGAGTGACCGTCAGGATAACAAAAACGAAGACTGTGCGATATCGATAAGGAATTTGGACAAAGCCATAGAAATCTGATTCAAGAAACGCAAATAAAATCACAATAGGATGAAAGGTTAGACTACTGTTCTAAGAAATCATGGTGGCAGTTCTTGTGAACTTAATTTAGCAAGGGCAAATAGAGATCCAGCTTTCTGTATTACAGTGAAGGCAGACGTATACAAATACAAATAAGCTTTATTAGCATTACCAAAGAATAAAACATTTGGTGTTGCCAAAGCAAAAAGAAAGTTAGTGGTGGTGGAGGGGGATGGGTACAGAGTTCGTGGGTTGGGAGTTTGAGTGTCTTTAGGGTCTCCTCGTTCTTGTTTGGGGCGTTGGGGTGTCGGTGGGTATGGGGTAGACAGGTGATGGGGGGGGCTTAGGGGGTTTAATAGTTCATGGGGGGTGGGTGATACAGTCCATGGGGTCTTTTGGGTGGTGCGTGGGGGGTTTAATAGTCCATGGGGAGGTATATGTATGTGTGGTTAAAAGCTATGCCAGGAGGCTGCAGTGTCAGCTTATCCTGATGGACGTTATTCAATGTTCACCAATACAGCACAATAATCGTAACCCACCTTTGCAGCTTTGCCGACGCGAGCCCTCAGAGGCGTATACTCATCATCTGCAGGGAGCGCAACCTACAGCAAGAAATGGTACAAGTATTACCTACTATACAGCAAGTATTAAAACTTCATACTATAGTAGTGCTCTGAAGCATGACTGAAACCCCCCTATCTGCACTGCTATGAAACATCTTGCAATAGGTAAGCCGATGTCTGTCAGTATTGATTGATCCTTTAATCCAGGGGTAGGGAACCTTGGCTGTTGCAAAACTACAACTCCCAGCATACATACTTGCTCTGCTATCCTTGTAACTACCATGGAAGTGAATGGAGCACGTTGGGAGTTGTAGTTTCACAGCAACTGGAGAGCCGAAGGTTCCCTATCCCTGCTTTAATCTATCAGTGAAAGCCAAGTACCCTGACCACTTCCAGGACTTACACAAGCTGCCTTAAAGAGGACCTTTCATGGTTTGGGGCACAGGCAGTTCCATATACTGCTGGAAAGCAGACATTGCACTGAATTCAGTGCACTGTCGGCTTTCCCTATCTGTGCCCCGGGTAAAGCGCTTTCGGTCTCGGTACCGTAGCTCTTTACAGTCAGAAGGGAGTTCCTGACACTCTGTCAGGGACGTCCTTCTGCCCAGCAGCGTCTATCGCGCTGCACAGTGTGAGTGGGGAGGAACGCCGCCTCCCCTCCTGATAATATTCATCTATGGACGAGCACTGTGAGCAGATAGGCGCTGCTGTGGAGAAAGACGTTCCTGACAGACTGTCAGGAATGCCCTTATGACTGTAAAGAGCTACGGTACCGGCACCGCTAGCTCTTTACCCGGGGCACAGATCAGGAAAGCCGACAGTGCACTGAATTCAGTGCACTGTTGGCTTTCCAGCAGTATATAGACCTGCCTGTGCCCAATCTGATGAAAGGTCCCCTTTAAAGAGTCCAACAGTCGAGACCAGGCAGGGATCCATGCTGCCCCCTTGCCGTACCACTTGTAGTGGCAAAGTTTGGTACTGCAGCGCTGCCCCACTAGAGTCAGTTCTGCCCCATTCAATTTTATCAATACACAAAAATTCTAACGTACAAAATGGACAACACACGGCATCTTACCTCATGGGTGCAGCCCTCAACTGTATCCACTTCTTGAACTTTCACCCTTGGCATCAAGTCAGCCAGACTGTAAAAGAAACAGATTTGAGGTTCGGGCATTTCAAGAACCTTTAATACGTGGCCACAATCCCATCAAGCCATGCAAAGCTAACCTTTTTTTTATTTTTTTTTTAAATCAATATGCAAGTCAGCCTGTAAGTGCACTGGGGGCGGCCCAATTAGCTAGCTTCACATACAGTAACGGGCGGCACGTGCAGCTGGGCACTTGCTTTGCGGCGCTATTCAAGCGATAAATGAATGCAGACAGCTGCTGTGGTCATATGTTATATAGTATACATTACGCCTGCACCATGAGCGCGGCGGCGCATATCATTACTATGCCTGTCTAATCCACTTCTGTTTAACTATTGTAGCATCAATTCAACTGCGGCACCTTTGTAATGGATTCATGAATGTAAAGATATGGAAATTTACAGCACAA
Source organism: Leptodactylus fuscus (assembly GCF_031893055.1). Taxonomy (NCBI): domain Eukaryota; kingdom Metazoa; phylum Chordata; class Amphibia; order Anura; family Leptodactylidae; genus Leptodactylus; species Leptodactylus fuscus. The sequence goes on along the minus strand of NC_134265.1, from coordinate 35,045,853 downwards.
CACATGTAAATGGGGTTTTCAATTAGAAAAAAAAAAAAAAAAAAACATTCAGGAATTCAGGTCAGGCTGCACGATTTACATTTTCAGGGAACTTGTCACTAGTTTTGCGGTCACTAAACCACCAACATGTCATCATGCAGCTAGGGTTTTGATTTGCAAACACACCCACGACAAAACTATTTTTTTTGTGTTATATGGGTTTTCACCGTTTCATTAGTTTGCCTGCTGTGTCTTCTCACTTCCTGCATTTCTCCCCCTCCCAGCTTGCTGTACAGGACTGTATGAAGTATCACAATACGTATGCAGATCAGATAATATGCACATGCTTTAGAGAATGGACTCATTGTTATCCGTGTGTTAACATAGAGAGAGAACAGAAACTGCAATTAGCTGAACTGATTGTCCTGCAGTGAATGAGGTCACTTGTCCTTTCTCACAAGTCAGTGGTTATGGAAACGCTGTGTAAACAATGGGAGGAATAAGTTCACATAGCAGGGAAACAAAGCAGCATTAACAAAAGGAATATATTTAGGAAAAGTCTTCAATTTACATAAGCTACCAGTATAAACAGGAGCCTTGAGATGGGACAACCCCTTAAAAATGAAAGCACAGCATGCTGAAAAGGTTGCCAACCTATGACCTAGGTCATCAGTGGAGGTCCGGCACCCAGGATCCCCACCCTAATCAGCTTTGTAATTGGGTCGTGGCACTGACCTCTATAGTGTTTAAATTGCACACCAATTACAGGGGCCAAACAATGATTACAGCCTTGTCCCATAGCAGTTACTGGGATGAGGCCGAAATGACACCACACAGCCAATATAATACAGGCAGCCATGAGAACAGTTAAGGGTGATGGGGCTCAGTCAGGGTCACACGTGTCAGACCTCCACTTATTTCTTAACAATGGCTATTCTGTGTTTTGTTTTTTAACTAAGTGTTGGTTCACATCTGCGTTGGTATTCCATCTGGGGGAGTCTGCATGGAGACACCCCCCCCCTCGAGCAGAATAACAAATGCGATTGCAAGTAGTGTGCAATTAAAGCACATGGATCCCCATAGGCTAGAATGGGGTCTGTGTGCTTGCCGCCAGATCTCCGCACAGAACATGCGAACAGGAAGGTACTTCACAATCTACTTTCTTGTCCGCATGATTTGTGCGGACAGCGCAGGGCAAGCACACAGACCCCATTCTAGTCTATGGGGTCCATGTGCATTTACTGCAGAGCGCTTCCAATTGCGCCTGGTATTCTGTTCGGGGGTCCCCATGTGGACTCCCCCGAATGGAATACCAATGCAGATGTGAACGAAGGGTAAGAGCTGGGCAACACAAGCAAACCCCACAACCTTTTATATGCCTCACCATGTCACTGGAGTTCTTTTGTTACCGAATATTTAATGCACATATTTGACAATGACGTGTTTGGGATCCAAAACCCCAGCTGCGCAAGGACATGCTAGTGGTTTACTGGCCCCAAAAACAGCGACAAGCTCCCTGTAACCAATGAAGGACACCTTCATAAAACCAGACATTAATTCTTACTTGACATCATCCGATGAAGGTTCAAGCTTTATCTTCTTTCCAAAGATGCAATCCTCTGGACCCTCAACACTGCTGGCTTCTCTTTTGACTGCAGCGGAAGATCCCGTGATTGGCTTTGCATTTTTCTTCCTGGGATAGTAAATTGAAATGGATGAAGATTAAGATGAATTAAAGGGGTTGTCCCATCACAAGGATCCTATCTATACTGCTAGTTTATGTGGACTTTTCCTAAATGCATTGCTTTATCAAAACTGCTTTGTTTGGCCGCTATTTTAATTTATTCACTTCATTGTTTACACTCCGTTTCTATGGCCCTTGGGATTATCTGCTCATTTGTCAAGTGATGTAGCTGCCTGCTCTCAGTGGGGGAGGGAGGGGCTGGGAGCAGCTCTGAGCTGTTTGTGTCTGATAAGTAGCGGAGCTTCTCAGATAGGGGAGGTGAGAGCTCCGGGATTTCTGAGCTCTTATCAGTCGGTTTAATTGAATTTGGCTGATAAGGGCTTAGATAGGGAGTTGTTACCTCTGTATGCAATGCAAACTGACTCAAATCCAGCTCTGCTACATCAGCTTCACACTGTGGTAATTCATTTATAACATGTGCAAGTGAAACCCCGCCCACCAATGTGCTGAGAAAAGCAGGAAGTGAATAGAGCACAACAGCCTGCAGGTTAGTGAACAAGCGTCATGGGAATACCCCTTTAAGCATAAGGTTACTCGACAGGGGTTTGATGGAAAATCATGAAAACTGAAAATATCCCCTTAGCTGAAGCAAGTCCCACAAATAGTCTAGGTTAAAATTTTTCTACTCGTGTGTCTACAGTTTCTTATGCCAAACCCACCTTAAGTGCCCCACTCCCTTTACACCCCATTCCGTAGAACATACAGAGAGTAGGGACATTAAAGGGCATCTCCCAACTCAGACACCAACTTAGGTCTACTGAGAGGATGTGACACTCCGACCCTGCATGGTCATATTTATTGAAATTTTTTTTCTCCTTTTCTTTAACTAGAATGTGATGTCACAATAAAGTTATTGTTGATTTGAAATAAATAAAAAATGGTAAGGCTCTATGCACATTTGTCTCGTCTCCTGTTTTTACAGGTAGTTAATCAGTGCTACGTGAGCTGACTTTACTATAGACCTCATAGCATAGGCAAGGTACTTGGATGTTCCAACATGACAACGAACCAAAACACATGGACAAGTTAACCTGTCATTGGCTACAGCAGAAGAAAGTGAAAGTTCTGGAGTGGCCGTCTCCTGACCTCAGTATCATTGAGCCACTTTGGGACGCAATACATGCAAGACAGCCCAGGAATTTACAAGAAATGGAGACTTTTTGCCAACAAAAATGGGCAGCTTTACCATCCTGAGAAAATAAAGAACCTCCATCCACAACGACCTCAAAAGACTTCAAGCTGTCACTGATGTTAGAGGAGGCAATACATGGTACGGAAACTTTTGAACAGGGTCATTTTGATGTTTTTGGTTGTTATTATTAGAGATGAGCGAAGACTATTCGAAACTCTAGTTTCGAATACCTTGCTCCCATAGGAATGAATGGGAGCGGGCGAACTGCAAGGGGTTAAGCGCCGGCCGCTCCCATTCATTCCTATGGAGCGAGGTATTCGAAACTGCAGTTTCCAATACTATTCGCTCATCTCTAGTTGTTACGATTTACAAAGAGAAAACAGAAGTTTGACAATAAATGGCTTCTCAGTACAGCGACACTCCTAGGCACCCCATGTGTCACCCTAGGACGCCTCCAGGAGAGGGAAGAATAATTCTTTAATATGTTATACAGGGTGGCCATAATATAAACTCAGGTGTTTGGAGTCGTGTGCAGACTGACCCAATGGACGGAATTGCCTGAAAATTTGTATGTGTGCTAATCAAGGCATGGGGAAACGGACGGCATGAAAAAAAAACCTAAAAATCACCACCAACTGCTTCCTCATGACAATGACACCCTGTTTCTGGCCAGAGTGGAAGTGGATACCAATTGGCCATGGAATATCCTGTGGAGCGACGAAGCGCATTTTTACCTGAATACCATCAATACACAGACCGGTCGCATATGGGCCACCGAAAACCCACGTGTACTCGAGGGGGTTCTGCTGCATTCGCCCAAGGTGACTGTTTGGTGTGGGTTCACCTCATCGTTCATGATTGGACCGTTCTTTTTCGAAGATTTGGGCCCAACTGGGGTAGCTACCTGTTCCGTCACAGCAGCGAGGTACCGGACAGTGCTGGAAACAGTGGTCATTCCCCAACTCCATCAGCGGCAGTGTCTGCAGACGATCACCTTTATGCAGGATGGAGCCCCTCCTCACATCGCAAATCCTGTGAAGAACGCTCTTCGTACACATTTTCCCGATGACAGGATTTTGAGCCGCTCATTCCCTACAGCGTGGCTACCGCGCTCTCCGGATCTCACTCCTTGTGATTTCTGGATGTGGGGACACTTGAAGGAGCGCGTTTATCGGGGGAATGTCGAAACCCTGCCTGACCTCAAAGACCGCATCACGTTGGATGTGCGCAGCATCTCACCAGAGACGTTACACGCAGGCGTTGAGCATGTTCTGCATAAGATGACCATGCTCACCATGCATGATGGCGGCCACATTGAACAGTCATGCTAGTTGTTGGTCCAAATGGGACATCCCCAAGTATTAACAGACGGGTTTTGCGCCGTGCGCTCACTGTACAACGCCACTTTATCCCCTGGTGGGGAGTTTTCGTATTAAATTTAAAAAATAAAAATTTCATGCCGTCTGTTTCCCCATGCCTTGATTAGCACACATACAAATTTTCAGGCAATTCCGTCCATTGGGTCAGCCTGCACATGACTCCAAACACCTGAAGTTATATTATGGCCTCCCTGTACAATGCAGCAGGCCATCATAAGTTTATACATAGAGGTACAATATGGGCTTTGCATTACTGATATACACAATACACAATGTTAAAAGGGTTGTCCTGTCAAGGTTCACTCCATGGTTATGTGATGGACAGCCGGTCACCAGGCAGATGTCCGACTACTGTCCACCTAGGTGACCGTCACATGACCCCGGCCCTGACCGTCACATGACCCCGGCCCTGACCGTCACATGACCCCGGTCTGATTTTAATCCATGGGAATTAAGAAGAATAAATGAATCTAGTAAACCGTGAGGGATTGATACTGGGAGTATATTACACAATTGTACAACTGTTCATTACACAAGTAATAAGATTTGTCTCTCAATATCATTGTAAAGCTGGACAATCCCTTTAAGTAACAACATGGCACAGAAAAATGTAACAACATGTATACGTCCTATCATAGCCTAACCAGTACTCAAGTATTTGCCACCATCAGGACACTGTGATACCCCTGGACCCACCGCCCCACTCTGAGCTGAATACTCTGTGACATTTGGGCCTCTGCATGGTAACACTAAAGCTCCATTCACTGACAGCAAGCAGAGATGGTGATATTGGTAACACTGCACACAGAGCGGGGCTGGGAGGACATGATGGCCCTGACCTCATATAATCTATATCACACCGGTACATGATGGGGGCCGTACTACACCACAGCTCGCCCTCTTACCCAGCTTTGGCCGCAGGCCCCGGTTGGGCGGCGCTCTTGCTCGCCGCTGGGGTCTCCTCCTCAAACACACTGAACAGCTCGTCCCCGAACGCGTCCGCCATTTCCTCCGACGAACCAGCTCAGCTTTCCCGCAAACTGACGAATTCGGTACTGCTTGAATTTCAACGCAACGGATGGTAGCGTGTGCTAAGGGTCGCACACAGATGAGGTATGGAGTTGGTTCTGGCCGCACAGAAATGACGTCAGAGAGCAGTAGGCGGGGCTTGCACTATGCGCTGGGGCAGTGGTTTATTAAATACGTCTGCGGTCCCTGGGCAGTGATTGGCGGCTTCGGCCATTTTGTTGAAGACCAAGCGTCAGCTTATGCTAACGAGTTGGGCTACAACAAAATGACCGCTTCTCTGCAGACGGGAAGGGATTTTATTCACGTTACATGTGGTGGGGAACCTGTGTTGTAGACCGATTGGTTTCGTGACGTCAGCTGCACCGGGTGTTCCGTAGTCTGTCGTGACGTCACGGGTGTGATGGGGACGATTGAGTGGTGAGTAATGCAGTTCTTATATTCTGCTGCTGGTGGGGCACATACACCGGCTCTGTGGCTGTACTGGACACGTGGCTACCAGGACAGTCCATCCTGCACTTCCATAGAGAACAGAGGTTACTACTGGGTTTCGGCCATTGTTCTGGTGCCTGCAGTCTCCTTTCAGGCTCCTGACTCTTCTCTGTACTCTGTGGTTTGCAGATGACTGACTGTTGTCACAGTTTCATAGATAGCTTTGCCATATTTCTTATGGCGGGTGGCTCAGTGGTTAGCACTGCAGCCTTGCGGCACTGGAGTCCTGGGTTCAAATCCTGCCAAGGGCAACATCTGCAAGGAGTTTGTATGTTCTCCCCATGTTTGCGTGGGTTTCCTCCGGGTGCTCCGGTTTCCTCCCACACACCAAAGACATACTGATAGGGAATGTAGATTGTGAGCCCTATATGGGACAGTGACTGACAATATCTGTAAAGCGCTGCGGAATATGATGGCGCTATATAAATAAAATAAAATAAAGCATAATAAATAATAATACCAGTTGTCCATAACAGGGCTCATCAGTTTCCATCGTGGCATCCATCTTTCTATCAGATAGTATAATACAGAGTTCTGCTCCATTTGGTCCGCCATGCTTAACGTAATCTGTGATGAAGATCCTGAACCAGCTCCAGCACAGATGTAACCTGGCCGCATTGTAAGGCTATGTACACATCTGCATCCCACGTTGTCTGTGTCCATCTGTGGTGCAGAGTCCTTATAAAATCTGTAACAAAATAAGACCTGCAAATATGACTTTGTTCTCACGCAAAATTACAGATAAAACAACAGCGACCAGACGGACCCCATTATAGTCATTCGTGTCCCCTGAGAGCTGTTCTTATCCGAGATTCATTGAATTGATGGTTAAAGGGGTTGTCTGGCCCCAAATGCAAGTTTCATACTGATGACCTATACACAGGATTATCCATTAGTATGTGACCTGTGGTATCCAACACCTGAACCCTGCATAGATCAGCTGATCCGGCTGCCTGTGGATGCCAGAGGCAGCAATAGTGGACAGGGAGCGGATGTGGCTCTGCCATATATGAGGTTGTGACTGTGCCCGATGCCACAGCTTCATCTCATATACTTGAATGGGACAGAGCAACTGTACAAGGCACATCTGTCTTAGCAAACCAACAAGTATTCGGCAGGACCTGGACTCATGCTGACCTCTAAATGACGGGCTTTTTTTAAGGTAGAACAAGCCTATTTTGTATGGAAGACAGTAGAATAAATAGTATGGATATATTTTTTAGCACATGTATAACATAGAGTAAAAACACCGTCTCTGACCTGATCATAACAGCATACCAGTGGAAGAGGACAAAAGAAGAATCCCAAATCCAAGTGGACCTTTAGAGTTCACTTATACAGCTTATCTTGTCCTAATGCACCTGGTGCTATATATCAATAAAGTTGTATCACTTTAATGTTCGATAAAACTATTGAGCAGTGTCGTCAATTTCTTTGTATTCTAGATTGACAGTGAGATGTCTTTTCCAGGAACCTTATATACTGACAGGGACTGCTGGAGTTTTAGAGACGTATATACAATGCATATTTCCTATTATCACCACAGTAGGTAAAACCATTTAATCACTATTTTATTTTTATCTATTTACACCTTTGTAGATATGCTCAGGATCTAAAAGAATGGGTGGCAAAAATAAGAAAAATCGGCACAGCAATGCTCCGGCCATACAGGGAGCAATTTCAGCCGCTAATCGACCAAGGGCAGCGGCAGAAACCAGGCCTGGTGGGGACGAGACATCGAAGAGGGAGGCTGGCAAATCTGCTAGTGTGTCCTCTGGGAACAAGGAAGCACGAAACAAGCAAGGTAACAGGGACATGTGTCAGTCCTAATGATTTTTATTTACATAGAGAGTCTGGCGTTTCTAGAAACAGAACTTAATTTTAGAGTGACAACCTGTAAGGCTGGTCCCATGGTTGCCAAAGGGATTTATGGTAAGACATAGAGATGAGCGAGTACTATTCGAAACGGCCGTTTCGAATAGCACGCGGCCATAGGAATGAATGGAAACGTCCGGCACACAGATGGCCGCTTAACCCACTGTGTGCCGGCTACGTTCATTCATTCCTATGGGTGCGTGCTATTCAAAACTGGCGTTTCGAATAGTACACACTCATCTCTAGTAAGACACCTAAAACTTTTAAATGGTAAATCTGCCTACAGTAGTTAAAGTAGTTTCTACTACTGATGGCCCATCCTTAGGTCAATCCATTAATATGAGTTATGCTGAGATCCAACACCCGGGATCCCTACAGATCAGCTGTACTGAGACAGCATGGCTCATGGTACAGTGATTTCTGTTACAGCAGACGTTACCTGATATATTTGGGTTGGGTTTGTCTAACGTCAAGGCACTTAAAGTATTTCTCGTTAACGTTGTTTTTTCTTCTTTTTTGTTAGGTCCAAAAACATACAGTTTTGGATCTTCTGCTGAATCCGGCGCTTCTGTTACTAGTGATAAGTCTATACTGAAGGTGAGGGCACACTCTTGTACTTCTCCAGCTCTTCCTTTACAGTTAAAGGGTTTTTTTCAGACCTAGGTCAAGTTTTCATAGTGATGACCTATCCACATTATAGGCCTTAGTATGTGAACTGTCAAGATCTGAGACCTAGACCCTGTACAGATCAGCTGTTGCAGCAGCCTCTGGTGCTCTTATTCAAGTAATAGGAGCAGCACAGCAGCTCTGTCCACTTCATGGCTGTGATTTTTGGGAAATGCACCCGCTCCCTGTGTGATAGTAGCTTCTATCACCTGGAGGCTGTTGCTAAAGCTGATCTGTGCATGGTCCGGGTGGATACCTCATCAATATGAAGATTCAATCTGAAGGCGCAAAATCCCTTTAAATTTATATTTGGAAATTGTTCATAAGACGCAGTTTCTACTTTTGTTTTTCAGTCAAAATTCTGAAACATTGCAAAAATAAATCGATTTGTCTCTACAATTACAGGATACTTACAAACCCTGCATGTAGTCTGAGGCTAAAAAATGCATTGAAGTAATAAACTGAAATAATATACATACCCCAATAGGAGTAGTCACTTATTCCCTATCTTCTGGATGGGGGGGTAACTGCTAGATCAGTGGGAGTCCATCAAAATGTAAGACACTGCTGAAGATAGCTTAGTACTGTACTTGTCTCCTGCACATGCTCAACCAATGCTCCATTAAAACGGTGGGCTCAGGATCCCCCTTTTTGTAATCAGAGAGGGCACCAGAAGTTGGGCCCCCACCGATCTAGCGGTTGTCCCATCCAATACATGTGAAAACAGCCTTAGTGGGATCCTTGGATTATGAATAAGTAACAGGGTATCACCAATTTGTTGCATTGATCTGATCTTTTCTTCTTAAAACAGGTGGTGATTGAGAGCAAACTAGAGAAGAAGATCATCTCTCTAATAAATGAGCATAAGAAGTTCATCTGTGACAAAGGAACGGTGTCTGGAAGGCTGACTTCTAAGAAGTTACAGGTCTGCAAAAACCTATCACTCCGATTGCAGTGAAATATTGCACTTAAGCTTGGCTGACAAGTGGAGAAAGAAGCATTTTTCTCTAAGACAATATATTACAAAGTTTCTAATCTCTGCTGTATCGTTGATAGTACAGGTGTCCACCTTAAAAACTCAGATAAAGTATAGTGTCCTTTTTACCTTTTCTAGGATCTGTATATAGCTTTACAGGAATTAAATTTCAAGCCAGAGCACATTGAAGATGCAATGTCAAACGTTGTGCTGTACGGTGGCGATCTACATTCTGCACTGGATTGGCTGTGCTTGAATCTACAGGATGGTATGAATAATACTTTATAGTAAAATAAAGAAAACTTAAAGAGGACCTTTCACCATATCTGGGCACATGCAGTGTTATATACTGCCGGAAAGCTGACAGTGCGCTGAATTCAGCGCACTGTCGGCTTTCCCGATCTGTGCCCGGTGTGAAGAGCTTACGGTCCGGTACCGTAGCTCTTCTATGGTCAGAAGGGCGTTTCTGACCATTAGCCAGAGACATCCTTCTGCCTCGCATCGCCTATCGCACTGTTCTGTGGAGCGGGGAGGAACGCCCCCTCCCTCTCCTGATAATACTCGTCTATGGACGAGCACTGCGAGCAGAGGTAGGGGCGTTCCTCCCCGCTCCACAGCACAGCGTGATTGGCGCCGTGAGGCAGAAGGACGTCTCTGGCTAATGGTCAGAAACGCCCTTCTGACCATAGAAGAGCTACGGTACCGGACCGTAAGCTCTTCACACCGGGCACAGATCGGGAAAGCCGACAGTGTGCTGAACTCAGCGCACTGTCAGCTTTCCGGCAGTATATAAAACTGCATGTGCCCGGATATGGTGAAAGGTCCTCTTTAAAGGGGTCTTCAGAATTGGATTTTTTTTTATTGCCTTAAGATAGGCCATAGATATTTGTACCTTGGAGGGTTGTCAGCCGGCCCCCACATGGATCAGCTGTACGGAGCCCCTTCCAATGCCCATGCTATACACAGCCCAGAGCTGGCAGTATATGGCTCTGTGTCCTGTATGTTGGCTGGAGCCTTCACTGTAGCTCAGTTCCCATTGACTTCCGTGCGAGCTAAACTGTAGTACCTATGCCTGGCCACTATACAGGAACTGGAGCCAAGTGTTCCATCGGCCATAAAAAATAAATCCCGGACAACCCCTTTAATTGCAATATTTGTCCATATTGTTGTGCCACTCAAGTAGAGAAGCAAGAAATACACAGACCTGACATAGCCGTAAGATACGGTCGGCGCCTTCGTCTATGTAGTGTATGATAATATTGCTTTCTTTCCACAGATCAGTTGCCAGATGGCTTCAGCCAGCAGTTTGCAGAGGAGGAGAAGAAAGAAAGAGAAAAGTTTCGGCCCACATCACAGCAGCCGGTCCGTGACAATGTTGCCAGCTCTAGTAGATCTGCTGAAGCACCTGTGAAAGTATGTGTTGAATTTAAAGGGCAAGTTCACACACAGCTGGTTATTGTAGAACTTTCTGGGAATGAAAAACCCATTCCATATATATGGACAGGTAGCGGTGTATAAAACCTCTGATGTCAGACAACATGAAAGGCGCTCTGTAATATCTTAGGTAATTGTCTTTATGAAGAGTGGACATAACTTATGGCAGCACCTTTATTCTCTTCTATGTGGCAGGCCAGTAATGAGAAGGAAGTGAGCATGAAAGAGTGGATTCTGCGCTATGCCGAGCAGGGTAGCGATGAGGAGGAAGAGCTGGATCCTGTCAAAGATCCTGACAATGAGAAGTTTGACCCTGTAAGTTAAACACTAAAGACAGTATGGTGGGAATGTATAGGTACAGGTGTTACCTAAGTATCAGCCAAGTCAGCAGGATCACACATTGTTGGGAGTTATGGAACGGTGTGGCTAAGAAATAGCTAGACAATTCAGTATTTTATGTTTTCTATAGAATGAACGATATCTTGAACTGACAGCAAAGTTGTTGGATGCCAAAAGTCAAGCAGCTATCACAAAACAAGAAAAAGATAAAGCGGGCCAGAGGGAGGCCCAGAACAAAATCCGGGAATATCAGCAAGGTAGGACTTGTAACATCATGTTGGAAGCAAAATGTGTAATATTCTCTCACTTAAGATTCCCACAAAAAAGTTTGGACAGGGGATAATTGTCTGAATGCTGGGGGTCTAATTGGTTCGTCAGTGATCAAAAGGATGGGGTACCATAAGTCCCCCTAAAGCTTCCTTGTGAATTAAAGGGGTATTCCTATGACGCTTGTTCACTAACCTGCAGGCTGTTGTGCTCTATTCACTTCCTGCTTTTCTCGGCACATTGGTGGGCAGGGTTTCACTTGCATGGGATTGGTTGTAAATGAATTACCACAGTGTGAAGCTGATGTAGAAGAGCTGGATTTGAGTCAGTTTGCATTACATACAGAGGTAAGGGACTCCCTATCTCAGCCCTTATCAGCCAAATTCAATTAAACCGACTGATAAGAGCTCAGAAATCCTGGAGCTGTCTCAGAAGCTCTGCTACTTATCAGACACAAACAGCTCAGAGCTGCTCCCAGCCCCTCCCCCCCAGAGCAGGCAGCTACATCACTTGACAAATGAGCAGATAATCCCAAGGGCCATAGAAACAAAGTGTAAACAGTGAAGTGAATAAATTAAGATAGCGGCCAAACAAAGCAGTTTTGATAAAGCAATGCATTTAGGAAACGTCTTAAATCCACATAAACTAGCAGTATAGATAGGATCCTTGTGATGGGACAATCCCTTTAAGCAGCAGTGTGCTTACATGACCAGCGCTCCATTCTCTGCTGTTGAGTTGCTGGGACTGTAATCTCCGGAGAAACCCACATCCTCACGGCAGTGAATGGAGCGCCACACACACCGACACCCCATTCACAAGGAGGCTTTACTTGGCCATTTAGCTTCTTGTCTTGATCACAGGGGGGCCTGGCATTCAGGCCCCCAATGATCAGACACTTATTCGCTGGGAGAAGTGTCCATAAGGCACAACCCCTTCAATGCCTGAATTTGTAATGAATTTCCTTTATACAGAAATGAAGACGTTGGAGCTGCACCCCATGTTTAACCCTGCAGTGAAACTGACTGAGGAGAAAAATGAAAGTCAAAAGCCGCCACCAGCACATCCGGATGACGGATCATTAGGGTTCAGTCTGTTTGACAATGATAGAGAAGTCAAGGAGGAGAAAGGTAGGAAAAGGCTGGAAACTCACACTTGTCTTATTGAAAGGGGTCATACAAAGTTTTAAACATATCTATCCACAGGATAGGTGATAGGTGTTTGATCAGTGATGGTCTGACCACTGGGATTCCTGCCAATCCATAGGTCCCTTGGTCCTATGTATGAATGGAATGGTGGATGAACATACATGATATTGCTCCATGCTTTTCTAGGAGGCCAATTACAGCGCTTGGCTACCTTTGGCTGTCCCATAGACATGAATGGAGTGGCCTGTCCCAATTTACGTCATTGTTGTTCATCGCACCCAAGCAGATTTTAGCATTAAAAAAAAGTTTTTATAGAAATCACTGAAGCTGCTCCTTTATAATGCCGTGTGTTGCATCATATGACCTATTGCAATGGCTTCGGACACACCCAAGTGACTTATTATGGGTTCCTATCTGATTTTTGTCACTTTGTTAGCAAGTATAGTGATGTATATTATGCTATTGTTGCTCACAAAACTACCAAAGTCGCCTTACATTAATCTTTTGTGGCCTAATATCAGATTATATATTTATTTTTGACGTGTTTGTTGTTTCCAACTTTTTCTAATCTATTTTGTGTCCAGTTAAAACCAGACCCCCTCTTGACATCCGGAACTTCGACTACACCTCTCGCAGCTGGACGGGTAAATCTCCGAAGCAGTTTTTGATTGATTGGTGTAGGAAACATTATCCTAAAAGTCCAAACCCCTCATTTGAGAAGGTGCCTGTGGGCAGGTACTGGAAAAGTAGGTAAGTGTCGTCACATTGGGCTACAGTCATCATATCAACTTAGTACAAGGTTTTTCAGTTTTTGGGAAAATTGTATAACATATAGCCCCTGAGAAAGAGTGTGCAATTCTAGTAAGGGCAGGGTAGGGATTTATTAGCTATAACCAAGTTCAGACTCCCTAGGTGGGCCGCTGAGCCAGGTCGCCTCCAGCTCACCCTAGTATGGCACAGTACACTCATCGTACTTCATACAGATACTCATCCTACAGCATCTCAACCAGCCCATATGTCAGTATAATATTTTTGAGAGATTATTTGAGTAACTACCCAGTTTATTTTTATATACTAGCGGATGAGATGACATCAAGGTGCAGAGTCAGGCCAACCATTATCCTTCTTCCCTGAACCCCATCTTCTCAATCACACCGCATGGGCTCCAATAACCAATCATCTTGCGTTGTCTTTGCTACCTGCGTGGGCAAATATCCCTGGCTCATTACATATCAGTATTTCATATCATAAAGCTGTGGCCATATAGAAGAATTAACAATACATTTCTGAGGATATAAATTCTATCTGTTTCTTTGTAGAGTGAAAATTGTGAAATCAAATGATGACGTCATGTCTGTGTGTCCTACAATCGTCACAGAGGACAGCATGCAAGCTCAGCACCTCGCCGCCACTTTAGCTCTTTATGAACTCACTAAAGGCCAAGTATGAGATTTTCTTCTATTTCTATAGATTTTTGTTTCATATGCAGTCACATGAAGTATAATTTTAGCCACGTATAGAAAGAGAATCCACTCAACACTGGGTTAAGTAGAAGATACCTGAGACATGTCATGAATATGGATGATCTACATGTCCGAAACGCGTTTGACTTTTGCAGTGTCTGTTACTCTGGTTGTCTGTGGTTATTTTAGGATTCAATCAAGTCTCAAATATTTTCTATATATCTGAGTGCTGGGTGGATTCTCTTATAGTGGATGTACCTGATGCTATGACTAAGTACTGATCATAAAAGCAGACAACTTAGGCCATGTTCGTATCTGCGTTTGAGTCTCCCTTCAGGAACTCCATCTCAGTGCCAGTCTAAAACCGCCAGATGAAAACTAACTTTTTCGCTTGCCGATTTTATTTAAAAAGCACGGATACCCAACAGACCCCATTATAGTCAATGTGGTCCCTCTGTCTTCGTAAGTCTTAGCTGTTTTAATAGTTCCTTTGTCCATTCTTCTGGAGTCTAGCCACAAAGACACTAAAGGGTGCATCAGTGTGCAGGCATGACCACCAGATCTTTCTCCATTGATGATCAGTGGTGGGGTAATCCTTGGTCATACATTTGACAGATGTTTTTTGGAGGATATTCCCTTCACGATATAGTTGAGGTCTTCTTGAAATATCAGTTATGGATCTTTTTTTCCCTAGAACTCCTCATACTATTGCTCCTCTATTATTACTCCTAGAAATTGACAGCTGGGTGTTAAGCTTTTGTGGGGTGCCCCTACACTGTTGTCACTGTTCAATAAGTGATGACGGTGCCAAACTGTGCAAGGACACAAGGGAATGGTGACACCCAGATGTCAATTTATTCATTATTATTCAGAGGAAGAGCACAGTGAAAACTGATAGGAAATGATTGAAATTTAAAGGAGTTATCTGGGGACTTCACATGCACTGGCCGAATTCTATTTAGCCCAAACCTCAAGTTTCCCGAACTGGTTCCGTCTCAGGGTCATGTAATAAGAACCAGCACCCGCATTCTCCCCCCTAGACTACATAGTAAAGCCAGCCCCCTAGTACAGATAATACACTGAACAGGTAGAGGCGGAACAACTCAGGTTCCAATTCCAATGCGGTAACCTTGAGTCGGAGCCAGCTCGGAAACCGGAGGCTCGGGCTAAATAGAATCCAACGAGGAAAGTCGATACAAGGAATATAAGTATTTACTAAAACAGACATGTCAGGAGCAGTGAGACATGCCCTTTAAAGGGGCGTTACAAATAATAACACTCCGCTCAAATCTACAGGATCTCCTTTGATCAGGAGAACAAGGGTCCCTATGCCACCAGCACCCCAGGACCCGTGCACCATTAATTTCTGTGACACTGACATAGCCAAGTACAAGACTCCATCATTCCATAGAATTGAATAGAGAAGCTATCAGACACTTTCAAGTGTTCTTCTGTTTTAGGTTCTGTTAAGAAAAAAAAAAGCTTAAAGAGGACCTTTCATGGTCCGGGGCACAGGCAGTTCTATATACTGCTGGAAAGCCAACAGTGCGCTGAATTCAGCACACTGTCGGCTTTCCCGATCTGTGCCCCGGGTAAAGAGCTATTGGTCCCGGTACCGTAGCTCTTTACAGTCAGAAGGGCGTTCCTGACAGTCTGTCAGGAACGTCCTTCTCCGCAACAGAGCCTATAGCGCTGTACAGTGTGAGCGGGGAGGAACACCCCCTCCCCTCCTGATAATAGTCGTTTATGGACGAGCACTGTGAGCAGAGGGAGGGGGTGTTCCTCCCCGCTCACACTCTACAGCGCTATTGGCGCTGCTGTGTAGAAGGACGTACCTGACAGACTGTCAGGAACGCCGTTCTGACTGTAAAGAGCTACGGTATCGGCACCGATAGCTCTTTACCCGGGGCACAGATCGGGAAAGCTGACAGTGCGCTGTCGGCTTTCCAGCAGTATATAGAACTGCCTGTGCCCGAACCAATGAAAGGTCCTCTTTAAATGGAATTTGAAGGAGAAAAGAAATGATTGCATGTTTCCCCCCCCATTTAGTCTGTGCATCAGCTGCTGCCGCCAACATACAGAGACGTATGGCTAGAATGGAGCGATGCTGAGAAAAGTAAGCAGGAGAAAGACAAACTTGAGAGCAACAAGCCGCGGGAACAGTTCATTGCCAAACTATTAAATAAACTGAAGCTGAAACAGCAGCAACAGAAGCCCCCAAAGATCAACAAATTGTCTGAAGACCCCGAAGACTCCTGGGAAAACCTAGCCGGCGAAGACGATGTGGAGCAGAACACATTACATCTGGTCGAGAAGGACAATTTAGAACCAGTCAGGAACCTTTTCTTTAAGTGCCGAGATTCGGCAAAGTACAAGAGACTGCTGAGTGACAGGGAGCAGCTCCCGGTGTTTGCACACAGGGACTATATTTTAGAAACACTTAGCAGGCACCGGGTTATCGTTGTAGCGGGTGAGACGGGCAGTGGTAAAAGTACTCAGGTGCCGCAATTCATACTAGAAGATCTGCTGCTAAATAAATGGGCCTCAGGGAAGTGCAACATCGTCTGTACTCAGCCTCGCAGGATATCTGCCATGAGCCTGGCCACTCGAGTGTGTGAAGAGCTGGGGTGTGAATCTGGACCTGGAGCAAAGGTGAGTGGAGAGAAAATAATAATAATACATTTTATTTATATAGCGCCAACATATTCCGCAGCGCTGTACACTATAGTAGGGTTCAAATACAGACAAAAAAGATACATTACAAAGAAAGTCATTTCACACACTGGGACTGAGGGCCCTGCTCGCAAGAGCTTACAATCTATGAGGTAGAAGGGGTGACACAAGAGGTAGCAGGGGCGGCATTGCTTATACAGAGGTCAGACAATTTTGTAATAGAGGTGACTGTCATTACTAGAGATGAGCGAACACTGTTCGGATCAGCCGATCCGAACAGCACGCACCCATAGAAATGAATGGAAGCACCTGTGATACTGACTTTGCCGGAGGCCGGCCGGCGTCACAGGTGTTTCCATTCATTTCTATGGGTGCGTGCTGTTCGGATCGGCTGATCAGAACAGTGTTCGCTCATCTCTAGTCATTACACAAACATAAAACTTTATGAGCCGTCACCAGTCGTGTCCTTTAACATGTGGATGGAGCTTGGACATATAGAGTTAGCCTGAAATGGCATCATATCCTGTGGGGTAATGTGGGAGCTGGAACAGAGGAGGGTTAATATTAGGGATTCTAATGACGGTACAGAAAGGCTTACATTAGAAATTGTGATAGGCCTGTCTGAAAAGATGTGTCTTTAGTTGGCGCTTGAAGCTGTAGAAATTGGGAGTTAATCTGATTGTCGGGGGTAGAGCATTCCAGAGAAGTGGTGCAGCTCGGGAGAAGTCTTGTATACGAGTGTGGGAGGTTCTGATAATAGAGGATGTAAGTGTTAGATCATTGAGTGAACGGAGAGCACGGGTTGGGCGGTAGACAGAGATGAGGGAGGAAATGTAGGGAGGTGCGGCATTATGGAGAGCCTTGTGGGTGAGGGTGATAACTTTGTATTGAAAATCCGTAAGAAAAGCCATAAATAAGACTTGTTTTACCCTGCAATGGATTTCAAAGTAGTGAAGGAAGGTACAATGGCAAAACATTAAAAGGCATGTACAGAATTAGAAATAAATGGTTGTTTTTTTGCAAAAAAAAAAAAAAAAAGGGGCCACTTCTATCCTCAGGTTCTATCCGGCTCAGCCCCTTCACTTTAGTAGACATGACCTTCAATGTCAGACACAACCCATGGATTGAGGGAGATCTGTGTCTGAAACCAGCCATATTTGTATAATGCTGAACATCCCCTTTAATTCCTTTCTCTCCCTTATCTATTACTGCATGTAAATTGAGATGTACTGGGGGACACTTACTTTAAGACTCCATGCTCACAAGCATGTACTTTGTCAGTGTTTTCATGAATAGTACACTGACCCGTTATTTTCTATGGCCCTATACACACGCACGTGTATTATCACAGGTCTGTGTAAGGGGCCATGAGCCAGGTGCAAAACTAAGTCCTATACCTGTCTGTTTTGAGGTCTGGGCTCATTATAGAAAATTATAAGATCCGTGGAGACATGGGCGATAACACAGGTATCCATGTGCGTTTTTTTTTTTACCATTAACCCATTGCTGCAACTGTTCTTGTACCTTTAGCCTTCCTGTCCTAAATTTACCGATCAAGTATTTATGAACTGAGGATTGTCCATAAACCTAGACAAATTTTTTTAAAAGGAGTTTGAAATGGGGAAAAAATTGGTGTCAGAAGAAATATAGATTACCGATCATGTCTCCCCCGTTCCAACACAGTTCAGGTCCCTGCTGGTCTCTACATCCGACACACAGGAGATAGCTGCTAACCCGTTCACTGGCCATTGACTGGCTAAGCAGGCATTTCCTGTGTGTTGTGATGGAGCAGGATGCGGAGACCCACATGGGCCTGGGCACCACTTTAATAGAAATGAAATGGTTAGCACTGTAGCCTTGCAGTGCTGAAGTCCTGGGTTCGAATCCCTCCAGGAACAACATCTGCAGGAGTTTGTATGTTCTCCCTGTGTTTGCTTGGATTTCCTCCCATTCTAACAAAGACATACTGATAGGAAAAAAAAATCTACATTGTAATCCCTATATGGGCTCACAAACTACATAAAAAAAGGAAAGAAATGGTAACATATTTTCACTCTTGTGATGTCGGGATCTGGTTGTTCTCTCCGCATACATGAATAGAAGTTGTTTATCTGCCGATCCAAGAAAAGACAAAAGCATTAATGGCTTACAAATGAAGAATTTATTCTATAATATCGTGTGTTTCTAGAATTCTCTATGTGGATACCAGATTCGCATGGAATCCCGAACAGGGGAACATACCAGACTGCTGTATTGTACCACAGGAATCTTACTACGCAAGCTGCAGGAGGACAGCCTACTGAAGAACATCACACACGTCATTGTGGATGAGGTGAGTGCACACTCAGACTTATGGGTAAGTAGGATCATATCGTCATTCTTAGTGTTCAGCCTAAAGCGGCCTGTAGCCTATGAAGTTGAACGGTGGGGTCGGAGTTATCCCCTGTTCCACTCCTGTAGTCAGATGAGTCTTCATCTTAAAGAAGACACCAATATAGTTAATTTTGTTGTCTGTACAGTCGCTGCACCAAACAAGACATTCAGGGCCTATCCTTTATAGCCTATGTGTGAAGAGTGTTTCGCAGCCTATATGTGAACAACATTCAAAATGCAAATCGAATTGTCTTTGCTACAATTTAAATTTTTGTCCTTAAGAAATTGTAAGCTTTTGCTGTTAGGATCACCTGAATGAAATGTCATGGAGTTGTAGTACACAGATTTTTACTTTACTGTGTAGAAATGTTGGAAATTCCTGCTGTTATAAGCAGAGACTGCCGTCTGCCTGTTTATAACTGTGGGTGATTAATCCTTCTCAATCCAGGTACATGAAAGAACAGTGCAGTCTGACTTCCTGCTCATCATCCTCCGAGAAATCCTGCACAAGCGTTCAGACCTGCACCTCATACTCATGAGCGCCACTGTGGACAGCGATAAATTTTCTAACTACTTCTCGCACTGTCCGATCATCAGGATTTCAGGAAGGACTTACCCTGTTGAGGTATGTGCATGTTGGATAATTCCATGAATGGTAAGGGGATGATAGATAGATAGATAGATAGATAGATAGATAGATAGGAGATAGATAGATAGATAGATAGATAGATAGATAGATAGATAGATAGATAGATAATGGATATGAGATAGATAGATAGATAGATAGATAGATAGATAGATAGATAAATAGATAGGAGATAGATAGATAGATAGATAGATAGATAGATAGATAGATAGGAGATAGATAGATAGATAGATAGATAGATAGATAGATATGAGATAGATAGATAGATAGATAGATAGATAGATAGATAGATAGATAGGAGATAGATAGATAGATAGATAGATAGATAGATAGATAAATCCCACCAGGAACAACATCTGCAAGAAGTTTGTATGTTCTCCACGTGTTTGTGTGGATTTCCTCCCATTCTACAAAGACATACTGATAGGAAAATAAAAAACGTACATTGTGATCCCTATATGAGGCTCACAATCTACATTAAAAAAAAAAAAAGAGGTGCACAACCGGGCAGGTTTTTCGTATGTGTATTAACAATATGTTAACATCAGCCTTATGGTTGCCTTTGGCTATAAATGTAACTACATATTACCGGCACGGCTACATTTATACAGTCACAGAATCACCAATGGTCCTTAGAAGACAACCATAAGGCTAATGTGGTGAAAATGAGTTTGACACCCCTGTTCTAGGCAATTTATTTATTTATTTATTTTTATTTAATATGAGTCTTGTTTGTAGTTGCAAAGATTTGTGTCTTTTCCAGGTTTTCCATTTGGAAGATATTGTGGAGGAAACAGGGTTCATCTTGGAACAGGACTCCGAGTATTGTCAGAAATTCTTAGAAGATGAGGAAGAAATAACCCTTAATGTCACCTGTAAAGGAGGAGGCAGCAGAAAATACCAGGTGAGGGTCACGGGTAGCCTCGACCTATTGCTCTGTAGTAGCGTGATGGTTAAAACCCAAATATAGCTCCCTCTGGTGGCCACTCGTAGGTTGCAAAAATTCTGCTTATAGATGCATATAAATCATATTAAGGATGCCTAAAACCATTCCTATAAATGACATGCTATATAAAGGATCCACTCCAGTTAACAGTACAAATGGTTTCCCTTGTAGGAGTTTATTCCTGTTCAGTCTGGATCACTGGTGGATGTCAACCCGTCTTATCAGAAGTATTCAGCACGGACACAGCATGCCGTCCTGTACATGAACCCCAACAAAATAAATCTGGATCTGATCCTGGACCTGCTGGTGTTTCTGGGTACGTTCATATCTTCTATTACAATCATTATGGCCAGGGTTGGAGGATTACCAATATGGCCGCCATTACTGTTTTCACAGATTTGCTTTTAAGAAAATGTGTGTTATTTAGAGGATGCCACAAAACATGGCGCTGAATTATCAATCCCTTCATACTGTCTGTAGGCATTGTATGACTTTTCCTCTGTAACCCCATTCTTTGCTTTTCTCCTTCACCAGACAGAAGCTCACAGTACAGAAATGTGGAGGGAGCTGTGCTGATCTTCTTACCCGGCCTGGCTGATATTCAGCAGCTTTATGACCTTCTATCTTCTGACAAGAGGTTCAATGACAGGAGGAGGTGATGGACTGTATAAATCTATACCTACGGCCCATGTACATATAAGAGACAAGCAGATTTATATGCACCGGGTCAACTTTGCTGTGTGTGTTGGGGGTCTCCCTATTCTTACTTTTAAACGGATTTCCAGGGCTAAAATATTGATGCCCTATCTTTAGGATAGCTCATTGATATCAGATAGGTAGGCATTTAACAACCAGGACTCCACTGATCAGCCATTTGAAGAGACCACAGAATTCATGTGAGCATTGCATCCTCTTCACTAGTTTGCAAACACACTACTGTACATGCTGTAACCTTTGTGCTTGGTACTGCAACTCAGCCCCTTTCACTTGAATGGGACTGAGCGTCAGCAGGCCATGTGACTGTGAAACGAGGCAGCGCTCACATTACTTGGGTTATGTGTGGGGGTCCTGAGTATAGGATGCCTTTGTATCTTATGTTCAAGGCCTATTCTAAGGCCGATCATCAGTAAATTTAGTCCCAGAAACCCCTTGATATGGGTATGTGTAGGAGCCAGGAAAAATAACTGTCAGCTATTGAAGCTGATTGGCCTAGTATTTAAAGGGTTTTTCCAGGACTTTTTAAAGGGATCCTATCATTGAATACCCTTTTTTTCTGCCTACCACGTAGGAATAGCCTTAAGAAAGGCTATTCTTCTCTTACCTTTAGATGTCTTCTCCGCGCCGCCGTTCAGTAGAAATCCCAATTTTCTTCAGTATGCAAATGAGTTCTCTCACAGCACTCGGGGGCGGTCCCCAGCGCTCAAACTCCACTGGGGGCGTCCCAGCGACGCCTCCATCTTCTTCTGGAACGCCCTCTCCCTGTTTCTTCTTCCATCCTGGGTTTCAATATTATAGGCATGCGTAGTCGGCTCTACCGTCGGGCCTCAGGCAGAGATGACTGCACATGCCGCCAAGGCCACAAGAAAATGGCTATTCACATAGTAAGCTGTGTAAGCAGCCATTTTCTTCTGGCTGCATACACAGTAAACTGGAGTAAGCGGCCATTTTCTTGTGGCCGTGTGCATGTACATTCGGCTCTGCTCCATGGCATAGCCAACTGCGCATGCCTATAAGATTGAAACCCAGGACGGAAGAAGACACAGGCAGAGGGCGTTCCAGAAGAAGATAGAGGCGTCACTGGAGATTTCTCTCGCGGCATTAAGGACGTTTGAGCGCTGGGGACCGCCCCAGAGTGCTGCGAGAGAACTCATATGCATACCGAAGAAAACCCGGGTTTCTACCGAACGTCAGCGTGGAGAAGAATTCTAAAGGTAGGAGAAGAATAGCCTTTCTTAAGGCTATTCCTAGGTGTTAGGGAGAAAAAAATGGTATCCAATGATAGGATCCCTTTAAATGCTGACCTATTCATAGGATAGGTCATCAGTTAAAGATCCATGGGGGTCCGAGCTGCTTGAAGCTGCAGCTTCGCAACCTATGGGATGTCACATTCATCGGTCACATGGCCTGATTGCAGCTCAGTCCAATTCAAGTGAAGGGCTGAGCTGCAATACCATGCAGCCTCTTCAGAGAGCTGATCGGTCAGGGACCCAGGTGCTGGACCCCTAAGGATATGTCATCAATTATAAAGCCTTTTAAGGGTTTAAAACATTACAGTATCAGGCCTATGGCATAGTGACAAGCCAACAGGCCATTGGGTTACAAGATTGTCATATAGTCGTATTTGTTCCCATACTAGTGACCTGGTCTATACATACAGAATGTACTGCCTGAGACGTATTACTTGGCGTAGCTCCTCACAGCTTACTATATACAGTACTGTAACTGTACACAACCCATGGTCGCCCCTGCAAAGCTCTGTGATAACCAGGTCAAATCACTTGCAGATATCGGTTAGTTCCTCACCAAGGTATTGTGAATAGGTCCTGATTGTTCACCAGATCATTGTTGGCCAGTCCAGATCAGCTCTGTATTGGTTTTTGCACTAGAGCCACAATATCACTATTCACCCTTCTTTTGTGCTGCTGATGAGCTTTTCCCTATTTTACTATATAGACCCAGGCCATTGCAATTTTTTATTTTTTAGGTACAAGTTGATAGCACTTCACTCAATCCTTTCCAGTCAGGACCAGGCTGAAGCATTCGTACTTCCTCCAACAGGAACAAGAAAGGTAAGATCACGTAACACAGTCTTAAGGTGACTATTTTGGTGGGGCCAGCTATTCATTTAATATACATGGGGTGTCCTGATTCACAGCAGAAGGATTAGTTCTGCCGGATTTAAAGATGCCGATTTGCGTATTCTCAAGGCTTAGAAGTCACCAGTAGAGTTGTCTGATAGCAGCTTATTCCCCTTTCCATAGTAAAAACACATGCATGCTCGACTGGGCATCCGGGGATTGTGAAAGGAAAGGGGATTGGGAGGAAAAGCTTGACTATCTAATGAGTACGACAACCTTTATGACCTGTCTTCATATCTCCTGTGACATGTCAGAAGTCTATTACTAGGGGTACACTTCCTTATCTTTGTGTATTGTGGGGGGATTTATCAAGTCTGGGGTTTAATCCACAGATCTTGATAACCCCTGCACCTCGAGATTTATGACAAGGCGTATTGGCCGTGCTCATAGCTGTCATAGATTTCAGCCATCATGAAACTGGAGTAAATGATCATAAGTATAAGATGGCCGTTGTCCACGCCACCACCCCTTTCAGGAAAGTGCTGAAGCAGGTCTAAGAAAGAAAGACGTTGCATTTTTTGCACAAAATATTGCTACTAAGGGTCCTCCTGTGGTCAGTAGAACAGGGGAATGAAGGGTCCCCCCTAAAGCCTCCTTGTGAATGGACTACTTTATAGTCATAGCAGCCCCATAGAAGTGAATGGTGCGCTGGTCACACAAGCGCACTGGTGCTTTCGAGGCACTGTCCCCTGTCTACCCAACCCCATTCTCCTAATCACTGGGGAACCCTCGACTGATCTGACAGGATAGGAATAAGTATCCTTAAAGGGATCCTATCATTGGATAACCTTTTCTGACTAACACGTAGGAATAGCCTTAAGAAAGGCTATTCTTCTCCTACCTTTAGATGTCTTCTTCACGCTGCCGTTCGGTAGAAATCCGGGCTTTCTTCATTATGCAAATGAATTCTCTCGCAGCACTGGGGGCGGGCCCCGGCACTCAAACAGCACTGGAGGCGTTCCCGATGCTGTGAGAGAAATCTTCGGCGATGCCTCTATATTCTGGAACGCCCTCTCCCTGTGTCTTCTTCTGTCCTGGGTTTCAATCTTCTAGGCCTCGGGCAGAGCCGACTGCGCATGCCTGGGCCGCAAGGAAATGGCCACTTACACAGTAAGCTGGTATAAACAGCCAT
Source organism: Leptodactylus fuscus (assembly GCF_031893055.1). NCBI lineage: Eukaryota > Metazoa > Chordata > Amphibia > Anura > Leptodactylidae > Leptodactylus > Leptodactylus fuscus. Next base: position 35,021,308 of record NC_134265.1, on the reverse strand, counting down.
TTTCTTATGGCCGCTTACACAGTAAGCTGGTGTGAGCGGCCATTTTCTTGTGGCCCGGGCATGCGCATTCGGCTCTGACCGAGGCCTAGAAGTTTGAAACCCAGAACGGAAGAAGACACAGGGAGAGGGCGTTCCAGAAGAAGATGGAGGCATCGCTGGAGATTTCTCTCGCAGCATCGGGGACGCCTCCAGTGCTGTTTGAGTGCCGGGGCCCGCCCCCAGTGCTGCGAGAGAACTCATTTACATGCCGAAGAAAACACGGATTTCTACTGAACGGCGACGCAGAGAAGACATCTAAAGGTAGGAGAAAAATAGCCTTTCTTAAGGCTATTCCTATGTGTTCGGGAGCAAAAAAGTATCCAATGATAGGATCCCTTTAACAACACAACCCCTTTTACATCAGTATCTTCTAATACAGTAGCTTAGAGCAGTGATTCGCCTGCCTAGTACTGGGATACGGTGGTTTTTACATTGACCCTTTTCATTATTTGTGTAGATTGTGCTGGCAACAAACATTGCTGAAACTGGTATCACCATCCCGGATGTGGTATTTGTCATAGATGCTGGGAGAACAAAAGAGAACAGGTGACCGGGCTACAAAAACTTTTTTTTCTTTAACCTACAGTCACTAAATGGTCTGTAAATCAAAATACCTAAATCTTCTATTATTCTGTTCAGCCGTTTCTTAGTTATCTCTCTTTTTGGGTGGCAACCAGTATAATGCTTTATAACAAGGCAGAATTACCATTCAGTGGTGTGGGAAAGGTGGATGACAACTCCCATAAGCGATGTACAGTACATTAATATGCTGTGATGTGGCTTTGTTTCTTCTAGATATCACGAGAGCAGTCAGATGAGTTCTCTGGTGGAGACTTTTATAAGCAAAGCCAGTGCACTGCAACGCCAGGGAAGAGCCGGCCGTGTCCGGGATGGATTCTGCTTCCGACTGTACACACAAGAAAGGTAAATCGGCTTGTCTTGGAAATGCTGCATCCCTGGTCATGTGGAATTAAAGGGGATTTCTCATGACTAGAGATGAGCGAACACTGTTCGGATCAGCCGATCCGAACAGCACGCTCCCATAGAAATGAATGGAAGCATCTGTGACGCTGACTTTGCCGGCGGCCGGCCGGCGTCACAGGTGCTTCCATTCATTTCTATGGGATCGTGCTGTTCGGATCAGCTGATCCGAACAGTGTTCGCTCATCTCTACTCATGACTATAATCCATATTTGTAGCAGAAGTTAAACATTTTTGCATAATCTCGTCGGCGATGGCTGCAGGGAAATCTACTCAGCCATGGCCAGCCATGGAGTTTATTGTCTTGACTCTCTGTTCTGATGCATATAGGTGAGTCCTAGGTGGTAGACAACAGCCTATGATGTCCTAATAGGACGTATGGGGCAGGGCTGTTTTAACACATTGGTGGGCCTAGTGCAAAATTTTCAAAAGTGGGCACCTGCCATCGCCACCACTTAGACATACTGACCTGCTAAAATTATAATGCCCCCTCAGTGGCCCCCACATAGTATATTTACTCCTTAGTGCCCCCATAAAATATAGTGCCTTTCAGTGGCCCCTGCATTGGCCCCATATAACATAATGGCCCATCATACATTAACCTGCCCCCCAGCTTCTCCATTCATTTCTAGGGGATTGCTGAAGATAGTGGAGCCCCTTTTAAGGGGGTCTTCCAACTTAGCCGACTGCTCAGGCCCCTACCAATCAGTAAAATGGTGGTGATTTGGCTGGGGCATCCAGCGGACCATTTATTTCAATGGGAGTGCTGGAGATAGGTGAATACAATACAGATGCTCCTATGGAAATGACTGACTCGACTACCTCAAAGGGTGAACAAAACACTCCTGTTATTCTGATCGTTGGGGATCTGAGCAGTCAGACCACCACCAATATTTAAATTGTTCCCTATCCTATGGATATAGGATAACTTGTTAAGATGGGGAACACCCTTTATGTTCTGGATGAATTTGCTATCTATAGGTATATTTTGGTTCTCCAACACATGAAAAGCGGTCATCTCTCTCCTACAGATTATGTTGATAGGGGTTCTAAGAAGGGAAGAGACCAACACTAATATTGGCCAAAAGGTTGGACCTCACCAGTACGGTCTTCAACCTATGCCATAGAGGTGTTTCTAAAAAGACATTGCCTGTAGGACGTGTACACTCTGCTATGTGTATGTATAAGGGGAAACCAGTGACAAGATGGTCTTTGAAGCCTTTGTCACTTTTTTTTTACTGCATTTCTTGACATTTGTATTTTCCCTAACAGATTTCACAGTTTTATGGACTACTCCGTTCCAGAAATATTACGAGTACCTTTGGAAGAACTTTGTCTCCACATTATGGTGAGGTTTGCCACATGACTAATCTACTGGAACAATCCCGGCTATAGAACAGTTTACTATAGATGTAGCAAAGTTTAACTTGACACTGGTAACTTGTTGCGGTGGGATATCTTATCACAAACAACAGCAAAAGCCATTGTAGGGTTGTGTTAGTTCTGTGCCACATTGTAGTTAAGTGTAAAGGTAAATTCTGTTATATCTCTGGCATGAGGTGACTGCCTACCACTGGTATCAGATCACCATATTAAAGGGAATGTGTCATCAGATCCCAGCATAGCAACCGAGCCCTGCACATTAGGGTCACTTTAATAATGTGGTGTTTACCCCTTGTGAATCGCTGCCTCCGTTACCGAGATGTCGCCATCAGCTCTTTAGGCCAGTGCGGGCATTGCTATTGACCTTGTTGGAGCTTTAGCAACACCCTCATTGCTCCAGAGAGCTTATTTGCTTATTGACAAGAACTTGGAAGAAGAGGCAGCGATTCAGGGGAAAACGCCATTTGATTCAGGTGACACTAACCTATCTATGTGTGGGGCTGGGGTGATACGCTGGGATCTGGTGACTCTAACCTATCTATCTGCAGGGCTTGGGTGATATACTGGTTCTAGTGACTGTAACCTATCTATCTGCAGGGCTGGGGTGATATACTGGGATCTGGTGATACTAACATATCTATCTGCAGGGCTGGGGTGATATGTTGGATCTGGTGACACTAACCTATCTATCTGCAGGGCTGGGGTGATATGTTGGATCTGGTGACACTAACCTATCTATCTGCAGGGCTGGGGTGATATGCTGGGATCTGGTGACACTAACCTATCTATCTGCAGGGCTTGGGTGATATGCTGGGATCTGGTGACACTAACCTATCTATCTGCAGGGCTTGGGTGATATACTGGTTCTAGTGACTGTAACATATCTATCTGCAGGGCTGGGGTGATATGCTGGGATCTGGTGATACTAACATATCTATCTGCAGGGCTGTGATATGCTGGTTCTGGTGACACTAACCTATCTATCTGCAGGGCTGTGATATGCTGGTTCTGGTGACACTAACCTATCTATCTGCAGGGCTGGGGTGATATGTTGGATCTGGTGACACTAACCTATCTATCTGCAGGGCTGGGCTGATATACTGGGTCTGGTGACTGTAACCTATCTATCTGCAGGGCTGTGATATGCTGGTTCTGGTGACACTAACCTATCTATCTGCAGGGCTGGGGTGATATGCTGGTTCTGGTGACACTAACCTATCTATCTGCAGGGCCGGGGTGTTATGCTGGGGTCTGTTGACAGTCTCCATTTAAATGTAGATGTTGCATTTATCAATCTGCAGAGGGCGCCAGAGAACAAGAAAAAATGTTTCTAAAATTCATTATACTGCTGTATCTCAGACAGTAGTGAATTGCAATATTTTGGGTCCATCATGCCATACTGCGGCAGTTCCACCTAAATAAATAAATACAGATTACAGTGGTTTCCAGGGTTCATACTGATGACCAGTCCTTAAAATAGGCAATTTACAGCAGATCAGTTGGAGTTGGACTCTTAGTGTCGCTGGCCGTTAGCTATGGCTGCAGTGCAACTGTTCATTGTGCTTAGTAGTAAAGTATAGCATTTTTTTTTCATTTTTTTTTCCCTATCAGTATGTCTTTGGAGTGTGGGAGGAAACCCACGCAAACACAGGGAGAACATACAAACTCCTTGCAGATATTATCCTTGGCAGGATTCAAACCCAGGACTCCAGCGCTGCAAGGCTGCTGTGCTAACCACTGAGCCACCGTGCTGCTTAAGCAGTGTAGCATATTGTGGCTTGGCTTTGTCTCATTCACATGAATGAAGCTGAGCTGCAATAGTAGAAATGGTACATGGACAGGAGCGATGCTGGTTCTGAAAAGCAAAAGCAGAGCCCTTTAAAGCCTATCTTCACATACACTCCTCGACTAAGTCTTAGAATGATGGAGATTCCAGGATGGATAAGATATGTTAATGAAATGCAAATGTTCAAAACATCTCAGTATTCAGTGTGAGCACCACGTGCTGAAATCGCCGCCATTACACACCTTGGCATGCTATCAGTGAGATTATTGATGCCACGCTGTACACATTTGGGCACGGAAATTATCAGATTGTCTCAGAATGCACTCCCAGATGCATTCATCTCTATGGGGACTTCTGATTCGTTCTGACACAAATGATTATATAGCAGATCCTATCCTGCTCAGTGTCATCGGTACGCAATGAATCCGAAGCCCCCATAGACGTGAATGCATAACCAAACACATTTGGATGAGACTAAGCTGTCACTCCAAGTGTCATCCGAGTGCGTTCGTGCTGCAAACTCAGCTCCACATCCTAATCACACTCATTGGTGTGCATGGTGCCTAAGGGATGGGATAAAAGAACGCCTGGTAAGAGGAGAACGAAGCATTTTTATGTAATAGGACATATTACAAAGTGTTATATTCACCTGTGAAACCTGATTACATTAACCAGGAATAGGGCAGCGCTTCATAACATAGCGAGGCTCCTTGACGTGCTATGATTTGTGCACATTGCGCTTTTTCTTCTTATCTGATATATTTTCTTTGTTGGTAATTCTAGAAGTGTGATCTTGGCTCTCCAGAGGATTTCCTATCTAAGGCGTTAGACCCTCCTCAGCTCCAAGTCATCAGTAACGCCATGAACTTACTGCGGAAGATCGGCGCCTGTGAGCTCACTCAGCCCAAGCTCACTCCTCTAGGTCAGCACCTTGCCGCTCTGCCGGTTAATGTGAAGATTGGAAAGATGCTTATCTTTGGTGCTATCTTTGGCTGCCTGGATGCGGTGGTAAGACGAGAACTTCTCATGTGCTAAATTATTTTATCACATAGCAGGCCAGGTCTATATATCAGTGATAGAGATGAGCGAGTAGTATTCAATCGAGTAGGTATTCGAACGAATACTGCGGTATTCAAAATACTCGTACTTGGTTGAATACCACGCGGCAAATGTAAAGGCGTTTACCGCGTGGTATTTGACCAAGTACGATTATTTTGAATACCGTAGTATTCGATCAAATAATGTAGTATTTGATCGAATACCTACTTGATCGAATACCACTCACTCATCTCTAATCAGTGATAATCTCCTTGTAATCCCATTTTAAAGGGGCTCTATCATTAGATTTTCCGGTTTTTAGATACACATATGCCTGATTAGCCTTTAAAAAGGTTATTCAGGTGCTGCTAATCGTTCTTGAACAATTCCCCCCCCCTCGTTTTTCTGCATTAATGTTAAAACGTATATGTAAATCAGTCCTACTGTGCATGGTGGGCGTTCGCTAAGGAACCTTCCCCCGTGTGATAGGTTGTTCACGCTCTCCTCTCGTCTTTGACTTCCTTCTCTTTGCGATTCACTGCCTCCAGTCCAGCAGTTTCGATTGAAATCTTGCGCATGCGCAGTAGCACTCCCCCCAGAGCGCAACTGTGCACGCTCCAGCGCCATTTTCCTGTAGAGAACATTGCGACCGCACTGCACATGCACAGCACTCTCACGTAGTTCTCAGGGGAACTGAGCAGTTCTCTACACAAAAATGACACAGTATTGTAAGCGGCCATTTTCTTGTGGCCGGCGGGCATGCGCAGTCGGCCTTTCCTGAGGCCTAGAAGTTTGAAGCCACCGCCGGAAGAAGACGCGATGAAAACTTGTTTCTGAAGAAGATGGAGGCGGCACTGGAGAGTTCTCTCGCAGCATTGGGGCGCTCCCAATGCTGTTTGAGCGCTGGGGCCCACCCCCAGTGCTGTGAGAGAACTCATACCAACGAAAATTGGATTATATACCGAACGGTGGCGCGGAGAAGGCATCTAAAGGTAGGAGAAGAATAGCCTTTCTTAAGGCTATTCCTACGTGTTAGGGACAAAAAAATAACTTTTAATGATAGGATCCCTTTAAATAACATACTATTACATATTTCTCCTGTTAAGTGGTTAATAGGATCATGTACTGTAAGGGGTCACAACTTGGAAAGTGGAGAGGAACTGGAAGTGATCTTCAGCCTCAGGTTCTTCTCCACTTCCAGGCCCTGTGCAGCCCGCGGCAGGAAGATGAAGCAGAGCTTTGACTTGCTACCACAGGTCTATCCTTAGAAACAATGGGGCTAATAATAATGTAATAATACATTTTATTTATATCGCGCCAGCCTATTCCACAGCACTTTACAAATCGTAGCGTTCATGTAGAGACAAAATAAGACATTACAGAGTAATAAATGAATTCACACAATGAGATTGAGGGCCCTGCTCACAAGAGCTTGCAATTTATGATCAGCTGTATTCTTGTGCTGCGGGTATTGCAGCTGAATCCAAGGCAGGACACTTCCTAATCCTGGAGATCGATCTCATCTAAAACTTTGTTTCCTTGTGACAGGCAACACTGGCTGCTACCATGACTGAGAAGTCTCCGTTCATGACACCTATTGGTAGAAAAGATGAAGCAGATCTGGCAAAATCCGCCATGGCTCTGGCTAACTCTGATCATTTGACTATCTTCAGCGCCTACATGAGGTAAGTCATACGAATAGAAGGATCAGAATGGCATCTCCTAGATGATTGAATCTTTAATTCTTAGGTTATGAAATCTTTCTATACTTTTGAGTTGGAGGGATCTGACAATATTGGAAATCCAGTGACCTGTGTCAACTTGTCAGCCACCAGATGTAACTACTGTATTGTATATCATGTCTGCTGCTCTATAGGCGTTCTATAGGGATGTGTCATCCCAACATTCATCGCCTAGACCTGTGTCTTACAAGGATTTCCCTTTGTCTTCACAGATGGAAGATGATCCGAGTAGAAGGTTATAACACAGAGATGAGTTTCTGCAGGAAAAACTTTCTGAACAGAAAGGCACTTTTAACTATAGAGGTAATGTAATAATTGGCATTTTAGTACTTTATTAAGCCCTTGACAGTCGTGTAACTACCGGGGTAGCAGCTACCACAGGGCCAGGGATATTAGAGGCCCGACGACAGCCGCTACCGCTGCGTTTTGTTTTTTTGTTTATAATAAGCCGTTACTGGCTGGAGTAACTCCAGCCGGTAACGGGGCCCTACTTACTTACTGATCCTGGCGGAGGCCGGGATCAGTAAGTGACACCATGGGCTCCTCAAGCGCTATTATACTCGGGGGGTCTTTTCGGATCCCCGAGTATAATGTTTGGAGGCCCAGGAGAGGTAACGGAACATAAAAAACAGTGTTACTTACCTCTCCGGGCAGGCTTCGTGCCTACTTGCGTGACGTCCCTGATGTCACATGACTGGGATCTGTGTCCATATGCGTCGCGACACAGGCCCCCCAGTCACATGACATCCCAGATGTCATTGAAGATGGCCGACAGCAACAGAGTATACAGTGGAGCCGGGAAAAGGTAATTAACAGTGTTTTTTATGTTTTTATCCCCCATTGGGTCTCCGATTATTATACTCTGGGGTCTGAAAAGACCACTATGGGGCATAAAACTGTGTTCAGGGGCCACTATGGGGGATAATACTGTGTGCAGGGGCCACTATGGGACATAATATTGTGTGCAGGGGCCACTATGGGGGATAATACTGTGTGCAGGGGCCACTATGGGGCATAATACTGTGTGCAGGGGCCACTATGGGGCATAATACTGTGTGCAGGGGCCACTATGGGGCATAATACTGTGGCATAATACTGTGTGCAGAGCCCACTGTAGGGCATAATACTGTCCTCAGGGGCCACTATGGGGCATAATACTGTCCACAGGGGCCACTATGGGGGATAATACTGTGTGCAAGGGCTACTATAGGGCATAATACTGTCCGCAGGGGTCACTATGGGACATAATACTGTGTGCAGGGGCCACTATGGGGCATAATACTGTGTGCAGGGGCCACTATGGGGCATAATACTGTGTGTAGGGGCCACTATGTGGCATAATACTGTGTGTAGGGGCCACTATGTGGCATAATACTGTGTGCAGGGGCCACTATGGGGCATAATACTGTGTGCAGGGGCCACTATGGGGCATAATACTGTGTGTAGGGGCCACTATGTGGCATAATACTGTCCTCAGGGGCCACTATGGGGCATAATACTGTCCACAGGGGCCACTATGGGGGATAATACTGTCCACAGGGGCCACTATGGGGGATAATACTGTGTGAAAGGGCTACTATAGGGCATAATACTGTCCGCAGGGGTCACTATGGGACATAATACTGTGTGCAGGGGCCACTATGGGGCATTATAGTGTGCTCAGAAATGCAGGGGGTGCCATTTCAAAAGTTCATCACGGGGCCCCGCCATTCCTAATTACACTACTGCCCCTTGACAACCAATAATGCACACATATATCCTTAACTTAGCCCATTTCATACCCAACAGGTGTTGTGGATTACAGCTGAAACCCACTGCTAACCCCAATTGTAGACATTTAAGGGAGAACTCCTCCCATCTGTGTAATTTTTTTTGTCTTGTGAAGACAATTTCTCTATTGATTCCTGTGAGACATTCATTGAGGCTGTCATAGGATTGAATAAATAAACTGACTACCTGTCCACACAGGAACCACCGCTCTACATCAGGCTACGTACATGGGACTTGCTGTACGGTCAATGTATTTCTTTTTTCTTAAGGATGTGAAACAGGAGTTAATCCGCTTGGTGAGGGCCGCAGGCTTTGAATGCTCCAGGTCGACCTCCTCAGGTGGCGTAGACAGAAGAGGAACAATGTCTACCGAGGAGATGTCACTTCTTAAAGCCATTTTGACAGCTGGTCTGTACGACAATGTCGGGAAGATCCTGTTCACAAAGTCTGTGGATATCTCCGAAAAGTTGGCCTGCATGGTGGAGACAGCGCAAGGAAAAGCACAAGTGCATCCATCCTCTGTGAACCGAGACCTGCAGACGTATGGATGGCTGCTGTACCAGGAGAAGGTGAGTGGATGTTATTATGTTGTCCACATGCCTTTCCCTACATGTTTGTGCCGATATTTTGCACCGTTCTAGTCTATCCTGTTACCTTTATACACATCTTCTTGGATTTTCCACAGGTTAAATATTCCAAGGTTTTCCTTAGAGAAACAACCCTGGTGTCTCCCTTTCCGATCCTCTTGTTCGGAGGTGATATAGCCGTACAACATCGGGAGCGTCTGCTGACTGTAGACGACTGGGTTCAGTTTCAGGTATTATAAGTGTTCTGTGCAAATGTGACAATCTATGTGAGTAATCTGTTATTCCATTGGGTATGACGTGTATAGCAATATAGATGTATAGGTAGAGTGCCCATGCCGATCCCTGTCCACTTCTGAAAGTGTCCATAATGAACACTAGAGCATCAGATCTGAACCATGTAGCTATAGAACAGGGGTAGGGAACCTTTTCTCTCCAGCTGCTGTGAAACTACAACTCCCAGCATGCTCCATTCACTTCCATGGGAGTTCCCAGAACAGCAGAGCCAGTATGCATGCTGGGAGTTGTAGTTTTGCAACAGCTGGAGAGCTGTACGTTCCCTACCCCTGCTATAGAAGAAGGCGACTTGGTCTTATAAATCATATTTTCGTTTACATCATGTGGATGGCCAGATACATGTATGCCGCTTATCTGGGGAAGACATGGCATAGGGTAGCCTATGGAAGATGATAGTGTGATGCTCTGGACACCATTCTTCTGGGAAACTTTGGGTCCTGATGTTCATGTGGAGGTTACTTTGACACATGCCTTATAACTATATATAGAATAGAATAAAATATAAAGTTATCCCCCTCACCCACAAGTCTCTCCATAATGCTGCACCTCCCTACATTTCCTCCCTCATCTCTATCTACCGCCCAACCTGTGCTCTCCGCTCACTCAATGACCTAACACTTACATTCTCTATTATCAGAACCTCCCACGCTCGTATACAAGACTTCTCCCGAGCTGCACCACTTCTCTGGAATGCTCTACCCCAGACTATCAGATTAACTCCCAATTTCTACAGCTTCAAGTGCAAACTAAAGACGCATCTTTTCAGACAGGCCTATCACAAATTCTAATGTAACCCTTCTGTACTATAATTAGAATCCCCAAAATTTAACCCTCCTCTGTCCCCGCTCCCACATTACACCACATGATATGATACCATTTCAGGCTAACTTTATATGTCCAAGCTCCAGCCACATGTTAAAGGACACAACTGGTGATGGCTCATATATAGTTTTATGTTTGTGTAATGACAGTCACCTCTATTACAAAGTGTCTGACCTCTGCATAAGCAATGCCGCCCCTGCTAGCTCTTGTGTCACCCCCTCTACCTCATAGATTGTAAGCTCTTGCGAGCAGGGCCCTCAGTCCCATTGTGTGAAATGACTTTCTTTGTAATGTATCTTTCTGTCTGTATTTGAACCCTAAAAATTGTACAGCGCTGCGGAATATGTTGGCTCACAATTTGGCCTTGCCACTGGAAGATTTGCGCTGCTTGTGACTGCTGAGACCAATAAGTGGCCTCAGCAGTCATTAAAAGAATTGACCACGTATGTGACTGGTCTCAGCAGTCATGTGGGGCGTAGGACCTCTGAGGGCATAGCACGAGACTGACCTATGCCAATTCCCGGCAACCTCTTTAATCTTATGGATGATTGATGCATCTCTACAGTGTTTTTGAAGGTTTTTATGTTAGTTTTATATACATTTGTAATATCGCTGATATTCAAGCTCATATCTGGTCCCATTAATGATATAGGAAAGGATGTTGTATTGGTTTAGATAGTGAAGCTCATTTGTAAGATATAGCGATACATGTTCAGGTGTATGAAGAGTCTTGTCACAGCCATTGTTCTGTTCCTCTTCACAGGCTCCTGTAAAGATCGCTGTCATCTTTAAGGAATTGCGCGTTTTAATTGAATCGGTCCTAAAGGAAAAGCTACAAAACCCCAAAATGTCTCTTGAAGGTAACAATTGTTTTCAGTATTTGCCGAGCTAATCTCAGAAGTCTTGGTGTTTGTACAGTGTACTATCCATTTACTGCAGTCTCGAGATGAGGGGAACCATGTGTATGGGTAGTTTATGGCATGTCCAATACCCCTTTAAAGAGATCCTATCATTAAAATGCAATTTTTTCTGACTAACACATAGGAATAGCCTTAAGAAAAGCTATTCGCCTCCTACCTTTAGATGTCTTCTCCTCACCGCCATTCGATTGAAATTTAGGGGCGGTCCCCAGCGCTCAAACGCCATCTCCCTGTGTCTTCTTCCGTCCTGGGTTTCAATCTTCTAGGCCTCGGACAGAACCCACTGCGCATGCCCGGGCCACAAGAAAATGGCCGGTTTTCTTCTGTATGCAAAAGAATTCTCTCGCAACACTGGGGGTGTCCCCAATGCTGCAAGAGAAATCTCCAGCAACATCTCCATCTTCTTTAGGAACGGCCTCTTCACACATCTTCTTCCATCGCTGGGGGGGTCCAACTTCTACACATGCACAAGTCGGCTCGGGCAGATCCGACTCCACATGCAGGCGGATATTTTTTTGTGGCCGCTTACGCGAGCATGCGCAATACGCTCCTGTAGTTTAACAGAACATAGAGCATACTGTGCATGATCGCGTAAGTGGCCACAAAAAAATGACCGTCTGCATGTGCAGTCGGCCCAATGGCAGAGCCGACTTGCGCATGTTTAGAAGTGCGGGAATAAGATGCCTGAAGAGACCGTTCCTGAATAAGATGGAGGCGGCGCTGGATATTTTTTTTCCCAGCATTGGGGACGACTCCAGTGCTGTTTGAGGGCTGAGGACTGCCCCCAGTGCTGCAAGAAAATTCATTTGCATACTGACGAAAACCGGGATTTCTACCGATCGGCGGCGCGGAGAAGACATCTAAAGGTAGGAGAAGAATAGCCTTTCTTAAGGCCATTCCTACTTGTTAGGGAGAAAAAAAATAGCATTTTAATGGTAGGATCCCTTTAAGTTACAGCCAAAACAGATTGATACCGTCAGACCCCATGTACACGACTGAGTGCTTGCAATGTGAGGCTGACTTTTGCAGCAGAATGTTAACACTTGGATTGAGATCCTTGTGTCATCTGATTGCGTTCTGTGATGCATTCATGTCTATGGGGGCTTCCAATCTGTTTTGTTCCAGTGACACAGAACAGGATAGAGCTGTATGTTATCAAAGCGGAACAGATGATAAGATCCATAGACAAGAAGGCATTACAGAATGCGGTCGGTTGGAGTGTCTTCCAAGTACATTCCGCTGCAATCTCAGCCATCAGACCTCCACTGATCTGCAACTTATCCCCTGTTGTAAGGATAAGGGATAACTTGTCTTGTAGGAAAACCCCTTTAGGGGAAGACTGAGATCCTACTAAATATTTATGCATAAATTGGGCGTTGCTATTGTAAAGATAGTCTTGATCCCTATCCTGTATCCTTACAGATGATGAAATCTTAAGAATCATCAAGGAACTGATTAAAACAGAAAAGTGAAGCTGATCGGATTCCAATCCCAAGGATTGCTGTACTAGGATGTCAGCAGCCAGGCCGAGACACGAGCATTAAATCCTGTGGTATTTCAGCTCTGCTGCGGATGACTAGTTTTCTTCCTCTGATCAATGTTGCATGCAGCGTTGAAGGGAATACAGGACTTTATTTTCTGCATCTGGCAACCATTTAATGCGTTTCAAATAAAACTCAGTGCCATATTTGTTGTGGTGGTGTATGGCGGCATTTCCCTTTGGATTTGTGCAATCACAATGGGGTATATTTATCAATACGGTCTATGGTTGCGCTGTCTAAAACCACCAGGTCCTTAGACATATCTACAATTCTGTCCTACAGACCTTCATAAATTTGGTGCACTTGGTCTCACATTCTAAATTTGCAGGTCTTACCACGTAAAGGGCTTACTTTAAGGATCAAGGTGAGGGGCGATCGTTTTACTGTGCGTGGACTACTGATGGGATGATATTGTGTATTGGGCCAATTAATCGAAAAATAGCCAAAACTGAACCAAATCAACCTGCTTAACTGATGTGATTTTGTGCAAGTTGGTTAATTTGATTCAGTATTTTTATTTTTTTAAAACAAGGTAGGCATGCAGACCCATAAGTGAATGCAGTGAGCTTTCATGTTTTGCGGCACGGGCAGTTCTATATACTGCTGGAAAGCTGACAGTGCCCTGAATTCAGTGCACTGTCGGCTTTCCCGATCTGTGCCCTGGGTGAAGAGCTAGCGGTGCCGGTACCGTAGCTCTTTACAGTCAGAAGGGCATTTCTGACACTCCGTAACGAACATCCTTCCGTACAAGCAGCGGCAATAGCGCTGTACTGTGTGAGCGGGGAGGAACGCCCCTCTCCCCCCTGATAATACTTGTCTATGGATGAGCACTGTGAGCAGAGGGAGGGGGCGTTCCTCCCCGCTCACACAGTACAGCGCTATAGGCACTGCTGTGGAGAAGGACGGTCCTGATAGAGTGTCAGAAATACCCTTCTGACGATGAAGAGCTACGGTACCGACACCGCTAGCTCTTCACCCGGGGCACAGATTGGGAAAGCCGACAGTGCGCTGAATTCAGCGCACTGTTGGCTTTCCAGCAGTATATAGAACTGCCTGTGCCCCAAACCATGAAAGGTCCTCTTTAAGCTGTTATCACCATGACAATTAGATTAGATTTAAGGAAAGAATATAAGAAAATATGAACTACTAGCTTCTGCCCGCGACTTCATCTGTGTGCTCTTGCCGTTGATGATCCGCCTATATTCAGCAAATTGCTGCTGTCGGTGGTTTGCCTGCTCCGGCATTTTGGCAGCTCTCAAGCTGTCCTGCTGCTGAACTTGTTCCTCACACCGTGCCTGTGATTGTTCGGGCATCTTAGCAGCTCGCTGGGACGCCATATAATGAGTGTGTTGTTGGCGTTGATGATCCACCTGCTCCGGCGTTTTGGCAGCTCTCAAGCTGGTCTGCCGCTGAACTTGTTTCTTGCACTGTGCCTGTGATTGTTGCGGCATCTCAGCACCTCGCTGGAACGTCATATAATAAGCCTGTTGTTGGTGTTGATGATCCGCCTGCTCCGGCGTTTCTGCAGCTGTCAAGATGGCCTGCCACTAGACTCATTCCTCGCGCTGTGCCCGTGATTGTTCCGGCATCTCAGCAGCTCGCTGGGACACCATATAAAGTTGTTGGTGTTGATGATCTCCCTCAGCTCCGCTTGAGGAGAGCTCTGTGACTTCTGGCTTCCGTCATAGCTCTCCTTGTTTGCGACAAATTAGATTTTCTTTTTCCCGGCATGTTGAAAATTGACAAACTGCCAATTTGGATTAAAAGTGTTTGCCCATGCCAGTTTGTCAGCAGTGCCTGGACCAGATCAGATAATATGCAAATGCATGAACACAAATCACAAAGGGTTATCTGAGTGTTTACACGGATAGATAACAGCCCTGGCTTTCTCAGAAGCTGAGATAAGAGCAGTGTAATATAGTATGTGATCATAAATTCATAACAGTCGTGAAGCCATGTCATTTTCCGGGATAAAAAGTAGCCTATGTTTTAATTGAGGTTACAATCTATCTATGTGCCAAATTTCATCCAAATCCGTTCAGCCATTTATGCGTGATTGAGGAACAAACAAACAAACATAATATTAATAGGATACAAGCTCTCACATGTATAATATTAGTAGGATCCTTGATGGGTCTTATTTACTTCTCCTTACCTTGGACAATCTTTGCACTTCACACTTTCCTGTATAACACCTGCCATGTCTTTTGTTGTCAGGAGTGCACAATGTTCTGAACACTTGTTTGCTCTAAATCTTGTAACACTGTCGGGAATCAAGCGACTTGACCTCATTGTATACATTTGTAGAGATCTCAAGAGCTCTTGGAGATCTGTCGTACTTGGTAATGGATAACTTTCAAGGACTTGCTAAAGTGTAACTCCAGCCAAACAGGTACATACGTCATGTTATAGGATTCTTATTTGGCATAGCCCCTAATATAACCTGACACCATTTTGCACGGCATCTATACCTACTTATGGAAAAGCTTGTCCTCAGCTAACATTACTTGTCTTGCCTGGTTCCAGCCATCATACATGGTCTCAGAGCTCAGGTCTGGTGGCCTTACATCGTCTGTTGGTTTTGGTTCATTCCCTGTGCCATTGTTCCACTATTGGTGCAGGTTTCCTTGGCCTTGTTCCTGGATATTATCTTTGCCTTACCCCTTATATTCTGTATCTGGTCCCTATTGTTCTTCTACTGGGTCTCACTTTTGTCTCCATTTTTGACTGTGATTTTACCTTGTCCTATGTCCTGTCATATCCTAGCAGTTCTCCTGGTGAAGACCCTTGGCCCCATTGCTGGCTGCGCTTCTTCTATTACTAATTTGGAGATCCCCATGTTACAAAGTGGGGTTAATGGTAACAACTATGAATTCTCTAGATGTCAGCACCAAATGGATTCAAACTTGGAGAATCTGTAACTTAATGGCTACCTTGTACGCGACCTCACTGATCATCCTCCTCCTTTTCCAGGCCCCTGAAAGGCAAATCTCCCTATGTTTGCTGCAAGACTTACACATCTACAGTGATGACAACAAGGGGTGATCAGAGAGTGTAACATCTCTGTAGTCCTGGCTCATAAAGATCTCAGATTATCTCTGATATTTCATCAGAAAGTAAAGTGAATATGATATAAGTCGGTCAAATTTTGCTAAAAACTTTAATGTTGGTCAATGCGATATTGGACAGTGTCTAAATGTATACAGTATATTCACTTCTCTTCATGGATATCAAAGAGGTGAAAAAATACAATTTGTAAAATAAATAATGATGCTGAATATTAATTGATTGTTTTAAAAAGTTCATTTCTTAACTTGTCCTATAGGTGGCGCTGCTTTATTAGATAATGTATCAGTAAACAGGGCATGTCATTTACCTGGAGAGGTTAGATCAGAGATCCATGGTGTCTTTGTTACTTATACCAACCCAGTATGTCTAGTCTGAAGTCCGGATACTGAATAGAAATAAATCCATGATAGCAGACAGGGCCGCATTAACCATACGGCAAATAAATGTATCTGCACCGGTATGATATGGTAGTGGGAACCCTGTTAGATTTTTGCACCTCCTCATCAGATATTATAGTGCCTCCTTATAAATAATAGTCCCCTTTATCTGTAATAGCCCCGCTTATATGTAATACTGCACCTTAATAAATATTCTTATTGATAATAGTCCTCTTAACAATAATAACCCCTTTATAAATAGATCTCCCTTTTAAAGGAGCTCTATCATCAACATTATGCCCTATGAGCCCCACATGTGCCTGAGTAGCCTTTAAAAAGGCTATTCAGGCACCGCTAATGGTATTTTAAAAGCCCCCCCATATTAAACTAAGACCCTAAAAACCAATATGCAAATCATACTTAACGTGCACGGTGGGCGATTCGTGCACTGGTGGACGCCATCTTTGGTCCTACCTTCCTCTGTTGTCTTCTTCCAGTGACGTCCTCCTGCGCTCTTTCTTCCACGCCTTTAATCTTCTTTTCTTCCGCCAGGTTGTGTTTAAATCCCGCGCGTGCGCAGTATCGCTTCCTCCAGAGTGCTACTGCGCAGTCTCTGGCGCCATTTTTGTCAATGGAAGTTTGCAACCATACTGCACATGCGCAGTACGCTCGTGTAGTTCTAAGGGGAACTGAGCATGCTCAGTTCTCTTTAGAACTATAACAAAAATGGCGCCAGAGCGCTACTGTGCACACGCAGGATTTAAACACAACCTGCCAGAAGAAAAGAAGATTGAAGGCGTGGTAGAAAGAGCCCAGGAGGACGTCGCTGGAAGAAGACTCCAGAGGAAGGCGGGACCGAAGATGGCGTCCACCAGTGCACAAACCGCCCACCGTGCACGGTAAGTATGATTTGAATATTAATTTTTAAGGAATTAGTTTAAAATGGGGAGGGGCTTTTAAAATACCATTAGCAGTGCCTGAATAGCCTTTTTAAAGGCTATTCAGAAATATGTGGGGCTCATAGGGCATAATTTTGATGATAGAGCCCCTTTAACAATATCCCCCTTTAAAATATCCAGCCTTTAAATAAAAGCTCCCTCCTTTTACTAGATGCCTTATATATAATAATTTCCCCCTTATTATAGGCCTCTTATAAATAGTTCCTCCCTTATAAATAATAGCCCACCTAATAAATACACTAACCCCTTATAATATCCCTCCTTATATATAATAATTTATGGTACACTTACAATAGTAGATAGATAGATAGATAGATAGATAGATAGATAGATAGATAGGAGATAGATGGATAGATAGGAGATAGATGGATGGATGGATGGATAGATAGATAGATAGATAGATAGATAGATAGATAGATAGATAGATAGATAGACAGTTCCTCCCTATTCCTATATGGTTTTTCTCAGCCCCAAATTTTAATGTTGAGGCGATTGATCTTCCCAATGAGGTGACAGGTAGCCTCATGGCTGAACACCCGTCTGCCAGCAAATTGCTCCTTTTTCAATTGGCCTTGCAAGTTATCAACTCACAGCATTTTGGTTTGTCGTCTGCCTTCAGCTCCTGAAAAAGATGTAATCCGTACGGCTTACAATGCAGATATTTGCAAATCTGTAGTTCCATTCTAGCCACCCTGGTCGACTTTATAGGACTACGCTATATGAGGCTCGAATCCCGTTCACTGTTTCTTTCTAAATCTTCCAAGACATAAACACCAAATGGTTCTTAATTTCCTTATGCTAGGTTCACACTAGCGTTTAGAGACTCAATCCCCCATTCCGCTTAATATAGTATACAATCGGAAAGCCAGCAGACTCCATTTTAGTCTTTAGAACAGGGGTCTCAAACTTGCGGCCTGCGGGCCAACTGCGGCCATCGGGACAATAGTTTGCGGCCCCGGTTGACGCCGGGTGTTTAACTATGGCGGCAACCCGGGAGTCGGGCGGCTGCTGTAGCTGCCAGGTGTCTACTGTTTTACACAGTAGACACCCAGCGCTAATGCCTCCGGTCGATGACATGCTCCAGGGCTGACGTCACGTTTCCACGACTGCCGGGAGCCTTGTAAAGGCTCTCCAGCCGGTCTGCAGTGATTTTTTGCAATGCATTAGCTTGTAATGCATTGCATTAGTGATCAGACCCCCTGGGGTTCAAGACCCGTCTAATAAATGCAAAAAAATTTAAAGTAAAAAATAAAAAAAAAATTAAAGTATTAAAAATTCAAATCACCCCCCTTTCCGTAGAACACATATAAAAGTAGTTAAAGGGGTATTCCCATGACACTTGTTCATCAACCTGCAGGCTGTTGTGCTCTATTCACTTCCTGCTTTTCTCGGCACATAGGTGGGCGGAGTTTCACTTGCACAGGATTGGTTGTCAATGAATTACCACAGTGTGAAGCTGATGTAGCAGAGCTGGATTTGAGTCCGTTTGCATTACATACAGAGGTAATGGACTCCCTATCTCAGCCCTTATCAGCCACATTCAATTAAACCGACTGATAAGAGCTCAGGAATCCCGAAGCTCTCACCTCCCCTATCTGAGAAGCTCCGCTACTTATTAGACACAAACAGCTCAGAGCTGCTGCCAGCCCCTCCTTCCCCCCCTGAGAGCAGGCAGCTACATCACTTGACAAATGAGCAGATAAGCCCAGTGGCCATAGAAACGGAGTGTAAACAATGAAGTGAATAAATTAAGATAGCGGCCAAACAAAGCAGTTTTGATAAAGCAATGCATTTAGGAAAAGTCTTAAATCCACATAAACTAGCAGTATAGATAGGATCTTTGTTATGGGACAATCCCTTTAATTCATCTTAACCTTCATCCATTTCAATTTACTATCCCAGGAAGAAAAATGCAAAGCCAATCATGGGATCTTCCGCTGCAGTCAAAAGAGAAGCCAGCAGTGTTGAGGGTCCAGAGGATTGCATCTTAAATCCACATAAACTAGCAGTATTGATAGGATCCTTGTGATGGGACAACCCCTTTAAATACTGTGAAACACATACATGTTAGGTATCCCTGTGTCTGAAAAAGCCCGCTCTACAAATCTATAAAAATATTTTTCCTGTACGGTAAACGCCATAGTGGGGAAAAAAAGTCAAAAGTGCCAAACCGTCATTTTTTTGCTTCTGATAAAAATTTGAATAAAAAATTATTTAAAGCAATACCAATTTCTCAAAATAGTAGAACTAAAAAGTACACCCGGCCCCGCAAAAAAAGACGCCCTATGCATCCCCGTACACGGGGGAAAAAAAGTATAAAGTAACGGGTGTCAGAATATGGCGACTTTTAGAAAAAAAAAAAATTTGGGAAAACCTGATGTGGGCCAGCCTCACCCAGACCTCCAGCGGCCCCTGGGTAAATTGAGTTTGAAACCCCTGCTCTAGAATCTTTGGGTAACTGCTTTTTAAGCAGACTCTATTCTTACAAACTGCAATACACAAATTGCTTTCCCTTACTTTAAAGGGATTCTACCATTAAACTACCTTTTTTTTCTAATGAACATGTCGGAATAGCCTTAAGAAAGGCTATTCATCTCCTACCTTTAGACGTGGTCTCTGCCGCGCCGTTCCGTAGAAATACCGGTTTTAACCGGTATGCAAATGAGCTCTCCGCAGCAATGAGGGCGGGCCCCAGCGCTGAAACACCGATGAGCGCGTCCCCATTGCTGCCCGAGAGCCCTTTCCTGCGCCGCCTCCTTGTTCTGCAGCAACTCCGCCTCTTCTGGCTTCTCTTGCTCTTGTAGTTCTATACAGGAGCATAGAGAGGCCACCCCAAAATGGCCGCCAGCCGGCTCCTGTATTGAACTGCAAGAGCGGCTACCCAAAAATGGCCGGCGGCGATTTTTGGGTAGCTGCTCTTGCAGTTCAATACAGGAGCCGGCCGGCAGCCATTTTGGGGTAGCCGCTTTTGCAGTTCAATACAGGAGGCGGCCATTTTGGGTAGCCGCTCTTGCAGTTCAATACAAGAGCCGGCCGGCGGCCATTTTGGAGTGGCCTCTCTATGCTCCTGTATAGAACTACAAGAGCAAGAGAAGCCAGAAGAGGCGGAGTAGCTGCAGAACAAGGAGGCGGCGCAGGAAAGGGCTCTCGGGCGGCAATGGGGATGCGCTCATCGGCCTTTCAGCGCTGGGGCCCGCCCTCATTGCTGCGGAGAGCTCATTTTCATACCAGTTTAAACCGGTATTTCTACGGAACGGCGCGGCGGAGACCATGTCTAAAGGTAGGAGACGAATAGCCTTTCTTAAGGCTATTCCGACGTGGTAATTAGAAAAAAAAGTAGTTTAATGGTAGAATCCCTTTAATGTCACTACTTATATCATACTACTTAAGAACACCCTGTATAAAAGAAGAAGAGGAGACCTGGCAGATCTGCTTCAAATCCAATCCCGTATTTGGCGCTCCGCCATACGCCGCCATCTACCCAGCACTGATTTCTTATTATTTGAGGTCTGTCAGCGGCCTATGTAATGAAACAAAGCCATAGGCTTCCATTATTTGCTCTCTGCAAACCGCTGTAAAAATCTTGATCCATTTTGGGCCCTTAGTATTAGGTAACTGAAGGAAATAAATAGTGTTTGCTGAAAAGTACCCAACACCTAACATGAATGGAAGAAATTAACTGTAGCATACCTGAGCGACTACTCATCATGTGCAGCCTCTCACATAACCATCTCTTGTCACACGGCTTTGTGTCAGGGCATCACTAGACAAAAGACCTGGAGAAAAGCGCAATATGTAAAAGGTGGATTCCTGGCAATGGTGAGCGCTCTCTTTTTTTAATTCTACTTTTATTGCTGTTTTGCAAATAGAAGGTCAAGACGGAAATATCAAGACACTTAAAGGAAAAAAAGTCACATTGCACAATGCAAGTAAATGGCTATAAATTATAAAACACAGATGTTAGGAACGTGTCTGGTCACCGCCCAAATGTGAGAAGTGCCCACGGACATGGGGAGTGATGCTAAGGACAGTTTTAGAGACTGGCAAAAGTAGACACTTGACTGTTTTCCTAGGGGGTCTCCAAGGAATGAAGGAGATACCTCAATGCAAAGCTTCACTTCCTAATGTCACCAGGGACTTCACCTTTAAGGAGGATCTTTCCTTACCCCCTCCAGTTCATTTCAGTATACCCCTCCTTCACCAACACTTAGGACTAGTTCACACGAGGCACGGGACCGTGTATTTTGGTCCTGATTTTAGGACTGTCGCGGCTTTCCGCTCCAAAGTAGGCCCAAATGAATGGACGTAGTCCAGAGGGTGCTGTCGCGAGGCGGACGCTGCAGATGAATTGGCCGCGAAATCCGCCTGAAGAAAGGGCAGCTCGCTTCTTTTTACCGTGAGCAGGAACAAACCACTCATGGAAAAAAAGGATGCTAGCGGTCTACATAGTCCTCAATTGTGAGGGGGCGGATTCTGCGTCAAAATCCACCCCCTCTTGCCCCGTGTGAATGAGCCCTATAACTTACCTCACAGCTTTCAGAGGACTCAAAGATGTATAAGTGTCCCATTACGAAGTACAATTTATCCTGCAAACATTAAGCCCTCATATGGCTCTGTAACAGGAAAATTTTAAATGTTATAGGGTTTGTAAGGTGCGGAGTCAAAAACAAAAATTGAACTAGGGGTTAATCACCCTTCATGTGATGAGGGTGACCTGTGGGCCCCCCTGGCTTATAGGACTGGCCGCAGCAATGATTGCTTCAACCTCTATAGTTATGCCAGCGCTTATGGGTCACCTAAGGCTCCTGAGCCTTGGTACAGCCGCACCCTCTGCACCCCATCAAGTTACGCCCAGGGGTGAACCTGCTTTTTTCGCTGCCCGAGGCGGACGACAGAAAGCCCCCCCTCTCCACCACCACCCGGAGGAGAGGGCGGAGCGGCGTTAGCAGGCAGAGAACAGGCACGGAGAGGACCTGTTCTCTGCCTGAGCGTGAGGGGAGGCCTCCCCAATCCACCGCTCGGTGACGCTAAGCCAGTCCAGGACAGCCTGGACTGGCTTAGGTAAGCAAAAATGCCGCCCTCCCGGGGGCCCTGGCATAACGCCGCCTGAAGCGGTCGCTTCAGGTCGCCTCATGGGAAGTGCGGCGCTGGTTACGCCCCACTTGGTAACAAGCAGTTCCTTTGGTGGTGATGACTTTGGTGGAGTTGTCACCTGCATTCACCCTGTTTATCACAGACCCACAATGGCCTACCTATACTACTGTACCATCACTGCATAAGACATGTTATCAACCTTACCATATGTTCGCTAGAAAGCTTCCGTTCCTAAGGGAAGCCGTAGCAATGTGCCAAATTTATTGTGCCCGTCAGACCCCAATAACTTAGAAAGGGGTCCATAAGATTTCCACTGTTTTGATGGTAAGTGGAAGGAAGCGACAGAACCCCTGGAAGAAGCAAATTGAGAAATGTATCAGTTGTGGCATTGACATCCGCTTGCTCAGATTACCAAACAGATCCAGTAACATGAAGTGTCACGCTGCTGTAACACAATACAATAATGAATATCACGGCAATTACACGCTACATCTGTCTGCAGAAAGGAATAACAAAGAGTCCAGATTCAGTTATACTTGACAATGCTATATGAGAATTCCTAAAATATTCTGAATATGTGCTGAAAGTCTCCATATGCTTTTAACCCTTTGATCTGCAGCTTTTGTATCTGTAGTGGCCAGACCCGTTTCAGTATTTTGCTTTGAGAGATACATAATAGAGATCATGTTATCGATTCTGTTTAGGATAGGTCATCAATTGAAGATCTGTGGGGGTCTATCTCCTGGGACCCCCGTGGATCAGCTATTCATTGGTCACATGGCTTGATTGCAGCTCAGTCCCATTAAAGTGAATAGGCCTAGCTGTGATACCAAGTACAGCCACTGTACAAATGTATGGTGCTGTGCTCGGTGAGTACCGAAGAGGCTTTTGGGGCACACACCTGAAAGCTGCATCCTCTCCAAATAGCTGACCGGCCGGTGGTCAGGCCTCTGCTGATCTTTAATTGATTTTTGATTGATCTTTTTGTGATCTTTAATTAATAAGTCTTGGAAAACTCCTTTTATTCCTTGGCATTGCAAGGTTCACATCTACGGTAGTGAAATCCTGCTTTATGTAGAACTAGCCTCTGCTCGTGACTTCGTCTGCGGGTTGTTGGAGTGGATATATTCAGCATATTGCTGCTGTCGATGGTTTGCCTGCTCCGGCATTTCGGCAGCTCTCAAGCTGTCCTGCTGCTGAACTTGTTCCTCGCACTGTACCTGTTATTGTTCCGGCATCTCAGCAGCTCGCTGGGACGCCATATAATGAGCATGTTGTTGGTATTGATGATCCACCTGCTCCGGCGTTTGGACAGCTGTCAAGCTGGCCTGTCGCTGAATGCGTTCCTCGCGCTGTGCCCGGTATTGTTACAACATTTCAGCAGCTCGCTGGGACGCCATATAATGAGCATGTTGTTGGTGTTGATGATCCGCCTGCTCTGGCGTTTTGGCAACTCTCAAGCTGGCCTGCCGCTGAACTTGTTCCTGGATCGGTGCCTGTGATTGTTGTCAGCAGCTCACTCGGACGCCATATAATGAGTGTGTTCTTGGCATTGATGATCCACATGCTCAGGCGTTTCGGCAA
Organism: Leptodactylus fuscus; assembly: GCF_031893055.1. NCBI lineage: Eukaryota > Metazoa > Chordata > Amphibia > Anura > Leptodactylidae > Leptodactylus > Leptodactylus fuscus. Next base: position 34,997,322 of record NC_134265.1, on the reverse strand, counting down.
CTCTCAAGCTGGCCTGCCCCTGAACTCGTTCCTCATGCTGTGCCCGTGATTGTTGCGGCATCTCAGCATCTCGCTGCAATGCCATATAATGAGCGTGTTGTTGGCAATGACGATCTGCCTGCTCTGGGGTTTCGGCAGCTCTCAAGTTGGCCTGGCACTGAAGTTGTTCCTCGCACCGTGCCTGTGATTGTTCCGGCATCTCAGCAGCTCGCTGGGATGCCATATAATGAGCGTGTTGTTGGCATCGATGATCCCCGTCTGCTCCGCTTGAGGAGAACTCTGTGACTTCTGGCTCCTTCATAGCTCTCATTGTTTGCGACAAATCAGATTCTCTTTTTCCCGGCATATTTAAAATTGTCAAACTGACAGTTTGGATTGAAGGTGTTTGCTCATGTCAGTTTGTCTGCAGTGCCTGGACCAGATCAGATAATACGCAAATGCATGAACACTGTGGATTAGCGTGTGTTTACACCTAGAGATAATAGCCCTGGCTTTCTCAGAAGGTGAGATAAGAGCAGTGTACTATAGTATGTGAACAAAAATTCATAACAGTCATGAAGCCATATCATTTACCGGGATAAAAAGTTGCCTATATTTTAATTGAGGTTACATCTATCTATGTGCCGAGTTTCATCCAAATCCGTTCAGCCATTTTTGCGTGATTGAGTAACAAACATCCAAACACACAAACGTACAAACTTTCACATTTATAATATTAGTAGGATTTTATAATATTAGTAGGGTTATGGCATAAGGTATATACAGTATTGGTCTTTATATTTATGTCACTTGTATCTGTTACCCCTTATTGACCTCTAGGGGGAGACAAAGTGTTCTCAGTGGATCAGTAGAGTTCACAAACTGATCAAATGCAAACACTGAGAGGTATTGGAGAAAGTCCCTACTTTGCAGTGCAGGAATTTAAAGGGAACCTGTCTCCTATCTGCAGACATGTTATAAAGCAGGAGGAGCTGAGCAGACTAATATGGAGTTCAGTTCCTGTTCAACTCCGTGCATTCTGAGTTTAAGAGTCAAGTGGGCCGTCCTATCAGTGATTGACAACCCTGTATGAGTGCCAGTCACCACATAGAACCACCCACTGGGCTCCTAAAAATGGAACGAGTAAGGATTAAATAATTTGCCATTTATACTGACTCTTTTTCCACAAAACTATACATCAGTCTGTTCCGCGCCTCCTGCTCTATACCTATACATTAGATTTCCAATGTGACAGGTTTGCTTTAAACCAATAGAGTGTGAAGTAGGGACTTTCTGCAAATCCTTTGAGTTTTCAAAAATACACACATTTTTGAAAACTCAGCTTTTTTTTCTGGATTGTGTGGATGAGATTCTCCAAAATCTCATTCCTTTTGCCGATACTGTAAAATGCAGCATTTTTTTTTTCCCACCATGTGCCTCATCCTTAAACATCATGGTTGTTCTTAGGAAAACCTGTTTGGAGCCATGGGCCGGGGCCCAAGACTTTAAGGGGGCCCAACAGAAACTGAACATTTGCCTCACTATAATCCAACCTTGTTGGGCGAACCTCATGATATTTGTTAGGAGCGAACACATCCAAATCAGAACTGCTATTATTATACTCTAAAGTCACTTCAGATCCCAAGGTATAAGAGAAGAGGCGATCAAACATAACAAATAGTGTTACTCACCTCCCCTTGGTTCTGGCACGTTCTGCTTGGATCTTTTCTGGCCTCCAGAATGACTTCCAGGAACGCTGAGACCTGTCTTTGGACCTCAGCAGTCCCTTGGGACAAGCAACCTATGTGATTGCTGAGGCCCAATCATAGGCCTCAGCGGTCTCGTAAGTCATTCAAGAGACCTGAAGAGGACGCATCAAAGCCCAGGGGAGGTGAGTAACACTATTTTTTATGATTCCTCACCTCCCCTGGTACTCTGCTTATTATACCCTGGGGCCTAAAGAGTCCCTAGAATACAATAATATTCTGTGGCTGACGAACCCAAAAACTTTGTGCTCGGTTGAACCCGCAATTTTTGGAAAATTCATATTGAGAATCGGTTTGGTCAACCCTATGTATGTGCCATTATGGAACATTATACTGTGGGACTTTATACTGTATGGAAGAGCCACGGTGGAATATTATGCTATGTTAGGGCCAGGGTCGGCGGCAGCACCTGGTAATCCCGGACAGATGCTGGGGCCTATTGAGCTCAAGGGGCCCACTGCTCAGCTGAGAACGGAACACATCAATTTTATTACCAAACCCCTGCTAAACTTGCTGTCATCAGTCTTCAACCACCTGTTGAAGTTTTCCCTTCTCTGACCCCTCTGCTGTCTTCTGCAAGTGATGTATAGTACTTCTGTAAAAGCTGTATGTGAGTGATTGATAGAGAAGCAGTGAAAGTTTTAATTCTGTTGAAATGATAAAACTCAACAGACCACATTGTAAATCAATGGGATCTGTTGGGTAAAGGTGGTGTCTGCCGTGAGACGAAACCAACACTATGCCATGGTTTATTTATGCAGAAGTCATGATGCAGATGCGAGCGTAGCTTTAGGCCTTTCCCGACATATGCCGTACTATTATAGTGGAAGTTGGGTGTTTAAATATGGCAGCCGCCCAGCAAGTGAGCTATCTGCTAGCAGAAAAAGGAACCCATTGAAGTCAATGGGAGGCTTTTTTTCAGCGCTGAAATTCCACACAAAATTCCTCACCATTTTCCTCCGTGTGAATGTAAGCTGTTTTTGAAGTGGTTGCTTGTTAAAGGAGCTTTATGGCCCCAAATCAATATTGTTATGCTAATGACTTATCCATAAAACAGGTTATCAGTGTGTGATCTGTGAGGTCCAACACTTGTTCCCCACACAGATTAGCTGTTGCAGCTAATAAAGGATGGGGAGGGCATGCAGCATCTCTCCTATACAAGTAATAGGAGTGGCACAGTAGCCCTGTCCAAGGTATAGCGGTGCTCCCAGAGGAACTGCAGCATTGCTCCTATTACTTGTATGGGAGCAGTGCTGCATGAATTTCTCATCCACTAGCACACGAGCTGATCTGTGCAGGGTCCAGGTGTCAGACCCTGTGGATAGTTCATCGATATGAAAAATTCATTTGGGGCTGGAGAACACTTTTAGATAAAAATGATATGCACAGAAACTCTTCTAAAGAAAATGTGTGATATAAAGATGTAGCAGACTAAGGGGGGGGGGGTTCACACTTGCGCCCGGTGTCCGGCTTGTGCATTCCATCGGGTTTCCATCTTCAGCCCCGGCGAAACTGGACAGGGGATGCAGTTTCAAAACCCATTCACTCAAATGGATTTGTAAAGGTGACCACCCGTGTCCGCCTGCGGCCTGGAAACCGTTTTTTTTAGCCGGACACAAAGTCCTGCATGTCCGACGTTGTGCATCGGCATCCCACTCCTGATTAGACCCGAATGAATGGGCCTAATCAGGACGGAATCTCGCGCTGCGGATGCCGCGGCTGTCTCAGCCGTGGAATCCGTGGGAAGATAGGGCATGTCGCTTCTTTTAGAAAAAAATTACTAGCGGGGAAAAAAGCAAGTGGCTCCCATTCAAATGAATAGGAGCCTTTTTTGCAGGCGGATTTTGAGGCGGATTCCGTGTCAAAATCCGCCTGCAAAAAACTCTGTGTGAACTAGCCCTAACCGACTGCCCGCCCCATCCTAATTGGAACCTGACCCTAGATATACTCACCCAATAAAATCCCTACTGATCAATGGTCCATTGCTGATGATTTGTCCTGGGTTTTGAGTGACCTCTTTTTGTTTTATTTGTTCTTGCTTTGTTGGTGTTATATATCTTGGATTACATATAACCTGCCATGTGAACTGTTATCAACACATGGAAAGATAGTTACGTTTTATAGTATGTTCACATGGAAGTAACAAAGAGGAATTTGAAGCAGACAATCTGGGCCAAAATGCTGTGTATTCGCTACACGGGGCCACAGCTGATGTTTTTGTTGGACCCATGTTGATGTTTTTGTTGAAGACTTTGCTGTGTTTTTATGCCAGGGTGGATTGAACAGGAGGGAGAAACATAAGAACTTCTTATATAGTTCTCATTAGTTTAGTAGCCATTGTTGGCTTTGGTTAAAAAAACCGCAACAAAATCTGCAGCACATTCTGCGCCCTTAGTAAAATTTCATCTAATATATCATCACTTTTAGATTGTGGAGTCTGACTGCGGCCATATATCAGTGTATTTACATGTAGATTCTAGGAGTTAAAGGGGTTGTCTATAACACCTTAGGCTCAGTTCCCACGGAGTAACGCACCGCGCATTTAGACATGTATACACGTGTCACAGTGTGAGCGCTCAAAACAGATCCCATTCACTTCAATGTGTGCTGGCTCACGCGCGCTACACATTGAAATCAATGGGTTAAAAATCCTCCCATTGATTTCAATGTGTATCGCCCGTAAGCCAGCACACATTGAAGTCAATGGGATCTGTTTTGAGCGCTCACTCTGACACGTGTATACGTGTCTAAATGAGCGGAACGTTACTCCGTGGGAAGAGAGCCTCAAACTAAAAAAAATAATGGCCGCGGGTGGGGGCTGTGCACCTGTGTGTCCACCACATGACTACGGACAATATATCATATGACCATGGAATGATTTTTTTATTGATTGGAATTACAAATTACAGCAAGCCAAGATCTAGAAAACCACGAGGAATCGATCCGGAAAATATAATTGGAAAATTGTTCAACTTTTCATGACATAAACAATAACATCTATTTGCTGAAACTGGACAAACCCTTGAATAAACAGGGGATAGAAAACTTCCCATTTTGTTCCCCAAACCAGTTCTGCAACATATGATGTTTTTTTTTCTTTTGTAGTCACCTGTTCACTTGTTTTGCTTTGTTGGGAGATGAGGACTAAGAAACTGTTCACATTACATTTCAAAATGCTCTTTTGGCCTCCATCAGATAAACAGAGGCCTGTGGATACATTTGGCACATATAGGGCCATAGAGTAAAAACACTATGGAGGATACTCATGAAAACGGAGTTCTGTGCACCGGTCATGTTGTCCCCTACGCCAGCATAGGATGTGTTAAATTCATGACGTCCTCTGTGAATTCATGCGCCCGGGTGAAAAGCTACCCCACCTCTCTGCCGGCATAGATTTATGCCATCTTTTATGCCATTAAAGTTGTGTAAGTGATAATGTATCTGGTGCAGCAGATGGCTCCAACCACTTTCTCAAAAGTGATGAGGTTGGCATAAAAATGCCAGTTGCAAACTTTTTTCTACTTTTGGGTAGTGTAGCTCTTAGTGAAAGATCATTGAATGTTAGGGTGCCTTCACACGGCGTAGCGCGCCGCTCCTTTAGACACGTATACACGTGTCCGAGCGCGGCGCTTCAAAACAGAGCCCATTGGTTTCAATGGGTGCCGATATACGCATGCTACCCATTGAAATCAATCAGAGGCTTTTTACCTATTGATTTCAATGTGTAGCACGCGTATATCGGCACCCATTGAAATCAATGGGCTCTGTTTTGAAGCGCCGCGCTCGAACACGTGTATACGTGTCTATAGGAGCGGCGCGCTACGCCGTGTGAAGGCAGCCTTAGACATGATTCTTTGACACATGTTAAGACATACTGCTCAGTTGACAGACTTTAAGAAGGTGTACATCATTGGTCAGAGAGAAGCAGAATTACCATTTCGACAAATTGCCTATCATCTAGGCCGTTCTGACCTAGCTGCTAGGTGGTGTTGGAAGTAGAGGTTATGTGAGGGTAAGCACACGCAGTGAACGGCCCAAACAGACCACCAGTAGACAGTATTGATCTACTGACAAGCATGGTCAAGTCTCATAGTTTCATTGGCCACCATTCAGGCCATTTTCGGACACTTAGGGTCCATTCACACGGAGGAAAATGTCTGTGCGGTGACTATGGAGGCTAAAACTGTCCATCTTAAAGGGATCCTATCACTCACACACAATTTTTTCTAGGTACCACATCGGAATATCCTTAAGAAAGGCTATTCGTCTCCTACCTTTTGTCGTCGTCTCAGCGCCGCCGTTCTCCTACAATCCTGGTTCTTGTCAGTTTGCAAATTAGCTCTCTCGCAGCACTGGGGCGTCCCCAATGCTGCGAGAGAACTCTCTCCAGCGCCACCTCCTTCGTCAGCAGCGTCATCTTCATTCTCTTCTTCCGGCGGTGGCTTGAAACTTCTAGACCTCGGGCCTTGGGCAGAGCAGACTGCGCATGCCCACAGGCCATGAGAAAATGGCCGCTTGCACAGTATTGTCTCAGAACCGGGATTGTGGGGGAACGGCTGCGTGGAGAAGACGACGAAAGGTAGGAGACGAATAGCCTTTCTTAATGCTATTCCATCATGGTACTTAGAAAAAAATCGTGTGTGAGTGTTAGGATCCCTTTAAGCCAACAATGGAAATATTTTTGCTGAATACAAGGATTTTCATTGTCCGCCTCACCAGGGCTACTCTAACCATAGGACAAATAGTACATCTACACCGAGCTCTACGGTATCCCCTGACTCTTGCTCCCAGTGTTTTTGGAGAATAGGCACAATGTAATGACGTCACTTACATTGTATCTGTAGCTCCCTGAAGTCTCCAGAAGCAGAGATCAGAGGAACAGGGAAAGGTGGGTATAAGGACTTTGTAGCTTTTTATGTATGTTCTCCCCGTGTTGGCTTGGGTTTCCTTGGGTACTTCGGTTTCCTCCCACACTCCAAAGACATCCGGAGTGTAGATTATAAACCCTATATGGGACAGTATTGATAATATCTCTGTAACGCACTGCAGAATATAATGGCGCTATATGAGTAAGTAAAATAAATGTTATTTTTTTCCTTTGTTTGATACGTACTGAGGTGCCTGCAGAAGGGGGGGGGCTAAAACTGTGGTGGTGACCACATTATACCATGAGGGTATCTAAAGTGGATTATGAAACTGTGGAGGCAGCTGGAGATGACCATTGTAATATAATGTCTGAGAGGCCACTGATAGGGGGACAGTTTAAAGTCCCTATGTGGGGGCCACATAACCTGTGTGGGTCAGATATATCTTAGTGGTGGTGATGGGGGTGCCCACTTTTACCACGTTAATGGGTTAAAACAGCCCTGTGCCCTCTCCTGTTTATATTAAGATGATCGCTCCTCAGGTTGTGACGTAATTCTTCTAGTTCTGGGTTCACTCCTCTAGTTGTGGGGTCTTTCCTCTAGTTGTGGGGTCTCTCCTCTAGTTGTGGGGTCTCTCCTCTAGTTGTGGGGTCCCTCTTCTAGATGTGGGGTCTCTCCTCTAGTTGTGGGGTCTCTCCTCTAGTTGTGGGGTCTCTCCTCTAGATGTGGGGTCTCTCCTCTAGTTGTGGGGTCTCTCCTCTAGTTGTGGGGTCCCTCTTCTAGATGTGGGGTCTCTCCTCTAGTTGTGGGGTCTCTCCTCTAGTTATGAGGGTCTCTCCTCTAGTTATGAGGGTCTCTCCTCTAGTTGTGGGGGTCTCTTCTCTAGTTGTGGGGTCTCTCCTCTAGTTGTGGGGGGTCTCTCCTCTAGTTGTGGGGGGCCTCTCCTCCAGTTGTGGGGGTCTCTCCTCTAGTTGTGGGGTCTCTCCTCCAGTTGTGGGGTCTCTCCCCTAGATGTGGGGTCTCTCCTCTAGTTGTGGGGTCTCTCCCCTAGATGTGGGGTCTCTCCTCTAGTTGTGGGGTCTCTCCCCTAGATGTGGGGTCTCTCCTCTAGTTGTGGGGTCTCTCCCCTAGATGTGGGGTCTCTCCTCTAGTTGTGGGGTCTCTCCCCTAGATGTGGGGTCTCTCCTCTAGTTGTGGGGTCTCTCCCCTAGATGTGGGGTCTCTCCTCTAGTTGTGGGGTCCCTCCCCTAGATGTGGGGTCTCTCCTCTAGTTGTGGGGTCTCTCCTCTAGTTGTGGGGTCTCTCCTCTAGATGTGGGGTCTCTCCTCTAGTTGTGGGGTCTCTCCTCTAGTTGTGGGGTCTCTCCTCTAGATGTGGGGTCTCTCCTCTAGTTGTGGGGTCTCTCCTCTAGTTGTGGGGTCTCTCCTCTAGTTATGAGGGTCTCTCCTCTAGTTATGGGGGTCTCTCCTCTAGTTGTGGGGGTCTCTTCTCTAGTTGTGGGGTCTCTCCTCTAGTTGTGGGGGTCTCTCCTCTAGTTGTGGGGGGCCTCTCCTCTAGTTGTGGGGGTCTCTCCTCTAGTTGTGGGGTCTCTCCCCTAGATGTGGGGTCTCTCCTCTAGTTGTGGGGTCTCTCCCCTAGATGTGGGGTCTCTCCTCTAGTTGTGGGGTCTCTCCTCTAGTTGTGGGGTCTCTCCCCTAGATGTGGGGTCTCTCCTCTAGTTGTGGGGTCTCTCCCCTAGATGTGGGGTCTCTCCTCTAGTTGTGGGGTCTCTCCTCTAGTTGTGGGGGTCTCTCCTCTAGTTGTGGGGTCTCTCCTCTAGATGTGGGGTCTCTCCTCTAGATGTGGGGTCTCTCCTCTAGATGTGGGGTCTCTCCTCTAGTTATGTGGTCTCTCCTCTAGATGTGGGGGTCTCTCCTCTAGTTGTGGGGTCTCTCCTCTAGTTATGAGGGTCTCTCCTCTAGTAGTGGGGGTCTCTCCTCTAGATATGGGGTCTCTCCTCTAGTTGTGGGGTCTCTCCTCTAGTTGTGGGGGTCTCTCCTCTAGTTGTGGGGTCTCTCCTCTAGTTGTGGGGTCTCTCCTCTAGATGTGGGGTCGCTCCTCTAGATGTGGGGTCTCTCGTCTAGATGTGGGGTCTCTCCTCTAGTTATGTGGTCTCTCCTCTAGATGTGGGGGTCTCTCCTCTAGTTGTGGGGTCTCTCCTCTAGTTATGAGGGTCTCTCCTCTAGTTGTGGGGTCTCTCCTCTAGTTGTGGGGTCTCTCCTCTAGTTGTGGGGTCTCTCCCCTAGATGTGGGGTCTCTCCTCTAGTTGTGGGGTCTCTCCTCTAGTTGTGGGGTCTCTCCCCTAGATGTGGGGTCTCTCCTCTAGTTGTGGGGTCTCTCCTCTAGTTGTGGGGTCTCTCCTCTAGATATGGGGTCTCTCCTCTAGTTGTGGGGTCTCTCCTCTAGTTGTGGGGTCTCTCCTCTAGTTATGAGGGTCTCTCCTCTAGTAGTGGGGGTCTCTCCTCTAGTTATGAGGGTCTCTCCTCTAGATATGGGGTCTCTCCTCTAGATGTGGGGGTCTCTCCTCTAGTTGTGGGGTCTCTCCTCTAGTTATGAGGGTCTCTCCTATAGATGTGGGGTCGCTCCTCTAGATGTGGGGTCTCTCGTCTAGATGTGGGGTCTCTCCTCTAGTTATGTGGTCTCTCCTCTAGATGTGGGGGTCTCTCCTCTAGATGTGGGGTCTCTCCTCTAGTTATGAGGGTCTCTCCTCTAGTAGTGGGGGTCTCTCCTCTAGTTATGAGGGTCTCTCCTCTAGATATGGGGTCTCTCCTCTAGTTGTGGGGTCTCTCCTCTAGATGTGGGGGTCTCTCCTCTAGTTGTGGGGTCTCTCCTCTAGTTATGAGGGTCTCTCCTCTAGTAGTGGGGGTCTCTCCTCTAGTTATGAGGGTCTCTCCTCTAGATATGGGGTCTCTCCTCTAGTTGTGGGGTCTCTCCTCTAGTTGTGGGGTCTCTCCTCTAGATGTGGGGTCTCTCCTCTAGTTATGAGGGTCTCTCCTCTAGTAGTGGGGGTCTCTCCTCTAGTTATGAGGGTCTCTCCTCTAGTTATGAGGGTCTCTCCTCTAGTTGTGGGGTCTCTCCTCTAGTAGTGGGGGTCTCTCCTCTAGTTGTGGGGTCTCTCCTCTAGTTGTGGGGTCTCTCCTCTAGTTATGAGGGTCTCTCCTCTAGTAGTGGGGGTCTCTCCTCTAGTTATGAGGGTCTCTCCTCTAGATATGGGGTCTCTCCTCTAGTAGTGGGGGTCTCTCCTCTAGTTGTGGGGTCTCTCCTCTAGTTGTGGGGTCTCTCCTCTAGTTGTGGGGTCTCTCCTCTAGATGTGGGGTCTCTCCTCTAGTTGTGCTTTTCTTGCCTGGGACTGACTTATGTATACAAACACTCCTGCAGTATTTGCTGTGTTTCCTGCCTCTCTCCCGGACCCCACACATCCTCTGTATTCACCAGCTAATTGCCGTTGCTCATGTTGCCCTGACACATCACAGGGGACCCGCCCGAGCCCCAGGGGGTCCAGACAGACACTGCCCGCCACAAGCTAGCGCGCCTCTTTATAAGCGCCAGCTCGTCTCCTCGGTAACCCGGCGGCGCTCGCCTGGAGAAGCTGACAACTGCTTTCCCTCTTCAGCGGTTCTTTCGCCGGGAAAAGTTCTCACGATGACGTCACGTCCAGAGGTTCCCGATTCCGGCCAATCAGCGCGCGGCACAGCTGGATATAAAAGCTGCAGCATGTCGGGGCCGAGCACAAAGGTGGGCAGGACACGTGTGTAGTCAGTCCGCAGACATGGTGACCTGTAGCTCTAGGCAGACCGAGGAGCCCGTGTGTCCTAGCAAGAGGAAGAGGGAAGAAGTCACCCCACAAGGCCGGGGGGGAGATGATGGGGTGCTCTGCACCAGTGCTGGATCCTGCAGGGACATCAAGAAAGCCAAGTACCTGAGACATAGGAAGCAGTCCCTGCAGCTGAAGAGCTGTGACTCTGGGGTGTGTGACTTGTATGACACCCCCAGCCCTACACCCACCTCTGTGACCCGCAGACCCGTGACCCCCAGCAGTGACCTGTGCCCTAAGATCTCTGACAGGCTGAGCCTGAAGAACTTCAGAGACTATGGGGAAGAATGCTACCACTTCAAGAAAGGCCTGGAGAAGAAGTATCTGTCTGCACAGTGCATGGCCAACCAGCCCCAGGTAAGTCCCTGGAGGAGCTGCGGCGGGGTGGCAACCAATGTGGCTACTGATATAGCGCCTACAGAGGTTGTCACCCTGCAAATGGCATTATGACCATGGCCAAGTTGTCACACCTGTCACCCGCTGTCGGGACACTACAACTCCCAGCCCTGATGGCTGCAGGCGGCCAGGACATGCTGGGAGTGGTAGTTCTGCAGCAGCTGTAGAGAAACAGACACTGTCTTGTGCTTCATTTTTTTCCCCATTTTCAAGATCAGTGAATAAAACCAGCCAGTGGTGGGACTGTAACCGATTATCTTATCTTAAACCTAATATGTGTCACAGCTACATTCACATCTGTGTTGGAGTCTCCGACTCCAGTGTGTGTGTCCACAATGGCCAGACAAAAACGTGTTGCAAGCCTGACTTAGTTTCATGCCTCGACAGATCCCATTATAGTTAGGGTCCACTGGGGTCTGTTGTGGTGAAATAAAGGAGATATCTGTCCTACTTCACTATGGTCAATGGGATCCATTGTTGTCCGTCATTATACGGCTCTGTCTTAAATGTTTAGTCCGCTCTTCTTTTTCTATTACGGAAAAGAAGAATGGTCTATGTTCACATTGATGTTATTACAGCCCGTTTCTGTCATAAGTCATAGGATGACAACAGCGGACATTAACAGTAGTAGAGTAATGAGCACAGATGGAGCGTCATTCTCCTGCGTCTATTCCCATTGACTATACTGTAAACAACATGGCGGACGCTGTCTTCTGTCATGTTTGTATACTTTTGCTTGCAGGACTTTTCCTCTGCCAGAAAATGTATCATGATTTTAACATGGGGTGAATGCAGATGGATGCCACACAGAAGGGCAATATCTGTCATTTAATGTCCGTACTCTCATCCTGTGATGGATGAGAGCAATGGACATTGACTAATGGTAGTGTAGACTTCCCCCATGGATGTGTTGACATCTGTGTCACTTTATCTGTTCTCCTGGCCCATTCTAGCACCAGAAGAACAGATTAAACAGTAAGGACAGCCTGTCTGATGATGGAGAACAATGATCCTGAGGGACCCCATTGACTAGAATTGGGTCTGTCATATATCCATTGATTCCTCCCTGACATCGCTGGACAGAAAAGTACTACTTGCAGAACTTTTTTTTTCTTTGATTTCAGACGGACTTTGCATTGGACAGTGCAGATGTGAACATATCCTAAAACAACACTTATGAGAACCCAGTTTATAAGTTCCCATAAGGCCCAGTTCACTTCTGCGTTAAGGTTTCCGCTCTGAGGGTCCGCTTTATGACCCCCTGAACGGAACCTAATCTGCATAAAAAAAATAAAAAACGGCGGACCCAATAGACTATGATGGAGCCCGTGTGGCTTGCAGCGTTTTTCTCTCCGGATTTTTCATGCGGAGAGGGGAATGGAATCCCCAAATGCAGATGTGAACTGAGCCTGAGATTTGGTTACTTTTGTTTCCAGTCTTTGTAATGTCAACAGTCTGGACCGATACATTTTTACCTTCACTGATACACTGTAGCAAACTATGATAGCAGGAGAACTATTTGTGTCTCTAATCTAATATTTAGCTAATGCCGGATTCAGGATTCACATCACTGTTCAGGTTTCCGTTCAGGAAGACCACTTGACGACCCCCCAAACGGAAACCTATACGCATTAAAAACCGGTTAACGTCAGGAAAGACGCAGACCCCATAGACTATAATGGGGTCCGTGTGCTTTCCGCTCGGTGTTGACACGAAACATATGGAAAGAAAAGTGTTGCTTGCAGTACTTTTGGCTCTGCATGTTTTGTTCAGACACTGAGCGGAAAGCACACGGACCCCATTATAGTCATATGGGGTCTGCGTCTTTCCTGACGTTAACCGCTTTTTAATGCGTATAGGTATGCGTCTATGTGATCCGTGGGTTTCCCAGGTAACCGCTTTTTAACGTATATAGGTTTCCTTTTGGGGGGGTCCTCAAGCGGACTTCCTGAACAGAAACCCGAACAGTGATGTGAACCGGGCCTCACGGAAGATTGGATACAACTGTCACAACCCCGCAGCTGTGAGAAACATTAGGTCAGTGTAGATCTTCAGCCTCTGGATGTAATAGGGAGGTTTCAGTTCACTGACAGCAGATATAGAGAAATTGAAACACAAAGCAAGCCTATTGTCAGAACTGTCACTCTGGATAAAACTGTTGACATGGCAGATGGTTTGATCAGTGGGGATTCAGGTGTTGACACCCCCGTGATTGATAAAATAGGGGAACAAAAGCGTTCAAATTAGCTCTAGGACCCATCTTTTCTGATCGGAGAATCACTATGCTCTCTAGTGAGGACTGATCAGAAACTAAGAACCCCTTAGGTCAGGGTCCCACGGGCCGGGAACGCTGCGATTTGCCTATTTGAGATAGCAAACCATCATTGATAAGCATCTGTGAGTGGTTTAGTCTCAAATAGTCCTGACAGGTTCCATTTAAATACAAAGATCTGTACGCGCTATATACTATCATGTGTCTGGTATATGACTTTCATGAGTTGTGACCATTTGTTTTTTTTTTCCTGCAGCTGAAGCCAGAATCTCGGTGTAAATTGATCAGTTGGCTGATCCCGGTGCACAGACACTTCAGCCTGGGCTTTGAGTCCTTGTGTCTCACCGTCAGTATCCTGGACAGGTTCCTTTCCAACACGCCTGTAGCAATCGACTGCTTCCAGTTAGTGGGTGTCACATCTCTACTCATCGCATGTAAGCAGGTAGGTGACCCCTAAACAATAAGCATGTTTCATTTCCTTACAGGGGCTCCTCCTATAAGTGCTGCACCATTACATATGCCCTAAACATTTTTGTCTGTGTAGGGACTGTGGTCACAGGAGCATTGAATGCTCCTTCATACATACATCTTACCCTTCGTTCACATCTGCGTTCGGTATTCCGTTTGGGGAGTCTGCATGGGGACCCCCCGAACGGAATACCGAATGCAACTGCAAGCACTGTGCAGTGAAAGCACACGGATCCCATAGACTATAATGGGGTCCGTGTGCTTGCCACGCGCTGCCCATACGAATCATACAAACAGGAAAGTAGATTGTGAACTACTTTCCTGTCTGCATGTTCTCTGCGGAGATCTGGCGGCAAGCACACAGACCCCATTATAGTCTATGGGGTCCGTGTGCTTTCACTGCACAGCGCTTGCAGTTGCTTTCGGTATTCTGTTTGGGGGTGGGTCCTCATGCGGATTCCCCCAGACAGAATACCGAACGCAGATGTGAACGAGGCCTTATGTGACAGTAAGAATAGCTTAGCACTCAATGTGATATATCAGTGATCTATGATACTAGGAGTCCCGGCCTCTGCATGGCTTTACTGTCCCATACTATATATAGTACAGATAGTAGACCCCACCTCCCCATATAGCGGTCACCATCTAAGAGGAAGATGAGACTCCACGGACTGTTATACCCCAAACCCAGCGCTGATTGGCCGAAGGCTGGCCAATGCATTCCTATGCGAATGCAGAGACTTAGCAGTGCTGAGTCAGTTTTGCTCAACTACACATCTGATGCACACTCGGCACTGCTACATCAGATGTAGCAATCTGATGTAGCAGAGCCGAGGGTGCACTAGAACCCCTGTGCAAACTCAGTTCACGCTAATAGAATGCATTGGCCAGCGCTGATTGACCAATGCATTCTATTAGCCCGATGAAGTAGAGCTGAATGTGTGTGCTAAGCACACACATTCAGCACTGCTTCATCACGCCAATACAATGCATTAGCCAGTGCTGATTGGCCAGAGTACGGAATTCGGCCAATCAGTGCTGGCTCTGCTGGAGGAGGCGGAGTCTAAGGTCGGACCTGAATGGAGACTGGTGTGGAGCGATCTTAGACTCCGCCTCCTCCAGCAGAGCCAGCGCTGATTGGCCGAATTCCGTACTCTGGCCAATCAGCGCTGGCCAATGCATTCTATTAGCTTGATGAAGCAGAGTGTGCACAAGGGTTCAAGCGCACCCTCGGCTCTGATGTAGCAGAGCCGAGGGTGCACAAGGGTTCAAGTGCACCCTCGGCTCTCCTACATCAGAACCGAGGGTGCGCTTGAACCCTTGTGCACACTCTGCTTCATCAAGCTAATAGAATGCATTGGCCAGCACTGATTGGCCAGAGTACGGAATTCGGCCAATCAGCGCTGGCCAATGCATCCCTATGGGAAAAAGTTTATCTCACAAAAATCACAATTACACACCCGATAGAGCCCCAAAAAGTTATTTTTAATAACATTCCCCCCTAAATAAAGGTTATCCCTAGCTATCCCTGCCTGTACAGCTATCCCTGTCTCATAGTCACAAAGTTCACATTCTCATATGACCCGGATTTGAAATCCACTATTCGTCTAAAATGGAGGTCACCTGATTTCGGCAGCCAATGACTTTTTCCAATTTTTTTCAATGCCCCCGGTGTCGTAGTTCCTGTCCCACCTCCCCTGCGCTGTTATTGGTGCAAAAAAGGCGCCAGGGAAGGTGGGAGGGGAATCGAATTTTAGCGCACTTTACCACACGGTGTTCGATTCGATTCGAACATGGCGAACACCCTGATATCCGATCGAACATGTGTTCGATAGAACACTGTTCGCTCATCTCTAATTAAGATCATTCATAGTCCATGTTCTAAGTGACCTCATGTTATGACCCTCAAGTTCAGGTCCCATATTGTTCTACATACCTAAGGATCACTCTATTCTCCTCCCCAGGTGGAGACACGACCTCCCAGAGTGAAGCAGCTCCTCGCTCTCTGTTGCAACAACTTCACCCGTGAACAGCTCTGCAATCTTGAATGCATCATCTTGCTCAAGCTTCAGTTCCAGCTCGCAGCTCCTACCATCAACTTCTTCCTGCAGCACTTCTCTCTAAAGCAGCTGACAGAGGGAGAACCCTCAGAGCTGGACTTCTGTCAGGCCTCCAAAGCCCTAGCCTTGGCCAAGGGCATAGCAGAACTGAGCTTGGCCGACTATGCCTTCAGTGCATACCCACCTTCCATGATGGCCGCCTGCTGCTTGGCACTTGCAAAGAACATTTTATGCCAAGATGGCTCCACCAGTAGGCAGGACAGCGGATATGCCGATAGCGAACTGCAAGAGTGTACGACCAAGATCGACTTGCTGGTCTCCTTGAATAAAGACTCCTTGCAGCGGCTTCTGCCCAGTGACATGCCTGAGGTGGCCATGGATGTGGACAATTAACCCCTTCATGTATTTATTTACTTCCTCACATTTACGTTATGTGAATGCCATAATAATTAACATATACAATGCAAAATGGCTGACTAATTTATTTCTTAACCAGCCTGTTTTATTGAAGTATTCTATTTTCGGCTAGGGCTACATGGCGACTTTACCACCCTGCACCTTCTTCACCCATGTAAGTGGAAGGGGTTGCACTGTGACCCCAACGTTGCTGCAATTGCAACTACTAGTCACAGACTGAGCGCTGCAAGCTTTTTTTGTGACTAGAAGTCGCAGTTTCATCACCCATTCGCTTACACTGGTGAGATGATCCTTGGTTGCGCGACCGGAGTCACGACCGTGTAGCCCGAGCCATATTGAAGGATTATGAGGCTCTAACAGTATTGCGTTTTAGGCAAACACTTGAATATTTCTTGTATTTTATGGAACAATGTTGTGTAGAAATCGTGAAGACACTTGTGAAGTGTGAATCTTAATGTTGCTGTTTTTCCATTGCTACTAATGTAGCATTTCTTTTGCACTAGTATTTATATACTCACAATGTATTTGTATATAGTCCTATAGATGAACTGTTTATATTAAACAATATATGCGATGCAGTAAAATAAAATTGCAATGACCAGCACTAAATAAAACTAATTTATAAAAATATTCTTTGTATTGTGAGAATTGATGGAGCGCTCCCGACTTGTATTCAATTTAGTGAGAGTCACATACAAAACCCATTTGCAAGTATCGTGTTAGACTCTGTTCACATCTACATTTGGGTCATTTCCTTCCCCTCTCCAATGAAAAATGCAAAGAGAAAAGTGCTGCAATTACCTATATTTCTAGGTATACCTAGAAATATAATAGAGGCAGAAAATCTGTGGAAAAAAAATGCATTTCCAGCACGGTCTTTTCTACAGCATTTTATGGCTGTGTCTTGCTATGTGAGGCCTTAGCCTATAGGGGTTATACTAATGATAGTTCATGAAGTTCAGATTGGTTTCGGGTCTGACACCGGGCACCATCATTGATCAGCTGTTCTCAGAAGCTGATACAGAGAATGGATCAGGAAGCACACAGCGCCGTTCTCTGTATAGTGGCCGAACCAGGTCACTGCAGATCAGCTCCTATTCACTTGAATGGGAGTTAAGCTGCAGTGACTCAGTGCAGCCACTACACAGAGAACAGAGCTGTCTGTTTCCTGTTGTATTTTTTTTCAGCTGCTGAGAACAGTTGTGAGGTGTGCTGGATATTAGACCCCCACTAATCTGATTTTGATATTCTTAGGATACCGTGTTTCTCCAAAAATAAGACAGGGACTTATATTATTTTTTTTTGCTATGAAAGTTGGGTTAGGGCTTATTGTTAGGGGATGCCTTATATTTTTACCATGAACAACTCCAGACCCCTTACACTCAAAACAATTAGAGTTGGTAAGTGCCAATGGTGGATGGGCTGTCACACACAGATCTGCATCACTCCAGTCAGGCCCCTTGCCGTTATATCAGCATTCCAATCAGTGGCATAACTAGGACTGGAGAGGCCCTGTGGTGAACTTTTGACATGGCCCCCCCGACCGACGCCGAAGACCTCAACCGACCCCTCCCCCCCACATTCCTGCGCACACTATTATGCCCCATAGTGGCCCCTACACACACTATTATGTCCCACTGTGAACACCCATGAACTATTATTATATTCTGGGGTCTTTTCAGACCCCAGAGTATAATAATGAGAAACACTGTTATTTACTTCTCTCTGGCTCTGCTGCACTCCTTGGTGGTGTCAGCCATCTTCAATGATGTCCAGGATGTCATATGACCTGGGACGCAGGCCCTGGTCATGTGACATCAGGGACGTCACAGAAGTAGGCCCGAAGCCTATCTGGAACCCAGAGAGGTAACTAACACTGTTCTTTATGTTCTCTTACCTCTCCCGGGCTTCCGATCATTAAACTTGGGGATCTGAAAAAACCCCGAGTATAATAATAGTGTTTGTGGGGCCCGCCGCGTCACTTACCGGTCCCGGCCCCTGCCAGGATCGGTAAGTAAATAGGGCCTGTTAACTCCAGCCGGTAACAGCCTATAAAAAAACACAGCGGTAGCGGCTGTCGCCGGGCCCCTAATGTCCCGAGCCCTGTGGCAGTTGTCAGACAAATACCATTGCAGGTTTTCAGGATGTAAAAATAAGAAATAATCCAAGCACTCAACAGCAAACCAAGATCTTGAAAATGTTGAGAAACTAAAGCGCAACGTACGTTACTGGTGCATTATACAATAATGAAGATATTTCTATGAACAGGGTGCCCGCTCTCCCCCTTCCCATGTCTATTCTTTATCCTGATAGCCTGCATGACTTTTGGGCTTGGTCACTTTGTGAAGCCTCCTTGTTTGCTCAGGGTGTTCCCATATAACTGTCCATTCCCCCGCAGCCATCTCTTCCTATTGTCGGGAGCAATAGGTGAAGAATTATCATTACACTCCCTACCAGTGGCGTAACTACCGCCATAGCAGCGGAGGCAGCTGCCACAGGGCCTGGGACATTGGGGGCCCGGTGACAGCCGCTACCACTGCTATCATTATACTCGGGGGTCTTTTCGGACCCCCAAATATAATGATTGGCAGACCGGGAGAGGTAAGAAACATAAAAAAACATGTTAATTTCCTCCCCTCGATCCTGTCAGGTCTTCTTCCTGACATCTCTGACGTCACATGAACCCGGCCTGCGTCCCGGATCATGTGACGTCCGACGTCATTGAATAAGGACAGCAGCGCAGAAGGCAGCGGAGAAGACCGCGTAGGAGCCGGGGACAGGTAAGTAGCAGTAGTTTTTTATGTTTTTATTCCCCCGGGTCTCCGATTATTATACTCTGGGGTCTGAAAAGACCCCAGAGTATAATAATTGTTTATGGGTGTCCACAGTGGGACATAGTACTGTGTGCAGGGGCGACTATGGGGGATAATACTGTGTACAGGGGCCACTAAGGGACATAATACTGTATGGAGGGGCCACTATTGGGGATAATACTGTGTGTAGGGGCCACTGAGGGACATAATACTGTGTGCAGGGGCTACTATGGGGGATAATACTGTGTGCAGGGGCCACTAAGGGACATAATACTGTATGGAGGGGCCACTATTGGGGATAATACTGTGTGTAGGGGCCACTGAGGGACATAATACTGTGTGCAGGGGCAACTATGGGGGATAATACTGTGTGCAGGGGCCACTAAGGGACATAATACTGTATGGAGGGGCCACTATTGGGGATAATACTGTGTGTAGGGGCCACTGAGGGACATAATACTGTGTGCAGGGGCTACTATGGGGGATAATACTGTGTTAAGGGGCCACTATGGGGCATAATAGAATGTGCAGAAATGCGTAGGAAGGGGTCAGTCGAGGTCTTCGGCGTCGGTCGGGGGAGGGAGGGGGGGCATGTCAAAAGTTTGCCACGGGGCCCCGCCATTCCTAGTTACTCCACTGCTCCCTACAATGTACAAGCTAAAAGTATGAAGAATCTAGATACAGGGGTACCGACAGCATACAACAAAATATCATATATGTGACCACATTGAAGACGCCCATTGCTCATTCCTTACATGCTGCCATGTTTTAGAAACTGGACAAATTTTAATAATTTCCTTTCCCAGGGTAGGATCTACATTGTATAGTTTTAGCATCTCGACCAACCCCTTTCCATATCTTCTATTAGGACATATAGGTGCCATTGTAGCAGGACCCTGTCGAGTTGCTAACAAACAGGGCCCTGTGATCATGTGGATCCAGTCCATCCATTGATGTCTATGTTGTTGTCGATGGTTCACCTGTTCTGGCGTTTCAGCAGCTCTCAAGCTGTCCTGCTACTGAACTTGTTCCTCGCGCCGTGCTTCTCCCCAGCTAATGTCAGCATTCCTGTGTGCAAAGTCGCTGGCTTTACAGTATTATATACTTATACTGATATACCATATTCATCAACCTAAGGCCATGTTCATCTCTGCGCTGGGCTGTCCGTCGTTCGGGCCCACTGATTTCCGGCGGTTTCTGTAGCAGAGTCTCCAACTGAGACTCCAGCGCAGATGTAAACGTAGCCTAAGGCTCTGTTCTCACGGAGTAACGTGCCGCTCATTTAGACACATATACACGTGTCAGAGCGCAGCGCTTCAAAACAGATCCCATTGATTTCAATGGGTGCCGGCATACGCGCGCTACACATTGAAGTCAATGGGAGGCTTTATTTTCAGCGAGGAAAATTCTGCACCATTTTCCTCCGTGTGAATGGACCCTAATAGATGACTGGTAGTGGGTTACTCCCCACGCCCTATTTAGAACACATGGCCACTGAGCTGAGCATGCATGTGAAGGAGGAAAGTTAGGAGGAGTTTCTGTCTTGTCCGCCAGACCTCACAACTAAGGCCCGGTTTACATCTATGCTGGGTTTCCATTTGAGGGGTCCGCTTGGGGACCCCTGAACAGAAACCTAATCCGCATAAAAAAGCGGCTACCTTAGGAAACCCGCGGACCCCATAGACTATAATGGGGTCCGTGTGGTTTCCACACGAAAAATGTGGAGAGAAAAGTGCTGCTGGTAGAACTATTCATGCGGATAGGGGAACAGAATGGCCCAAACACAGATGTAACATGTCCGTAGCAGAGGTAGCGCCAATTACTGGATCCACACCACGTTTACAATTGCACCTGGGTGTTCTGGTCTATTGTAGGAACAGAACAGTGGACACCATTGGTGCATGATGGACACTATAACGGGATTCGCTGGGTGTCCATTGTCTTAAAATGAAACCGTCAGACAAAAAAGTCATTGGTCACTGCAATGGAGTCTTCAGAGACTCTGCTGCAGATGTGAACACGGCCTGAACATGCGGAATTGCACTGCTGGAGCAATATAAATATTTCCCGTAATAGAATTTATTTCGGTACTATTCCGTTATCGGGCCAGCAGCAGCGCAGTTCAGCAGCAGCTTTCGGGACAGCAGTTCAGCAGCGGGAATTACAATGACATCCGAGGACTGCTGGCCCGATGCTTGTGCCCAGTAACCAGTACATCGATGACCCCCCTCCCCCATCCTTCTCCTCCTGCCAGTGCTGCCCCCCAGCTCTCCTTACATCTTCCCCGTACCCTCTCCCCGCCACACGACTAGGCCTCACCTCAGCGCTAGTACCGAGACCGAAAGGAAAGACACCGGGGCTCAATCCAGGCCCTGACAAGAAACACGCCGACTATAGGAACGGTGAGCTACAGCGAGCCGGAGGGACAAACTTTCTGCAGCGTCCGGCGGCTATCTAGTAGCATTCATTGCTCAAGATTTACGGTGAGGCCTATTACAGGGAGAGGGTACGGGGCAGATGTAAGAAGAGCTGGGGGGCAGCACTGGAAGGAAGAGGAGGATGAGGGCATCGATCGATGTACTGCCTACTACACACAAGCACGGCCTCTATCATCGGGCCAGCATCGGCTTAGTCATGTGGCGGGGAGAGGGTACGGGGTAGATGTAAGGAGAGCTGGGGGGCAGCACTGGAAGGAGGAGGAGATGGAGGGGGGGTCATTGATGTACTGGCTACTGGGCACAAGCATCGGGCCAGCAGTCCTCGGATGTCATTGTAATTCCCGCTGCTGAACTGAACTGCTGTCCCGAAAGCTGGTGCTGAAATGCGCTGCTGCTGGCCCGATAACGGAATAGTACCTTTATTTCCATGTAGTGCGAGGTATGGTAATATATTTTTTTCGTAGGTTCCCAATACCCCAAAAAGGTCCACCCAAAAATGTATTGCATATAAAGTAGGGAGATTTTATTTGGATTTTACTGATACCCACATTATTACAGACACACACAGCTAATGCGTATTAGGTGGGTACCACTGAGAGCAATACCTACAGGATCCGGGTTATGCTTGGCTAACAAGGGGTTAATGTTAAGGCAGTCACTGACCAGCAGACACTGATGTGCCGCCGCAGCTGCAGTTGGTTTCTGTGTACATTAATGATACACAGCACAGATGGCAACGGGCAGGGATGGCACAGAGGGCGCCATTGTACAGAGGAAAGAGCGCAAGGTGCGAAGAGGAGCGCGGAGTCCCCGCATCAACAGCGCGCCCCCTACTGACCCGACTAAGCGCGCCACCTACCGCGCTACTGACCAACAGTCCGCAGCACAGACCCCGCCCTCTATAACTGACCAACAGTCCGCAGCACAGACCCCGCCCTCTATAACTGACCAACAGTCCGCAGCACAGACCCCGCCCTCTATAACTGACCAACAGTCCGCAGCACAGACCCCGCCCTCTATAACTGACCAACAGTCCGCAGCACAGACCCCGCCCTCTATAACTGACCAACAGTCCGCAGCACAGACCCCGCCCTCTATAACTGACCAACAGTCCGCAGCACAGACCCCGCCCTCTATAACTGACCAACAGTCCGCAGCACAGACCCCGCCCTCTATAACTGACCAACAGTCCGCAGCACAGACCCCGCCCTCTATAACTGACCAACAGTCCGCAGCACAGACCCCGCCCTCTATAACTGACCAACAGTCTGCAGCACAGACCCCGCCCTCTATAACTGACCAACAGTCCGCAGCACAGACCCCGCCCTCTATAACTGACCAACAGTCTGCAGCACAGACTCCCCCATTACTAATAGTGTTCAGCATAGACCCCCTATGACTAACAGTCTGCAGCACAGACCCCCCGCATTACTATAGTCTGCAGCACAGACCCCCCCCATTACTATACAGTAGTCTGAAGCACAGACCCCCCCCCATTACTATAGTCTGCAGCACAGACCCCGCCCTCTATAACTGACCAACAGTCTGCAGCACAGACTCCCCCATTACTAATAGTGTTCAGCATAGACCCCCTATGACTAACAGTCCGCAGCGCAGACCCCACATGTTACTAATAGTGTTCAGCACAGAGCCCCCCCCCCCCCCCCATTACTAACAGGCTGCAGCACAGACCCCCCCATTACTAACAGTCTGCAGCACAGACAGACCCCCCATTACTAACAGTCTGCAGCACAGACAGACCCCCCATTACTAACAGTCTACAGCACAGACCCCCCCATATTACTCACTGTCAGTCTGCAGTACAGACCCCCCATTGCTCACTATCAGTTTGCAGCACAGAACCCCCCCATTACTGTGTGCAGCACAGACCCCCCATTATTCACTATCAGTCTGCAGCACAGACCCCCCCCATTACTCACTATCAGTCTGCAGCACAGAACCCCCCCATTACTGTGTGCAGCACAGACCCCCCATTATTCACTATCAGTCTGCAGCACAGACCCCCCCCCATTACTCACTATCAGTCTGCAGCACAGACCCCCCCCCCCCCCCTCATTACTATGTGCAGCACAGACCCCCCTTCACTACTGATCTCCATCCAGAATCAACATTTCTATTGATTTTCTGACGACATTGTATAGGTTTTATGTTATACATTTGCTACTTTGTAAAACCTCTTTTTGTTGTCATTGAATGAGCCCAGCACATGATATAAGGCCGTGATGGCGAACCTATGGCACGGGTGCCAGAGGTGGCACTCAGAGCCCTCTCTTTGGCCACCCATCCATGGAACATATTATACTGTGTGGGGGCCATCCTGGAGCAAATTGTTCTGTGTGGGGGCCACTGTTCAGCAGATTATACTGTGGGGGCCACTGTCAAGCAGATAGGACTGTCTGGGGGTCACAGTGGAGCAGAAAGCTCTATAAAGCCCCATTCGTATCACCATATTTTGCAGTTCTGTAATTGTGTGCAATAGTGGATCGGCACAATATTAAGGTTAAATTGCCGTGTTGGCACTTTGCGATAAATTAGTGGGTTTTGGGTTGAAATTTGGGCACTCGGTCTCTAAAAGGTTCGCCATCACTGATATAGGGGGAGACCTTGTGGGACATTTGTTGCTTGTTCTTGCTGTATTCGGTTATAATAAGAAATCATTGCATTTTTTTGCTACAAATGTTGCTATTGATATAAAACAAATATCTCTCTGACATAAAGAATATTTCAGTATTTTTTACTGCAGTGAGTGTAGGTAGGCTCTAGCCAGAGAGGTAACGGGTAACCATGGGGCCCTAATGCAACATTTGGGCGGGGGCCCCACTCTGTCATGACCAGGGTATGAAAAGTATATACAAATCTGATCTCCATTGCATAATGCACAGCGAGGATGTCACAGGACAGGGGTGATACTGCTGGTGATGTCACAGGACAGGGGTGACAATGCAGGTGATGTCACAGGACAGGGGTGATACCGCTAGTGATGTCACAGGACAGGAGTGACACTGCAGGTGATGTCACAGGTCAGGCGTGATACTGCTGGTGATGTCACAGGACAGGGGTGATACCACTGGTGATGTCACAGGACAGGGGTGATACTGCAGGTGATGTCACAGGACAGGGGTGATACTGCAGGTGATGTCACAGGACAGGGGTGACACTGCAGGTGATGTCACAGGACAGGCGTGATAATGCTGGTGATGTCACAGGATAGGGGTGATACCGCTGATGATGTCACAGGACAGGGGTGACACTTCAGGTGATGTCACAGGTCAGGGGTGACACTGCAGGTGATGTCACAGGACAGGGGTGATACCGCTGGTGATGTCACAGGACAGGGGTGACACTGCAGGTGATGTCACAGGACAGGGGTGACACTGCAGGTGATGTCACAGGACAGGGGTAATACCGCTGGTGATGTCACAGGACAGGGGTGACACTGCAGGTGATGTCACAGGACAGGGGTGACACTGCAGGTGATGTCACAGGACAGGCGTGATACTGCTGGTGATGTCACAGGATAGGGGTGATACCGCTGGTGATGTCACAGGATAGGGGTGATACCTCTGGTGATGTCACAGGACAGGGGTGACACTGCAGGTGATGTCTCAGGACAGGGGTGACACTGCAGGTGATGTCACAGGACAGGGGTGACACTGCAGGTGATGTCACAGGACAGGGGTGACACTGCAGGTGATGTCACAGGACAGGGGTGATACTGCTGGTGAGGTCAGAGTATATACATAGTGATCCTAAGAACATCACAGAATAACATAATGAAGATACAGCACAGTCATACACTCAGTGATGTCATCATATATAGGCAATGATGTCACAATGCATGGATAATATACACAGTGATGTCACAGAAAAGAGATAATTCACACAATGATGTCACAGAGAATGGATATGTGTACAGTGATGTCACAGGAAAAACAATTCACAGACTGATGTCACATGGCATGGATCATGTACACTATGATGTCACAGGGAATGGATATACATACAGTGATCTCATAGCCCAGAACAAACGCAAACAATGATGTCACAGTGAAGTGAGAATGTGCTCAGTAATGTCACAGCAAAGAGATATTTCACATAATGATGTCACAGGACATGGATAATGTATACAGCAATGTGTTATGTTAAATGAATGGATTGGTGCATGGAGTACGGCCCCAAATGGATATTTTATACTGATGGTCATCAGTATGTGATCTGTATGATTCGACATCAGGACCCCATATGGATCAGCTGTTCTGGCAGTTTCTGGGCCTCGGAAGCTGATACAGTGGATGAGGAGCACATATAGGGGTGTAGCTATAGCGCCATCCACTACATAGCAGAGGTTGTAGAGAATTACAGCACCGCATACAATACATGAATACAAGCAGCCTATATGCGCTCCCCGCCCACTGCAGCAGCCTCCAGTAGAACAGCTGATCTGTCTGGGTTCCTGGTGTCGCACCCACGCAGATTACATGTGGACTGAATGTTTTCTGGTACGTCGATCAATCACTGGCATGTTTAGAGAGAGTTCACACTTACGCCTGTATCCGCTCGTCGGGTCTCCGTCCTATCTCCCAGAGAAACTGCATAGGGGACGGCTTCCCGGCGGTCAGTAATGGGTTTTAAAAGCAAACCGCCGGTGTCCGCCTGCTGCCTCTCCGCAGGGAAACCGTTTTTTTGGGGGGGCTGGACCAAATGTACTGCATGTCCGACCAAGAAAAACGTTTTCCCCACGGAGAGTCTGAGTATGGACACTGGTGGTTTGCTTTTAAAACCCATTCAAATGAATGGAGTATAAAACTGACCGCCGGGAAGCCGTCCCCTATGCAGTTTCTCTGGGAAATAGGATGGAGACCCGGCGGGCAGATATGGGCGTAAGTGTGAACGCCCCCTGACTCAGGTGCAATGACTGAGAGAGAAGGAAAATTCCTACAAATATTACTTTAGCCGAATTTTGACCTCTTAAATTGCAGCTGAGCTGTTTGGAGAAATGACAACACCCTTATTACTCCAAAGAGTTCAGATTGACAGACTCCATTTAAAGCTTTCCAAAGACGTAACAAAAAAGAAGGAAAGAACAGAGATAGATATTAGACAGATAGCTAGATAGAAAATTAAATAAATAGATAAATAGATAGATAGATAAATAGATAGACGGACGGATGGACAGACAGACAGATAGATAGATGATAAATGATAGATAGAACAGATAGACATAGATGATAGAAGATGAAACACAAATAGATATGAAATTTAGAAAATACACAGAGTAAATAGAAGATGACAGATAGATATGATAGAAAGATAAAGATAGATAGATAGATAGATAGATAGATAGATAGATAGAGGGATAGATAGATAGAGGGATAGATAGATAGATAGATAGATAGATAGATAGATAGATAGATAGATAGATAGATAGATAGATAGATAGATAGAGGGATAGATAGATAGATAGATAGATAGATAGATAGATAGATAGATAGATAGATAGATAGATAGATAGATACTGTAGATAGATAGATAGATAGATAGATAGATAGATACTGTAGATAGATAGATAGATAGATAGATAGATAGATAGATAGATAGATAGATAGATACTGTAGATAGATATGAGATAGATAGATAGATAGATAGATAGATAGATAGATAGATAGAGGGATAGATAGATAGATAGATAGATAGATAGATACTGTAGATAGATAGATAGATAGATAGATAGATAGATAGATAGATAGATAGATAGATATGAGATAGATAGATAGATAGATAGATAGATAGAGGGATAGATAGATAGATAGATAGATAGATAGAAGATAGATAGATAGGAGATAGATAGATAATTGATAGATAGATATGAGATAGATAGATAGATAGATAGATAGATAGGAGATAGATAGATAGATAGATAGATAGAGGGATAGATAGATAGATAGATAGATAGATAGATAGATAGATAGGAGATAGATAGATAGATAGATAGATAGATAGAGGGATAGATAGATAGATAGATAGATAGATAGATAGATAGATAGATAGATAGAGGGATAGATAGATACTGTAGATAGATATTAGATAGATAGATAGATAGATAGATACTGTAGATAGATATTAGATAGATAGATAGATAGATAGGAGATAGATAGAGGGATAGATAGATAGATAGATAGATAGATAGATAGATAGATAGAGGGATAGATAGATAGATACTGTAGATAGATATTAGATAGATAGATAGATAGATAGGAGATAGATAGAGGGATAGATAGATAGATAGATAGATAGATAGAGGGATAGATAGATAGATACTGTAGATAGATATTAGATAGATAGATACTGTAGATAGATATTAGATAGATAGATAATAGATAGATAGATACTGTAGATAGATATTAGATAGATAGATACAGATAGATAATAGATAGATAGATAGATAGATAGATAGATAGATAGATAGATAGATGATAGATAGATAGGAGATAGATAGATAGATAGATAGATAGATAGAGGGATAGATAGATAGATAGATAGATAGATAGATAGATAGATAGAGGGATAGATAGATACTGTAGATAGATATTAGATAGATAGATAGATAGATAGATAGATACTGTAGATAGATATTAGATAGATAGATAGATAGATAGATAGGAGATAGATAGAGGGATAGATAGATAGATAGATAGATACTGTAGATAGATAGATAGATAGATAGATAGATAGATAGATAGATAGATGGATAGATAGAGGGATAGATAGATAGATAGATAGATAGATAGATAGATAGATACTGTAG
This sequence comes from Leptodactylus fuscus, assembly GCF_031893055.1. Classification (NCBI taxonomy): domain Eukaryota; kingdom Metazoa; phylum Chordata; class Amphibia; order Anura; family Leptodactylidae; genus Leptodactylus; species Leptodactylus fuscus. Next base: position 34,969,169 of record NC_134265.1, on the reverse strand, counting down.
ATAGATAGATAGATAGATAGATAGATAGATATGAGATAGATAGATAGATAGATAGATAGATAGATAGAGGGATAGATAGATAGATACTGTAGATAGATAGATAGATAGATAGATAGATAGATAGATAGATAGATAGATAGATATGAGATAGATAGATAGAGGGATAGACAGATAGATAGAAGATAGATAGATAGATAGGAGATAGATAGATAATTGATAGATAGATAGATAGGAGATAGATAGATAGATAGATAGATAGATAGATAGATAGATAGAGGGATAGATAGATAGATAGATAGATAGATAGATAGAGGGATAGATAGATACTGTAGATAGATATTAGATAGATAGATAGATAGATACTGTAGATAGATATTAGATAGATAGATAGATAGATAGATAGATAGATAGATAGGAGATAGATAGAGGGATAGATAGATAGATAGATAGATAGATAGATAGATAGAGGGATAGATAGATAGATAGATACTGTAGATAGATATTAGATAGATAGATAGATAGATAGATAGATAGGAGATAGATAGAGGGATAGATAGATAGATAGATGGATAGATAGATACTGTAGATAGATATTAGATAGATAGATAGATACTGTAGATAGATATTAGATAGATAGATAGATAATAGATAGATAGATACTGTAGATAGATATTAGATAGATACAGATAGATAATAGATAGATAGATAGATAGATAGATAGATAGATAGATGATAGATAGATAGATAGATAGATAGATAGATAGATAGATAGATAGATAGGAGATAGATAGACAGAGGGATAGATAGATAGAGGGATAGATAGATAGATAGATAGATAGATAGATAGATAGATAGATACTGTAGATAGATATTAGATAGATAGATAGATAGATAGATACTGTAGATAGATATTAGATAGATAGATAGATAGATAGATAGATAGATAGATAGATAGATAGGAGATAGATAGAGGCATAGATAGATAGATAGATAGATAGATAGATACTGTAGATAGATATTAGATAGATAGATAGGAGATAGATAGAGGGATAGATAGATAGATACTGTAGATAGATATTAGATAGATAGATACTGTAGATAGATATTAGATAGATAGATACTGTAGATAGATATTAGATAGATAGATACTGTAGATAGATATTAGATAGATAGATACTGTAGATAGATATTAGATAGATAGATACTGTAGATAGATATTAGATAGATAGATACTGTAGATAGATATTAGATAGATACAGATAGATAATAGATAGATAGATAGATAGATAGATAGATAGATAAATAGATAGATAGATAGGAAATAGATAGATATAGATAGATAGATAGATAGATAGATAGATAGATAGATAGATAGATGTGTAGGTAGGTAGATAGATAGATAGATAGATAGATAGATAGATAGATAGAGGGATAGATAGATACAGATAGATAATAGATAGATAGATAGATAGATAGATAGATAGATAGATAGATAGATAGATAGATAGATAGATACTGTAGATAGCTCTGAGACCCTCCTGACATGACATGGCTCTCATTTCTCTGGGTGACACACGTTATACATGTTACAGGGCTGTCACCCCCCTGCTGGTCCTTGTATTCCGGGTCTGCGCCAGGTCCCCGCACATTTGGCGCTCAATGTCCCTCTCCCGGTGGTTGCCACGGTAACAGCCTCTGCACCTCCGCTAATGGTGAAGTGTCCCCACAGCCCGGGGATAGCCCGGGAGCCGCTGACACCGCCATAATCCCTGTAATTAGCGCCCCGCCACCCTTCCCACCTATTGTCCCAGGTGATTGGCTCCACTCCCTACTCTCACTGCTGCCCTCCAGCTGCTGTCACTGCTCCCTGCAGCCCGGGCACTGGCGGGCTCCGGCTCACTGCTAGGGACGCTTCTCCCTGGTAACCGGAGGGCCCCGGCCCCTGTGATTGGCGCACGCCGCCTATTGTCGCACAGCTACCGTTATAACGTTTACTCTAAAGTCGCTGCTATCTGGCATTTCGATCAGTAGTCGGTGCGGGGCCGCTGCAGAGCTGACATCATGCAGAATAGAAGGAAAGCCTTCGATAAACTCTGTCCCAACAGGATCACTGACATTGCTAATAGAGTCAATAGGAAGCCAGAAAAGCCAGAGAGAAAGGTAGGACTGCTCCATGCACCGCCATGATGATGCACGGCCATAAGGACCCAGCTAAAGGGTGTTTGTTATCATTACTAGGTGTCTAGGAAGATATTTGGGCAGCCCAATGGCCCTGTCACTATCTATGTGGACCAGTCTCCAGGTACTGTGGATGCAGGTAAGTAGCCCTGATCTATATGTATATACACAATATGCATATATACTGTGCACTTGCAGTGACCTGTCCTTGCATTTGCCCCACAGCGCTCTCTACAATTGATTGGCAGGACTTGGATGATTGTAACAGTGTCATACAGCAGGACGCCGCTAGGGGCACTCTAACGCAACAGGTAAGACACAGAACATCAAAGCCCATTGCAACTTTGATGCCTTAAAGGGACACATGCAATGCAAATTAAAGTGGCACACTTACTGTCAAAGCAGATCATTAACCCCTTTTAGGACAACATTTTCAGCTTTAAAGAACATGACCACAAAAGGCAGAGTAACAAGTGTGTGATCACAGTGTTACAAGTGAACCTGTCCCCATTAAAGATGGCCCCACTCCAATATCTTAATTAAGGCATGCTTATTGGCGGATGGGTTTACCGGTGGATTTGGGATTGGGGATATTTCATCAATATGCAAAAGTTGCAAGGAAGGTGTGGAGAAGAAATCCCGTATAGAAAGTAGAAGTGGTAATGGTTTATTTTTTTGTCATTTAACAAAAGGAAGTCAATGAACAAAAGAGAAATCCCATCAATATTTGCTGTGACCGTCCTTTCCTTCTATAAAATTAATGTAAAGCAAAATCTGCCGAATGCAGAATCCCCCCATATACCTATTATTATAAGAAACAAAACAATGTATAATCCATGTACGATTGTAAAAAATCCCCCCCCCCCATACCTTCAGATGGCTGAGCAGAATTAGGTGTAACGTGTAATAAGCTAGATCTCTATGGAGGCTTTGTAATACTGTTGTGGAAACTCACGTTACTACAGAAACGAATACACGGCCAACTGATATTATACGTGTGCAAATCCAAGTCTATCGATCAATCTATCTATCTATCTATCTATCTATCTATCTATCTATCTATCTCATAACTCTATCTATCATCTATCTATCTATCTATCTATCTATCTATCTATCTAATAACTTAATATCTATCTATCTATCATCTATCTATCTATCTATCTCATAACTCTATCTATCATCTATCTATCTAATAACTTAATATCTATCTATCATCTATCTATCTGTCATCTATCTATCATCTATCTATCTATCTATCTATCTATCTCATAACTCTATCTATCATCTATCTATCTATCTATCTATCTATCTATCTAATAACTTAATATCTATCTATCTATCTATCTATCTATCTATCTATCTATCATCTATCTGTCTATCTATCTATCTATCTATCTATCTAATAACTCTATCTATGTATTTCTATCTCATAACTATCTATCTATGTATCTATCTATATACTACCTCTGGTCCATGAAGAAATAGACACGTGACTAGATCTTTTCAGTATGATGGATGTGTTTTTGGTCCATCTGCTGTATGTCCATCAGTGACCCCACAGAGAGAATAGAGTAGAAGAGCCCTTTCTATACTTCTATCCATTTCTTACCTATATTTTAATCATTTTTTTTCTTTATATTTCTAGTTATTTTTATCTACATTTATATCGGTTTCTTATTTATATTTCTCTTTCTTATCTATATTTCCATTTATTTGTTTCTTACCTATATTTTTACATCTATTTTCTACTTATATTTCTATCTATCTCTTATCTATATTTCTCTCTATTTATCTGTGTGTCTCTCTTTCTATCTTGCATTGGGTACTTGGGCTATGACATGACCGTTTGGATGTGGTTTTTACATTTTTTTTATTATTTGCTGTTCGCTCCCAATTTATTATTACTATGAGTGGCCCCTCCTTGGAGGTGACACATATTGTGCTCTATATATAGACATTGGCAGCCTAACAAGTTGCATAATGGCTGGCACTTGTAGTGTATTTAGAGGAGGATTATTACCAGATTTCAGTTATGTGTAAATGTTTCTGCCAAGTGTGTACACAATGCGGAGAGTAGGGGAGCTGTGGAAGGAAGATACAAAGCCTCGCCATGGTCTCCATAGAGTATGCCACCATGTAGGGGCCCACAAGCTGCACTCCAGACTAAAAACAGCGATAATCTCTCCTAAGGAGAGAAAGTCAATACCAGATTGGTGGGGGTCTGACACCTGGTAGCCCCCCGATCAGATGTCCTTGGTAGCTGAGTCACAGAAAATGGAGCAGGAAGCAGACAGCGCTGTTCTCTGTGTAATGGCCAGGACAGGTACTGCAGATCACTATGTAAGGGGACACAAGTAGCCGTCCACTACTGTAAAGGGCCACAAGTTGCACATCACTAATGTAATGGGTCACACGTTGGCTACCACTAATATAAAGGGCCACAAGTTGCCTATCACTAATATAAAGGGCCACAAGTTGCCTATCACTAATATAAAGGGGCACATGTTGCACACTACTAATTTAAAGGACCACACATTGCATAATACTAATGTAAAGGACCACCTGTAGCTACCTAATAATATAAAGGGCCACAAGCTGCACACCACTAATGTAATGGGGCACAAGTTGCACACCACTAATGTAACGGGGCACAAGTTGCACCTCATTAATATAAAGGGCCACAAGTTGCATACCACTAATGTAACGGGGCACAAGTTGCATACCACTAATGTAACGGGGCACAAGTTGCACCTCATTAATATAAAGGGGCACAAGTTGCACACCGCTAATGTAACGGGGCACAAGTTGCACACCGCTAATGTGATGGGGCACAAGTTGCACACCGCTAATGTAATGGGGCACAAGTTGCACACCACTAATGTAACGGGGCACAAGTTGCACCTCATTAATATAAAGGGCCACAAGTTGCTCACCACAAATGTAAAGAGCCACAAGTTGCACACCAGTAATGTAATAGGGCACAAGTTGGCTATCACTAATATAAAGGGCCACAAGTTGTACACTAGTAATGTAAAGGGCCACAAGGTTTACTAATGCAATACAAATATATCCCATAATTAAATTAGACTATAGAATGAATATATCCGTATATAAGTCCGTATACAAGCATGCTCAGACATCAGTAGTGTAACATCTATAGAGTCACAGGTTGCAGAATATTGCTATACACTAATATCCTGACAATATCCCATAGGAAGAGTGTTAGAGCGCCATCAGTAGGATGGACTATTGCTGTTGAGGGGTGTTGTAGTGTCTGCCCCTAGGTGTGTAGTGTACACAGGTAATCTAGCATCAGAATCAGCAATGAATAGCCAATTACTCTGCTGTGAAGTGCATTGTAGTGGATCTGATCAGTGCAAGGCTTGGGCGGCGCCTGCCATTGCATTGTGTGGATGCTAAGCCTCCCCAGGCAGTTTATTTGCCCGGTGCCCTGAGGTGAGGCTCTGCACACTGAAGCAAGCAGCCTGGGTTAATCTGTCACTGAAGGGCCTGAGGAATGTGGATGGGCGAGGGACAGAGATTGGACAATGACTGACCAATCAGGAGCCGCCATAGTATGTATAGGGACAGCGTAGAGTGACAGGTTTGGGATAAGTGACTTGTCCTACCTCCTGTACACCTGCTCCTGGCATCACTTACACTACAGCCTGCTCCACTTCTCATTACCTGCCCCCCTTCACCTTGTTTTTGGGAATTTGGTGGAAACAGTCACCATGTTGGATATGGCGGTGCAGACTGGTCACTTTAGTTTTCCAACCTATGGATATGAGTACCAGGTTTGTGGCTCTGTTTTTTCGCAGCGTTGTCTGTTCTGCACCCGTCCCTGTTCCTTACACCTGTATTCATTTGTGTGTTTCAGGGACCGTGCTTGCAAAGTGAAGCTGAGTTTGATCTGCAGGAATTCAGGGATGCCGTGGACAGTTTTATTGACGGTAAGTGATGCTACATTATATTATGAGGATTATCTGCATATTGGTATTGTTATTTGGTTGCATGTCATTTCTATCTGAATATTGCTTGGACTTGTAGTTCCACACCAGTTGGACCATTGTCTACCAGTTTGGTACAATCACGTATTGTGGTCATTGTTTATTATCAGCAGTTAAAGCGGTGCAGGTGGCATTGTTCCTCAGTAGTTCTTACTGGCACCGTGCAGCACTAGGGTCCTGGTATTGAACTGGAGCAGGAGAACATGTGAATGGAGTATATATACCCGCTTTGATAGTCTTGTATATACTTTCTAGTATGTGCGCTTGGGTTAGTACTACTGGGGTCTAGTGTGAGGTCTTTGTAGGGTACCGTGGAATATAGAATAAAAGATAAAATATAATATAGAATAAAATATAGAATAAAAATAAAATATAGAATAAAAATAAGAATAAAAATAAAATATAGAATAAAAATAAGAATAAAAATAAAATATAGAATAAAACCTGAATTAATATGCACTTGTATTTATTATAGTAAAATATTAACATAATTAATGTGTTTTTCTTTTCATACAACTGTATTATCTTGATTTTTTTTTTTTTCTACATTTGAGCGATTAGACAATCTAACTTGAGAGGCGAACTGCAATACCACGTACAACCTGTGGACATGTGTGGTGCTGTATTTTTAAGTGAACGCTATTTGATATGCCGACTATGTGTGTTTTCTTTGTCGCTAAATACAGACAGGCAGGTATACAGATGTATCTGAGTTAACGCAACTTTCTGCAGCAGGATAAATAGCTATAGTGTGATATAGTATCATAAAAGACAACAAAGGCCAATGAATAGTTTTATTGAGAAAGATTTGTCTTCTGCATTACATTGTCCTAATGTAATGACTTAGCCTGCTGCCTAAAGTCAGGTCAACTCTGCTACATCTGTATGTGTGTGTATATATATATATATATATATGCAGCACTGTGCAAATCTTCTGGACAGGTATGGAAAAAAAGCTGTGGACTAAGAATGCTTCCAAAAATAGAAGGGTTAATAGTTTTTTTTGTCAATGAATGGAATGAGGTGAATGAGGAAAAGAGGATTCTAAATTCTAACAGTATTTGGTGTGACCTTTGCTCTTTGCCTTCCATCAATTCTTCTCGGTACTTGCAGACAGTTTTCGGCAGAACTGGGCAGGGAGGTTGTTCCGCCATCTTGGAGAACTAAGCACAGATCATCTGTGGATTTAGGCTTGCTCCAATCCGTCTGTCTCTTCATGTCATCCCAGATGGACTGGATGATGTTGAGATCAGGGCTATATCTGTGCGGGCCGTATCATCACTTCCAGGTCACACCAAATATTGATGGGATTTACATTTCTCTTTTATTCATTCACATAAACCGTTAAGACTTTTTTTTAATAACATATAGCATATTTACATATACATGGACATACAACACATACACACACACATATATATATATATATATATATATATATATATATATATGGACATCCGGTATAATTTGACTAATTCCCAATTACCTCCTCTCTTGGCAGGCCACACATCTCACATGCAAACTGGAATGGGTTCCCCAAACTTCCTTCTCCTACCCCCTGATGTGACGTCGTATGAGCCATGTATGGTCTCCAATATTCATCCACCCCAACTCACCCCCATCAATGTGCAGCCGATTCCCAGCACAGAGCAATTCTGGAGAGACATGGCGGATCACAACCAGAAGGCGCTAGGAGACGCATTGGTGGAGAACACCCAGGTATGTATGGTGGGGCCACTCCATGCTGATTGTAAACTGTGGATAAGGAATCTGAAGTTTAAGGATTTCACTCATTTTTATTTCCTCCATTTCAGCTTCACGTGACCCTGAATGAAAAGCAGGAAGAAATCGCTTGTCTTAAAGAGAAAAACGTTCAGCTTAAAGAACTTGCAAATCAGGCGAAACATCTGGCGTCTGTGCTTGATGTAAGTGCAAGGTGTAGTATCATGTTATACCCACAGAGGGCAGTATTGCATTTAGGCTATGTGGTGATTTCGGTCATGTGACCATAGCACATTGTGTCGAGCTTCTATGTAAGTGAATGGAGTCACCTGAGGGTGTTGCAAAACATTGAGCACTGCTGGGTTTTTTGTAACTAAAAGTCGCAGTCGCAACATCCTCAGGATCACAATGCGACTCCATTCACTTACGTAGGTGAAGGAGTCCACATAGGCATCTTTGGTCACGTAGCTTAAGGGCCCGTTCACACGGAGTAAACGCGCGTGTATTTTGGGAATATACACGTGTAAAAATAAGACTCCCATTGACTTCAATGACATTTTACACGTGTATTTTGACGTGATTTTTTTTAGTCTTATTTTTACACGTGTATTTCGCCAAAATACACGCGCATTTACTCCGTGTGAACGGGCCCTAAAGGTACACTAAACCGAAAATTGCAAAACTTACAATTGCTATTGTTCTTTCCTTAGCTATAACAATATTTCTGGAGGGTCTCAGAACTGACCCTTCAGATAGATACCCTCTATACCCCCTATATACATCAAGCCTCTCCAGCCTAAAATGGCTGATACCAGCGAACAATAGCTTATATTCCACAAATACTAAAATTCTTCTTCTCCACCCTCCAGAAGCTGATGAGACATCGGGCCGGGGATGATGGCAGACCCTCCTCTGATGGCTTACTGAGCAGACCTCCAGTAAAAAGAAGTTTAGAGGAATACTATCCACAGACCACCGAGCAGGAATGTCATCAGGTGGATGAGATATTGATGGAAATATCCCAGAAGTGTAACGCCGCCCTAATGGGGACTGTGCACAGTGAGGCCAAGCGTCCGAAATTGTGTTCTGAGGACACCACGGACAGCAAGGATGAAGTCACCACTGGCATCAAAATGTGCGGAACCTTTCAGGGACTGAAGACCTCCACAGGTCACAGCTCAGTGAACTTGTGCGACACTGGTTTAGAAGAAGACATTACCTTCAGGACCTCCATCAAAGACCACTGCACCATTCGGACAATTGCCTATCCCCAGGGGAATGCCTTTACCATTAGGACCAATGAAGGAGGCTATAAGTTTCGATGGGTTCCTAACTGAATCCGTCCACGATCAGCTAACTACACTTCCATGAACTACTGCTAATCATCTGGACTACCACCAGGGGGCGAGCAACACTAGCAATAAGGGTGAACGTTGCAGTTCAGGCCGGTGACTGTGTTACGGCTTGTATGAAGCTGTGATACGCTGCCTCTAGAGATTATAGTATCCATACTGTACTTTCTTATACCTTCCTTTTTAATTGCAACATATTCTGTTAGAGGCTGTAATATGGAAATATTCTATAGAATCTATAGAAGCCTTTGTAACATGGTGCTGTGCCATATGGCATAACACAATGCTGCCATACAGACTCAATGCACATGACTCTTCTATGTGCATGGGTTTACATGTAGATGGCACGTGTGTGTTATTGTGCCCATATGTACCTTGAACAACGCGTTTCCCAAAGAAACTGCACTATGTAAACGTTCTGACATATCTAGCGACAACATGATCTACCAAGTTGGAGTACATACGAAGAGACCCATCTGCACCAGTATTAAATTTGAATGTAAAATCTGTAGAATTATTTTTTAGCGCCCCCCAGAGGAGAATGTAAGCACTGACTAATATCTATTGAACTGATGAATGCAAAAAATCATAATAGACGTATTTGAAGCTCAGGGATTTTATTTGCTAAAAATTTCATATAAGCCACACTGCCGCAGCAAAAACCACCCAAGATTGGGTGCAGGTTTCTTGGTGGACCCCCACGCAGATCTCAGCCTTTGCATTGCAGTAGACTTTGTTTACTTGCAGCCTATGGATGAGATCTGTTTAAGGCTAAGGCCCCGCGGGCCATAATTGCAGCGCTAAAGCGCTGCGGAAGGAACCGCTGCGCGATCGCATTGCGGTTCTTTCCGAAGCGCTTTGAAGAGAAAGCTCACGGAGTTTTCCTCCCTGGACTTTCTCTTCCCATTATATCTACGGAAAAGCCGCCGGCGTTTCTGTAGATATAATTGACATGCTGCGATTTGCAAAGCCGCAACAGCTTTGCAAATTGCAGCGTGTCCGCGCTGCGATTTCTTCTGCAAAATGGGCATGGGATTCGCATGAATCCCATCCCCTTTGCTTGCACTGTAAAACGCCGCGATTTTCCCCACAGCATCTCCGCTGCGGGCAAATCGCGGCGTTTACGTCCCATGGGGCCCTGGCCTAAGGCTAGAGCTGCACAAACATATGTATTGTGTGACAAAGAAGTTGCACAGAAATTTCAATACATCTTCTTGGTGTTGTTTTGTGACTTGCAACCTCACGCAACTGTGATGCAACAATCCAAACCTGTTGGTTGCAGATTGTATGCCACTTTTTTACCATAGACTTTAATGGAAGTCCAATGTGTTTTTACAATCAAATCTCAGCTCTCAGACAAAGTCGTACAACTGTTTTAGTCGTACGGCTTTTTTTTTTACGTGACACATGTTGCCATATAGTCCTAGCCTATAGAGTCCTGCTTCTATAGATTGCAGTGGGTTTGCTGCCAGTAGTCCTGGCTTTAAGGATGAAACCCCATGTTGCAAAAACGGGAACACTGTTTCTGCTTCATTTTTTGCACTGCGTTTTGTTACATTGGGCCTTAACCTTAAGGGGTTTCCCAGCCTATTAGAATAAGGCAAAGTTTCTTGTTGTCTCCTTTAGCCCCGGCGTCGCGTTGCCAGGACCCAAATGTATTTCCAGTAGAGATGTCGTAACCACAGCTGCCTACGTTTCTCTCACTACCAGGTGCCATTGATCCTTCTGGACTACAACCCTCATCATTGATTCTCTAATGCGAAAGAGAATGGGAGTTCTAGCCCAGGTTCTATCTGTACAATGCAGACTAGATATCCGTATATACCTCTCAGAGATCCAGATGAAATCCTTCATTGCACTGACGCCAGTTCCAAGAACTATTTATACACCTATGTAAAAAATAAAAGTAAAAAATAAAAGTTGCTGCTGCGTCACCGGTCATGTGATCGAGTCAGCATGGAGATTAACTTATATCATGTAAATATGTTCATAGGTCAGATGTAAATGTAACTTAAAGCCGACTATCTATTGTTTACAGGTTACACGGAAATGATTTTATTTTTTATGTTTTTTTTGCAAGTAAAAGTATTTATATACATTATGTCGTGTCTGATATTTTTTTAATTTGCCAAATAAGTGGCGCTAGGCTCACGCTAACATTGGCCTGTCCATTGTTCTGGTCCGTCGGAGGATTGGTGGTCATAACCAGAGCCAAGTGGACCTCATTCACTATGCGGCGATCTGTCCATTCTTTTAATTCGAAACTGCCAGATGAAAACTGTGCTGAAAAATTCGGCTTATACTTGAGTATATACAGTAGTTACTGTCCGTGATAAGTCTGTTACCCATAGACTTCAATGTTAAAATATAAGGGACGCCTTATGTCCGACATGAATCTGATTTTTTTTACCATACACAAAAGTCCTGCGTGTAGGATTTTTTGGTCACAAAAAAAACCCGAACATGTGACGGATGGATTGGGTGTATAACAGACGCTAATGGACACAAGATAAAATACCATTGAAATCAATGGAAATTTTAATGGATTTGTGACGGTTCAGCTAGTGTCTGTTGCTAAAATCTTGTAACAGACAATAGCAACGGACACTACTGATGGTCCCCAATGGTAGTATGAACGCCCCTGGATCTCAGAAGCATCCAGTTACGTCTCTGTGTGTACTGTATATGTATGTATGTACATACATCCTATTAATATTATAAATGTGAAAGTTTGTGTCTTTGGATGTTTGCATGTTCGGATGTTTGTTCCTCAATCACGCAAAACCCGCTCCACCGATTTGGCTGAAATTTTCCACAAACATAGTCACTACACCCGATTGCGCAATAGGCTACTTTTCGTCACAATAGCGCACATACGTTTGTACCAGGAACCCCACAAAACCCAAACTCACACCACCATCTCTGCAATCTCACACACTTTGGACCATAGCAAGCCACAAAATTCATATTGCCCTCTGCAGCCTCGCCCCTAACCCCACACAGTCACATATACATATACTTTACCACTTTGCCCCTCACCTTAACGATACTCCAGGAGGCGCTCTATAACGCTCCGGAGCAGCCATGTTTGCCGACCCCCACTGCTCTGACAATCCGTGACACCGCCCACCCATGTCAATACCCCTAGGCGGTCTAATAAATGCAAAAAAAATTTAAAACCAATAAAAAGGATTAAAAATTCAAATCACCCCCCTTTCCCTAGAACACATATAAAAGTAGTTAAAAACTGTGAAACACATACAAGTTAGGTATCCCCGCATCCGAAATCTCCCGCTCTACAAAGATATACAAATATTTTTTCTGTTCGGTAAACGCCGTAGCGGGAAAAATGGTCAAAAGTGCCAAACCGCCGTTTTTTCACTGTTTTGATTCTGATAAAAATTTGAATAAAAAGTGATCAAAGCAATAACATTTCCCGAAAATGGTAGAACTACAAAGTACACCCGACCCCCAAAAAAAGACGCCCTATGCATCCCCGTACACGGACGTATAAAAAAGTTACGGCTGTCAGAATATGGCGACTTTTCAAAAAAAAAATTTTTAACATAGTTTTGGATTTTTTTAAGGGGTCAAAATGTAAATAAAACCATATAAATTTGGTATCCCCGGAATCGTAACGAAACACAGAATACAGGGGACATGTCATTTTGGTTGCACAGTGAACACCGTAAAACCAAAGCCCGTAAGAAAGTCGCTGAAATGCATTTTTTCTTCAAATCCACCCCAGTCTGAATTTTTTCCCTGCTTCCCAGTACATTATATAGAATAAATAATGGTGGCATCTTGAAGAAAAATTTGTCCCAGAAAAATTAACACCTCATATGACTCTGGGAGCGGAGAAATAAAAAAGTTATGGAGTTTAGAAGGAGGGGAGTCAAAAACGAAAAACCAAAATCAAAAAATGCCATCGGCGGGAAAGGGTTAACTTCAAATACCTCTGTCCCAAAAACACTATGTAAAGTTTCTCACAACACCGTATATATAGCAGCTCAAATACAAAGTAACTTCAACACAAAAGTCTCACGTATTCTCAGAATTACAGCAACAACAAGATACAAAGTTACATTTCATATCCCATACCTTATACACAGTACTCAAACCTTACCCACACCTGTATATACCCACTGCTACAATCACCGCAGACGAAGTCGCGGGTACCAGCTAATATATATATATATATATATATATATATATATATATATATATATATATATATATATATATATGGTTGAATGAGTACATTGCACTTGGTCAGCATAGTGTTAAGGATATGTTCACATGCTGAATGTTGGCACTCATTTTGAGGTGGAATCCAACTTAAAATTAGCGCCAGATTCTGCCCATTGTTTTCAATGGGAGACAAACACTGAAGCAGGATGCTCCATCTTGTTGTGGATTCCGCAGCTGAAGTGCCACAGAAACCACGGGACAAGACCCTGAGCTGAGCTGCCACCCACATAGTATGATGCCTTTTTTACTGTTTTACTGACCCACACACAGTATAACACCCCCATTACTGTTCCCACACAGTATGATGACCCCTTTACTGCCCCCCACACAGTACAACACCCCCATTATTGGCACCCACACAGTACAACACCCACATTACTACCCCCTACACAGTATAACACCCCTATTACTGGCGCCCACACAGTACAACACCACCATTACTGTCCCCACACAGTATGATGCCCCCTTTACTGTTCCCCACACAGTATAACAGCACAATTATTGTCCCCCACACAGCAGAACACCCCCATTACTATCTTCCACACAGTTTGATGCTCCCTTTACTGTCCACCACACAGTATAACACCACCATTATTGTCTTCTACACAGCATGATGCCCCCTTATACTGCCCTCCATACAGAATAACACTCCCATTACTGCCCCCCACACAGTATGATGCCACCTTTACTGTCACCCACACAGTATAACACCCTCATTAATGTCTTCCATACAGTATGATGCCCACTTTACTGGTCCTTAGCTGATATTTACTACTTACAAACTCACCCGCCTCTGCTATAGTTTCCAGGGGACTAATTTGATAGGGAACAAAAGAGTTAAAAAAACCCAGAGAAATCTCAGTAATGAGGGTTACAACTCACCATGTAACCCTAACCTATCTATCAGCAGGGCTGGTTTATTTAATGTTCTCAATTATATAGCACCAACATATTCAATAGCACTTTACAGAAATGTTATCAACCCTGTCCCATGGGGATCACAATCTGAGTTCCCTATTAGACCCAAATCAACATAGGGAGAACATACAAGCGCTGTCCTCGGCTGGATTCAAACCCAGGGCTTTATCACTGCAGGGCTACAATGCTAACCACTGTGCTGGGTTCTGGTGACCGGCTCACTTGCCATTAGCGAGCCCCTTTGCTTTCGGTTGTGGGTTATATTTAGTAACTCAATCCATGCGGTATTACAGTAAATGTAATCTGGAGACATACTTGTCTGTATACAGTGATATTTGTAGTCTGATATCTGTACGGGCAGATCACACAAGCTAATCTAATGGAGCGTACTAGACTACAAAGTATAGAGGAATGTGCCGCGGCATTTGTTTGCCCAGAACCTGTCATTCCAAACTACAGGTGCACAAATCTCTCCTGCTCAGGATCTGCACAATGACATACGTTACACAGCCACAGATGTCTTCTATACAGTACCATGTGTGTGGTAAATCATATAGCAATGTACTGTACATAAGAAGAGAGTAATAATGGACAGGAATCTTATTATCCTGCAGCCACAGAGGAGATCAAATGATCGTGCTAAAATCTAAAATCATAATGGTCAGCCGCAGGATATACGGTATTACATGGCGCCAAGTAACATAAGCCATCCTCTAGAGTAGGCAGAAACCAATCCGCGCCATTTTCACTGACATATACACTGAACACGGTCATGTGAAGGAGGTCTTGAGCTATGTTCAGATCTCCATTGTAGGGAAGTCTAATATAGCAGTCAAACAAATCCTGCAAAAAATTTTGCACAAATTGTGCCAAAAACTCTCTCGTGCCTTATGTCCTGGACTGGCTTAGGGTCACCATCACTGAGCGGTGGATTGGGGAGGCTGCTCCAGCGGCCGCCCCTCACGCTCAGGCAGACAGCAGGTCCTCTCCCTGCCTGCTCAAGACGCTCTCTCCGCTTGGCCCCGCCCCCTCCACTCGGCCCGCCCCCTCAGCCCCACCCCTCCCCGGGGGGGGGTGACTTTTTTCTGACGTCTGCCTCAGGCGGAAGAAACCCATGGTTCACCCCTGCTGTAAGGCTAAGGCCTCCGTTGCGGAATCGCAGCTTTTTTTGTTGCAGTTTTTTGAGCCAGAGTCAAGAGTGACTACAAGAGGAATGGGAGATATGTAGGAAGTTCTTATACTTCTACCTTTTGCTCAATCCACTCCTGGTTTTGGTTCAAAGTACCGCAGCAAAATCTACAACAAAAAAAAGCTTAACATGAGGCCTCAGCCTTAGGCTAAGGCCCCACGGGACGTCCTGTAGTAATAAAGCAGCACTTTAAGCAGAAAGTTCACAGAGTTTTCCTTTGAGGACTTTCTGTTACAAAGTGCTGGTTTTGGAAATCGTGGCTATCCGCACCACGGTTTTTACTGCAAAGTGGGCATGTTATTTGCTAGAATCCCATCCACTTTGCGGTTACTGTAAAACGCCACAATTTTTCCCATGACGTTCCTGCCTCGGCCTAATAGCTTTTCCTCTCGGTTATGGTAATTTTTTTTTTCATGGTGTCATCAGGGGTAGGCCTAGAACCTGCAATGAAGGTGTGATATTGCCGTATTATTTATTATTATTATTATTATTATTTATTTATTTATTTTTTAATAATAATCCATGCCTGCCTTGTCTATTGGCGCTCTAGCTGTAGTAAAAGCCCACTACTGCAGCTACACAACTTCGTACAGTACATCCTTGGTACATTTTGCACCAAATTTATGTCTTGTAGAGGATTTGTACCTCACATTTGAGATTCTGGTGCACTGAAGGCAGGAAATACAAATACAAATGTGCTTTATTAGCATGACCGAAGAAAAACATTTGGTGTTGCCAAAGCAAAGAGTGGTTGGGGGTGGGGGAAGGGGGTGTGGTGTTTTGGGGGTTCGTGTGTCCTTGAGGTCTCATCGTTCTTGCTTGGGACATGTGGGTATAGGTGGGCATGGGGTAGACAGTTGATGGGGGGGGGGCTTAAAGGTCTTTGGGTGGTGGGAGGTTTAATAGTCCTTGGGGCTTATAATAATAATAATAATAATACATTTTATTTATATAGCGCCAACATATTCCGCAGCGCTGTACAATTTATAGAGTTCAGATACAGACATACATAACAAAGAACGTCATTTCACACAATGGGACTGAGGGCCCTGCTCAAAAGAGCTCACAATCTATGAGGTAGAGGGGGTGACACAAGAGGTAGCAGGGGCGGCATTGCTTATACTGTGTTCAGACAATTTTGTGCATTAGGAATTGAGATAGGCTTGTCTGAAAAGATGCGTCTTTAGTTTGCGTTTGAAACTGTAGAAGTTGGGAGTTAATCTTATTGTCCGGGGTAGAGCATTCCAGAGAAGTGGTGCAGCTCGGGAGAAGTCTTGTATACGAGCGTGGGAGGTTCTGATAATAGAGGATGTAAGTATTAGGTCATTGAGTGAGCGGAGAGCACGGGTTGGGCGGTAGACAGAGATGAGGGAAGAAATGTAGGGAGGTGTGGCATTATGGAGAGCCTTGTGGATGAGGGTGATAACTTTATATTTTATTCTATAATGAATAGGCAACCAATGTAGTGACTGGCACAGACCGGAGGCATCGCTGTAGCGTCTAGCCTGATAGATGAGCCTGGCTGCTGCATTCAGAATAGATTGTAGAGGAGAGAGTTTAGTGAGGGGAAGACCGATTAGTAAGGAATTACAGTAGTCAAGGCGAGAATGAATCAGAGAGACAATAAGTGTCTTTAGTGTATCTCTGGTAAGGAAAGGGCGTATTGTGGAGATGTTTTTGAGGTGGAGGTGACATGAACGTGCGAGTGATTCAATATGAGGGGTGAAGGAAAGGTCTGCGTCAAATATGACCCCAAGGCAGCGGGCATGCTGCCTAGGAGTTATAGTAAGGCCTGAGACTGCAATGGATATATCAGGGACAGATCTGTTAGATGGTGGAAACAGTAGTAGTTCAGTCTTAGAGAAATTTAGTTTCAGATAGAGCGAGGACATGATATTAGAGACAGCAGAGAGACAGTCACTGGTGTTCTGTATGAGTGCAGGGGTGATGTCACGGGAAGATGTGTATAATTGGGTGTCATCAGCATAAAGATGGTACCTGAAGCCAAATCTGGCGATGGTTTGTCCAATGGGGGCTGTGTAGAGAGAAAAGAGCAGGGGGCCGAGGACCGAGCCCTGAGGAACCCCAACAGCAAGGGAAAGAGGGGAGGAAACAGAGCCCGCAAATGATACACTGAAAGTGCAGTCTGAGAGATAAGAGGAGAACCAGGAGAGCGCAGTGTCATTGAGGCCGACTGAGCGGAGCATAGTGAGGAGAAGTTGATGGTCAACAGTGTCAAAAGCTGCAGAGAGGTCCAGAAGAATAAGAAGAGAGAAGTCACCATTGGATTTAGCCTTTAGTAGATCATTAGAGACTTTTGTGAGAGCTGTTTCAGTAGAGTGCAGAGCGCGGAAACCAGATTGTAAGGGGTCAAGCAGAGAGTTAGCAGAGAGATAACGGATTAACCGAGAATAAACCAGGCGTTCCAAAAGTTTAGAGATGAAGGGGAGGTTAGAGACGGGTCGATAGTTAGCAGCACAGGATGGGTCCAGGGAGGGTTTTTTCAGTAGCGGGATTATAACAGCATGCTTGAAGGAGGATGGGAAGATTCCAGAAGAGAGAGAGAGGTTAAATATTTTAGTAAGGTAAGTAGTGACAGCAGGGGACAGAGATTGGAGAAGGTGTGAGGGGAAGGGGTCACTACTGCAGGTTGTGGGGCGAGATGAAGAAAGTAGCTGGGAGACTTCCTCTTCTGTGACAGGTTCAAAAGATGAGAATGGACAGTCTAAAGTGCGGCTGGTGAGGGGATCAGTACTATCGTAGGTGTGGGAGTCAATGCCACCTGGGGCTTGGGCAGTAATTTCCTGACGGATCTTATCAATTTTATCATGGAAATACATGGCCAGGTCATCAGCACTAAGGTCTGTGAATGGCGTCTGCACCTTGGGTGTGAGTAAGGAGTGAAAGGTTTCAAAAAGCCTTTTAGGGTTGCTGGAGAGAGAAGAGATGAGGGCGGTGAAATAGTCTTGTTTGGCGAGGTAAAGGGCAGAGCTATATGTTTTAAGCATAAACTTGAAGTGGAGGAAATCTGCAGGTGAGCGTGATTTTCTCCAGAGACGTTCGGCACACCTAGAGCAGCGCTGAAGAAATCGTGTCTGTGGCGTGTGCCAGGGCTGCTGCTTCCTATGTGGGACTTTACGAGTGGAGGGGGGAGCAACCTCATCCAATGCATTTTTGAGGGTTTCATTATAGTGACTGGTGGCCAGATTGGGACAGGAGATTGAAGAGATGGGGGACAGGGAGGACTGTAGAGTATCTGAGAGGTGCTGGGTGTCAATAGCACGCAAGTTCCTATATGTGTGATTGGTAGGGGCGTCTTGTGAAGGGGAGAGAGCACTGATGGTGAGAGATAGAAGGTTGTGGTCAGAAAGCGGCAGAGAAGAGTTAGAAAATTTAGAGACTGTGAGGAGTCGATGGAAGACTAGATCAATCGTGTTACCGTCTATATGTGTGGCGGAAGAAGAACATTGTGAGAGACCAAGAGAAGTGGTTAATGAGAGAAACTGTGAGGCAGCCGGGGAGTGAGGGGGGGGCAATAGGGATGTTAAAGTCACCCATGATGAGGGTAGGAATGTCACTGGATAAAAAGTGGGGAAGCCAAGAAGCAAAGTGGTCCAAAAATTGGTAGGGTGAGCCAGGTGGGCGGTAGATCACAGCTACACGTAAGGAGAGTGGCCGGAAAAGTCTGATAGCATGGACTTCAAATGAGGAGAATGTGAGTGAGGGGACCGGGGGAATGGACTGAAAAATGCACTGCGGTGACAGCAGTAATCCTACCCCACCACCCTGCCTATTATCAGGCCTCTGGGGCTTCATCTTCTTCTTGTCTGGTGACAGCTGGACACGTATTGGGCAGCGATCTCCACAGTGGACTCCTTTTCTCGCAGTAGGATGTAGAGTTTCCTCTTCTCATCTGCAAATGTGAAGTCTGGGATGTGGGCAGAGAGTCTTTGGTAGTAGACGGCCCTCACCGCTGAGTATTTGGTGCAGCGTAGTAGGAAATGGGCCTCATCTTCTAGGGCCCCAGTCTGTTCTCCCGTGGCTTGTAGGAATACAACAAATTTACTAAATTAGGCCATAATTGCCAACTATAAGAAGTAGGATTTAGGGAGACCTGGCGTGCAAAGCAGAGGACACAGATGAGGTGAACTGAGGACGTACCAAGGCAGACAGGAAGCAATGCCCAAAACAGCGGGGTAGCATTCTAAATGGTTGGCTGTCCTGCTGTCGCAAAGTGCCCCCGGCTGCCATAGGGCCCTGTCTTACACTTAATGTAAAAGTGACAGACCTTGCTGTAGCTTTCTGCATAACCCCTAAGCAGACTCAAAGAAACCCAGTGGATCTGGGCCTTCTCCGATGGCTGAGCCCGGATTACTACCTCTTTTAATCTAAAGCTAGATCTGGTTTTGTTCATTGTTTCCCTGTATACCGCAGGGGAGCCATCATTAGGCAAAAGTTTATCACGTAAACTGGACCTTAGTAAAAAAAAACTGCTTACTAATAGAAAAAAATATGAGCCTTCCTGCTATCTTTCTAACTTGAAACTTTTTTTTTTGTCGGTAATGAGATGACTTACCTCCCCCTTACTCGTAATGAATCCTTGCCAGGTATTGTATACAGTAGGGTGGAGGAAGAATAAGCACGCACTTGTGACAACAATATTGTTCAAGCAAACATCACGAGGGTGAGATTTATGAAAGTACTTAAACAAAAACATCAGACCGAGCATAGTGCCGCTGTCATCCTAGATCTGATAAGCCTACAGTGGGAGTGTTGGCGAAACTGAAGTATTACACAAAATGACAAGAAATATGACACAAAATGGAACTTGGTGGAACAAGGATCAAAGCTATAGAAAAGCTCTTAAAGTATAATGGGCAAAAAAGAAGTGCGAGTAGTAATGACTACGAAGACTTAAAGAAATAATGGAAAACCCATACAAAATTGAGCTTTACCTTCCACCTGAAGTATATAGGATCATATTATAAGGGGTTGTCCAGGATAAACTACAAATCTTCCCCAAAACGAAATCCCCTCCTCCCACTTAACTTATAATTTACTTGTATTAAAAAAAATTATATAATTACCTATATCCCTGAGAAGGTCATGTGACCGCCCCAGGGACACTTTCTGACTTTCCATTTCACTGCATCCAAAACGGAAAATCACAAGTATTCTCTCCCTCCCTAACCCAAACCCCATCAATACTCACATGTCTTCCTGTGTCCGGAACAGGTCCTCCTCTCTTGAAGTGCTTGCGCAGTCGGAGGTGACTGCAAGACATGCGCAGTAGAGATGGCATTTGTACTGCGCAAGCCTCACAGGTATTTCCGGTCTGTACACCACGTCTCCAGCCTGCGCAGTGAAGAGGAAAGGAGGAGCCATCTCACAGATCGGAAGCTAGGTAAGTATGATGTGGGGAGGGGGGCTTAGTTAATTGAGAAGGTCTAGGTGTGGGCAGGATCGCTTAGCGTAGCTTAGCTAAGGAGACAGGGATGGAGGTGTAATGCAGTGAGAGAGGAGGGGGGAGCAGTGACAAGGAGGTAGCGTTGAAGGTACACAAGAAGTTACATAGTAGGAAGCAACCACCATGCAAACAAATGCAGCAAATACCAGGAGCTCCCAGAAATCCCTCAAAACACTGCTTAAAGTATTTGAGTGCACTTTTAACCCATTAATAGCACTGACAGACCTTATTTTAAAAAAAAGCCCGGAAAACCCCTTTAACCGAAAAGACAAATATTTTCGAAGAGATGCGGGCAATAGAGCAAGTAGACCTCTGGAATCTTTCCCTCCTCTTTTAAACATTCCATCATGATCCCTTGACCCGTCCCTTGCTGCTAACTACCAGCCCGTCTCTAACCCTCACCCCCCCCCTTCATCTCGGAAATCTTGGAACACTTGGTCTATTCTCATTTGATCCACTATTCTTTCACTAACTCTCTTCTTGACCCCTTACAATCTGGCTTCCGCAATCTGCACTCTACTGAAATGGTTCTTATAAAAGTCTCCATTGATTTCCGGATGGCTAAATCTAATGGTGACCATTCTCTTCTTATTCTTCTGGAGCTCTCAGCAGTTTGACACCATAGACCACCAGCAGAAACTAGATGACCAAATCTTATGGAGGACAGGAACATGCCACTGATTAAGACCTACACTGAAGACTAATGCTCTGTTCCCACTAGCCGTATGGCTTCTGCAATAACATAAACCATGAAGGCTATGCTGGATTATTAGGAATCCACCTGAACATTTAGATGAAAACCCAAATCCAAATGTGTTAAATGAGTTTTGTGAGCTTATAAGCAGGTCTGTCTGTTACACATGTGGGCATTCTGATTTTTATTTCATATATATATATATATATATATATATATATATATATATATATATATAAGCCAGGAGTAGATTGAGAAGAAGGGAGAAGTATAAGAACTTTCTAAATATTTGCAATTCCATTTGTAGCCATCCTTGGCTTTGGCTTCTAAAATTGCAACAAAATCTGCAATAAAAAAAGCTGCATTTCCGCAACGTGAGGCCTTAGACTTACACTTTTTTTTAACTGTATTTTTTACAGTTTCACAAAGGAGATTGAGCATGTTATTACCTAGACATACATGGCAGCCTGGAGGCTGTTAGGTCTTGGTAACCCCCTGGCACCCCATGATTACGATGCAGGGGGGCACAGGGTGGTAAGAAGGAGGTGAGCTATAAGCTCAGTAACATCAGTCAGTAACATCAGATTGGCACCCCCACCAATCAGCTGACAGAAGGACCGTGTGAACATACCACGCAGCTAGCCGCAACAGAATGCCGATGCAGTGCACTGGCATCCCATCGCGGCGTTCCGCTTCGTGTTAGGCTTGAATGAATGGGCCTAATCGGGAGACAGTCTCACTCCACGGACACTGTGGCTGAGTCAGATGCAGAAGGTGGGGCATATTGCTTCTTTTTTCCGCTACTAGCTAGCGGAAAAAAGAAGCGAGCAGCTCTCATTGAATTCAATGGCAGCCGTTTTTGGCAGCAGATTTTGAGGTAGATTCCGCATCAAAATCCGCTGCCAAAAAACTCTGTGTTAACTACCTCTTATGGTTATAACAGGTTATAGTGTAGTGCTAATGGTTGAAATGAATGGAGCATTGGTGTTTCCATCTGACCACTGATCCATTCTGAACTAAGATCCCTTTTTGTGATCAGAGGGGTCCCTAGTGGTCAGACCCCCAACCAATTTGTAACTTATCCCCTAGCCAGTGGAAATCAATAATGGTGAAATTGCCCCAAAATTTTCTTTTACATTTTCTCAATACTTGAAACATGAATAGTGTCATTAAAAATACTACTTGTTCTGCAAAAAACAAACTCTCATATACAGCTATGTGAATGGGATAGTAAAAAAAAAAAAGGATCACAAATAAGCATGGAGAAAAAAAGTAGAGTTAATAAAAAACTGAAAAAATAAAAATAATGTAACTACAATGCTACATTGTACAAAAAATATATTTTTATAATATTTTTAGAATGACTCGGTTGTGATGTACGTCCCGCCTTCTGCAGTTAAATAGGAAACAGCATTGGCATTAGTCGCATGAAAGATGCCACGAAGTGCAGAGTTGTCCGATTTCGGGAAAGGGGTAATTGTCGGGTACCACAGCAATGGTCGATCCTTAGGGGACATAGCAAGAGAACTGAATTACCCAAAATCGACAGTGGCCTATGTGATTACGAAATGGAAGGTGAGCGGTCACTATTGGAATGTGCCCTGAGTCGGCAAACCCCCAAAACTGGGGGATAGAGACCGATGAGTGTGGGCCAGATAAACCGCACCCAACCGATGGCTCACATACACCAGGAGTGTCACCAGGCATCCGGGAGTATTGTGTCGCTCAATACCATCCGTAAGGAAGCATCTGCTGGGGTCTACCAACTATTGGATAGGAAGAAATGGTGTTTTTCTATTCTACCGCAGGTGTCCAAATACTGGTAGACAGTGTAGGTGGCTGTGTCTCAACCAGGGGCATTGAGAAAATTTTCTATGATGGCCTGGAAACTTTTAAAGACTTCTTCTAGTCTTTTTTTGATGATACTTAGATCTCCGAACAATTCTGATTTTGTTCCTCTGCATTCTGCCCGGTTCCATCTCAAGATCTTTGTACTTCATAAGTTTTTCTGCTTTTCTTTCAACATGATGTTCTGATCATCCAGTACAGCAACATCTAAAAACAAGCCAATTTTTTTTCCCTTTTTATCTATATCATTATTATTATTGTTATTATTGCATTAGTCCGGTAATAGGTTTGTGCCCTCCGAGCAAAAGTATACATCAAGGACAATCTTATATGACAGTTCTGAAAAGTGCCTTTCATGTCGTCCAAACATTGACTTACTTCTGGTCAGTGGCTGATATTTACATTTTGCAATTTATAATCCTCAGAAAAAGCAAAAGTAAGTTTGAAGAAGGTCGTAGTTTGCATTGGCTTAACTATTTCATAGGCATCGCAGGAAGAGCTGCTGAACCTTCCTTGTGTTAGACACCTGTTCAAACTCCTATAGCTATTGACTGTTCAGTTTCAATATTTGCTTTAATCTGTTCAACCAAATACTCGAGAAATCAGAACAGGTTGATGCCGCAACAGCTCATGTGTTTCTGTATTACAAGGAGCCTTGGCTCTTCACGCTTGCTTGATAAAGAAGCAATTAAAAAACATTTATTCTTCATATATACAGTGAAGAAAGGTCCGGGCTTTTCAAAGTTGATGCCTCACCCGCTTAACTATACAAAGTCAGAAACGTGTATTGATGGCGAAAATCTTTGTATGATAACCCGATAGTAGGGTAGATTACATTTCCATAAGATCTCATGAAAGCAACACTATATGTAGGAGATCTATGGTGGAGCCCAGGACTCTTCATGGTGCCATACAGTGATCCATTAGTCTTGACTCACCATAAGGAGTATGGACTTATGTCACAGGGATCCCTTTAGGTTTTTACTTTTGGTGAAGTCTTAAAGGGTGACATGAAGATCAGCTAAACTCACCTACCCATGGGAGGAAATATAGTTGGAAGGAAACCAGAGAATAGATATTTGGAAGAGTAACCAGACTAGGATTTACAATTGTGACCATAGAATCATAACATACATAAAAAAAATCTATCTAAGGGAGTCATAAGACCCACAAACCCAGTTTCCTAGATAGGTACGTCAATATAATTCAATCTGTGGTGACATCCCAATGTTGTGGTGAGCCATAAGGTCAAAACCCCAATATCCAACACAGGCATATGAATATAAACCAATCAGTGGTGATATCCCAATATTTGGGGAGTTGTAAGACAACAACCCCAATACAAACAACAGATTGCTTTATATTGGCATGCCTGTCTTGGAAATTGGGGTTAGGGTCTTATGACTCCCTTTGAATGCTGAGTTCTTCATAAACTTTATGATTGTATGCTCACAATTGTAAATGCTTGTCTGTCTTATAATCTATTGTATAGATCTATCTATCTATCTATACAGAATGAGCCTACATCAAGGGATCCAGAGTTTGGTCATAAGCTGTGGAATGGTAGAAGATGGGCAGCGGACTAATAGACAAACACAGTTTGAGGCAAGGAAGGGAGCAAGAACAACTCAAATGCAGATTTAGGTGCTCAGAGAGATAGATGGAGTAATGGTCGTTAAGTAGCCTGGGACTAAGGAGCACTATATGGTGCAATGCAAGATCAGAATAGGGGGCTACAAAAAGATAACTTAGACATGCTAAGGTGTTTTGTAGCACATCAACATAAGCTGATAGGAGCCCTGACAGTGTTATACACTATGTTTTATAGATAGGTTCCTAGGAGCCCCGACAGTGTTCTACACTATGTGTTATAGATAGGTTCCTAGGAGCCCTGACAGTGTTCTACACTATGTGTTATAGATAGGTTCCTAGGAGCCCTGACAGTGTTATACACTATGTTTTATAGATAGGTTCCTAGGAGCCCTGACAGTGTTCTACACTATGTGTAATAGATAGGTTCCTAGGCCATGACAGTGTTATACACTATGTATTATAGATAGGTTCCTAGGAGCCCTTACAGTGTTCTACACTATGTTTTATAGATAGGTTCCTAGGAGCCCTTACAGTGTTATACACTATGTTTTATAGATAGGTTCCTAGGAGCCCTGACAGTGTCATACACTATGTTTTATAGATAGGTTCCTAGGAGCCCTGACAGTGTTATACACTATGTTTTATAGATAGGTTCCTAGGAGCCCTGACAGTGTTATACACTATGTTTTATAGATAGGTTCCTAGGAGCCCTGACAGTGTTATACACTATGTTTTATAGATAGATTCCTAGGAGCCCTGACAGTGTTATACACTATGTTTTATAGATAGATTCCTAGGAGCCCTGACAGTGTTATACACTATGTATTATAGATAGGTTCCTAGGATCCCTGACAGTGTTCTACACTATGTATTATAGATAGGTTCCCCGGAGCCCTTAGGGTCAGTTCACACGTGAAAACCGCCTAGCTTATTTGTGCGAGGTAAAAAACCTCGAGGAGTTTTTTTTACGCTGTTTTTTGCATTCCACGCGGTTTTTGACGAGGTTTTTGACGCGGTTTTCGCTAGCGGTTTTCGCTAGGTTTTTTTTTCCTATATGTGCTATAGAAACTGCAGGCGAAAACCGCGCGTTTTTTTGCAAAAAACCGTGCGGTTTTGTGTGTAAAAAACCGCGCGGTTTTTTACCGCGCGGTTTTCGCCTCCCATTCACTTCTATGCAATTCTTCAGGCGTTTTCCGCCTGAAGAAAGGTCATGTCGCTTCTTCAGGCGGAAAACGCTAGGAGGAAAAAAAAAGCTAGTGGTCTACATAGACCACCATGTTAAAGGAGAGGTTTTTGAAGCGAATTCCGCTGTCAAAAACCTCCCCTTTGCCCACGTGTGAACTAGCCCTTACAGTGTTATACGTTATATTTTATAGATAGGTTCCTAGGAGCCCTGACAGTGTTATACACTATGTATTATAGATAGGTTCCTAGGAGCCCTGACGGTGTTCACACTATGTTTTATAGATAGGTTCCTAGGAGCCCTGACAGTATTATATACTATGTTTTATAGATAGGTTCATAGAAGTCCTCAGATTATTCTATACTATGTTTTAAGCCAATTTTGGTTGTGGTTAATGCTGAACTTGTTCGACCCAAAACAAATCTTTAGACTGAACTACCTGAACCTGAAATGAAATGAATCTTCAGAGGTTCACCCATCTCTAGTGAGCACATAACTTGACATTGGTGCACACAGTCATGGTGTTCTTTGTTTGCTCTTATTGGTCTCATTCTGCTATAATTTCTCCTTTACAATTTACAATGTTAAGTCATGTTTGCTTTGGCCGGCTGCATTCATCCCTTTATGACTAGTTGATTATTATCTTTGTGAAGAGCTCAGCAGTCGTGTGTAAACATCATGCAACGCATGTGGAAGATGACTTTACTGCAGGTTACCTGTCCACATAAACTGATGAATCTACTACAGGTATTATAAAGAAATGCATAATTCTAAAAATTTCTAGAATTACTAGTATATAACATTTTCTGAAATAACTAATAACCTAATATTTTCCTTATTGAGTATAAACAAATACGCCACAAATTTTTTTAAAAAAACACAGTAATTTATTAGTTCATAAAGTAAAATCCACACTTATACAATTAAACCCATTAAAAATTATTATGAAGGATGTAGAGTCACATGCACCATATACAGCAATACTAATAATGAAGGTCAAGGTCATACATTATATATACAGCAATACAGCTGGTACCCATAAAACAAGTCAACATCATATGCCCCAGTCAGTTCATAGACATATAATCCATACGGTATATGTAGTAATAATCAGTGAATGGCATCAAAAACATGGTGCCTAAAGTACACAGACTAACCAGACATGGTGGTGGTATAGGAGTGGCAGCCACGATCTCCAACCTTCAGCCTCAAAATATGTTTCACCCCACAGCTTCCTCTGGAGGCTGAGGACATACCCTCTAAGTCTGTCAACTTGGCAAATTGTCCTTGAGTGCATCATGGAGGCATATCTGCCAGTCTACACTACCCAAAAGTTGCCTTTGATAGCTTTTTTATAGGGCAAAAGACAAAGCACTTTTACACCCTCTTATGGTAAGACCCAGTGTCTTATCAGACCACACCTTTAAAAACATCAAAGTTGTTCCCATTATGGACATGTTAGGAGTAGAGCCGGAACCTCTGCAGTGGCTATGCTGGGTTTGCTGGTCTTCTCCTAACACGTGTCGGGTGTGCTCATGCTCCGGTGAAGGGTTAATTGTTTGTACTGTCCGAGCCTATTTCTACTCACTTTCGCTCCCGTTCACCACTAGATATTCGGTTTTCTGGATGTTAGCTCTCTTGATCTGTGTTCTGGTTGTCTCCTGCCTGACTTCTTGGTTTCGTTCCCTGACTTTGCTCTCATCTCCTGATTTTGTAGCTCTGTCCTCTCCCGCTACGACCTCCGCTTGCCTTTAGGCTCCTTCCTGCTGATTTCGATTGTGTACCGCGTTGCTCTCCTGCTACTGACCCAGCTTGTTGATAATTCTCCTGGATTACCTCTCTGTACTCTGCAGACCTCTCATTGCTGATTAGATTGGACGGCTACTCTATTTGTTCACTGCTGCTACCATCCGTTTGCTGCCATCAGTTGCCTCTGCATCTTCAGACCTTCATCCTACCTCAGGAAGTTTTCTGGTAAGTGTGTTCGGTTTCTGGGTCTGCTGAGACTAGTGGTGCGCTGTTCGTCCTGCACTCTCTGACCTGTTACCACTCTGCCCAACAGTAGCTACCAAGTCCATCCATACCATCAGGGGTTCTGATGAACACGTCTGGGGGTCGGGAGTGGTGCGGCTTGGAGTGGGTCAGACGTTCAGCACTGTTATGCCATTTGATCAGTATGTCTGGTGGCTGGGACTCAATACATACCCTGGTGGTGCATTTGATTCATAACAGGACGCTTTTTCCTTATCTGCAGGACTGGGGATAAGTGTTTGATCGCTGGGAGTTGATCGCTGGATTCCCTAGTGATCAGGAGAATGGGGGACCACAAGTCCTCCTAATGCCTCCTTGTAAATGGAGCACCAGGGCACTTGTGTGACCGGCACTCCATTCACTTATATAGGGCTACAGGGACTGTAATCTGGTGCTCCATTCACAAGGCGACCTTAGGAGGACTTTTGCTCCATTGTCCTCCTGATCACTGGTGGACCCAGTGATCGCGACCTAGCGATCGGACATTTATCCTCTTTCCTGTGAATAGAGGCTAGTGTCCGTAACAGGACAACTCTTTAATATGTCATTGTATGGGTATTGTACTGTATGATACTATTATTTAAATGAGGGTATGTTCAGTGCCATGAGCTGATCGTATAGTCTCTTATGTATAGTCCTAGGTTTGTCCCTGTCCATGCCCTCCATGAGCCCGACCATCTGCACTGTTCTGGACTCATGTTCCCATAAAAGCAAAACCATTTTGAAAAAAAAAAAATGCAACCCTATATAAGACCTTTTCCTCCTCAGATTTTGTGTAATAATATGCTAACCTATACAATGGAAGTGACAAAAAGGAATTTGCAATGTATTTGGCTCATAAGTCATCAGTGACATTTAATGTGTTCACTTTCTTACAAATGTCAAAGTATCTATAAGGAAATCAGCCATGGAAAAGCACACTGGCAGTAAACTAGAGTTGGATGGGGTGATGAAGTCGCTTTGATCTAGAAAACAACTAAACTTGTGTAACAAAACTATAGATTGTCTGGCATTGTTCAGCTCCTTAAGGCTATATTAACATCTGTGTTTGTTGCAGACTCCATTGCAATGTTTTTCAAAAACCGGCAGAGGAAAATGTCCTGCACTGAGGATTTTTTCTTCCACCAATTTTAATTTGGACACACAATGGACCCCATTATAGTCAATGTGTCTGCTGCGTTCCATGTGTACCCGCTCATTTAGTAGTCTGCCCCTCTGTTGTTTGGGTCCTCTGATGAACCCGAACAACTAAGAGATAGCTATTATGAACCTAGCATAATAAATATCGTTATATTCTTTATTAAAAACTTCTGGCTTCTTTCTGAGAAATCCTGCAATTTTTCATTCTTTTCCCTGTTGCCAGCTGAAATCTGATCACCGCTTTTCACTAGATGGACAGCTGGATGGCTATTGTATAATGCAGGGAAGCTGAGGCTAGGAGGTGGTGGTGGGCCACTTCAAACAATTAGATCTCAGACATTAGAAATTCTAGAACACTGCTTCTGGTGACATATGAAATATGACTCAGTCTTCATATGACACCAAGATCTCAGTTCTAGCTGCATTATTTCCAGTGATATCAGTGCAGTTGGCATTAGGGCGGCTGCAGGTCCATATAAATATCCCAATCCTGACTATGTTTTCAACTGGTGATATCTCTGGAAATAATACAGGTACAATGCCCTTGATATAACTGACTGAAGTGATCGCTGAGGCCAGTCAGTGGCTTCCACACAACGCTAGAAGAGACCCAAGGAGTAAACAAATCTTTTCACTGGCCCCTACAGAATTAAACTTTAAAGGTTTAGCCTGGACAACCCCTTTAAAGGAGTTTTGTAAGTGAATGGGAGTGGGGTTTATTCTATGTCCCACTAGTTTTCAGCTGATTCACTTGTGACTGCTCACCACGGGGTAGTTTACCCTCCATTCCACGGTGAAACCGGGTTTTTTAACCAGACACAAAGTCAGATATGCAGGACTTTGTGTTCAGTTAAAAAAAAAAAAACTGGTTTCACCGCGGAGAGGCAGAAGACACACACAGGCGGTCACTTTGCAAACCCATTCAAGTGAATGGGTTTGAAAACTGACTGCTGGATTTCCATCCCCTTTTCAGTTTCTCAGGGCTGAAGACAGAAACCTGCCGGATTGGCTAAAGCATAGACTGGACGCAGGTGTGACCCCGTCTTTATTCTGCTACCCTTAATGTCCATTGCTCTCATCTTATAACAGATAACGGACAGTAAAAACGGTAGTATGAACTTACCCCAATAATGATTGTCTACAATGTCCTAGATATAACCTTACCAGGAAACCACTACAAGGAATATTCCTGAAACAAGGCAATCTGCAGTATTTTAGTGAATAATGTAGATGTTTGCAGTAGACAACTGACCTGACACTTGCGGTTATCACTAGGTCTTAGTGTTTACTTTTTAGTGTTCCTACTGTGTTTTTTTCTTATTCACAAATCACATCAGCTTGGGATATTGTAGTGTACTATTGCCTTAATGCTTCGGACTGAAGTTACTGCAGGGTGTCCAAGTGTCAATCATAGCAAGGGTCTTGTAATAGTAATATAATATATGGAAGTATATCAGTCATTGAATATTAACATGTTGCAAAGATATTATAAATAGAGATGAGCGAGTAGTACTCGATCGAGTAGGTATTCGATCGAATACTACGGTATTCGAAATACTCGTACTCGATCGAGTACCACTCGCTATTCGAATGGAAAAGTTGGATGCAGAACCAGCATTGATTGGCCGAATGCTATACAGTTGGCCAATCAACGCTGGTTCTTCTCCTACCTTTAGAAGTCTTCTCCGTGCAGCTTCCCCGCGGCGTCTTCCGGCTCTGAATTCACTCTGCCAGGCATCGGGCCTGGGCAGAGCTGACTGTGCATGCCCACTTGTAGTGCGGACATGCGCAGTCGGCTCTGCCCAGGCCCAATGCCTGGCAGAGTGAATTCAGAGCCGGAAGATGCTGCGGGGACGCTGCACGGAGAAGACTTCTCGGAGGATCCAGCCCGACCCTCACTCGTGGACTTGGTAAGTATAATTTGATCGAACGTTGCCTACCCCTGAAACGAGCATTTCCACCCCCATAGACTATTATGGGATTCGATATTCGATTCGAGTAGTCGAACATTGAGCGGCTACTCGAAATGAATATCGAATCTCGAACATTTTACTGTTCGCTCTTCTCTAATTATAAACATATAAAAAGTAACAAAATGAATCCATTAATATTAAATTAGTATTAGCATTAGTATTAAATTACCTCTTTTTTTTTAACTAATTTTTATTGAAATAGTTTTGTAAAAGAACAGAATACAACAATAAAGAAAGACAAAAAACATGTAAACGGAAAATGGTGCAAAAGCAACCCAAGAAACTAAAAACGCGTACATGACACAAAATCTGGGTATGAGGGATAAGGAAGAGAGGGAGGAGGGGAAATGAGGGAATCAGAGACCATTTAAAATACAATATGTGCCCCAAGGTGACCAGATAGCTTGAAACGCCTCAACAGTGAGGCCGCCAAGTTCTCCATGCTACGGACATCCTTCTGCACAGGAAGGAGGGACGGTTTTCCTCCAGCGAAGGGCAATAAGTGTCTTATAGCAGCAGTGCAAAGATAGAGAAACAATTTAGAAGATTGTTTACCTAAGTGCATGGGTGGGAGGCTGAGGAGATGGTAAGAGGGTCCAAGGGGACCCCTTGGATAAATAATGCGAGACTTGACCTCCGACCAAAAGGGGCGAAACCCTGAACATTCCCAAAAAATATGATACAAGGTACCAACCCCTGCCTGGCAACGCCAACACTGAGGAGATATGCTAGGGTTTAGGGAGTGGAGCAAGGCAGGAGTATGGTACCAGTACATGAGTAGTTTATATTGGGTCTCCCGGAATGTAATACAGGTGGAAGACTTAGCTGCACGTGACCAGATAACTTGCCATTGTTTCAGTGAAATCTGCCTTTTCAGCGCCCCGGACCATTTCTCAATATATTTATGTGAGACAGAACCCCTCTTCTCAAGCAAAGAAAGGAGTCTGTAGATGGCAGAGAGAAGGCCATCCGTGGAGGTGCCCGCTCGACAAAGTCTTCCAAAGGTAAACATAAAATGGGCAATTTGCTGGTAATACAACCATTCAGTGGCAGGCAAATGAATGTCAGATACAAAATAGTCAAAGGGCCTGAGCTCCAACGTCAGCGGATCAATCAGGTCAGCAATTTGAAAAAGACCTAACCTACTCCAAGGACATACCATAGCCGATGAAAGACTCCCTGGGAGGAGGGGGTTATACAGGAAGGAAATCATGGAGGAACACTGGGAGGCCAGGGGGAAGATTTTAGAGCAGGTGAGCCATATAGCCCTCGTGAAGCGAATGGCTCCTAGGAGGGGAATGGAGGGAAGGGGGGAAGGACGAGATCACAGGAGCACATTGGGGTGGATCGGTGCAAGCCAAAGTTTTTCTATCTCGGCCCACTTTGTATAAGCCTGAGGAGCGGACCAAAATGGTAGACAGCGCAAGTGAGTGGCCCAGTAGTAATGCAGAACATGTGATACCGCCAGCCCCCCCTCGCCCTTACCAGAAAGCATCACCGAGCGAGGGATGCGATAACGTTTGCCGTTCCAAATAAACTTAAAAATAGATTTTTGAAGGGAATGCAATTCTGAGTGAGGGACGGCTATAGAAAGCATCTCAAAATAATAGAGTAGCTTTGGGAAGAAGGACATTTTGACCGCATTAATTTTACCTATAAGCGAGATAGGAAGAGGGCGCCACTTTTCCAGGAGGGCTCTTAATTCGCTAAATAATTTAGGGTAATTAACCGAGTAGAGGGTAGAGTAGGAAGGGGAGAGCTGGATCCCCAAATATCTGAGGGAACGCTCCTTCTATTGAAAGTCAAAGTTGGAGTGAAGCAGTTGTATATCAGCGACAGGAATGTTGAGGGGGAGGGCTTCAGTCTTGGGGGAATTGACTTTATAACTTGAAAAATCACCATAAGTCTTAAAGATAAAGTCCAAAAAAGAAAAAGTTTGGAGCTCACCGTGTATGTTCTGATATTCCAACCGGGGTGCACGATCAGCCTTCCGGGCAAAAAAGCAAATTAAATAGAATGTGAACAAAGGATGAAGATCAGCATCACTCGGAGGAAGACGTAGAAAAATTCTTTATTCCATTTCCAACGTAAAAAACATATAACAATAAAGAAAAAGTAATGACAAAAAACACATATTAAAAAACGCCGACGCGTTTCGGAACACGCAGTTCCTTAGTCATGGCTTTTTTGAACTGAGCACAACCATGCTAGTATATATATGCAAGAGACTAACAGCAAGATTCATTCCACATCGGTTAGCAATAAAGACAAATTAAGTACAAGTGTGTGTTGGCCTGATATTTATACACCACCTACTATGCAAATCTCACATAATCATTTTTACAAAAAATACACGTACGAACATTATATATCCATCTTATTTGTCTTGTATTCTTCCTCTTTCATGCACTTTTCCTTTTGAATAATCCTACATGTTCACAGACTCTAAAGTATAGGACATTGCTTCTTCAGATATCCTCCGGTCACGTGTTATAAACGGACCAATTAGATCACAGTTGTGAATCCATTCATAAAAAGAAGAAAGGAGTAAGAAAGAGAGGAACTGAATCACGTGGTGTAAACGAGCCAATCAGCATTATATCTACAACACAAAGAAGAGAGTCAACATATATTACTACAAACATATTGGATAAAGAATAACACAAGTTTATCATCATGAACAAACTCCGGTCACGTGTCACAAAAGGACCAATTAAACACCTCTGTGTGTTGGGAACTACTGCGATATCTGGCTCCCTCCAAGAACATGAATCCATCCAAACTATTAATTAACCCATAAGAGACAATGGCAACAGGTAAGTATAACTCTCAGATGGTAAATATCTACATAATAAGAACTAAACAACCATTTAATATATAAATGTTAAGTCAGATTTCATATTCATACCTTGGGGGGCCCTGGAATTAAACTGTAAAATCCAAAACGCCTCCCTTAAAAGTAAATTTTTTCTCCAGTCACCACCCCTGCGAGGTTTCTTAACCATTTCTACACCACAAAATTTCATAGAGTCTAAGACTCCTCCATGTACCGTGGAAAAATGTTTCGTAGCCCCTGATGAATTTTCTAGGCACTTATTGCTGTCGGAAATATGTTCCGAAATACGTGTTTTAGCTGATCTGATAGTGCAACCAATGTAATCCACCTGGCATGTGGTACATTTTATACAATAAACTAAATGGTGCGTATCGCAATTCATATGATTATTGATGTTAACTATGCAGTCTGATGCATAGCTTTTTATTTGTTTGGTTTTATAAACATACTTACACACCATGCAACGTTTCTTTCCACACATAAAAAAACCTTTTTGATCTAACCAGTTATTTTTGTCGCAAGTTGAATTAGATTGAAAGAAACTAGGGGACAACAAGTCATTTAGAGATCTTCCTTTTTTGGCTACAAAGGAAACCCCTTTGTCTAAGATCTTATTAGTAATGTCATCAGTACATAATATGGGCATGTTTTTTTGAATGATTGTGACAATATCTTTATATTGGGTACTATAAGGTGTAGAAAAGACCACATCAGAAGTAACTTTTTGTTCACGTCTAGGTGCCGCATTCAAAAGTGAACAACGATCTCTATCTGCCACCAAGTTTTCCGCTCTGTCTAACATCCATTGAGGATAATTTCTAGTTTTTAGTCTTTGGAAAGTCTCATTTTTAGTGACCTCATAATCTTCTGGATGAGAGCAAGATCTTTTAGCTCTTACAAGTTCACCAATAGGGATAGCCCTAGCTGTATGTGGGGGATGGCAACTATCTTTTCTCAAAATAGTATTACCTGCAGTTTTTTTACGAAATAATTTGGTAACAACCTTACCTGTATGAACATCCCCCCGCAAAGTAATATCTAAAAAATCAACAGAAACAAAATCAAAGGCGTGTGTGAACTTTAAATTAAACAAATTATCGTTCAAATAAACCAAAAATTCTGGTATGAGCGCTACATCTCCATACCAAACAATTAGTATATCATCGATGTAAAAATTCTGGTATGGGCGCTACATCGATGATATACTAATTGTTTGGTATGGAGATGTAGCGCCCATACCAGAATTTTTGGTTTATTTGAATGATAATTTGTTTAATTTAAAGTTCACACACGCCTTTGATTTTGTTTCTGTTGATTTTTTAGATATTACTTTGCGGGGGGATGTTCATACAGGTAAGGTTGTTACCAAATTATTTCGTAAAAAAACTGCAGGTAATACTATTTTGAGAAAAGATAGTTGCCATCCCCCACATACAGCTAGGGCTATCCCTATTGGTGAACTTGTAAGAGCTAAAAGATCTTGCTCTCATCCAGAAGATTATGAGGTCACTAAAAATGAGACTTTCCAAAGACTAAAAACTAGAAATTATCCTCAATGGATGTTAGACAGAGCGGAAAACTTGGTGGCAGATAGAGATCGTTGTTCACTTTTGAATGCGGCACCTAGACGTGAACAAAAAGTTACTTCTGATGTGGTCTTTTCTACACCTTATAGTACCCAATATAAAGATATTGTCACAATCATTCAAAAAAACATGCCCATATTATGTACTGATGACATTACTAATAAGATCTTAGACAAAGGGGTTTCCTTTGTAGCCAAAAAAGGAAGATCTCTAAATGACTTGTTGTCCCCTAGTTTCTTTCAATCTAATTCAACTTGCGACAAAAATAACTGGTTAGATC
Source organism: Leptodactylus fuscus (assembly GCF_031893055.1). Taxonomy (NCBI): domain Eukaryota; kingdom Metazoa; phylum Chordata; class Amphibia; order Anura; family Leptodactylidae; genus Leptodactylus; species Leptodactylus fuscus. Next base: position 34,932,918 of record NC_134265.1, on the reverse strand, counting down.
AAAAAGGTTTTTTTATGTGTGGAAAGAAACGTTGCATGGTGTGTAAGTATGTTTATAAAACCAAACAAATAAAAAGCTATGCATCAGACTGCATAGTTAACATCAATAATCATATGAATTGCGATACGCACCATTTAGTTTATTGTATAAAATGTACCACATGCCAGGTGGATTACATTGGTTGCACTATCAGATCAGCTAAAACACGTATTTCGGAACATATTTCCGACAGCAATAAGTGCCTAGAAAATTCATCAGGGGCTACGAAACATTTTTCCACGGTACATGGAGGAGTCTTAGACTCTATGAAATTTTGTGGTGTAGAAATGGTTAAGAAACCTCGCAGGGGTGGTGACTGGAGAAAAAATTTACTTTTAAGGGAGGCGTTTTGGATTTTACAGTTTAATTCCAGGGCCCCCCAAGGTATGAATATGAAATCTGACTTAACATTTATATATTAAATGGTTGTTTAGTTCTTATTATGTAGATATTTACCATCTGAGAGTTATACTTACCTGTTGCCATTGTCTCTTATGGGTTAATTAATAGTTTGGATGGATTCATGTTCTTGGAGGGAGCCAGATATCGCAGTAGTTCCCAACACACAGAGGTGTTTAATTGGTCCTTTTGTGACACGTGACCGGAGTTTGTTCATGATGATAAACTTGTGTTATTCTTTATCCAATATGTTTGTAGTAATATATGTTGACTCTCTTCTTTGTGTTGTAGATATAATGCTGATTGGCTCGTTTACACCACGTGATTCAGTTCCTCTCTTTCTTACTCCTTTCTTCTTTTTATGAATGGATTCACAACTGTGATCTAATTGGTCCGTTTATAACACGTGACCGGAGGATATCTGAAGAAGCAATGTCCTATACTTTAGAGTCTGTGAACATGTAGGATTATTCAAAAGGAAAAGTGCATGAAAGAGGAAGAATACAAGACAAATAAGATGGATATATAATGTTCGTACGTGTATTTTTTGTAAAAATGATTATGTGAGATTTGCATAGTAGGTGGTGTATAAATATCAGGCCAACACACACTTGTACTTAATTTGTCTTTATTGCTAACCGATGTGGAATGAATCTTGCTGTTAGTCTCTTGCATATATATACTAGCATGGTTGTGCTCAGTTCAAAAAAGCCATGACTAAGGAACTGCGTGTTCCGAAACGCGTCGGCGTTTTTTAATATGTGTTTTTTGTCATTACTTTTTCTTTATTGTTATATGTTTTTTACGTTGGAAATGGAATAAAGAATTTTTCTACGTCTTCCTCCGAGTGATGCTGATCTTCATCCTTTGTTCACATTCTATAAGTCTTAAAGACCTGGAGAAGATTGTGGAGGGAAATGTGGGGGTGGGTAAGCGTTAGTAGGACATCATCCGCCAACAGGCTAATTTTAAAAAGCTTGTCTCTAACTAACACCCATGTGATATCAGGATTAGATCGGACGCGGGCTGCTAGGGGTTCAATTCATAAGGGTACCATTTCACATAGGGAACGGGGCTGAGACTGAGTTAGGGAGTTTCACCGCTGCACTCGATTGCCACTCGATTGCAGTGAGAAAAACTCCAGATAAGCCAAAGCTAAACAGGGTGGCTCTCATAAACGACTTATCTAGGCAGTCAGAAGCCTTCTCTGCATCTGGGCTCAAAAGGAGGGCAGGGGTGGTGGAGCGATTAGCCACATCAATAAGATCCACAGTTCTTCTGGTGTTATCTCCCCTCTGACGACAGGGGATGAAGCCCACCTGGTCCTTATGGATCAGAGATGGAAGCCAAACACCAAGCCTGTTAGCCAGAATCTTAGTAAAAAGCTTCAAGTCAGTATTGAGTAATGCTATAGGATGGTAGTTAGAGCACTCTTGGTGGTCCTTTTGGGGTTTAGGTACTGGGGTGATATGGGAATGAAGCATGGACTGGGGAATAGGGGCACCTTCCAAGAAAGAGTTAAACAGGCGACACATATGGGGGAGCAGGTCTGATTGGAATGTTTTGTAATAAAGATACGTGAAACCGTCCGGGCCGGGGCTTTACCATTAGGAAGTTCTTTGAGGGTGGAGCTAATCTCATCTACCGTAATAGGAGCATTTAGAGCGGCAACTGCTGTGGAAGAGAGTTTAGGCAGGGAGCAACCTTCTAAGTAATCGTGCAATGCAGCAGCCCGTGATGTTGGGTCTGCACTCGAGCGGGGGGGAGGGGGATTATATAAGTTAGTGTAGTAATCCTTAAACAGGGACACAATGGAGTCAGGGTGGTACTGGAGGGTTCCGTGAAGGTCCCAGACCGCATACGGGGTGGAAGAAGTTTGGTGATCACACAGAGTTTTAGCAAGTAGGGTGTGCGCCTTGTTGCCCCTCTCATAGTAGCATTGGCAGCTATATAGGAGGAGGCGTTGGGTAGCCTGTGTAGTGAAATCTCTCAAATCTGCCCTCGCTCAGACTGTCAGATAGAAGTTGGATCCGAGACACCAAAGCCTTCTCCTTAGCTATCCGATCCTTCTTAAGTCAAGTGGCCAGGGCGATGCAGTGACTTCTCATAACCACCTTGTGGGCTTCCCATAGAGTGGAATCAGAAGAAACTGAACCCACATTGTGGGTAAAATACTCCTGAAGCTGTGTACGGAGGGTAGCACTAGAGGAGGGGGAATGAAGGGGGGCTTCATTTAAGCGCCAGTGGCATTTCCTAGAGGCGCCGAGGGCTGAGGCCAGTGAGAGCAAAACAGGAGCATGATCAGACCAAGATATAGGGCCTACCTCTGCAGATGTTAAAAGCCTAAGGGTCAGGGTGTTGCCAAAAAAGTAGTCTAAAATTACTTCTTTTTAGTAGATAACAGGCTCTAAAGTTTTCCCTCACAATCCTCTAAGAGTTGCCAGGGAGAGTCTATCTCCAACACCTATACTTACTGGGGGAAATTTACTGACCCATAGATGCCAATTTTCTAGTGTAGATTACTGTAACTGTGACACACTGCCCCTTCTTGCACCAAAGAAGCACCCCTTTTGCAAATTTTTACCGATGTGAACAGAGTTAGCAAGGTTGATTGTTCAGGAATGGTGGGGGCTAGGGAAAAAAATCCAACTGTGCCAGAATCAGTGGCGTAACAGCTTAAATGATGTAAAGACCTGGAATTGTTGGAGGTGGTGAAAGGTCATCTTTAACCACTTCCGGACCGCCCATAGACTTTATACGTCCGGGAAGTGGTTGCCTAGTTCTGACAGAACGTACCGGTACGTCCAGTCAGAACACAGTAGCTGCACGGAGATCGTGCAGCTACTGAAGCTGGGAGCCGGCTGTAACTTCAGCCGGAGCTCCAAGAGAGATGGCAGGGAAGGTTTATTCCCTTCCCTGCCATCTCGATCGCTGTGTATACAGCGCTCAATGAGCGCTGCATACACGGCTATGGGTGCCGCCATGATGAGGCCACCCTCTGACCCGGAGGTCACGTGATCCGCCAGGAGCAGCGTCTTGCAAGAGCTGCTGGGTCCTACAGGACCCAGATCAGCTCTGTATACTGCGTATACAGTGTGCAGGAGGCTGTATTCCTCCTGCAACTGGGGCTAAATGTACCAGCCTCAGTTGCAGGAGAAATCAGCCTCTGTAACAAAAAAAAAATTGATCAGATGTCCTCAAAGGTCTCTTATGACCTTATGGGGACACAATCTGAAAAAAAAAATATATATATATATAATAAAAAAGTTTTTAAAAAGTGTAAATGAAATAATAATAATTAAATAAATAAAATAATACGCTAATAAAACGCCGTTATTAAAGGTTATAGCCCCACCCCCGACGACACCATACAAAATAAAAATTACTGTAACGGAGAGGAAAAACGATTTTATAAAGTTTTCAGTGACACTTTGTGTTCTTAAATTAAAAAAAAAAATATTGAAAACCAGACACAATTTCCCTCCTATTTTGTTTATATTTTCCTGGATATAAATTTTTTTTAAACACATTCAAAAATAAAAACAACATAAAAATAAAGCCCTATGTTTCCCCAAAAAAAAGACGCAGAAATTAGTTGACTGAGACATATGGGAAAAATGTTACAGCCCTCAAAAGTGCACATACAAAAAAACCCAAAAATGTGTCTGGTCCTGGACCACAAATTGGCCCGGTACTGAAGTGGTTAAATTCTGGTGCATAAGATCGTGCATGAATTATGAAGAGGCCGGACTGGTGTTAAGAATGCACTCATATGACACCAGAATCACTGATCTAAGTGGTATAAAAGATACAGAGATACAACTATTTCAAATTACATCCTACCTGGCAAGAGCTACATATGTACTTACTGGCAATATAAATGTGTATGGATTATCCCTCCCTATAGCTTAGCTAGAGGAATGCTAGGGAGAACTTTAGAGCCATTTTTGTAATAAAAGGAACTAAAATAGGTTAATAACGTATATCGCAAAAATATTCACCCAGCTCTCTTCTCAAGAGTAGGAAAGGAAAGTGAAACAGCATTAAGACATTAACAATTGCTGCTCGCAACTTGTGTCAAAGCTTCAACCATAATCATTCCATGTTCAGAGTTTGTGAGACTGGCTGTTTATCTATTATGTCTCTGATATCTGCGGAATGCTTTCATGTTCACCTTCTTGTATCTCCCGGTGATCTGACGTCAGAAATACCTGTTATAAACTGGCCACCGAGTATATGTATCGATAATGTTTATATAAGGTGTTGTTCTGTGACTTGCTGATAACACCTAGGCCTTTAGACCTATAAATTAATTCTTCTTTAAGATAAGAAATTTGATTTTAATTAAATTAAAGCAAATTTTAACAAATCAGAACTCAAAGAACTCAGCAGATTAACCGAGTCCCATACATACATGGGTTAAGGTTACCTGACTCCCTTATTCCTGATCTTCCGGGTCTTCCTGAAAGCCTTTTATTGTTTTTTTCTATGTTGTTTTTATTTTTCTGTGCTTAAATCTTGTGTTGCACTGTGTGCTTTTCTGTTCACAGGGCGTGTGTTCGCCCAGTAGCTTGTAATTGTCTTTTCTTTTCTCCTTGTGAAAATTATCAATAAAACTTTTGAGTTTAAAAAAAGGTTAAGGTTACCTGAATCAAACAGTATTTTTCCCTTGTGTATCGGTGCCTCCATTGCCAAGATATCAGATTTTTATGTCAATATTCAAATTAGCTGTTTGGAGCAATAGCAACACCCTTCTTGCTTCAAAGACATCGTTTGCATAGTGACTACAAATGGTGACTTCTCAGGAATGGAGATACCAATTCACAATTTGAATCAGGTGATCCTAACCTATCTGCAGGGCTGTGATGATCTCCTTGTTCTGGTGACACTAACCTATCTATCTGTAGGGCTGTGTTGATATGCTGGTTCTGGTGACACTGACCTATCTATCTGTAGGGCTGGGGGGATATGCTGGTTCTGGTGACACTAACCTATCTATCTGTAGGGCTGGGGGGATATGCTGGTTCTGGTGACACTAACCTATCTATCTGTAGGGCTGTGTTGATATGCTGGTTCTGGTGACACTAACCTATCTATCTGTAGGGCTGGGGTGATATGCTGGTTCTGGTGACACTAACCTATCTATCTGTAGGGCTGGGGTGATATGCTAGTTCGGGTGACAGTAACCTATCTATATGTAGGGCTGGGGTGATATGCTGGTTCTGGTGACACTAACCTATCTATCTGCAGGGCTGGGTTGATATTCTGGGTTCTGGTGATCCTAAAATATCTATCTGTAGAGCTGTGATGATCTCCTTGTTCTGGTGACACTAACCTATCTATCTGTAGGGCTGTGTTGATATGCTGGTTCTGGTGACACTGACCTATCTATCTGTAGGGCTGGGGGGATATGCTGGTTCTGGTGACACTAACCTATCTATCTGTAGGGCTGTGTTGATATGCTGGTTCTGGTGACACTAACCTATCTATCTGTAGGGCTGGGGTGATATGCTGGTTCTGGTGACACTAACCTATCTATATGTAGGGCTGGGGTGATATGCTGGTTCTGGTGACACTAACCTATCTATCTGCAGGGCTGGGGTGATATGCTGGTTCTGGTGACACTGACCTATCTATCTGTAGGGCTGGGGTGATATGCTGGTTCTGGTGACAGTAACCTATCTATCTGTAGGGCTGGGGGGATATGCTGGTTCTGGTGACACTAACCTATCTATCTGTAGGGCTGTGTTGATATGCTGGTTCTGGTGACACTAACCTATCTATCTGTAGGGCTGGGGTGATATGCTGGTTCTGGTGACACTAACCTATCTATATGTAGGGCTGGGGTGATATGCTGGTTCTGGTGACACTAACCTATCTATATGTAGGGCTGGGGTGATATTCTGGGTTCTGGTGATCCTAAAATATCTATCTGCAGGGCTGGTATGATATGCTTGGATCTGGTGACACTAACCTATCTGTGGGACTTGGTTGATATAACGGGTTCTGATGATCCTAACCTATCTATCTGTAGGGCTGGGGTGATATCTTGGATTCTGATGACAGACTCCCTTTCAAGGCGTATTCCCATCTGGAATATTTATGGCATCTCCACAAGATATGCCATAAATGTGTGATGTGGGTCCAATGTCTGGCTTGCTATGGATTTGGTGTTTAGCTACACCCGAAAGCAGAGTCTAACGGGATAAATGGACTTTCCCAAGAGTTCCCAATGCCCCCAGAGTCCATTAGCAACAGTTGACATATAGATGCAATGGAGTAATTCTTGGTGCCAAGTAGAAAATGTAGTTGGATGGGGGGAGGTCATGGCAGGTTAGGAACAATCAAAAGGATAGACAGGTATGGTCGAATAACAAGCTGGGCTGATGCCAAAAGTAGCAGAACAATATACACTTTAGTATATACTGGAACTTAGCAGAACTTGCTTAGGCACCAACTAATAGAGGAAGAACCTGCAATTTGTGGCACATGCTGGCGAGCAGAATATGTGGACAACTGAAGACCTAAAAAGAGTACTGGAGAGAAGACACAGTGCATGAGACCCCGAGAACATGGTGTCACACAAAGGATAGGAAGGACCAAAGAAATCCATGATGGATCAGGAGAGAGCGCTGTACCTGACAGAGTATGTATGACATATGTCTACCTCTGACTCCAACTCTAAAAAATGTATTGCTTACTACAGATGGACGAACATCTAAAGATTAGTTTTCGATTCAGGTTCAAATTGTTCAGCCCAAAGATTTGTTTTGGCTCGAACAAGTTCAGAGAGAAACGGAAATCAGTCTTCTCACATACCATGGATATAAATGTGGCACATCTATGACACAGGACTCTTTATTGCACCAAAGGTGTACCACCTTGTTCCTTCTACTACATTTAACTTTCGACATAATCAAATTTGCCAGGATAGTTGCGAAAAATTTGGGTCAATCTTCACAAATTTGGGACGGTTATAATGCAATGGTGCAGATTTCAATTTGGGCATATGGGAATGTGCCTGAATTATTAAAATATGAATTAATTTATTTCCCGAGGAAACTAGGCTATAGCTGGAGTCCTGGTGTTCAAATCCCGCCAAGGGCATAAAACCATCTGCAAGGAGTTTGTATGTTCTCCCCGTGTTTGCATGGATTTCCATCCCATATTTCAAAGACATACTGATAGGGGAAAAATGTACATTGTGAGCTCTATGTAGGGCTCACAATCTACATTAAAAAAAACAACAAAAAAACAAACTAGGCTATAATGGGGTCTGCCACATTTCCGAAGCAGAACTTTTCTCCCCATGCTTTTCAAGCTGAATGGCAGATGGAATCCCAGAAAGTAAACCGGGCTTAGTTGTGAATCCAGCCTTAGCTACATCATCAACTTGATCCCATGAGAAGTAGACCCAAGGGTCAATTGATTGTCTCCAAAGTCAACGCCATATGGAATTGTCTTGCGCTGACCTATAAGCCAATTTTTATATCTCAGCCTGCATCTCCCAGATGATTCTTTGCTACTCAGCTGAACCAACCAACTTCTGAGGGGTCAATAAAGAAAAGTGTTGAAGTATTGGATCATTTGAGCTCAGATTTAGAGCCCAAACCTCTTGTTTTGTCTTCTTCTGGATCAACATAACACATTTACAACTGATAACAAGCAGAACCTGTCTTTAATCAGATATCAGCGGTCTGGTCACCCGTGTGTAACTTTTATTGTAAGGTTCCATGTTACGTGAAGTCTACAAGAGGGTTATATGAGGCTTCTGTCATCTTCTGAATACTGAATGCATAGGTCTATGCTGGTGCCTGGAGAAGAACAGGACGGGTTGATGAAGACGGTGATAAATGACAATCCCATGATGTCACCAGTGATTAATGGCTAGTTCATGAATGAACTCCTAGTATTCCAGTGCAGGATTGTTCATACCATCCTCTGATGGAGTCTCTTATCAGGAGATAATGTCTTAGTAAACAAGGCTTTTCACATCCATCATAGGGCAGCACAGTGGCTCAGTGGTTAGCACTGCAGCCTTGCAGCGCTGGGGTCCTTGGTTCAAATCCTGCCAGGGACAACATCTGTAAGGAGTTTGTATGTTCTCCCCGTGTTTGGGTGGGTTTCCTCCGGGTACTCTGGTTTCCTCCCACACGCCAAAGACATACTGATAGGGACTGTAGATTGTGAGCCCTATATGGGGCAGTGACTGTCAATGTCTGTAAAGCGCTGCGGAATATGATGGCGCTATACAAGTAAGCATAATAAATAATTATATTCTCACTATCTTAGAATCACCACACCATCTTCAAAATCATGGAAATTGGAAAAAAAATTATAATGGGGGAATTTGTTTTAATAAATGAATTGCACTATATTTTATTCATGGATTTGGCTCCTGCGCTGAAATTCTGTCCCTTATTTTATCATTCCCGTCTCTCTCACTGGAGTGTAGAGAGGTGGGCGCTTGTATAATGCAGGAAAACTGGGGTTGGGGGGCGGGGGTTTGGGGGGGGGGGGGCTCAATTCAAAAACTTATATCTCAGGTGATATAAAATGTAGAACCATGGTGTCATATGTAAGAAAACATTCACCAACGTTGCATGACATCAAGTTCTACCTTTATTATTCCTGGAGATATCCCCAACTGAAAACACTGACATATTTATATACAGTAGCTCCCAATCCTGACTGTGATGGTGTTATCTCTGGAAATGATAAAGCTAGATCTGTGACCTTAAGAATCTCACCTTTCATACATCTCCATGTAGTTCTGACCCCAGTCTCCTCCAGTCTCAGCTTCCCTCAGCTACCCCCTGTACTCACAGTCAGAAGCAGCGAGAATTTTTGCTGCCAAATGGAAAAATAAAGATGGGACAGAACATGGATGTCAGTGCAGAGTTCATGAAAGAATGGAAACATGCTGCCAGAAAATCAGTTTAGCAGTGGTGTAACTAGGAATGGCGAGGCCCCGTGGCAAACTTTTGACATGGGGCCCCCCCTTTCCTGACCGACACTGAAGACCTCAACCGACCGACCCCCCCCCCCCCCGCCACATTCCTGCGCGCTCTATTATGACCCATAGTGGCCCCTGCACACAGTATTATGCCACATAATGGCCCCTGCACACAGTATTATGCCCCATAGTGGCCCTTGCACACAGTATTATGTCCCATAGTGGCCACTGCACACAGTTTTATGCCCCATAGTGGCCCCTGCACACAGTATTATGCCCCATAGTGGCCCTTGCACACAGTATTATGCCCCATAGTGGCCCTTGCACACAGTATTATGTCCCATAGTGGCCCTTACACACAGTATTATGCCCCATAGTGGCCCCTGCACACAGTATTATGCCCCATAGTGGCCCTTGCACACAGTATTATGCCCCATAGTGGCCCCTGCACACAGTATTATGCCCCATAGTGGCCCTTGCACACAGTATTATGCCCCATAGTGGCCCTTGCACACAGTATTATGCCCCATAGTGGCCCTTGCACACAGTATTACGCCCCATAGTGGCCCCTGGGCGCAGTATTATACCCCATAATGAACACCCATGAACAGTAATTATACTCTGAGCTCTTTTCAGACCCCATAGTATAATAATCGGATACCCGGGGGAATACCAACATAAAAAAAACACTGTTACTTACCTATCTCCCTCTCCGCTGCAGTCTTTGGTAGTGTTGGCCTTCTTTAATGACATACTGACACATAACCAATGACATAATGACACAGGCCCCAGTTATGTGACATCAGGACACTGCTAGGAGCGTGGAAAGGTAAGTAACACGTTTATTATGTTCCTTTAGCTTTCCGGGGCCTCCGATCATTATACTTGGGTGTCTGAAAAGACCCCTGAGTACAATAATAGTACTTGTGGGGCTCGTGGCTTCACTTACCGATCCCGGCCCCTGCCAGTATCGGTAAGTAAATAGGAGTAACTCCAGCTGGTAACGGCCTATTAAGAAAAAAAATTGCAGGGGTAGCGGCCATCACCCCTAAAGAAAGGCCGGACCCGGGGCACAGCTTAGGGGGAGGCCGACATGACAGGGCAGAGGGGTCAGCGGGAGGTGGTTGTCAGGGAAGGGAGGGGGAGCGGCTGGCCGGCGGCGGGAGTTGCTAGGGGGAGGTGATAAAGCCCCCTGCGACCCCCGCCGCTGGCCAGTCGCGTAGCAGAGGAAGAACGGTCCCGCCCGCCCTTTAGCTTGGGTTTGTGGGTAGGGTTACTTGATCGTCGCAGTAGTTGGCGGGGTGGGAGGTCCTTGGAGTTGTAAAAACCTTGGGGGTGGGGAAAAACACATGGGGTGTATTTCTCCCCAATTATGTAATCACTGCATATGAGTGGTCTGGCTGCCTCTGGACTCCTGCTGGGTGGCGTCCCGGGGAGTGATTTGAGCTTGGTACTGCCATCAGTTTACGGTGCCCCCGTGCCTGTGGTTGCGGCTGGGGGTAACTTGTTTATGATGGTCAGTCTGGTGGTCAGATCTTTAGCTCCAAGGGCTTTCCCCCCTCTTTGTTATTTGCACTAATATTTATATTAATTATATATTATTTAGATAAGAGAAGTGGGGTATGGTTAGTTAGTTACTCAGAAAGGATGTTTTAATAAAGAAAGGTTAAAATTTGTTGTTTGTATTTTATGTAATAAAACGGCTGCTGTGGCCAATTTATCCAACCTCTCTTGTTTGTTTTTATTTAGGTAAGAAGCAGGGGGAAGGTGGGGGTGAGAGGGATGGGGTTGGGGTTGCAGCAGTGGTAAGTATGAAGATCAGGAGGGAGAGCGGACATCCTCAGTGCCATTGTCATGCCCCGGGCCCTGTGGCAGCTGCTACCCCGGTAGTTATGCCACTGCAGTTTAGGTACAATGTAAACCATGTTCTTTACCTTACAAGCTGTATAACCAAACACTGCATACTATAAATATAAAGAACATATTGGGGCAGATTTATTGAAAATGTCTAAAACTAAGACAAAGTTAAAAGGGTTGTTCAGGAATTCAGGAGAGCTGAAGAAGGAGGCTGGGGAAGGCGAAACATGAAAAAAATCATACTTATCTGTCCTCCGGTGTCTGCTGCCGCTTTTCGTTGCAGCATGCGTTGTGAAGTTACCACTGGAAGACCTGCACCGCATGTAAGGTCAATGAGTGGCCTCAGAGGAAAGGAGCCAGCCATTCTGGAGGATGTCGTGCTCATAGATAACCAGTGGCAACTTCATGGTATGTGCTCGAATGGTCAGCATTGGTGGACACCAGAGCGCTGGGAACAGGTGCTTATGATTTATTTTTTTATGTTTCACCTTCCCGGCCTTCTATTTGACATTCCATGTCCTTTCTTTAGGCCACTGAGGCTGCTGATTGGCCTCAGTGGTCAGATGTGGTTACCTTCCCCCCTCCTTGTACAAACGAGTCATCCTGGACAACCGCTTTAACTTTGTCTTAGTTTTAGACAGTATCAATTAATCTTCCCCAATATGTTTTTGTCCTATATGTGTGAAGTCACCGATTCCTTTACTGTAGGGTGCAGAGAGGACTTCCCTTGGTATAAGCCACAGAACATGCTGTGCCAGACAGCTACAGAGGACACAGAGCATCGGGGACCGGTGTGTGATTTTATTTTTTAATGTAGATTGTGAGCCCCATATAGGGATCACACTGTACATTTTTTTTCCTATCAGTATGTCTTTGTAGAATGGGAGGAAATCCACGCAAACACAGGGAGAACATACAAACTCCTTGCAGATGTTGTTCCTGGTGGATTCGAACCCAGGACTCCAGTGCTGCAAGGCTGCAGTGCTAACCACTGGGCCACCATGTTGCCCCATAGATTTTTTATTTTTTGTTACCTTCCCTAGCCTACCCAAGTACTATAATTCCTGGACATACTCTTTAAGTTTAGTCAAATACTGAAGTATATAAAATCCTTTATATTTATCATGATCAAAGTTATTGCTGATACAATAAAAATATGGCTTGCCAGCCCCGGTATCAATAACTAATGTGATTGTAACTGATCTGCCAATAATATTGGGAGCAGAGTCCATATACAGGTGTCAGCTAAGACATATGCAGTCCTGATATGTGACCTATAATTGCTAAAGTAAGAAAATATTGTGCTGTCACCCAAACGTGCTTTTCCTTCACATCATGCCTTAATGTATTGTCTCTGCTAATATTTTCCTAAGATTAGATGAGGGTGAAAACCCACACTTCAAACGAGATAAGGTTTCCTTACATATGACCTCCTTTGACTTGGCAGTCTGCCATAAGATAACATACGTAGCTGATAATGTACAGTCTTCAGCCTAAAGATCCAGGCACATAGTGGGAAATAAGTTCTGAATTTGTCCAAATTTTGGATCTGTATATGAAAGTCGTGAAAAATCTGCAGCGTATCCCAAGTCATGCAGTTTTTGGGTGTATTTTTTGTGTAATTGATGCAAATTTGCAACATATTTCTCCTTCTTGCATTGTAAAACTTGGTGAAATTTGCAGGGAAAATCCACGTGTTGACTGGCAGACTCTCACTCTTGATTTTTTAACAATGTATGAATAAAGTTTATTTGACTCGCATCCACTTTGCTGTGGCTTTAAACCCTGCAGCATACAATCTATGTGGCATCAGGGTGTATCATTGAAATTCCATGTCTTGGAATTCTAGAAATTCATCAAGATTGGCCACTGGCAGCTCCAATGAAGTCCCTGTTGCTGTTGAAGGACAAGTCAAGGAGTTTCCCCAGGCCATATCACAGTAGTATGAGCAATATGAATGTGGTCTTGTATTGTCCTGTTAAAAAATGGCCATACCACTGGATACACCACCATATCAATGTAACTCCAAGCTGTTAGATTACCTCAAAGGAAGACTAGAAGGAGCTACATTATGTCACCCTACATCATAATCCTAGGAGTAGGAATAGAGTGACATGTCTTGGTGAAGACTTCTTCATGACATTGTTCACATGGTCTCCAGACCAATCTCCAGCTATCATTATGTCTGCGACTAAATCAGGACTCATCACTGAAGAGTATTGGCCTCCATTCCTGCCTCCATTACCGTCTTGCTGTGCACCATCATATCCTTTGAGAGAGGTGACGTGGGGTCAATGGAACAGCTGTTATCGAATCACCTTCTGATGGTTTATGTGCACAATGTTTGATGCCCTAGATTTTGGATATGACCTCTCCAATCACACATCCAATACAGAATGGATCACTATATGTCCTTCTTTCACATGATCTGTCCATGTAGAGGTCCGCCTTTGGTCACGTCTTTGTGTCATTCCAGTTTTTCATTGTTTTCCCAGTCAATGGGACATGCAACATTGAACAGATCTGACATCTTGGTCTAGGTGTGTCGCGATCTCCTGGAGTGATGAACCAACGTCTCTCAGCTTAAGGATTTTGTCCCTCTGTGTTGATAACCGGCACATTGACAAAGACGATCATCCCATAATACTTGATTTTTGAGGTTTTATGTGGCTAAAAAATTCACTTTTAATTAGTTTTTTATGCTCCTCCCACATGCTACAGATTGGAGCTACATCCTCAATTTACGTAATCTTGCAGTTTGTCCTTCGTTGTTCAACAATGTATTTTCTGTCTTAATATGATAAACCTCAAAAAAAAAAATGGAAGAGATCCAATATAAGAATATATCTACCTGCCTTTCCCACATTACGCTGAAACCTTATTACGTTTGTGTTGAGCACTCATGCGGTTCGCTCCCAGCCTGTGACAGTATGCCTCTGTCTTGATCTATATGACCCCCACACATGAACTCTTCATATGTGGTCAGCGCTTCAGGTTAGCAATTGATATCTTTGAATCCAATGCAAAACCGTGAGCACAGTCCGGATTTATCAATTATAGTAATACTAGTAAAACTTGTTTTTTTACATCCCGTGTTGATGTTTTAGTCTTTGCAAGTCAAACCAATTGGTTACATCTATGGAAATAAAAATGGTTGAGTTCTGAAGGCACACATGGAACTCAATGTTGCATTTGTAAGAAGCAAACATATCTAATCTGTTTACATAGTATGCTCTTCTATTGAGCAGGAAACAAGGAACATGTATGGCCTGATGCTTTAGACTGAGGACACAAGGGGTGAGTTGGATTCACTGGTGGAATCACCATCAGATAACCCGTTGTAATGTAAAGTAGTAGTATAGTGGATGGGATTTAAGCAAATAACATGGGGCCTAACTTGTGTTTTATTCCTTTAAATCCCTGCTCTTTTTAGGCATAGGAGTCCAGTGGGCAGTACTATTCAGTGATAGGCAACCTTCCCAGTATGACATACAGAAATACACAGTTAATGTGACCAGCGCCTACTTTTGACGTCAATGTTAAATAACCAATCGCAGAAGGCGCGTGTCATCAGCCATCTGGGTGCACTCATCATTGCGGAAGCCACGATGGATCAAAACAAGTATGCGTTTATTCTTGCGGACCATGTTCACCCCTACATGCAAATTGTTTTTTCTCAGGAGGATGGCATCTACCAGCAAGACAATGCGACGTGTCATAAAGCTCACAGTGTACGTGCGTGGTTCGAGGAGCACCAGGATGAGTTTACCGTACTCCCTTGGCCAGAAAATTCCCCGGACTTGAACCCAATCGAGTATCTGTGGGTCCACCTCGATCGGATTGTTCGCGCCATGGATGCTCAACCGCGTAACCTAGCACAGCTGGCCATGGCACTGGATTCAACATCCCAGTGACTAACATCACAACATCCCCTCTCTTCCTGCACGTCTCGCAGCGGTCCACTCTGCCAAAGGTGGTTAGTCTGGATTTTGACAGGTGGTCACATTAATGTGACTGAACTCTGTAATTGTCACTTACTGAACCACCCACTGGACTCCTAGAATGAACAGGGAATAAAGGGGTTATCCCAGGAGTAATATTGCTTACAAGTTTATTCCCTGCACTGGTTTATTACTATAATACACCCCACAGCCATGTTGTGGAGGGCAGTAGCGGAGACTAGAACTCTCATTCCTCTGCCTCCCTTACAGCCATTCCAACTCTCACTGATATCACTGACTTCCCTCTACTTGAGCCGCAGGTCTGTAGACTGGAGAGTGTCATGGGACCAAGTGTTGGAACGTCAGCTGGGGAGGAGGAGGAATAATAATTTTGGCCTCCCCAGCAGCCTTCTGCTCATCATCTCCTGTTCTATCCCACACTGCCTACCAACAGATATGCATTTTCCATGTCACAGGTTCCCTTTCATACCATGTACTGTACTTAACCCAACGGCATAGACATTTTCAGGTACTAGGAAAAGCCTCTAAATGTGCCCACAGTATAAATACATGAAATTGCAATGCTGAGTGTTAAATACAAGGCAGTTTCCTTTTTTTTTTTTTTTTTTTTTAATATTTGCTTTTTTCCAGGCAGAACTAATCTTGTATATTATGTAAGTTTTATGTTACTGACAAGGTTAAAAGTGCAGGCATCCTCCGCAAGAACCAGGTTTGCAGTTCACCTAAACTTCACAGGAGATGAAAGCAAACATGTAGAGCAGAAAATAGAAGCATGTGGGAGAAATCTCATTGTTAGCCAACTGTATCAAAGGGATTTTTAAAGACCACTCCTCTCTGGAAAATATGCCTGCAAATGAAAGTGCTTCCAATAAAGCTGAGGATATGCTGGTTACAATAACTGAAGCTTCATGCACACGATAATACGCAATTGTGCATAAAAGGACAAACCCATTCATCTGTTCAGGCCTATGCACATAGACATACCTCCTAACCATCCCGGATTCCGCGGGACATTCACGGATTCGGTCTCCTGTACTGTCCTGCAGTCCCGGTCGGCAGGAAGTATGTCCTGGTTTCAACTCATCGGCGTCCAGAGAATGTCGATGAGTTGAATACATAGCTGATTAAACTAGGAGCTGTCACAGCTCAGCTCCTGCTTTAACGCTGCGCTCTGGCTTCTGCATGTGTAGGCGCAATGTGATGACGTTACATCGCGCCTACAAGTCTGAGTGAGACTGCAGAGAGAGCAGCAGGGAGCGTTGGAAGGTAAGTATGAGTGGTTTTTTTGCATTAAACTTAAAAATTAAGGTGGAACATAATGAAGGGGGGATGGCATGATACTGGGGCAGATGAAGGGGGGGGGGAAACAGCATGACACTGGGGGCAGAGATGAGGACATGAAACTGTGGGAAGAGATGGGGGGGACATGAAACTGGGGGCAGAGATAGGGGGGGCATGAAACTGGGGACAAAGATGGAGGGGGGACATTAAACTGGAGGCAGATGAAGGGGTTATATGAAACTGGGGGAGAGATGGAGGGGACATATAATTTACGGGTGACTGTAGGAGGATTATACTGTGTGGGAGCACATGAAAAATGAATGAGAATGGGCAGAGTCAACATAAAAGTGGGCGGTGCTAAATTTGGCGCAGTGCGTTGCACGCACCGCACATTTTGTCCCTCTTTCTGCTCTCAAAAGTTGTGAGGTATGCATAGGCGTAGTTTGTGTCAGGGCCGTAACAAGTCCTATACCTTTACGGATTTGTGGCTAGTTCCAGTCATTTCAATGTATGGCTGAGTGAAAACCACAGATACCAATCTGCACATAAATATGTCTGCATTGCATCAGTCATGGATCCTGTAGAATCCCCTACACTAGTCAGTGCCACAAATGTGAACAAATATAGGACATGCTTCATAATTTGCAGACCCCTTCTATGGCCTAGACACACATCTGCAAAATTTCTATAGACCCGTAGTAATGCATGAATTTGCACTTTTATCTGCAATTGCAGATAACATTATCATTATGTCCATGGGCCTAAGGGTGATCATGCTTAGAACCAACTCTTATGCTAGGTTCACACCTGCGCTCTGGTTTCTGTTCTTTAAGTCTGCTTGGGGACCCGAAAAACAGAAACCCAGCTTGTTTAAAAAGTGGTTATCTGTGGAAATCTGCAGACCCCATAGACTATAATGGTGTCCGCCCGAAAAATGCAGAGAGAAAAGTCCTGCTTGGCGGACGGAATCCCCAAATGGAAACCAAGTGCTAGACTTGAATAGGTCACCTGGATCGAATTGCATCATCGCTTCCATTTTTTTAGTCCGAAAGGTGGAATTTTCGCTTCTCTATATTTTGCTGCAGAGCAACGATCCTCCTGACAGTACTTTGTCATAGCTTTCTACTGACGCTGAGCAGTAAGGCCTACTCTTCCGACAGTGGAGGGGATATCGGTTGCATTAGTTTAATCTCTTGCATCTGGGCACATACTGGCAAAGCTGACAGCCATATGCCCCCACATTATAATGTTTCCCTCCAACTGTCCCACAGTATAAAGTCCCTCTCCGGATGCATCCACAATTTAATGTTCCCTCCAGTTGCCCCCAATTTAATGTCCCTCTCCTGTTTCCCCTAGTTTAATGTTCTCCTCCTGTTGCCCCCACTTTTATGTTCTGCCTCCAACTGCTCCCACAGTTTCATGTCCCCCTCCATCTGCCCCCAGTTTAATGTCCTCCTACAGCTACCCCAAAATTTAATGGCCTTCTCCAGCTGCCACCTGTTTTATACCACCCTTCATCTGCTCCCTCAGTTTCATGTTCCCCTACAGTTGACCACACAACATAATGTCCCCTCCAGCTACCCCCCAAATTTTATATCCTCCTTCATCTGCCCTGACAGTTTCATGTCCCTCTCTAGTCCAGCTGCCCCCCGCAGTTTACAGTCCCCTTCTACCTCCCCCATAATATTATGTCCCTATCTTGGTACCAACCCAACATTTAAAAAAACAAATAAAATAAACACTAATACTCACTCTTCATTGCTCCGCTGCTGCTCTGTCCTGAAGGAATTAGGGAACTGCAGGCGCAATTTGAGTGACATCATCACATTGCGCCTACAACTCCGGAATGGTGAAGCAGGGGGCAGATGGCTCCTGCTTCACCATTGCCAGGCAGATGAGTTAAACCAACTGGGACAGGACCCGGAATCCAGGACTGTCCCGCTGAATCCGGTACAGTTGGAAGGTATGTGTATATTACATAGTGGTAAATGAAATATATATATATTTGAAACTCGTATTTAGAATTGTAACTATTATAACCTGTACATATACAGCATCATTTATGATCATTGTGTATTCTTTTATTATTCAAAAGAAAAATTCATAGAAATTAAGTCCTGCAAAACAAAGCATTGTGCCGATCAAATAAAAATCCAAAGAAATGTAAAATTTTGTTCAGTCCTCAATGTTAAAATTTGCCTAGTCCTCAAAGTGTTAAAATCAGTTATATGTGTGAGCTTTAAGGTAACCCTTCCCTTTAAGGCTGAGTTCCCACACTGCGGAAACACAGCTTTTTTTGCTGCAGATTTGCAGAATGGCTACAAAAGCAGAAATGTGATTACAGCTCTAGGCTATTCTATAAATTGGCAGTACAAGATGAACAATGCAATGTATTTACAAAGTTTCTCAACTTTTGGATATAGATAAGTTCTATGTAAAGTATTAAGTGGTGCCCGGTTGTACAATTTAGGAAACCAAATAAAAGATCCTGTTTACACGTAATATCTGGCAGGAATAAGACGCCGCTAATTGTCCCGTTGGATTAGATTTCATGCCTATTAAAACTCATCCGGGAAGAAAAGTAAATAATTCACATGACGTAGGGCCGAGCTATTTAATAAACCTATGCATTCCACAAGTCACAACCTAAACTTCAGAACGGTGATTAATTGTGACACCATTGTTGCTCTTCCATTGAAAGACTTTCATAGGCTTTCATGGCTGATGTCGTAACTACTGACAGAAAACAGTATAACAATCCCGTGTAGGTGGGTCTCTGGTACAGTCAACAAGTTAATCTGAACTGAATGTATTTTACGTGACGGTAGTTAAGGGTTGGACGCTGATTTTATTGCCTTATTTAAACAGCTGTAGTGTACATTTGGTAATAAGTGGAGCTTTAAGTTAATGTCATGCACACGTACCGCACTCCGCTCCATTGTGATTCTCATGTAAACTCAATGTACATATATAATGTATTTGGCTAGACATACAATACACATGGACGTTCCGTGGAATGACGCAGCGGAACATCTTGACACGGCCAGTCACGTTGCCACACTTTAATCGCCCCACGTTGCGAAAACGCTGCGTTTTAGGCCGGGTTCACATGGGGTATTTTGGACCGGAATTTGATGCGGAGTCCGGTCCAAAAACTGGTAGCTGTGACTGGATGCCGATGCAGTGCACTTTGCTCTGGATTAGACCCAAATAAATGGGCCATAGTCAGGAGGAGGGAGTGTCGCAACATCAGCCTGAAGAATGAGCATCTCGCTTCCTTTTTCTGGCGCGGATTCTGATGCGGAATTCCGCGCAGAAAAAAAGCCTCCCATTGACTTCAATGGGTTCTTTTTTCCGAGTGGTTTTTGAAATCGCAGCATTTCTGCTACTGAATTTTTGAGCCAAAACCAAGAGTGGATTGAGCAGTAGAAGAAGTATAAGAACTTTCTATATATTTCCAATTCCTTTTGTAGCCATTCTTGGCTGTGGCTCAAAAAATGCAACAAAATAAGCCGTTTCCCCAATGTGGGGCCTCAGCCTAAATTAGGTAATTTTCTGATACTATATTACACCTTTCAGTCAGGCTGTTGACAATTAATACCTAGTCAACTGTATACAATTATCCATTAGTACTTGTATGGCTACATGTATTGCCTCTACTTAACTTACTTAGTTACACAGTTGATTTGCAGAAGTCTACAGCGTAACATGGTCTCGGTAAATGACTCAACCAGATGTCACGTGGCCACATTGAGCAGGTAACGCTATGTAAGTAATCAATCACTTGTCCAAGTTCCCCTTGTAGGGCTAGGGATACACGACAAATACTCATTTTTTATACTACCAGTGCAATGTGACTCCACTTACATTAGCAAGGAACTCACAGGGCAACATTGTAATTTTTGGTACCATGGTGGTTGCCTGTAGACCTTCACTAAGGCTGGATTCACACCAGTGCCCGGTTCCGTTGGTGGATTCCACGCCCCATTCCGCTTGAAAAATGCATTTCCACAGTGATTTTTTGCTGCGGCTCTCTAAGTGGGGCCTTAGCCTTAGGCCGGGGCCCCATGGACCAAAAACGCTGCGATTTGCCCGCTGTGGGAAAAATCGCGGCGTTGTACAGTGCAGGCAAAGTGGATGGGATTCATGTTAATCCTATCTCCACTTTGCATAAAAGATCACAGCGCGGACACACTGCGATTTGCAAAGCCGTTGCGGCTTTGCAAATCGCAGCATGTCAATTGTATCTATGGAAACGCCGGCGGCTTCCCCGTAGATATAATGTTAAGAGAAAGTCCGCAGAGGAAAACTCAGTGAACTTTCTCTTAAAAGTGCTGCGGAAAGAACCGCAATGCGTTCACGCAGTGGTTCTTCCCGCAGCGCTTTAGTGCTGCGGATACAGCCTGTGGGGCCTTGGGGGGCATTCACACAGAGTAATGTGGCGCTGATTCTGCCCGATAACTCGCGGCAGGATCAGCGCTGATAAAAAAGACTCCCATTGACTTCAATGGGTTCCGTTTAACGTGCATAACACACTGAAGTCAATGAGAGTCTTGTTATCAGCGCTGATTCTGCCGCGAGTTATTGGGAAGAATCAGTGCCACGTTACTCTGGTGAAGATTTTGGCGAGGAAAAAAATCCACTTCAGGAATTAGGAAATGTTTTTTTCCTCCAGCACAGTGTATGGGCCTTGAAAAAACCACTAGCGGTTTTTGCCAATTCCATGTGGATTTTCCACCTCCCATTGACAGAATTGTTTTTTGCAAGCGGAATCCGCCTGAAGGAAGCTTTTATCCGCTAGCGGGAAAAAAAGCGTGTGGAATAGAGATGAGCGAACACTAAAATGTTCGAGGTTCGAAATTCGATTCGAACAGCCGCTCACTGTTCGAGTGTTCGAATGGGTTTCGAACCCCATTATAGTCTATGGGGAACAGATACTCGTTAAGGGGGAAACCCAAATCCGTGTCTGGAGGGTCACCAAGTCCACTATGACACCCCAGGAAATGATACCAACACCTCTGGAATGACAGTGGGACAGCAGGGGAAGCATGTCTGGGGGCATAAAAGTCACTTTATTTCATGGAAATCCCTGTCAGTTTGCGATTTTCGCAAGCTAACTTTTCCCCATAGAAATGCATTGGCCAGTGCTGATTGGCCAGAGTACGGAATTCGACCAATCAGCGCTGGCTCTGCTGGAGGAGGAGGAGTCTAAGATCGCTCCACACCAGTCTCCATTCAGGTCCGACCTTAGACTCCGCCTCCTTCGGCAGAGCCAGCACTGATTGGCCGAAGGCTGGCCAATGCATTCCTATGCGAATGCGGAGACTTTGCAGTGCTGAGCCAGTTCTGCTCAACTACACATCTGATGCACACTCGGCTCTGCTACATCTGATGCACACTCAGCTCTGCTACATCAGATGATGTACATCTGATGTAGCAGAGCCGAGGGTGCACTAGAACCCCTGTGCAAACTCAGCTCACGCTAATAGAATGCATTCAGCGCTGATTGGCCAGAGTACGGAATTCGACCAATCAGCGCTGGCTCTGCCGGAGGAGGCGGAGTCTAAGGTCGGACCTGAATGGAGACTGGTGTGGAGCGATCTTAGACTCCGCCTCCTCCAGCAGAGCCAGCGCTGATTGGTCGAATTCCGTACTCTGGCCAATCAGCGCTGGCCAATGCATTCTATTAGCCCGATGAAGTAGAGCTGAATGTGTGTGCTTAGCACACACATTCAGCTCTACTTCATCGGGCTAATAGAATGCATTGGCCAATCAGTGCTGGCCAATGCATTCTATTAGCGTGAGCTGAGTTTGCACAGGGGTTCTAGGGCACCCTCGGCTCTGCTACATCAGATGTACATCATCTGATGTAGCAGAGCCGAGTGTGCATCAGATGTAGCAGACCCGAGTGTGCATCAGATGTGTAGTTGAGCAGAACTGGCTCAGCACTGCTAAGTCTCTGCATTCGCATAGGAATGCATTGGCCAGCCTTCGGCCAATCAGCGCTGGCTCTGCCGGAGGAGGCGGAGTCTAAGGTCGGACCTGAATGGAGACAGGTGTGGAGCGATCTTAGACTCCGCCTCCTCCAGCAGAGCCAGCGCTGATTGGTCAAGTTCCGTACTCTGGCCAATCAGCGCTGTCCAATGCATTCTTATTGGAAAAAGTTTATGTCACAAAAATCACAATTACACACCCGATAGAGCCCCAAAAAGTTATTTTTAATAACATTCCCCCCTAAATAAAGGTTATCCCTAGCTATCCCTGCCTGTACAGTCTCTTAGTCACAAAGTTCACATTCTCATATGACCCGGATTTGAAATCCACTATTCGTCTAAAATGGAGGTCACCTGATTTCGGCAGCCAATGACTTTTTCCGATTTTTTTCTATGCCTCCGGTGTCGTAGTTCCTGTCCCACCTCCCCTGCGCTGTTATTGGTG
Source organism: Leptodactylus fuscus (assembly GCF_031893055.1). Taxonomy (NCBI): domain Eukaryota; kingdom Metazoa; phylum Chordata; class Amphibia; order Anura; family Leptodactylidae; genus Leptodactylus; species Leptodactylus fuscus. The sequence continues at coordinate 34,909,986 of NC_134265.1, read as the reverse complement.
CAAAAAAAGCGCCAGGGAAGGTGGGAGGGGAATCGAATTTTTTTGGAGTTTGCCACGTGATGTTCGATTCGAATCGAACACATCGAACAGCCTGATATCCGATCGAACATGTGTTCGATAGAACACTGTTCGCTCATCTCTAGTGTGGAACCCATAGAACTCTATGGGGAGGTGTTTTTTCCACGTGGATTCTGACACAGATTCAGACCCAAAATCCTCGTCAAAAAACTCTGCATGAATGGACCCTAAGGCTAAGGCCCCACGGGCCATATCCGCAGCACTAAAGCGCTGAGGGAAGAACCGCTGCGTGATTGCATTGCGGTTCTTTCTGCAGTGCTTTTAAGAGAAAGTTCACAGAGTTTTCTTCTGCGGACTTTCTCTTAACATTATATCTAAAGGAAAGCCGCCAGCGTTTCCGTAGACATAATTGACATGCTGCGATTTGCAAAGCTGCAACGGCTTTGCAAATTGCATTGTGTCCGCGCTGCGTTTTTTTTTCCGCAAAGTGGGCATGGGATTCGCATGAATCCCATCCTCTTTGCTTGCACTGTAAAACGCTGCGGCATTTACGTCCCGTGGGGCCCCGGCCTTAAAGGGATTATCTGCCTCAAACAGAGGGATACATTCTATACACAGTTGATGAATGTTCTATTGCTTATTTTTGTTGATTATATGTACCTTGTATTTCAGCCTGTGTGTATATTATACCTACACAAGTATTATTTGCTGTACACGTGGGGTTAGGGTCGTGAGACCATAACAATTAGGGAGCCAGTGAATCAGAGAAGTTCCCCCCCATGCCAATAATTACAGCCTCACAAACCTGTACGGCAGGTTATTTGGAAGGGTCAGGATCAAATTACTCTTTGCAAATTGAAATGAAGTGAAGTGAGAAGACATGTGAGCGACCATGCTGCTTCCCTGATGGATGGATGTGGACAGTAAAGATGAAGAAGGGTTACTGACAAGGCTCAATAAAAATACAAAAAAATAAGAAAAAATATAAATAAATAAAACAGTAAGTGAAAACCTAAAGTTTGGCAATGTGACAAGATAATTGATATCGTTCATACCTATGTTTTCATGTCGTAGCTAGAAAAACAAGCCAAAATGCTGAACCGACGTTGTTTTCTTTTTTTGCCTCTGATAAAGATTTGAATAAAAAATTATCAATGCAATAACAATTCCCCAAAATGGCACCTGACCCTGCAACCCCCCCCCCCCAAAAAAAAAAACCAAAACATGTCCTATGTATTACCCTACACGGAAATATACAAACGTTACGGGGGTCATAATATGGCGACTTTAACAAAATAAATTTTTAAAAATTTTGGGTTTTTGTTAAAGGGTTAAAATGTAAATGAAACCATATAAATTTGGTGTTTCTGGAATTGTACCGAAACATAGAATACAGGTGACATGTCAATTTGGCTATATAAGAAGCCTATAAGAAAGTTGCACAAACGCACTTTATCTTCAATTCCACCCCATTCTGAATTGTTTTCCAGATTACCAGTACTCTGTACAGAATAATAAATGGTATATTTATGAAGAAAAAAATTTCCTTCAAGCTTTAAGCCCTCATATGGCTCTGTGAACAGAAAAATAAAAAAAGTAATGCGGTTTCAAAGGCGGGGAGTTAAATATTAAAATTTCAGTGGGAAGGGTTTAAGGGGGAGAGAAAATTTGGGATTTCATGACCCGTAGTACTTACTACTATGTGTATATTACATTACACCAGATGAAGAGTTCTGACTATTATCTATGTGGTTTTGTTGATAGCAAGTAAGGCTGGGCACACACATTAGAATTTAAATTGCAATCAATCGTACAGAATATTCTAACATTGGTTTAGCAATCCCTCTACACCAAACCCAGCCTTATATATTTCATATATATAAAAATGAGTTTCTGTCTGTCTGTCCATCCTCTATGTGTGACCAAATGACTGGACCGATCTTCACCAAATTTGCCACACAAATACATCAGGTGTACGGAAAGGATTGATACTGAGCCTCAACTGTCTCGGAGGAACCGTTCCTGCGATACAGTATTTCCAAGACAATGACCTGCATTAGCCAATACAAACTTGCAAGTTTTTTACTCATATTCCAACTGCCATACACATGGTCACTCCACATGCGCAATCCAACACTGATATCCAAACTGAGATACACGCATCAGAGGATTAGATACGCAGCTCAGCACACAGTACTGCACACCAGAGGATTAGATATGCGTCTCAGCACACGATACCACACCCCGGAGGATGAGATATGTGGCTCAGCACACAATCCCACACTCCGGAGGATTATATTCGTGGTTCAGCACACAGTCCCACATGCCAGAGGATTAGATACGTGGCTCAGCACACAGTAACACACACCGGAGGATTAGATACGTGGCTTAGCATACAGTCCCACACGCCAGAGGATTAGATACGCGGCTCAGCACACAGTAACACATGCCAGAGGATTAGATACGTGGCTCAGCACACAATCCCACATGCTGTAGAATTAGATACGTGGCTCAGCACACAGTACAACATGCCAGAGGATTAGATACACAGCTCAGCACACAGCACCACACAATGGAGGATTAGATATGCAGCTCAGCACACAATATCATGTCGGAGGATAAGATACACAGCTCAGCACACAGTATCACAAGTCAAAGCTTTACTCCAGGTTTCCATAGCAACTCTGCCATTTTTCTTCACTGCTGTAGGTCAGCTTTAGAGGGGCAGGGTGCTGTGGGTGACACTGTTACACAAGTTCACATAGCTTTACTCAGGTATCACAGATTTTCACTGATATTCAAACTGAGATACATATGATCACATGACGCTAATGGACACACACACAAACGACATACAAAATAGACCAGTGCAAAACTGGGCAATTCTTATGGGGCCAGACACAAACAAAAAATTAAATATTCCTGTGCGAAGCCGGGTCCTCCTGCTAGTTTATTATAAATCATGACAGATATAAAGGTTTTACATTATTTATGTAGTTTAATATGTGTTCTAGGAAAAGGGGGGGGAGACTTGAATTTTTAGAAAATCCAATAATTTTTTAAAAACTTTTTAAAAAGGTATATTTGATAGATCTGGTTAACCATGACCCCTCCACCAGCCACTTGGCAAAAGTAGAGTGAGGAGCGTAAATATTTTCAAAATTGTGCCAAAAAAAGTCACAAAATGCTATTTCACAAATTTTGACACCAAAATTATGAGAGCAAAGCTTGATCATTTGCCGCCATGACAGTTTTAGCTTCAACAATCATGTATTACTACATACAATGACTCTCCTTCCACTTGTGCCATAGTCCAAGTACAGAGTGTTCGAGAATAGCATACAGAAGTCTGTCAGACATAGAGAGAGTGGAATGAAAAAGAAAACAATGGGGTAAGGTCTCTGTATACCTGTATGTAGGTGGATGACCAAGAAACCAGAATATCCAACTCAAAAACCCCAAAGTAACCCTGGCTAACTATAGTAGTGGTAGACTTCCACTACTGGTGGCTACTAGTCTTCATCTAGTCTATAGCACCCCAATCTACTATCATAGAGTGGACTTCACTCAACTCCATATCACCAAAATGCCAATGGTTGACTATGGTTACAGCTTCCCATCTACTACCCAGTCTACTGCTATATAACTCTAAGCAACATATAAGATAATATAATAACATAGCTGAATTGAGGATGAGACTCACTGGCTTGTAACACACAACAAAATGAAAAATCTACTAAAACCCCTTCTCTTAATTGATTTAATAATTAAACCGGCCATCTTAGATAAGTGGATGCACACTGAGCATGTAATGGTATTGTCGAGTTACTCATTCATTAAGAAGACATGGCTTAAAGTCTCCTAACCGTGACGTTCTATACCCTATAATATCGATATTCGGTATTTCAGATTAATACCAATTTTAGTTCAAGGGTTATTCAGGAATGTTGACTGATCGAGTGTGATCTATGGGACCCTGGCGGTTGGGAGAATAGATGCTGTGGTGCCTGAACTGAAGACCCTTCATTTTACTAATCGTGTGAGTTCCAGTTTCGTTGTCCATTAAACATACATTAAAGGGGAATGTGATTGAATAACAAAATAACTATTACTTACCTGGTGACCCCCCCCCCACTCTACCTGCCTTGGTGGTCCCACTGGTCATTGTTAACTATTTTGCAGTGACACACTGACCACGTGCACTGTCCTCAGAGGTCTTGTGCCGTCCGTACAGGCGTCACCACCGGGGACAATGATTGACAACAGACACATGTACATGGTTAACATATCATCAGTGCAGGTCTCTAGGCCAACACCAGTGGACCTCGGAGAAGTAGATCTAAAATGGTAGAGAACTAGTGGGTAATAGTTATATCACATTCCCTTATTAAAGTAATGGAAGCCCCATTTATTTTATGTTAAAGGGATCCTATCATTTAAACACTTTTTGTTCTAGTTGACACGTTGGAATAGCCTTAAGAAAGGCTATTCGTTTCCTACCTTTATCAGTCGCCAAATGAGTTCTTTCGCAGCACTGGAGGCAGGCCCCAGTGCTCAAACAGCACTGGGGGCGTCCCCCATGCTGCCAGAGAACTATCTCCAGCGACGCCTCCATCTTCAACAGCAACCGCCTCATCTGTGTCTTCTTCCGGCTGGGGTCACACTCCGGCGCCTGCGCAGTCTGCTCTGCCATCGGGACGCAGGCAAGAGCTGAGTGCACAGGCCGGCCCGGCGTCCATTTTTTTGGAGGCTGCTGCGCGCGCATGCGCAGTACGCTCCTGTAGTTCTATGGAGAACAGGAGCGTACTGCGCATGAGGGTCAATTATTTAGTGACATACAGTGAAGATAATCTGCCCATGTTATTGGTCTGAACAAGTACCTGGTCACCGGCCCCTTCCCCTCTCTGTATGGTTTGGCACAAGGCCAGTTGACCTCAGAGAGAGGATTTGCTGCTGAGCCTTTGCATGTACTGGTCTTGTTATGAAGACTGTGATGGGAAGTGATGAGCACCTGTTTTTGTGAAGGGAGGTAGCTATAGTTGTGTTCTAGGCCACATAGAAGGACGCCCCCCCTGCTATCTTCTCACCTTAGGTGATTTTTGGTGAAACTTGATTTTACTTTTTGCATGTTTTGGCATTCATATGGATGGGTTGGTCAATCCCCCTTCAGTGAAATACTCTTTATAGGAATCTTCGATACCATTATATACCCACAGTGAATTAGTTCATCATAACCCCTGCTATACAGTGGAGGGGGCTACTGTGCCGATCCTTTTACATGTATAGGTGCAATTTTGGAATACTTTTACAAAACAAAAACCCTTTTGGTAATAACTTTTTGTTTTCATTCCCACTTTCCAAGTCTGATACTTTAATAAATTTTTTGTTAATGGAATTGTATGAGAGCTTATTTTTTTTGCAGGACCTGATGATTTTATTGATGCCATGAAGGGGAACATATCACTTTTTACAATGCTTTTCCGGTGGTTGACGGCACTTTTACTATCTTTTTTTTTAGATTATTTTTAAGTCATTCAGCTTGCGCGTTAAATAACATTACAGTTGTATTGCTCGGGTCCTTATGGATGTGGCAATATCCAATATGTGTGTTATGTTTTTATTTTTCATTATTATTCATGAAATGTTTTTGGATAGAGGATTAATTTGTTAATTTGTTAATACTGTATGAGTTTTCACATTTTATTTTTTTTAAAACATTTAATTTCATTTTTTTTCACACATATTTTTTTTTGGCTTCCTTGGGGAACTTTACTTGCAATCTTCTAATCACTTTTATAATACATTTTACTACCTATGTAGTCCAATGCCTGATACTACCTGTTTCCAGGAGAGAGCCCCTTCCCTCCAAAACCCCTTAGATGCCACAATCGCTATTGGCTGCAGCATCTAATTGGTTAAATGTATGGGTTGTCAATTTGCTGATCCTAGGCGTTAGAAGCAGGTGAGAGGCGGAAGACCCCTATTATTCTGCCGCAACTGGTGTAGAATGTGTGTACATCGATCACTAATGGGTTAAACCGATTTAGCCTACTACGCCCTACAAACACAGCAACTGGGGTATCTAGATCCCTGATGAACATTTACTAATATTTTTTTGCACACTATTGATCATATGGTATAAATAAGATTTATTAACTTTATTCTAAGGATAATTGGGTTCATACCGATACCGGATAAGTATAGTGAGGCAGATTTATGAAGATTATTAATGCCAGGCTTCATAATCGCATCATCAATGAGGAACACCCTCTACCCGGGATGGGGGCACCTGAAGGAAAATCTATGCCTGCTTATATTTGGTGTAGATTTCTGGCATCACTTACACCATTATTCTGGAATAAAATGCATTTTTGTTTTGCCATACTGCAGAAGCCACATAACATTATAAGGGCTTGTTTTTTGCTGGACAAGCAATATCTTTCAAATGTGCACATTTTGGGGTACATATAACTCATTCATTAACTTTTACTATTCTTTACAGAAGGTTAATGGGAAAAAAATGTTCTGCTGACCTTTCAACATGGCTGAATGGGATTATTTGCCTAAATCCATAACATTTACAAAGGGACATGTATGCAACGAATATTAAAATATCTGTACTGTGCAGGGTTGGATTATAATATGTGGGAAATAGATGGTTGCCTGGGACCCAAGGCTAGAAGGGGACCCAACGGCAAGCAACTACCCATTTACCCCCATTATAATCCAATTCCATAATCAGTGGCGTAACTAGGAATGGCGGGGCCCCGTGGCGAACTTTTGACATGGGGCCCCCCCAAACCGACGCCGAAGACCTCAACCGACCCCCTCCTCAGAACTCTATTATGTCCCTTAGTAAGCCCTGCACACAGTATTATGTCCCATAGTGGCCCCTGCACACAGTATTAACCCCAACAGTGTCCCCTGCACACAGTATTAACCCCAATAGTGTCCCCTGCACACAGTATTATCCCCCATAGTGGCCCCTGCACACAGTATTATGTCCCAATAGTGTCCCCTGCACACAGTATTAACCCCAACACAGTAATACCCCCAATAGTGGCCCCTGCACACAGTATTAACCCCAATAGTGGCCCCTGCACACAGTATTAACCCCAATAGTGGCCCCTGCACACAGAATTAACCCCAATAGTGTCCCCTGCACACAGTATTAACCCCAATAGTGTCCCCTGCACACAGTATTAACCCCAATAGTGACCCCTGCACACAGTATTATGTCCCACTGTGGACATCCATAAACAATTATTATACTCTGGGGTCTTTTCAGACCCCAGAGTATAATAATCGGAGACCCGGGGAAATAAAAACATTTTTTAAAAAAACAGTTTCTTACCTGTGCCCGGCTCCTAGGCTGTCGGCTGCCGGCTGCCGCTCTTGTCCTGCATTAATGACGTCGGACGTCACATGACCCAGGAAGCAGACCCGGGTCATGTGACGTCAGAGACGTCAGACACGAATGAGGGAGGCCGGAGGCAGGATCGTGGAGAGGTAAGTAACACTGTTTGTTATGTTCCTTACGTCTCCCGGTCCGCTCATCATTATACTCGGGGGTCTGCAAAGACCCCTGAGTATAATGATAGTGTTTGTGGGGCCCGCGGTGTCACTTGCCGATCCCGGCCCAGCCAGGATCGGCAAGTGAATGGGGCCCGTAACGGACTATTTAAAAAAAAAAAACAACAAAAAAACGCAGCGGTAGCGGCTGTCACCGGGCCCCCTAATGGCCCGGGCCCTGTGGCAGCTGCTACTGCTGCTACCACGGTAGTTACGCCCCTGTCCATAATCAACTGTTTTTGGGTCCGCCAATACAGTGGAATACTGTGATGGGGTACAGGAGACTACAGAAGGTAAGTAGAAGGTAAGCCCCTTGGACCCAGTACAGGTGGTGGGTGACAGAAGGATACTGTCTGTGGTGTCCTCCATGCGGGAGAACAAATCCCACCCCATGTATGAGACCTTGATGGGACTTGGCAGCACTGTAAGTTACCGTCTGCTTCACCCCAAGTGTGAGAAGGAGCTATCGCAGGTCCTTCCTTCCAACCGCGACCAGGCTGTATAATCTACATCAGACCAAGCGAAGATCACTCCGCACAGAGAACTAAATGACTATGAATGTCCTCCTTCTTTCTTCTCTGTTCCTTAGCTGCTATGGACTCCTAGTATATCTTTCTCAGCATTTGTGTGTCTACTACTTGTGTAATATATTACTGTGTATTATCCTGTATCTGTATTACTATGCAGCTGTAACATACTGAAATTTCCCCACTGTGGGACTATTAAAGGATTATCTTATCTTATTTGTTTAGTGAATCTCGCAAAGTTTTGTTCGAACCGAACATGTCTGAACTGCTATTATAATAGTCTGATAATCCCAGAGTATAATAGTTGTTCGTGGATTGCAAACAGCGCCGCACCTCCTATGAGGCGACCTGAATGCCGGGCCCCTGGTGTGTGTGGGGGGGGGGAGGTGGCATTTTTGCTGACCTAAGCCAGTCCAGGACAAGCTGTCCTGGTCTGGTTTAGCGTCACTGTCTCGGCAGCCCGGCACGGAAAGCGAGCGGTGGATTGGGGAGGCCCTGTAGGCACAGCGCTGCTCCACCGGCCTCCCCTGACGCTCAGGTAGAGAGCAGGTCCTCTCCCTGCCTGCTCTCTGCCTGCTAACGCCGCCCGTCCACCACGCCCCCTTCTCTATGCCCCACCCCTTCTGCCCCGTCCCCATGGGGGTGGGGGCGGCTTTCTGTCGTCCGCCTCAGGCGGCATAAAAGCTAGGTTCACCTCTGATTGCAAACCCCAAATATTTCATGTTCAGCTGAACTTGAAATTTTTGGAAAATTTTTAATGAGACATGACATTATACCGTATGAAGGGGCCACTATGGGACATTATACTGTTTGCAGGGACTACTGTGGGACATTATACTGTATATGAGGGGCCACTATGGGACATTATATGGTGTGGAGGGCCACTAAGGGAACTTATACTGTGTGAAGGGCCTGCTATGCCATATCATACTGTGTGGAGGGGACGTTATTAGGTCATTATACTGCGTGGAAGGATCACATTGGGTCATTAACCTCTGTTGAGGGCCAATATAGGATATTACTTTGTCACAGGGATCTTATACATGAATGGGGGAGGCGCATGTTCTAAACAGTCCGGGGACCATGGTACCCTTAATCTGTCCTTGGTACTATGTATAGTGATCCCCAAAAGGCCGTCTGTAAACAATGCAACCCTTAAATTGCTAAATGATAAATTCACATCTGCCATATCCGCAGTGCGAACTGTTACAGTAGGTGGACCTTACACGTCTTGTGTGCAAAAACTTCATTGAATGTCAAGAATTTCCATCCTTATGTAATGGTCTAGACTGTGTTACCCGTGTCATATATTATTCACACCTACTTAATGCTGTAACAATCTTTTCCAAAGAACAGACTGCGATTTCTCCGAAACCTATTCTCTCAAAACACCAAGTCATCCTATAAATCATCCGTCATGAAAGGTAAAGTATTGCATATTATATACTGTAAGTCAAGCAATATAAAAGCCATTTTCTTTTGCAAACAAAACATTGTTCTGCGAAGAATTTTAACATCTCCTCGGCATTATGCTTTCCCCTTTGTACTGACTTTACTGCTAAACCCGACCTGCTGAAAACTAAAGACCGAAGAACAACTTTTATAAACAAAGTAATGTAACCAGTGGGGAGAAAAGTGAGGCCACTAAGCCCCATCTAAATCATTGACAGCAGCTTCATAGGAAGGTAAACAGTAGAAACGCACTCCGCCTCCGTAGGACACATGTAGGTATTGATGTGGATGGTAACACTGTTAATACCGGTATATAATAAGCCCTTTGACCTCTATGAAATTACACACCTTCAACCTGATCGATAAAAAGTGACACCATGTGAGGACTCTTTGATATTCTGCCTTTATAGCTATTTTATACCGTAACCATAATCTAGTTCCGGTTTCTTCCTAAGAATATGTCTACACAAAGCAGATGGGATGACAGTGTATCCAAATCTTTAACCCCATCCTGCTCCGCACCATAATAGTATGCCATAATAGTACGCCATAATAATACGCCATAATAGTGCGCCATAATAGTATGCCATAATACAGTAGTACGCCATAATAGTATACCATAATAGTACGCCATAATAATACACCATAATAGTACGTCATAATACAGTAGTACGCCATAATAGTACGCCATAATAGTACACCATAATAGTATGCCATAATAGTACGTCATAATACAGTAGTACGCCATAATAGTATACCATAATAGTACGCCATAATAATACATCATAATAGTACGTCATAATACAGTAGTACGCCATAATAGTACGCCATAATAGTACACCATAATAGTATGCCATAATAGTACGTCATAATACAGTAGTACGCCATAATAGTACGCCATAATAGTATGCCATAATAGTACGTCATAATACAGTAGTACACCAAAATAGTATGCCATAATAAAGTAGTACGTCATAATAGTACGCCATAATAGTACGCCATAATAGTATGCCATAATAAAGTAGTACGCCATAATAGTACGCCATAATAGTACGCCATAATAGTACGCCATAATAGTATGCCATAATAAAGTAGTACGCCATAATAGTACGCCATAATAAAGTAGTACGCCATAATAGTACGCCATAATAGTACGCCATAATAGTACGCCATAATAGTATGCCATAATAAAGTAGTACGCCATAATAGTACGCCATAATAAAGTAGTACACCATAATAGTACGCCATAATAGTATGCCATAATAAAGTAGTATGCCATAATAATAGCCATAATAGTATGTTATAATACAGTAGTATGCCATAATAGTATGCCATAATAATACACCATAATAGTATTCCATAATAATATGCCATAATAGTATGCCATAATAAAGTAGTACGCCATAATAGTACGCCATAATAATATGCCATAATAAAGTAGTACGCCATAATAGTATGCCATAATAAAGTAGTACGCCATAATAGTACGCCATAATAAAGTAGTACGCCATAATAGTATGTTATAATACAGTAGTATTCATAATAGTATGCCATAATAATACACCATAATAGTATGCCATAATAATACGCCATAATAGTATGCCATAATAAAGTAGTACCCCTTAATAGTACGCCATAATAGTATGCCATAATACAGTAGTACGCCCAGTGGCGTAACTAGGAATGGCGGGGCCCCGTGGTGAACTTTTGACATGGGCCCCCCCCGACCGACGCTGAAGACCTCGACCAACTGACCCCGACCACCGCCGCCACCCCCCCCGCGCATTTCTGCACACACTATATTGGCCCCCATTTTGGCCCCTGCACACAATATTGTGTCCCCATAGAGGTCCCTGCACACAGTATTATCCCCAATAGTGACCCCTGCACACAGTATTATCCCCCATAGTGGCCCCTGCACACAGTATTATGTCCCCATAGTGGCCCCTGCACACAGTATTATGCCCCATAGTGGCCTCAGTACACAGTATTATGCCCCATAGTGGCCCCTGCACACAGTATTATGTCCCCATAGTGGCCCCTGCACACAGTATTATGTCCCCATAGTGGCCCCTGCACACAGTATTATGTCCCCATAATGGCCCCTGCACACAGTATTATGTCCCATAGTGGCCCCTGCACACAGTATTATGCCCCATAGTGGCCTCAGTACACAGTATTATGCCCCATAGCGGCCCCTGCACACAGCATTATGTCCCTATAGTGGCCCCTGCACACAGTATTATGTCCCCATAGTGGCCCCTGCACACAGTATTATGCCCCATAGTGGCCTCAGTACACAGTATTATGCCCCATAGTGGCCCCTGCACACAGTATTATGTCCCCATAGTGGCCCCTGCACACAGTATTATGTCCCCATAGTGGCCCCTGCACACAGTATTATGCCTCATAGTGGCCCCTGCACACAGTATTATGCCCCATAGTGGCCTCAGTACACAGTATTATGTCCCTATAGTGGCCCCTGCACACAGTATTATGTCCCTATAGTGGACACCCATGAACAATTATTATACTCTGGGGTCTTTTCAGACCCCAGAGTATAATAATCGGAGACCCACGGGGGGGATACAAACATAAAAAACTCTCTTACTTACCTTTCTCCCGACTCCCCTCCTCTCCGTCGGCCATTTTCCGGGACGTCATGTGACAGGGCCCTGCGTCGCGGGTCATATGACGTCACGCAAGTAGGCCGAAGCCTGCGCGGAGCCTGGAGAGGTAAGTAACAGTGTTTTTTATGTTTCTTACCTCTCCAGGCCTCCGATCGTTATAATCGGGGGTCCGAAAAGACCCCCGAGTATAACAGTGCTTGTGGGGCCCGTGGTGTCACTTACCAATCCCGGCCCCTGCCAGGATCGGTAAGTATATGGGGCCCGTTACCGGCTGGAGTAATTCCAGCCGGTAACGGCCTATTAAAAAAAACAAAAAAACGCAGCGGTAGCGACTGTCACCGGGCCCCCTAATGTCCCGGGCCCTGTGGCAGCTGCTACTGCTGCTACCACGGTAGTTACGCCACTGAGTACGCCATAATAGTACTGCGCTGTAATGTTGCAAACACAGGAGCTGTGCCTGTGGCATTACATCCAGTACTTAGTTGTATTGCACAGCCGGAGTCCGAGACTAGAAAATGGGATCAGAAGATACCATGAATACAGTGGAATAACCCCTTGGATGCTGTGATTAACAGTGATCACAGTATTCGGGGGGTCCAGGGTCAAAATGGCCCCCCGAGGACATCTTGCAATAAGATTGTGAAGGGTTGGCATGGCAGCTACTGCCTATGCCCATCACACATATTGAGCCTGTGTGCAATTACTTTGTGGACCAGTTAAAAAAAAAAAAAGTTACAAAAAAAATATAAAAAACAAATAAATAATAAAAAGTTTTAAAAAGACACCCTTTAATTGATTAAAAAAAACCCCCTTATAATATAAATGGCCCGCCTGGCAGCAGACACGGTGACGCTAAGCCAGTCCAGGACAGCTTGTCCTGGACTGGCTTAGATCAGCAAAAATGCCGCCTCATGGGAGGTGCAGCGCTGATCCCACAAAAAAAACCCTTCTTCTGTACTGGGGATGGGATAGAGCTGCAATACCATTAAAGGGATACTACCACTAAATCGCATTTTTTTCTGCTTTAGAAAGGCTATTTGTCTCTTACCTTTAGACGTGGTCTCCGCGGTGCTGTTCCTTAGAAATACCGGTTTTAACCGGTATGCAAATGAGTCCTCCGCAGCAATGGGGTTGGGCCCCAGCGCTCAAACGGCGATAGGGGTGTCCCCACTGCTGCCAGAGAGCTCACTCCAGCGACGCCTCCATCTTCAGCTGCAACCCCGCCTCTTCTGTCTTCCATGTCGGTCCAGCCTACAACGTCTGTGCAGTATGCTCCTGTATTGTACTACAAGAGCAAGTGCGGCCTCCCAAAAATGGCTGGCGGCCATTTTTGGGAGGCCGCTCTTGCTCTTGCAGTTCAATACAGGAGTGTACTGTGGCCGGCGGCCATTTTTGGGAGGCCGCTCTTGCTCTTGTAGTACAATACAGGAGTGTACTGCACAGGCGTCGTAGGCTGGACCGACATGGAAGACAGAAGAGGCGGGGTTGCAGCTGAAGATGGAGGCGTTGCTGGAGAGAGCTCTCTGGCAGCAGTGGGGACGCCCCTATTGCTGTTTGAGCGCTGGGGCCCGCCCCCATTGCTGCGGAGAACTCATTTGCATACCGGTTAAAACCGGTATTTCTAAGGAACGGCGCCGCGCAGACCACGTCTAAAGGTAAGAGACTAGAGATGAGCGAGTACTGTTCGGATCAGCCGATCCAAACAGCACGCTCGCATAGAAATGAATGGACGTAGCCGGCACGCGGGGGGTTAAGTGGCCGGCCACCGTCAAAGCGGAAGTTCCAGGTGCATCCATTCATTTCTATGCTGTGTGCTGTTCGGATCGGCTGATCCGAACAGTACTCGCTCATCTCTAGAAGAGACGAATAGCCTTTCTAAAGGCTATTCCGACGTCTAAAGCAGAAAAAAAAGCGATTTAGTGGTTGAATCCCTTTAAGTAAACAGTACAGTAAAGTTTTGTATGCATTTAGATTATCTGATTAAGACTAATTAAGACTAAGGTCCCACGTTGCGGAAATAAAGCTTTTTTTGTTGCAGATTTTGCTGTGGTTTTTGAGCCAAAGCCAGGAGTGGATTGAGCAGAAGGGAGAAGTATAAGAACTTCCTATATATTTACCATTCCTTTTGCAACCATTCTTGGCTTTGCCTCAAAAAAACACAGCAAAATCTGCAGCAAAAATACCTGAGTCCTTAACATTGTTTTGCCCATTTCTTCCGATATATCAAAAAATGAGCGTTTTGAACAAATTAACAACAGTACTTACCTGTTCATAAACTTTTTTTACTTTTCTTTTCAAAGTAGGTAAGGTCCACATCTGCGCCGGAGTCTCTGTAGAAGAAGCAGAAGCTGCAGAAAATCAGCAGAGAAATTGTGTCAATATAAAAACGTCGGAAACACAACAGACACTCGCATGGACCACAACACATTTGTGAACCTCAATCACTGTTAAATATTTTATGGAAATGATAACACTTTCTGTATAACGAGGGGTAGAGGAGGCTCCACAATACATCTATCCTTGTACGGCTCTGCTGTCTTGGCAAAACAACTGCTGCCCCCTAGTGGATATATCTATATATATGGATACGTATATAAATACACTGCTAAAAAAAATAAATAACACCTCCTAGATATAACACCTCCTAGATCTGAATGAAAGAAATCTTCTCATTGAATACTTTGTTCTGTACAAAGTTGAATGTGATGACAACAAAATCACACAAAAATCATCAAAGGAAATCAAATTTATTAACCAATGGAGGCCTGGATTTGGAGTCACCGCTGAAATTAAAGTGGAAAAACACACTACAGGCTGATCCAACTTTGATGTAATGTCCTTATAACATGTCAGTATGCGGCTCAGTGGTGTGTGTGGCCTCCACATGCCTGTATGACCTCTCTACAACCCCTGGACATGCTCCTGATGAGGTTGTGGATGGTCTCCTGAGGGATCTCCTCCCAAACCTGGACTAAAGCATCTGCCAACTCCTGGACAGTCTGCGGAATCGCTGGCGGTTTCTGTATAGGTATGATAGGAGCACAAAATCCGCAGAAGAGAAGTCTATGGACTGTCTGTGAAAAGCGATGCATAAAAAAGTGATGCGTTTCCATGATCTCTTACACAGTTTTTTTTGCGGGTCTGCGGCTCACTACATGGTGCGTTAGCCTGAAGGGGTTTTCTGGCTCCAAGTTGAGTTTTCATACTGTTGACCTATCCACAGGGTCCTGACCCCACACAGATCACCTGTTGTAACAGTCTCTGAGTGCTGGAAACTGTCAGCGGACAGGCAGCTCCGCTCCTAATAGAAGCAGTGCAGCGCCCCCTCCACTGCATAGTGGTGCTTTTGAGGAACTGCAACAATTTCTAGCACCACAAAGAAATGAGCTGTGTGGATTTTGAGTGTCGGACCCCCGTGTGTCAAATATTGATGACCTATCCTATGGATAAGTTATCAGTATGAAAACTAGAGCTGTAGATAGAGGATATGTGTGAGTAGTAGATCCTGACCACATTAAGGCTAAGGCCCCATGTAGCGGGCCGCAGCAAAAAAGACCTACAGGAAAAATCGCAGAGGCTGAGGGCAACACGGTAGCTCAGTAGTTAGCGCTGCAGCTTTGCAGTGCTGGAGTACTGGGTTTGAATCCCACCAGGAACAACATCTGCAAGGAGTTTGTATGTTCTCCCCGTGTTTGCATGGATTTCCTCCCATTCTACAAAAAGACATACTGATAGGAAAAAAATGTACATTGTCATCCCTATATGGGGCTCACAATCTACATAAAAAAAGGAAAAACCGCAGGGGTAAAGCATCGCAGTTTTTCCCACAGCTCTTTACGGAGGACGTCTGCAGAGGTTTCTTCTGTGGACTTTCTGCTTCAATTATACCTACAGGGAAACCGCAGTTTCCGTAGGTGTAATTGACGTAATGCGAATTCCAAAAACGCAAGTTTTCTCTTCACTATGTGGATGGGATTTGCTAGAAATTGACGGAGAAAGAAGTTCTGCACTGAGGACTTTTCTCTCAGCTGGGTTTGGTATAAAAACAACGTAACCACCATCTGCGAGGTCCAGCTCTCATTCAGATCCGCCGGAGACCCGAACAAAACTGAGTTTTATGCAGATGTGAAGCTAGCCTAATAGTTCATAATTACTAATTATTTTCGGAAAATGAGAAACAATATGGCGGCAGATCCAGTTGTCTGTTTACAATTTAAAAAGGTTGACAATTGCTCTATTGTCTGATTTAAAGAGGACCTTTCACCATATCTGGGCACAGGCAGTTCTATATACTGCCAGAAAGCTGACAGTGCGCTGAATTCAGCGCACTGTCGGCTTTCCCGATCTGTGCCCGGTGTAAAGCGCTATTGGTCCCGGTACCGTAGCGCTTTACAGTCAGAAGGGCGTTTCTGACCATTAGCCAGAGACGTCCTTCTGCCTCGCGGCGCCAATCGCGCTGTGCTGTGGAGCCGGGAGGAACGCCCCCTCCCTCCCTGATAATGCTCGTCTACGGACAAGCTGTGTGAGCAGAGGGAGGGGGCGTTCCTCCCGGCTCCACAGCACAGTGTGATAGGCGACGCGAGGCAGAAGGACGTCTCTGGCTAATGGTCAGAAACGCCCTTCTGACCATAGAAGAGCTACGGTACCGGGCCGTAAGCTCTTCACACCGGGCACAGATCGGGAAAGCCGACAGTGCACTGAATTCAGCGCACTGTCAGCTTTCTGGCAGTATATAACACTGCCTGTGCCCAGATATGGTGAAAGGTCCTCTTTAAGGCGGATTTAGACCTGCACCTGTGTCCGCTTTAGGCAATCCAGCTGTTTCCGTCTTCTGCCCCAAGAAACTGGACAGGGGACGGAAACCCGGCAGTCAGTTAAACCCATTAAAATGAATGTGAACAGTGAAAGTCAGCGCCCGTGAGTGTTTTGTACCTGTCCGCAGCAAAACCCGACATGTAGGTTTTTTCTGTCTGTTTGAAAAGTCAGACATCTTTAGGAACGGACAGTTAAGGACAGGCACGGAGTGTAAAACAACGCACCCGATCTCCATTTAAATGAATGCCAAATGTCACGGACACAGCTAGTGTCCGCTGCTAATGTCCGTGCAAGATTTTGAACGGACATTAGCAGTGGACACTACCTGTCGGACACCGACTGTAGTGTGAACGCCCCCTAATACTTTAATACTGCAGTGTATTGTATGAGCGATCAGACCCCCTAGGGTTCACGGTCCCTAAAGGGTCTGAGGCCCGGTTCACATCTGCTTTTGGGCCATTCTGTTCCCCTCTCTGCAAGCAGCACTTTTCTCTCTGCATTTTTCATATGGAAACCGAGCAGAAACCACACGGGTCCCATTATAGTCTAGGAGGTCAGTATGTTTCCTTAGGAAATGACTTTTTATGCGGATTAGGTTTCCAAGCGGACTCCCCGAACAGAAACTCATGCGCATCTGTGACCCAGGCCTGAAAAGTTAAAAAAAAATTAAAATTAAACCATTTTAAAAAGCATAAACCCCCACAAAATCTAAGTTCAAATCCCCACTTTCCCTAGATCACATATCAAAATAAAAAAAAATAAAAAAAACAAGCTCAAAAATGCCTAAATTATTAAAATGTAAAAATATTCATCAGGTGAACAAACATCAGAACTTCCTCAAAATGGTATCAATACCAACGCTATCTTATCCCGCATAAAAAGACGCCATCCCCAGCTCCGTACATATAAATATAAAAAAGTTACAGGTCTTACAATATGGCGTCGCAAAGAAATTTTTGTATTTTTTAAAAGGTATGAAAACATTAAAAATACTCTATAAATTTGGCATCGCTGTGATCGTACCGACCCACAGAATATGTCGTTTTTACCACATAGCAAATGACGTAAAAATGAAATCCATTTGAAATTAACGGAAGTAGTTTTTTCCCCCCAATTTCACCTCATTTTGATTTTTTTTCCAGCTTCCCAGTACATTGTACAGGATATAAAATGGCACCATTATAAAGTACAGTTTGTCTCGCAAACAAAAAGATGGCTCTTGGAATGGGGAGAGAGAAAAACGTATATGCAAAAACAAAAATTAACTCGGTCCTGAGGGGTTAAGCTAATTATTCCATATGCAATTAATATATGTAGTAGTATTTATTAAAAAAAATCATTTTTATTAAAAAAAATATATAACTTATTCACTATAGCATAAGTGTTCAGCTGACACAACTTTATTGAGCACTTCGGCTACAAAATTTCTGACATGAGGGAATTTGTCCGGCCACTCACTCTGTATAGTTCATATCTGACGTCACTATGGCCCCTCCCATCAGTAACTGTTATGATCTATACAGATTCCAAGCAGCAGCGAGACCGCAGAACAGAACTCAGGACTCCCGCGTCACGTGACCCGTCCGCCGCGTAACGACCGAGGCCCCGCCCCCTTGTGCCTGTTCGCGCGATTCTTTGCCGCCACTCACCCACACCACCCGGCAGTTGGCGCTGACGGTTCAACGGTCATGTGACTGTGCAGTCGGCGCCGACTCTGTGCCCATGGCAACTAGGAGGATTGGCTGCAGAAGTTGCAGTGGCGGAGTTGACTTCCTTGTCTATGGCTGTAGAGATGTTACTGAAGTGCCTGATAGTGTTACAGTCATACACTGAATAAAAAGGGAACTTTCTGCTACTTTTCAGTTTTTATTAAAGGAATGGGTCACCTATGAGCGCATGTTTACAGATGTGATGGAGGCTGCATTGAAAGTGTCACACAATCCTATGTCAGTAAAGTGACTGAGACCATCATAGAAAACTGACAGACCCCAGGTCCATTAGCATACCTCCCAACTTTTGAAGAACCGAAAGAGGGACAAAATGTGCCCCGCCCACTTTTGTGTTGACCCCGCCCATTCTCATTAATTTTTCATGTGCCCGCACACAGTATAATCCTCCTACAGTCACCCGTAAATTATATGTCCCCCCTCTATCTCTCCCCCAGTTTCATATAACCCCTTCATCTGCCCCCAGATTCATGCCCTCTCCATCTCTGCCCCCAGATTCATGTCCCCTCCATCTCTGCCCCCAGATTCATGTCCCCTCCATCTCTGTCCCCAGATTCATGTCCCCACATCTCTGCCCCCAGATTCATGCCCTCTCCATCTCTGCCCCCAGATTCATGTCTCCCATCTCTGCCCCCAGATTCATGTCCCCTCCATCTCTGCCCCCAGATTCATGTCCCCTCCATCTCTGCCCCCAGATTCATGTCCCTCCATCTCTGCCCCAGATTCATGTCCCCTCCATCTCTGCCCCCAGATTCATGTCCCCACATCTCTGCCCCCAGATTCATGTCCCCACATCTCTGCCCCCAGTGTCATGCCGTCCTCTCCTTCATCTGCCCCCAGTTTCACGTTCCACCTCCACATTACACTTACCTTCTCCTTCGTTCCCCCGCTGCTCTCTGCGCGCCTCTCTCTGTCTCTCTCACTGGCGCACAGTTGTAGATGCGATGTGACGTCATCACATCGTGTCTACAAGCCAGTAGGCGGCGCTCAGCGGTGAAGCAAGGAGCTGACCTGTGTCAGCTCCTTGCTTTAGCCGCGTATGTGTTCAACTCAGATCTGCGTCCTCTGGACACAGATCTGAGTTGAAATGGGGACATACCTCCCTCCAACCGGGACCGCGGGACATGTCACCGGAATCGTGAATGTCCCGCGGAAATCGGAACGGTTGGGAGGTTTCCATTAGGTCTATCATGTATCGGATCCTTTTGTGCCTTTTAGCGCCATTGTCCCCACTATACTTGTGTAGTATAGCTAACTCCATGGTTTACACTGTCCCAACATGGCTGCTGAGGGCATATGCCCAAACCTATCCAGCTGCGACCTCCATTGGCACTGCACAAGCAACAGTTCACATGATGGGTAGGTCTGGTCACATCGGCAGCCATGTTGGGACCACCAGTACACTGTGTAAATAGTGACGATACCAGAATTGACATACTTTGGATTAAAGGGGTTTTCCAGTCCAAAATAATTGTGTTCCTACTGATAACTACACGATAGGTCATCAGTCTGTGATCTTTCGGGGTCTGACATCTGGACCCAACCCATATCAGTTGTCCTAGCAGCCCCGGGTGACGCAACACTCCTATATAATAGTAATATATAATAATAATAATAATAATACATTTTATTTATATAGCGCCAACATATTCCGCAGCGCTGTACAATTTGTAGAGTTCAAATACAGACAGAAAGATACATTACAAAGAAAGTAATTTTTACACAACGGGACTGAGGGTCCTGCTCGCAAGAGCTTACAATCCATAGTATATAGTATTATATATTTTATATATATATATATAGCTATATAGTAATAGCAGTGGCGTTGCAGTTCACCAGAACTACGGCTATGCAGTGGATGTGGCTGCCAGAGACTGCTGGAATAGACAATATGTGCGCGGTCTGGGTGTCAGACACCGACTGATCACATGCTGATGGCCTATCCTATGGATAGTTCATCTGTATGAAAAATTGAATTGGGGCTGGAAAACCCCTTTAAAAAATCCACAATAGCCTCACAGTCTGATGGAAAGTTTTCTGATACTTGCAGAAGGAATAGTAACTGTTATGCTAGGTATATGCTAGCGTTCGGGTTTACGTTTTTCGGGACCCAAAAAACAGAAACCCAAAATGTTCAAAAATCGCTTACCCGCGGACCCCATAGACTATAAGGGCTAGTTCACACAGAGTTTTTTGGCAGTGGATTATGACATGGAATTCGCCTCAAAATCCACCTACCAAAACGGCTGGCATTGACTTCAATGGGAGCCGCTTGCTTATTTTTTCCGCTAGCTAGTGGCAGAAAAAAGAAGCGAGATGCCCTATCTTGCCGCGGATTCCGCAGCTGACTCAGCCTCAGCAGCCACGTCACAAGACTCCCTCCCGATTAGGCCCATTCATTTGTGTCTATTCTGGAGCGAAAGGCCCTGATGGGATGCTGGTGCACTGCATTGGTATTCCGTTGTGGCTAGCCACGCGGTTTGTTCACACGAGGAATCCATTTTCCGCTGTGTGAACATACCCTAACGGGGTCTGCCAGGTTTCCGCCTGAAATACGCGGAGAGAAAAGTCCTGCTCGTGTGCCACAATATCATCCCTCTCATTGATAAATTCCCCCTGATGAATTTTGCAAACACCATTCAGATTCATGGAACTGATTTTTAGTTGCAGAAATTTCTGTCAAGTGTTAATAAACAATAAAATCTGAACTGTAGGTGAAATTCCATATATATTCTGTCCAGATATATTCTGCAGCATGTGGATAAGATTTCTTAAATAAATCTCAAATAAAACTTTGCTACTATAAAAATGATGGTGCACAGATGAACGATCAAGAACACTTGTCTATAGTAATCGATTCCTGTTCTCATTTATCAATAACCAAGAAAAAACAAGAAAAAATACAGTTATTTTCCTCTGCGTCTCTTTTTTCACATCACATGACAGATTGTCACCCAGCAAAACTTAAAGAAGACCTTTCATGGTGTGGGGCACAGGCAGTTCTATATACTGCTGGAAAGCCGACAGTGCGCTTTACAGTCAGAAGGGCGTTCCCCATTCCTCACAGGAGCACCTACCGCGCTGTACAGTGTGAGCGGGGAGGAACGCCCCCTCCCCTCCTGATAATACTTGTCTATGGACGAGCACTGTGAGCAGCGGGAGGGGGCTTTCCTCCCCGCTCACACTGTACAGTGCAATAGGCGCTGCTGTGGAGAAGGACGTTTCTGACTGAGTGTCAGGAACGCCCTTCTGACTGTAAAGAGCTACGGTACCTGGACCAATAGCGCTTTAGCCAGGGCACAGATCAGGAAAGCCGACAGTGCGCTGAATTCACTGTCGGCTTTCCAGCAGTATATAAAATGCGCCCCAAACCATGAAAGGTCCTCTTTAAAGGGTTTACCCAGTAATAACACTCATTCCCTAGGGGGTCTGACTGCTGAGACACAAACAATTATGAGAATGGAGGCCACGAGTGCCCCACGTGAATGCAGGGATGGCTCTTTTTTTTGTTCCACTTTTTGAGCAAAAATCCTATTAGCACAAAAAAAAAAAAAAATTGGAACAATTTATGCCTTGTACATCATAATAAATCCTGCATTTAGCAACATAAGGATCCAGAAATTCATAAGGATTTTGAAAAAACTCATAATAGAGGACTGAAACATCACTGAATATGGGCTAATACACACAAAATTATCTTCATTACAATTTTATCTACAAGCCTTGGATCATGGTTTTGTTGCTGACACCTGCTGCCTTGTATTTTCTTTTGGGCAATAGTTAATAAGTAGATAGATAGATAGATAGATAGGAGATAGATAGGAGATAGATAGATAGATAGATAGATAGATAGATAGATAGGAGATAGATAGATAGATAGATAGATAGATAGATAGATAGATAGATAGATAGATAGATAGATAGGAGATAGATAGATAAACAGATAGATAGATAGATAGATGATAGATAGATAGATAGATAGATGATAGATAGATAGATGTGTAAATAAATAAATAAATAAATATATATAGAAAAAGCAGCACCGTGCACACAGCACAAAGGTACCTTTGTGCTTTATGCAGGGTGCTGCTACATTTTCTATATTTATACATTGCCATGGTAGTTAGCACCTGTTCATATTGGGATTGGGAAGTGCTGTCCCAATTCTCTTTTGTGTACGTATATAAATAGATAGATAGATAGATAGATAGATGTGTAGGTAGGTAGATAGATAGATAGATAGATTAGATAGATAGGAGATAGATAGATAGATAGATAGATAGATAGATAGATAGATAGATAGATAGATAGATGTGTAGGTAGATAGATAGATAGATAGATAGATAGATAGATAGATAGATAGATAGATAGATAGATAGATAGATAGATAGATAGATAGATAGATAGATAGATAGATAGATGTGTAGGTAGGTAGATAGATAGATAGATAGATAGATAGATAGATAGATAGATAGATAGATAGATAGATGTGTAGATAGATAGATAGATAGATAGATAGATAGATAGATGTATAAACAGATATTACCGAGCCATCAAGTATTTGCCATTTTGCCTACCAGAAACTAAATTAAAAGTGATCAAAATATCAGACAAATCCTACATTTATTAATAACAATAGTGTACTCTACCTTTTCAAAGGGCAGTGCCCACTACTGAGAAAAAGTCCCAAACCATCTCCTGTACATGACTGATACCAGTATGTGTAAGATAATGGTCACCACATTTAATATTTTTGTTGATTGAGTTTTGTTAAAGGTGATATATATATATATATATATATATATATATATATATATATATATATATATTATATAATATTTGGTATTGCGGATTGTACCTTGTCATTTTGGCTGCATAGTAAACAGTAAACTGTAAAACCAATGTCCATAAGAAAGTGGCTGAAGTATTCCTGGGATATTACAGGGCGCACGAAGGGGAATTTGTTCTGCAAAAAAATAAGCCCCGTGATTGGACAAATAGTTTTTTTAAAAAAACGTCTGGTTTTAGGAATCTGGGGAGTAAAAAACGGGAGGGAAGGGGTTAACAATCACATTACCGCACCCTGTAATAACCGCACATGGGTAAGTTTTGGGTAACTATGGCACCGGTTTGCCGCTCCCTCCACCCGCCTATCTGCACCATCTCCCGCGGGTGCTGCTCCTTTATCAGTTGCCACCATCAGCCGCAGACTGGCGCTCTAATAACCGCGGCTGTGACCCTGAGCAGCAGTATACACACAGCCTGCGGCTTCTCCATACACACCTCCAGCAGGGAATCCCTGCCGTGACGTCACCAGAGCTTCCCGCTGCAGTAGCCGCCCCCGGCTCTAGAGGGATTCCCTGCCGTGACGTCACTCATAGAACGTTTCCGAAGTCGTCCACCAATCAGAGCGCAGCACAGGTGATTCCCGCTCCATCCGCCGCCCGGGCTCCGCTTTATAGAGGAGACTGGTCCCCGGGGAGCATCACAGGCTGCAGCAGCGGCTACAACAGCAAGGAGACATGGACTGGAAGCTGGAGAGACTGGCCTGCCCCAGGATTAAGACGGATGAGCATGTCATGTGGGTAAGGGGCTTGTGCCAGGCTTCAGTCTATGTAGAAGGAGTTTGGAGGGGTAAGAATTATTGACCTTGTCTGTTTTCTTCAGGAAAGTATTATGAAGAGACTTGGGAGAGACTTCAGAGGGAGCAAGAAACCGACTTTACAGAAAGCGAAGGTCAGTGCAGGGCAGTGGTCACCTAGGGGTTAAAGAGGTCTCCCCGTGAACTTTAGAACCGTATTTAAATGTGTAGAGAATTCAAAGTTAAACATTTTTTGCAATTACAAATAATTAAAAATTTTGCAGAGTTCGAAAGATTTCCAGCATCTCTATCTGATCACGGCAGACAATGTCACCAGAGATGGTCAGAAGAAATCTCTAAGGCTGAGACTCCGCGTTAGATTTTTTCCATTCCTTTTGTAGCCATTCTTGGCTTTTGCTCCAAAAACTGCAACAAAAAAAGCTGCGTTTCTGCAACGTGGGGCCTTAGCCTAAAACTTGCAACATTTTTAATTATTTATAGTTGCAAAAATGTTAACTTACAATTCTCTCTCTCTTTCTATATGTTCATGGGAAACCCCTTTAATACTGACTGCCCGTCACCCCTCTTCACTCACACTTAGGCACATGTCATACAGGTTATGTCCGCCGGTGACAGCTGTGCAAAAGGTTGTATAAAAAGGAAAAGTAACTTTGCAAATATACTGTATCATTATTTATCTGCAGAGCTGAAATCTCCCAGCATGCCTGCAGGCTCAGTGACACATTCTGTGTACAGTCATCTCATCTTGGAAAAACTATTTCCGTGTATTATTAAACATGACCTTAACTATTAGGCTTTGTTCACACTTATCAGATTTGACCCTGTTTTTGTCGCAGATTCCGTGTGAAATCTGCATCAGATCTAAAGACTTTCTGTATTCCATTTGAGTAAGGTTTCTGCAAACTTGTTGGCATGTAACAGAAACTTTATATACACTCATATACTATATAGTAATAATGCATGCACAGTTAGGCCTGGTTCACATCTGCGTTTGGTATTCTGTTCGGGGAGTCCGCTTGGGGAACAGAATACCCAACGAATTAAAAAGCGGTGAGCAATGAAAGCACACAGACTTCATAGACTATAATGGGGTCTGTGTGTTTTCTGCACGCAACATGCGGAGAGAAAAGTACGGTAATTCGTGAACTACTTTCCTCTCCGCATGACTCATGTGGACACCGCGCAGAAAACACATGGACCCCATTATAATCTATGGGGTCTGTGCATTTTCATTGCTCACCGCTTTTTAATGCATTGGGTATTCCGTTCGGGGAGGATTCCCAAGAGGACTCCCCGAACAGAATACCGAATGCAGATGTGAACCAGGCATCAGGGGATATAGCCTGCACATATTTAGACTAACGCCCCTCATAGTGGGCTGCAGCAGAAAAGGGAAAACCGTGGTGAAAACGCATTGTGGTTTTTCCCGCAGAGTTTTTTTTTACAGAAATTGCTCAGACATTTTGCTTCCATTAGGGAAACCACCAGCATTTCCGTATGTACAGTATAACTGATATGCTGCGATTTCCAAAAACGCAACAGTTTCGGTAATCGTAGCGTTTCCACTTCATGTATTTTTCTGCAATGTGTGGATGGAATTGCTGTAAAACAAATGGGTTCCCGTCCTTAAAGGGGTATTAAGTAACTCACTGGAATCTCTACCGATCACAAGGCTTGGGGTGTAAATCAGCGGCAGGTCAGAAATGAGCGCAACGGTCCATTCATTTCAAAGGGAACTGCTGGAAACATTCTCATTTTAGGCATGAGTAAAAGGTTTTCTAATGATAGTCAGATCTCTACGCCATGAAGACTCTGCCCATGGCCAGTGTTATGTGACGTGTATTGTATATGGTGGAGCGGTGAGGCAGTGCATTGCTAGCTGGCTGTTGTGATCTGATAACACAGCTGCTAGATGCCCTCCACACTGATGCATCGCACAACTTCATCTGGAAGGGTAAGAGCGCCACCTAGTGGATCTACTTAAATACACATTGTTCAGCCCGACAACTTGCTGACCTGTGTCCCATCGCTATCCCTGTTTCAGGTAGGCAGTGTGTTTTTAGCTGGCTGCTTGTTGTAGTATTCAGCAGTCGCTGATACGCTGCCACCAGCAACAGAGACAATACATCGCTTATAGTATATACCATTACCATGACTATTGTGTATACAGTGTGTGCGGATGGAAGGCAGTGTAATGTTAGCTGGTTTGCAGTTACTACGCCAGGTAACTTGCATCTGCCCCCTTTCTGCATGCGCCATCACCCGGAGAATCTAATATGTTATGTTACAATTCTTTTACTTAGTATACGGTGCAGACACAATAATATATTATACGTAAAAGAGTAAGATAAGATAAGATAATCCTTTAATAGTCCCATATTGGGGAAATTTCAGATAAGGATAAGGCTGAATGAAAAAGCGCTGCAGGAGAAACCGTGGCGGAAACACATTGCTCAGTTTACCGCCATTATGCAAGATCCTCAACGCCGCCATACTCCAACGACAAGCTTAGAAACAAGGGAAAGAATATAGGAGGGACAGAAAACGGACGTGAACCTTCCCTTATTGACCATAAGTAAGAATGGTGGACTACGACTCTAGGATCGGACTGTCCAGGGGTTATTGTACATTGTATGATCTCTATTGTTACATTGTATGTTTTACCAATTCTTATAACTTGACTTCTTTAGTTTGCGCGTCCTGTGTGTTGTATCTGTGATGGCGCAGACGTTTTGTCCATGGTCTCACAGACAACCCCGGAAACGCAGACTGAATGTAGTCCATTGTATGTGCGGTGATTAGGCAGTGTATTGTTAGTTAGCTGTGGTGTCAGTATCAGCTACTACGTACACTACCACATCAGCGCATGTCATTGTCACCGGGAGTAAGTATAGGCTGGTGTGCAGTTGACTACAATTACTATTATTGCTACTATTGATGTAAAGGAGGTGACTGCTGTAAAGAAAATCCCTACAGAATGGTCAAGTGTCATTCAATTATTGGGCTTAGTGGTCAGAATGAAATACTGTTCCTATATTTCCTACTGAGTTATAATCTGCACCCAGAGCTGTATTCACAATTCTGCCTGTGTCTGAATAATACAGTATATTACTGTAGGGTATACTATACGTCCCAGAATTAATGAACTATAAATGAATGTATTGCCAATTCTTTAGTTATTAAAACTAAATAGTGAAGTTTTATCATTTTTTCGTAATCTGTTTTTTATTTTTTGACCGTACATATTTTATTCTATTTTATGTACATGATTATGGGGCGGCCATCTTGCCTGAGCTTCTTCTCTGTTCTGTTAACGGCATTTAGTGACATGCTTTACAGCAGTCATAGGCAGCAATATTACAGTCTATAGGAGAGTTTTCGAGACAGGCATGGAGGGGGAGTTGATAAAATGTGATATAATCAATTGTCAAAGTGGTCTCTTTGAAACAACCTCGCCATATTGAGACATGGTACACCTTCTGACCGCCATGTCTTTTCAGTAGTGCATGCAGTGATGAATACTGCTATTTATAGAGGTGTGAGATTCTATTGTAATGTTTGTAGAGATTTATCTTCTATTGCAATATCATTAGTTTTGTCTGTGATGTACACAGTCCAGTCACATTAATGTGACCACCTGTCAAAATCCAGAATAGCCCCCTTTGGCAGAGCGGACCGCTGCGAGACGTGCAGGAAGAGAGGGGATGTTGTGATGATGGTCACTGGGATGTTGAGCCATGCCGACTCCAGTGCTGTGGCCTGCTGCGCTAGGTTACGCGGTTGAGCATCCATGGCACGAACAACCCGATTGAGGTGGTCCCACGGATACTCGATTGGGTTCAAGTCCGGGGGAATTTGCTGGCCAAGGGAGTACGGTAAACTCATCCTGGTGCTCCTTGACCCACGCACGTACACTGCGAGCTTTATGACACATCACATTGTCCTGCTAGTAGATGCCATCATCCTGAGGAAAAACAATTCACATGTAGGGGTGAACATGGTCCACAAGGATAGACGCATACTTGTGTTGATCCATCGTGCCTTCCACAATGATGAGTGCACCCAGATGGCTGATGACACGCGCCTTCTGCGATTGGTTATTTAACGTTGACGTCAATAGTAGGCGGTGATCACATTAATATCACTGGACTGTGTAAATGAGGTGACTGCTGAAAAGAAAAGCTCTACAGAATTGTCAAGTGTCCTTCGATTATTAGGCTTAGTGGCCAGAATTAAAATGACAGCATATAATACATTATGTATATAATGTAATATAATGTATATAATGATGAAATTTAAAATTTTTTTTTATATATATAAAAATTTATTTATGTCTGATCACCTTTCTGGGCCTCTGCTCATTTTATTTTGGGGTCTGGTGAGATGCTACTGGGAAATTTTATTTCTGCTGAATTATGAATGCAGCTCTGGAGTATAACTCATGAGCCAACAGAATGCCTAAGCCATTGTTTCCAGTGGAGATAAACAGTAGAGATAAGCCGTGTCAATGGCACCTAGCATCTACAGAGGCCAACAATAATGCTGTATTCATATCTAATGTTTTTCCTTCCATTGAAGGTATACATGAATTTTGTAAAATTGGATAGCCCCTTTAAAACACATAAATGTCTTCAGAAGCCTATATGTCCAAAACCCAGCCCCCTATCAAACGGATAGACAGTGATTAGAGCAGGAAACAGCGCTGTTCTCTGTGTAGTGGCTAGACCAGGTTACTGCAGATCAGTGCCTATCAGCAGGCAGCTGTGCGGCAGTGACTTGGTTCAGCCACTATACAGAGAACAGCGCTGTCTGCTTCCTGCTCCATTCTCTGGCATCTCCCATATTACAACTCTCTGAGGTCAAAAGAAACCGCATAAACACTTCTAAACAACTCTGTATTACTCAGCAAAGAAATAACAATAAAATAAAAACATCTTTTAAATTCTGTCATACACTATATTGGTCCTCCAAACCACTCAGCATTTAATAAGTGGATTACTTAAAGGGAGTGTCCCCAGAACCCATCATATAACCCCAGCTCCACAGATAGATAGGGTTAGGGGCACCTGAATCAATCCGCGTCGCTGCCCCACTGTTCGCTAGTGGTATGGTTTTGGTACTACAACAGCGCTCCACATCCACCTCTACAGCTTGTACAGGGAGCGAACTCCTGACACGTAAACAATACGTAGATCTGCAGGGGTTTCAGGTGTCGGACCCCTGCAGATCTAATATTGATCACCTACCCTGAGGATAGGCCATCTTTAACAGAAAGTGGATAACCCCTTTAAGATCATAAGAATGGACAAATTTCACCATAAGTGATCATCACCATGCTGGAAAGAATTTGGCCACGTTTGAATTTTTTGTCCAATATTCAGATGAAGGATATTACTTTGAAAGAACGTTCCCAGAAAGATTGTCCGTCCTTTGCCCTCTGTCATTGAACATGTGCGACCAGTTGGAATGACTGGAACAGTCCATGTGGTCTAAAAAGTGTATGGCAGCATTTGCAAAAAGATTATTTATTAGATGATGGCTCATTCAATGGTGGATCCGTTTTTCAGCCTACTTTTAATGTAATGTGTACGACCCCCTGAGGCCCAATTCACATCTGTGTTAGGGGAGTCCGCTTGGGGAACAGAAACTTAGATGCATTAAAAAGCAGTTACCTCCAGGAAACTTGCCGACTCCATAGACAATAATGGGGTCCGTGTGGTTTCCGCTCGGTTTCTGCACGAAACGTGGAGAGAAAACTGCTGCTAGCAGGACTTTTCATGCAGCGAGGGGAACGGAATGGCCCAAACGCAGATGTGGACTGGACCTTATACGTGCAGATACAGCTACAAACATATACTTACAATGGTAGCCTGCTGTACAGAAAAAGTGCACGTGCCATTTTAATGTTATGAGCTCATAGACTGTTACCATTGTACAAGTCATATTTAAAGGGGTTGTCCAGCCCCAAATCATTTTTTCATACTGATGACCTATGCACAGGATAGGTCACCAGCATGTGATCTGTGGTGGGCCGACACCTGGACCCCGCACAGATCAGCTGTTGCACCAGCTGCTAGTGGACAGGGAGCACATGCAGCACTTGTAGTTAGCACTATGCAGAGGAAACAGCTATTGCCCCACTCCTATTACTAGTATAGAAGCTGTTCTACATGTGCAGCCTGTCTAGGAACAACTGCTTAGGCCTCGTTCACATCTGTGTTGGTAATCCGTTTGGGGGAGTCCGCATGGGGACCCCCTAGAATGGACTACTGAGCGCATTAGCAAGCGGTGTACTGTGAAATCACATGGACCTCATATACTATTATGGGGTCCGTGTGCTTTCCGCATGGTCTCTGCACGAGTCATGCGGACAGGAAAGTAGATCAGGAACTACTTTCCTGTCCGCATGTTCTGTGCGGAGACCGTGCGCAAAGCACATGGACCCTATCATAGGCTATGGGGTGCATGTGCTTTCACTGCACAGCGCTTGCCATTGCATTCAGTAGTCCGTTTTGAGGGGTCCTCATGGGGACTCCCCTGAATGGATTACCAAAGCAGATGTGAACATAGCCTAAGCCTCAAGGGTTCTGTTATTTTCTCTGGTAGTCTGATGGACGAGTCCAGCCATGGCTACATCTTTATACATACAGTACTGTGCAAACATTTTAGTTAGATGTGGAAAAAAATTCTACTAAGGGGGCTTTCACACTTGCACCCGTGTCCGCCCTGTGTCATTCCGCTGGGTTTCCGTCCTAAGCCCCAGCGAAATTGGACAGGGGACGGCTTCTCGGTGGTCAGCTTTAAAACCCATTCATTTGAATGGGTTTTAAAAGCAAACTGCCGGTGTCCGCCTGCAGCCTCTACGTGGGGAAACTGTTTTTTTTTTTTTGGCCGGACACAAAGTCAGACATGCAGGAGTTTGTATCCGGCCAAGAAAAACGTCTAGTCTCATGGAATGAAACAGGGGGGACATGGGTCCAATATTTGGTGTGACCTGAGAAGGAGTCCTGGAAGTGATGATATGGCCCCAAAATTGTCCTGATCTCAATATCATCCAGTCCATCTGAGATTATATGAAGAGACAGACGGATTGGATCAAGCCTACATCCATAGAAGATCTGGGCTTAGTTCTCCAAGATGGCGGCGGGAACAACCTCTCTGCTATGTTCTGCCAAGAACTGCCTGCAAGTACCGAGAAGAACTGATGGAAGGCAAAGGGCAAAGGTCACACCGAATATTGATGGGATTTACATTTCTCTTTTCTTCATTCGCTTTATTTTGCCGAAAAAAAACTATTAACCCTTCTATTTCTGAAAGCATTCTCACTTTGCAGCATTTTTTCCCACCCCTGCCTGAATATTTGCACAGTTCCGTACATGTGACTAAGTTCTGCAGATTCATCCGGTACAATAAAATTTCGAGACTGTTCCCGCATTATCATTTATAACCATTGTTATAATTTCGACAGGCAATGCCAATACATAGGTAACAGGTCCTCTGTCAATGTTTAGACTTCTCCGTCACATCCCATTTCTTAACCAGTATTTTTGGTATCTTTGGACTGAATCTCAAAAAATATAAAAACTAATTTTTCAAAGAGTTGCAAAATATCAAAATGTAAAAAAAAAAATTCTAAAATTTAGACCCAACAGATATTCTTGCTGTGCACAGTCCAGCCCTGAGATTTCTTGTAACTTCAAAGATCTTCTTTCTTCTTTTTGATGATTTCTCGGACCATAGAGGCCACGTCATTTTTTATATTTGCCACGGGTTCCTCAGGTTTCCAAAATTTTATGACTTGACCCTGGGGGTTAACCAGATATTTCCAAAAGTTCCATCGTGGCTCTTTCTTCGTCGAATCTAAATACAAATATAGAGATTAGATAGGTCACGGGTTCCATCTAAGTAAAATAATAGCAAATTTAAATACAAAATAAAAATATATACACAAATTTTAATCATGTCTTACATTAAACATGTTTTTAAAGAATTTTTGGTGTTTTTTTTAATCTATTTTTATGTTATCAACGTTTTTTAAAACATTTCTAAAAAATCTTTTCTGACCCTGACCACTAAGCCAAATAATATGCTGAGATTTCCTGTTTCCCGTAGAAGATTATTTTGCAGCAGTCACCTCATGTATCAGCCTACTGATGATTGCTGTGATAAGTAGGCCAAAAAAAATAATCTATCTTGTATATGTAGATAAGATATAGAATCCACCAGTCACAATAGGTGATTTTATAGCTTATCGGAAACCCCCCTCCCATGCAATGACCTCTACACAGGTCGCACCTAGAAAACTACCATGAAAGCCAATAGGGTTCTGCTCCGGACCCTTGTGTCCATGGCGCATAGTCCATCTTCTTCAGGAACAAGAAAGTCACAAACTATTTTAGGCTTAGTGGCAAGAGTTGGAATTGCATGTGGTGTACTACTTAACGTTAGATAACCCTAGTAGAACAAATTTAATTCTATGTTGAGATTCAGGAGGCGGACTAGTCAGTGACTAGTCTATGACTGTGAATACAGAGACAGCTGTCAATCACTGATAGCTCCGCCTCCTGGACTTCTCATCATAGAAAGAATGGGGATTTCAATGGATGACTGACAGGTTATACTGTATCTTTGCCCACAAATTTACATATCCATCTTCTCAGCTCCTCCTGCTCTATAATGTGCTATCTAAAAACTGAATATCATTTGCCATGTGACACTTTCCCTTTAAGAATCGCTGCCTCCATTGCTATGATATTATTTTGTCAATATACAGATGAGCTCTTTGGAGCAACATGGGTGTTGCCAGTTACCTCTTTGGAGCGATGGTAATGCTATTAGGGCTAATTCACATGGGGATAGTGACCACGTATTTTGGTCCTAATTTTGATGCGGGAAGCCACATCAGAATAGGACCAAAATGCGCCTGCTACGACTTTTGCGGTTTCCCACTCTGCAGTAGGCCCAAATGAATGGGCCTAGTCCGGAGGGTGCTGTCGCGAGGCGGATGCCGGGGCTGACTCAGTCGCGGAATCCGTCTGAAGAAAGGGCAGCTTGCTTCTTCTTTCCGTGAGCAGGAACCTATCGCTCACGGAGAAAAGAAAGCTAGGGGTCTACCTAGACCTCCATTGTGAGCGGGCGGACTCTGAGGTGGATTCGGCGTCAAAATCCGCCCCCTCTTGCCCTGTGTGAACGAGCCCTAACTACTTCATGGGGTTCTTTTGTATGTTGACAAAACAGCAATATGTTGGCAATGGTGTCAGTGATTTACAAGGGGAAAAAACCCAGATTGATTCAGGAGACCCTAACCTATCTATGTGCAGGACTGGGATGGTATCCTGGGGTCTGGGGTCAGACTCTCTTTATAAAACCATATCTATGATGTAATAGATTGATATAAAAGTTGTATCTTGCCATGGGCTGTCAGGATCAGAATGGTCAGTGCCCATGCGCTAGATTCAGACTAGTGTTCAGGTCTAAGTCATTTGGGGTCACGTGGGGACCTTAATATTATTTGGGGTAGAGAGAATGATGAAAGCATGTAAACCAGTTTCTTGGCACAAATGTCACCAGAATTCTGTTGCCTATATATTAGTTTATCTGCCCCATTGTTCCGAATTCTTCCAGGCAATAATACTTGTCCCACATAATAAGATACGGCCCCCCTTTCCCTCCCCCCATTGTCATACCTATAAACCATTATCCACTTACCTACAAGGAACCGGAATGCAGGTTCTGCTTCGGTGCCCAAAATTTTTATCTTGCTGAATATGGGAAATGTCACCCCATAGTTTCCTTTAGCGAAGGCTGCTATTTCCCGGTTCGAATTTGGCTCCGATTCCCCAAATTGGTTGCAGGGGAAAGCGAGGACATTAAAGTGGGCCGGCCCATACTCCCTCTGTAATTCTTGCAGCCCTTTGTAGTTTGCATCTGTGTGCTGACAGGCGCTCGCCACGTTTACAACCAGAGACGCCTACAGGGGAAAAGAGAGCAAAAATCCATTGTGATGGCTATAACCGCAGGCAGTATATACAACCCAAACCCCAGTACTAGTGCCCCATGTCATCTGCAGAGAAAGACCATGTCCGGGACCGTCCATTGTATGGATCCAAAGTATTGACATAAGTGTAGGTCATAAGGATCCATAATATAGATTCCATAGCAAGAGTTAACTATACTATCGATTTAGTAGAACTACATCTCTCCCCTGCCTGACACTAAATGACTCCATAGGGGACAGATATACTTAGGGTCTATCTCTCGGAAATGACAATGGGTTAAATAGTTGCAATAAAGTTAACGTGACATCCCAAAAGTCTATACATACACAGCAGTGTGATCCATGCAGATCTACGAGCTGTTACTTACTTTGCCTCTGTATTTGTTCAGCCATACCGTCCCCCCCTTGGAATCCTTCACTGCATACGAGTAGAAGTCTTTCCCTCTGGGTCTGAAGAATTTCAACTGTAAAATAAATAAAGCGGCCGTGCAAACAACCATAGAGAAGAAGACGAGAAATACTTTAGCCTTTGGGGAAGAGCATTTTAAGGGGTAAGGAGGAGGCAGAGTCTCCATTTTGGAGATTTTTGCAGGGAAGTTTCAGCAAGTCCCTGGAATGTAGCTTGGGGAGGAGCAGAGTCTGTAACTGGAAACCAGATGCGATGTCAGCCCATTGGAAGATGGAGGAGGATCTGAGACTGTGCAGAGGGGGCATGTGTCAGTAAGGCACTTGTAAAGCACCCTTTATTGTAGTGCCACTTGGAATGGAAAGCGCTTGGTATTTTTGATATTTAGTATTTTTTTTTTTTTTTTGCATTTGATAATGCATTTGTTACAATATACCGGTAGTTCTTTACACACTATAGTACCTATAGTTCCTTTTCCAGTACATAGTACTGGATCAACTTGGTTCTGTTCAGTTCGACTGTACATAGAATCCACTTCATGTAGCTGGTTGTCATCTAAGTGATGACCAAACAGCAGGGCAGTTTTTGGACACCTATCTATCTATCTATCTATCTATCTATCTATCTATCTATCTATCTATCTATCTATCTATCTATCTATCTATCCATCTTAGTCTACTACCACTTTAGCTCACTTGGTATCTAGCCTAAAGTAGATATTTAAAAATTTCCTGTTCCCAGATACTTTGCATGGAAAAGAGACAGCTAGCACATTGACCCCTTCATTTCCATTACCCCAAACACATGACCTTGTATGGGGCCATAAACCTGGGGCAAAACTCAGACTAGCTCCACAGTCCGTGCTCACTGACCTCACAGGCGACCCTTGGATGTCATCCATCTGCTGGCTGGGTTCACCTTAGCATCCGTGTCTGATGCTAATGTCCGCAGAAGATTTTAGCATCGGACACTAGCTGTGTCTGTTCACAATTTGCATTGTTTTAAATGGGACACCATGTAGTTTCCGTGGGTGTCTCCGTTTGCAAAGATGTCCGACTTTTCAACCGGACAGCAAAATCCTACATGTAAGATTTTGCTGTCTGCTTGAAAAATCGGACATCTTTGCAAACGGACACTTAATGACACCCACGGACACTACATGGTGTCCCATTTAAAACAATGCAAATTGTGAACGGACACAGCTAGTGTCCGATGCTAAAATCTTCCGCGGACATTAGTATCGGACACTAGCTGTCAGACACCGACGCTAGTGTGAACGCCCCCCAATGGGGCTGCAATCATGCATCAGTGTCACAATATAGAAATAATGCACACAGTGATGTCACAGTACAGGGATAATACAGACAGTGATGTCACAGTACAGGGATAATAAACACAGTGATGTCACAGTACAGGGATAATACACACAGTGATGTCACAGTACAGGGATAATACACACAGTGATGTCACAGTACAGGGATAATATGCACAGTGATGTCACAGTACATGATAATACACACAGTGATGTCACAGTACAGGGATAATACACACAGTGATGTCACAGTACAGGGATAATATGCACAGTGATGTCACATTACATGATAATACACACAGTGATGTCACAGTACAGAGATAATACACACAGTGATGTCACAGTACAGGATAATACACACAGTGATGTCACAGTACAGAGATAATACACACAGTGATGTCACAGTACAGGATAATACACACAGTGATGTCACAGTACAGGGATAATACACACAGTGATGTCACAGTACAGGGATAATACACACAGTGATGTCACAGTACAGGGATAATACACACAGTGATGTCACAGTACAGGGATAATACACACAGTGATATCACAGTACAGAGATAATACACACAGTGATGTCACAGTACAGGATAATACACACAGTGATGTCACAGTACAGAGATAATACACACAGTGATGTCACAGTACAGGGATGATACACACAGTGATGTCACAGTACAGGGATAATATACACACAGTGATGTCACAGTACAAGGATAATATACACAATGATGTCACAGTACAGGGATAATACACACAGTGATGTCACAGTACAGAGATAATACACACAGTGATGTCACAGTACAGGGATAATATACACAGTGATGTCACAGTACAGAGATAATACACACAGTGATGTCACAGTACAGAGATAATACACACAGTGATGTCACAGTACAGGGATAATATACACAGTGATGTCACAGTACAGAGATAATACACACAGTGATGTCACAGTACAGAGATAATACACACAGTGATGTCACAGTACAGAGATAATACACACAGTGATGTCACAGTACAGGGATAATGCACACGGTGATGTTATATGGAGATAATGTACACAGTGATGTCACAGCAGGATAGTTATATGTATACAGTGATGTCATAGCATGGAAATAATGCACATAATGATGTCAAAGTACAGGGATGGTACACATACTATAGTTTTGTCACAGCACAGTATGCATACTTCCCAACTTTCAAAGGGCAGAAAGAGAGACAAAATGTGTGGCGCGCTATGTGCTCCATGGCAAATTTAGCTCTGCACTCTTCTACGTTAACTACATCCATTTTCTTTATTCCCACACAAAGTCCAATCCTCCTACAGTCACCCTAACATTATATGCCCCACATTATAATGTCCCCCTCCAATTACCCCACAGTATGAAGTGCCCTCTCCGCATGCCCCAGTTTAAACTGGGGCAAATATAGGGGGACATTAAACTGGGGGCAAGTAGAGGAAGATATGTCCCCCTTCAGCTACACCCACGGTTTAAAATCCTCCTCCTGTTGCCCCCAGTTTAATGTCAGCCTCCATCTACCCCACCTTCCCCCCGGTTTACTGTCCACTCCTCCATCTGTCCCCAGTTTAATGTCCCATCGTCTGCCACCAGCTTAATGCCCCCTTCATCTGTCCCCAAGTTTAATGTCCCCCTTCATCTTCCATCAATTTAATGTCCACCCCTTCATTTGCCATCAGCTTAAGCGAGTAGAGAGAGTAGAGAAAACTATTTTAAAGGGAGGACCATTATAGCAACAATTCCCACTTGTCCTTTGCTTCTATATACACCTTTGCTGCTTTAAATAGGTTTTCTCACTACTAACCTTTCATAGCATTTATATAGTAGTCTGACATGTCACCAATGCTAATAGTGTCCTGTCCGATCCTTTTTGCCATTATATTTTGTAATGTAAACTCATAAATTGTATTATTAAGTTATCAGAAAAAATACTATATCTCCTTTGCTTTATTATTTCCTTTTCTTGAACCTTAAGGGGGTGCTCTGCATTACACGTTTCCTAATTACTACGGTCATTTGACAATAAACAATGTATCTGAATGTTGGTGTGTCCGGTCATCAACTATAATCTATGAGGTACCTGGCAGCAAG
Source organism: Leptodactylus fuscus (assembly GCF_031893055.1). Classification (NCBI taxonomy): domain Eukaryota; kingdom Metazoa; phylum Chordata; class Amphibia; order Anura; family Leptodactylidae; genus Leptodactylus; species Leptodactylus fuscus. The sequence continues at coordinate 34,871,808 of NC_134265.1, read as the reverse complement.
TCTTCAATTTCCCTGCAGCGCCACCTCAGGGGATAATAAGTATTACACAGTGTCCATATTAAACAATGGTTTTTTTGTGTAATGCAGGACAGGACAGGTCCTCCAGAGTAAGAGGTTCCCTCTGTAACCAAGGAATTAGGATCCTGACCAGAGGGCCCCTTCTATATCATCTCAGATCTCCTTGATAAGATATATAGAATAAGTTATCCGTACTGGAAAACTCGCTTTGTGTTATTAGTCCTCAATGTAATTTGCAATGTCTCCCTTCCCTTAGACACCAGACAGAAAGATTTCATACTCAAGATTCAAGAGAAGCATTTTAAGAAGACGCACAAGAAAGATTCCAGCAGCTAGTAGTCCAATTTCCTCTAGAGGGCAGTATTGTCATAGACAATGTCCAGAACAGTCCTTGACTAATCCATCATCTGAGTTGTCCCTGACTTCATCTGATGAATATTGGCGAACACCAGAAAAGTTGGTATTATTTCCATGTAAGTGAAAGTATATACTTAAAGGAATATTCCATTTTTAATGACTTTTATGATGTCACCTCTGCCTACTTTGCTTTATTCCTCTTCTACAGATTTTCATGATGTTGAATTCTCTGCTCAGACAGAGCACTGAACTCAAACCCTTGTTAGGTTCCTTTTATAGAGCAATGCATTGTGGGAGATTACACTACTGAGCGGTGTAGCTGAAAGACAGTAAAACACTTACCGTTAGCTGCAGCAACATGTCTGTCTCTGCTTCTCTCTCCCTTGATAATGGGATCTGTCAAGTGTCCATTCTTTCAAATGGAAACTGCTGGATGAAAAAAGAACAGATTTGCAGCACTTTTTTGACTTTAGTCCCGCCTCCAGTGCACCAACTATCTAATTTGCATAAGATAGCAAAGTTGTCCAACTCTAAAACTCTGCAACATGGTGGAGGCAGTTGTGTTTGGGGAGATGATAGACTCCTTTGGATATAGTGGAGCACACTTGGTGCAAGGTTCTTTCTTGTGCCAAACTTGTGCCACAACCCCAATTCTGCACCTCATGTGCCACATTGAGTAAATATGGGTGGAGCAGGACAGGCCCCCTTATAGTAACCAGGGGATCAGTATAGGTCTTTAATAAGGGTGAGGGTCTCCATTCCCTTACACATCATGATATACTGACAGAGGGAACTATCGAGCCCCTAGGAGTCTGACATGTAATATATCTGGCATTGCCATTGTGTTTGCTTTTTCTGTTCCTTTAATGAAAAAAATGTGAGTATTAGTGGAAATGTGAACGCAGCCTTACCCTGTAAAAAATTCTTCAGGTTTTGAACTTACAGTCTACAACTATTTTGCAGACCCCGCAGATGTATCCAATGTAGATATTCTTGACTCCACTTCCAACCTGTCAGAAGATGTTATACCGCAGACCGTCTCTAAGAAATCCATCAGAAAGTGTCTAATTCAGAAAAAAATTCAATTTATCCAACCTCAAGTAAGTCATCGGAATAATGTCATCATTATAATCCAATAGTGAAATAAAAAAGAAATATATCAAAAATAGTTTACCGAAGTGGGAGTGGAGGGTGGGCGGTACCGCATTGTTCCACTTTTTACAAATGTACGTGGAACGGGACAGAGACCAAGGCGAGCTGGGTGAGGATGCCTCGGCCTGACAGATTTGCCATAACACATGGTGTGAGTTATATCTGACCTCTACACCATTTGCTGATGGGAGTACCCCTGAGTTATTAAGAAGCTGGAACTTATTAATAGTTCAGGGACATCTCGCCCCAGTCAGGGGTTTGATTAAAACTGGCAGACAGAATGTCAGTCTTAATAAATAAATCCCCATCTCAGTGTGTCCGATTACTGTGTACAGCATATACATTGAATTCAATATTAAATCAGTATGCAATACGCTCCTGAGCGCCCTCTAGTGGTGACTGCAGGGAGCAAGAATTTTTTGCTTGACTTTGCTTATATTACACCTTCATTTTCAGCCCAATCCTTTTGTTCTGAAGCGAAATAAGCTCCTGCCAGAGCTGCTCCTGCCCCCTTCTGAGGGGACATGCATGCTTATCAAGACATACATGTCTATGTAAGGGTCAAAATTCTAGCCACTGTCTCACTGGCATTTGCAGAAATTAATGCGAACGTTGCAGAAACAACTCCATTAAAATGTATGGAATAATTTTCATGTGCCGAAATTTCAGAAACAAATCTGCCACATGTGAACTAAGGGCTTATTCACACATGTGATATCTGTATAAATGTGGGTGTGAAAATAGGTTTGGTTAAGATAAGATAATTCTTTAATAGTCCCACCATGGGGGAATTCAGTGTGTTATAGCAACATGGATAATACAGTAATATATTACTAGAAATAACACATACAAGCTCATAGCAGACAGAAAAGGATACTAGGAGTCATCGCAAAGAAAAGAAGACTTCAGGATCATTTAGTTCTCTATACAGATTGATCTTCACTTAGCCTGATGTTGATTATATAGCCGGACCGCAGTTGGGAGGAAGGATCTCCGATAGCTCCTTCTCACACTTGGGGTGAAACAGTCGGTCACTGACAATACTGCCCAGTGCTATCACGGTCTCAAACATGGGATGGGAGTTGTTCTCCCACTTGGAGCTCACCACGGACAGTATCCTCCTGTCACCCACCACCTGAACTGGGCCAAGGGGGCTCCCCAGGACAGAACGGTCCCTTCTAACCAGCCTGTCAAGTCTATTTCTGTCCCTGGCTGGTATGCTACTCCCCTAGCAGGCCACTCCAAAGAAGATGGCTGGTGATACCACAGAGTTGAAAAAGGCCCCAAGAAGTGGCCCTTGGACGCCAAAGGCCCTCAGCCTCCTGAGCAGGTAGAGACTGCTGTGGCCCTTTCTGTGCAGTGCACCCAGGTGATCAGCCCAGTCCAGCTTATTATTGAGGAGCACACCCAGGTACTTATAGCTGTTGACTCAAAGCCTGTCCCCTGAATCTCCACCGGATTCGGGTTGTGCCTCTGCTTACTAAAGTCCACCACTATCTCCTTGGTTACCTAAAATTAATCCTCAGGTGGTTCCCCTGGCTTCATTCTACAAAATCCCATTGGTACCATTCTACAAAAGTCTCTGTACTCCCCGTTATCTCTGTGATGAGGCCTACTATTGCAGAGGCATTGGAGTACTTCTGTAAGTAACAGCTAGATGAGTTGTGCCTAAAGTCTGCTCTGTACCTTGTGGTGCCCCCGTACTACAGATCACAGTGTCAGACACACAGTCCTGGGCTCTCACATACTGAGGTCGGTTTGTGAGGTAGTCTAGGATCCAGTTGGACCGGTGAAGGTCCACTCCAACAAGGTCCAGCTTGTCTCTCAGTATCTTTGGCTGAATGGTGTTAAAAGCACCAGAGAACTCAAAGAACATTATACCATGGTTGTGCAGCTGTTCGTACACCAGATTTATCATGTGCAACTTTTTAAAAAGTTGCAAAAATTGTTGCAATTTCATTCAATTAAGAGGGAGGCATAGAAAGTGAAGTAATATCTCATATAGAAGTTTTTGACTTAGATATGTTCCAAACTTATCAACATCTGATAAATTTGGTGCAAATTGCTGCAACGCAGACTCCAGCAGAACTAACTTCAAAAATTCTCGCCATTATAAATATCCCCAATGTCTACCACATGCCATTTTTTTCTTAATTGTTTCATTTGCAGATATTTTTTACTTCTGTTGAAGAGCGTACAACTGGACCATCTAAGCACCATAACTCTACAATGCAGATATGCAAGAAAGACTCATGTACATACAGAGGTGAGAAAAAGCTAGAAGATGGAAATTATTTCACCTTCTTGGATATTTACTGCTTAGTAACTGGCCCACATGGGACATGGGACATGGAGAGGTAATATAGGGGGAGCTGCCGAAGGCTAGGTTCACACTAGCGTCGGTTGTCCATCATTCTGGTCTGTTGGCGGGTCAGAACGATGGAGAAGTGGTTCGCTAAAATAATGGTCACATGCGGAGCCCAACAGTCCATCGGGTGTCCATTGTTTTTATACTGAAAGCAGTGGACAAAAAGTTTTGTTGAAATTAATGGGGAGGCAAATCTTTAGTGGGGGAATTCTGCTGCAAAAATTACACTGTGTGAACTTACCTATATCATAATCCTTCTAAGGGTCCATTCACACTAAGTTTTGATTTTGACGCTGAATCTGCGTCAGAATCCACGTGGAAAAAAAGCCTCCCGTTGACTTCAATCGGTTCCAAAAAGGATATTCCGCAGTGATTTGCAGATTTTGTCAGTCACTGTCACATATAGGGCTCACAATCAGTCTGTCTTTGGAGTTTGGGAAGAAACCAGACTACCAAGAGGAAACCCACACAAACACGATTGCTTACCTATTTCCATATCCACTAAATCCTATCCACAACTCCGGTATTGCACATCGTATCGGTTTAGCTACCGGTGATTCCACCTCCACCATGGCTAACCCAATGCAAACTCATGTTCTGTATCCTCAGTAGGGAAGTCAGGAAGTGGGTTGTTTTTGTGACCATATCTAAAGATAAAACAGATATCGAGAATAGTTTTCTGTTCCTGATCTGATCTGGCTTTATCTTCTGGTTTCTTCTTTTGTGACATGTCCATCATATTCTCTACTGCACAGAAAAACAAGTGTCACAAGTGTGTGTGTTAGGAACCTGATGCAGCAATAATAACTGTGAGTCTTGGGCAACTGGAATCCCCAGGCACCGAGGCAAAAACAGTTCTGAGTGTGATACGCTCTCCTAACTGGAGCAGAACCAGATCCCGGAGTTCTTCACCAGAGCCACTGATGGTGGAGTTGAACTTGGTAAAATCAGGGGCCCAGATACGCAGCCACCCAGAGAGAGCGCCACACACCCAGCGAGCCCCAAGTAAGAAGGATTCAGAAAAACTGAGAGCAGGTCAGAAAGGAGAAACAGTGGTACAGGGCAAGCAGGTAATCTAGAGGTCAAAGTAGGTTCCAGGGGAAGCCAAAGCGTAGTCAATCAAGAATCAAAGAAGCTTTATTGGCATGTCCGAATAGATATTTGGCATTGCCAAAGCAATTAAAGTGGCGGGGAAGAGTTGGGGTTGGGGGGGGGGTGGAGAATGGTGGGTATGGGCGTGGGTGGGTAGGGTGATTTAGGGTATAATAGTCTTTGGGGTCTTATCTTCCCCTTAGTTGGTGTCAAGTGGACACATATTGGGCAGCAATCTCCACAGTCGACTCCTCTTCTCCCAGTAGGATGTAGAATTTCCTCTTATCATCCAATCAAGCCAAGTCGGTAACAGGAGGTCACGTGGTAGCAGAAGGAAAAGGCAGAAGAGTAGTCAGGAACGCCGGGTCTTACACAGGAGGTAGCAGAGTAGCCAAAACAGGATCCAAATAGGGGAGATCAGGAGAAAGCCAAAGGTCATGCACAGGAGGTCATGCACAAGAAAGAGATGTCTGTAAAGCAAGCCGGGTCATACACATGTAGAGGGGGTGATCAGGAACAGCAGTGTGTTACGGTTCTGTGTATATATATAAATAATTTTTTAAACTACAGAACCTCTTAGCTTCAAGACACTACAGCGAGGTCAACAGGCCCAATGGTGGGCGGCTGTATGTCTAAACTCAATGTGAATTGCTGCAAAGACACTGCAGCGTGAAAATCAATGTGAACTACTGCAAAGACACTGCAGCGTGGACTCAATGTGAACTACTGCAAGACTCTGCAGCCTGGACTAAATGTGAACTACTGCAAGACGCTGCAGCCTGAACTAAATGTGAACTACTGCAAGACACTGCAGCCTGAACTCAATGTGAACAGTGTGTACTGTGCGACACTCCATGTGAACAAGGTGCATATAAAATCCTGCCAGTTTAGCTACTGGCCAGGTGCACCAGTACAAGTGAAACACACACGGCTGCCAAGGATTAACACTCACCCCAGGCCAGCAAACACACACACTTACCCCTGCGACAGCTAGGGGCCACCATGGAAGGTTAGAACATTCTCCTGCACACAGCTTGGAGTTACCAGGGGAGTTTGCATGGTTCTGCACACAGCTTGGAGCCATCAAACACCCATGCTCCCGCACACAGCTAGGAGCCATACATGAAGTCAGACAGTAACACATAGGCTATCTCAGAGACCATACCTGCTGCAGATCTACAAGCTGGAACGGCGTCTACCGCTCCTAGCCCTGGTGTAGAGCTGACAGTTCAGGGCTTACAGGTCCTAACTAACAGCACCCAGATTGAAGCAGAGAAACCCCACATAGAAGCCTAGTCTGACAACCTGCCTGAATACTGGAGCCTGTCCCTGACTACTGTCATTCACTCCGTGGACTTTGAGGAAATTTTAGACAAAGTGCGAGCCCTCGGCGGGCGTCGGCTCACACTATTTAAAGGGAAGTCCCCGCCCAATAGTGGCGGAGCTCATGCTCAATAGGGGTGAAATGGCACTTAGCTTGTGAGCAACTCCAATACGTCTGAGCATGCTCAGTAAGGTGAAAGCTGGATGGTTAGACTGACCCGCAGGTGGCGCTGTGCGCTATGATAGCAATCTGTGGGACCCAATCCTAACACAGGGACAGGAGTACAAGGCAGGGTGAATCGCAGGAAGCTGATGCCGTAAAATGAATAATACCGATCCTGGAATTGGAAGGTCCCATCACTAGAGGTAGACCAGAACCCCCGCAGAGTCAATCGGAGGTTCCGGCACTCCTGCACAAGGGCCTGGAAGTGCCACTATGGCACGGAACACAGAGCGGACCGGAGCCTCCGCCCGGCCCACCCTAACAGTGTAATTCAGAGTTCCAATCAGAGGCAGCCACTGTCAGAGCTCAAAATCACACCCCTTGTCTACTCCTGCCTGACACCAACCTTATGACAGTGCAGAGCCTAAATACCATATCAGACACCAAAACTAACTTCATTGATTGTTCAGGAATGGTTGGGGCTAGAGAAAAAATTCCAGCTGTGCCAGAATTAGTGGATCAACAGCTATTAAATGTTATAAAGAATTGGATTTCTTGGAGGTGGTGAAAGGTCGTCCTTAAATACTACGTATAACAGATTTCCAGTGCTGTAAAACCTGTAGCGGATGACTCCTTTATATCTTTAGTGGTTACATAACTCTGTATCTCTGCAGGTTGTCAACAAGGCGAGAAATGTATTCCGTTTGAAACCTCTTCTCATACTAGTTTGTTGCAACCTGATGTGAAAATCCATTTGTCCGGGCTTCGGAATGATTACTGTAAGTTCCTGTAAGTTGTGCTTAATTATTACGTATTTTTTTCAGTATTATATCATTACAAGACTTATTAATGGAATGGATTGTAAGATTGTAGAAAATACAGAACATTTAATGATGCTTTTAAATGAGGTTGTAAGCCGATGGCTGGTCAGGTAATGGAGGGGGTGTACATCTCACCCAGACTACTCAGGTGGGTGAGATGAGAAAACTCCAGGAATGTTTGTTCTCAGCAGACAACTTTCATCTGCTGAGCATTATGGTAAATGCTCAGTACTGGGCTGGATTTTTAGGAATGGCAGGTAGGATTGGTAGTGGGACCTGTCATTCTACCCCCCTCCAGTCCACACTTTGAGGATGTTTCGGCAGCAACTCAGCTACAGAGAGTCTCCTTGTCAAGGAGGCTTAAAAAGTCAGCTCCAGCAGTAACACTTTGGCAGAGTTTGGCTGGAGAGCTGACAGAGAGGTCATATTTTTGGAGCTGTGTCCTGAATGATTCTACTGGCTTTTTGGATTTTTGTTATCCTAGGTGAGGTAACCTATTCTGTGTTTAGTTAGCGCCTAGCCGGGCAGGTATTTATTTTTGTATTATTTCCTTTTGTTGCTGCACTACTTTTTTGAGTGAAAATAAACTCTACCTTTGTTTTGGACTAAAGAAACTGGACTTGTGTGTCTATGCCACCCCACCTAGCAACCCCAGACCCTGACAGTGTATAGATATTCATGTTGTAGATTGTTCTTTACTATTTTGTATTTATACCATTCCGAAGGGTTTGTGATTTTTGTTATGTACAATGAATGGGAATTTATAGAAAGAGAAGTTACTACAGTTGATCTGCAGGGGTCCCAACATTCAGACCCCTACCAATCTAAAATTGCTGGCTTATGTTGATGATAGACTAGAAATTTTGAAAGTTGGAAAACTCCTTTAAACATGCTTTACTACGACTACTCTAGCACATACATATTACATATATGTAAATATATGTCTTTTGGTTTTAGATCTAAACCTGTTAGACTGGAATTCAGAAAATTTGGTTGCTCTGGGACTTAAATCTGCTGTGTATTTTTGGAATACGGAAAACAACAGCATAGCCCAAACTATTCTTTTACATTCACCATCAACGTATGTTTCATCAGTATCATGGATAAGTGCGGGGTCGTATCTGGCTGTCGGAACAAGCAATGGAGAAGTCCAGGTACTTTATTCAGAAACTGTAGTTTGAGGATGAAAGTGTGGTTTTAACTATTTCTGTAAGACATATAATTAATTATGGAGGTTTGCCTGAACTTAGATCTTGTAAAATTTTCCAAAATTTGCTGCATTTCTGATACATAGCGTTGCATCAAGTTCTAGAAAATCCCAGGAAAAGTCTAAGAAAAATACCAAAAAGAGGCATGAGGAAAAGGGTGGGGGTTGTTGCAAGAGGAAGTGGTTTAAGTGCACCATAATTGCACCAAAATTTTGGTAGATGATTTTGTTCCAAAATAGCCTAACCAATAGTTGATATCAAGTTGGTAAAAAGTATCACACAGGCATCAAATTTATAATCCAGCATAAACCAAAATATAAACAATTAGGCAGGACTACTCTAGGGTCACACCTGCACTTGGGTTTCCAGAACCCAATGGAAGCCCAATCCGCTTAAAATAACAGTTTCCCACGGAACTGCAGACCCCATATAGTCTATAATGGAGTCCGCCGGGTTTCTGCCCAAAAATGTGGAGAGAAAAGTCCTACGCATTTTTCAAGCGGATTTGCGGATGGAATCCCCAAATGGAATTTAAGCATTGGTGGGAACCTAGCTTGTGTAAGGCCCCATTCTGATACTGATTTTGGTGTCTTCCACCCCAAAAATCAATGGCAGATTTCGTCTTGATTCTGCCTCCCTCTGCAGAATGCAGCGTGTGTCTGTTCCTGAAATTAGTGGTCACATGCTTGCATATTTGGAGGATTTCCGCTGCATGTGAACATATACTGTACATGCCAAGAGTCTCAATAATAGGGGTAACATGTGGCTCAGTGGTTAGCCTTGCAGTGCTGGGGTCCTGGGTTTGAATCCTGCCAGGAACAACATCTGCAAGGAGTTTGTATGGATTTCCTCCCATACTACAAAGACATACTGTGCGGTCTACATAAAAAAAGAGTCTTGATGTTACTGGAATGTTCCCAAAAATTGGATCACAAAAGGGGCAGAATTTATGCAAATATGGACTTCCTGGCCAGTTTATAGGCTTAAATCTCCCAATTTTGCTCAAGTATGACATGGCCGTATGGTTTCAATATGCAGTGAAAAAGTTGACTTTTCTTATCTTTCAGCTCTGGGACATTGAAGCACAGAAGAGGCTCAGGAATATGCTAGGACACATGTCTGTAGTGGGAGCTCTAAGCTGGAATCAACACATTGTAAGCAGGTAAGGAGTGGAAATATATAACTCCCAGCGTTCAGAGGAATAAAATATGTGGTGCACAAAGTATAACATCTCACCAGTGACCCTCTTACAATATAATGACCCCCACAGTTCCGTCCTTTGGACCCCCTACAATATAATGCTCCATCATCATGGCCCATCACCCAGCAGAATGTCCCACTTCATGGCACCACACTATAATCCCCCTTATTGTGGCCCCCTATATAATATAATTCACTCTCATAGTGGTCCCAACACTATAATCCCTCTTATTGTGGCCCCCACACGATAATGCTTCCTCATTTCGGTCCAGTTTGAACCTGAGATGGCTTCATTCCCTGTACAAAATACATTACTGCCCATGTGTAATTGTGAGCCAGCCGGATAATACACTACCTGTGAACAAAGGTGATAAGGGAGTAGGCAGGGTGACCCTGGGGTCAGGTACTGGTTCTGATCATATGAACTGGGATTGGATACATCCCGATTCATCATTTAAAAAGTCCCGGAGCATCTAAGTTAAAAAAAGACTCCCTGGAAACTCCAGAGGCAGGCGTTGCTGCCAGTATTCTCAGGGCTTAGAGGAAGTGACATCACATCCGTCATTCACATGGCTATGCCACAGGGCTGAAGCATGGCCATGTGACCAATCGACATGATGACACTTCCTGTGAAGAAGAAATCAGCCATGTTTTTGTAGTTCTCCACAACCCCTTTAAACAATGCAAGGTTGCCCTGTCTTTGAAGTGCCGGTCATGATATTATTTTTACCAGTGCACCCCATATGATAAATCTTTATATGAATGATCTCTGTGCTTGCATCTGTGAAATCCTTTTTGTTTTGTCTAGTGGCTCTAGGCTCGGTCATATACACCATCATGATGTCCGCATGGCACAACATCACACTGGATCTCTATGTCACAAGCAAGGCATTTGTAGTCTAAAGTGGTCACCATCGGAAAAACACTTGGCTAGTGGATCCAGTGATGGTCTTCTCAATATCTGGCCCTATGATCCAGGATCTACCAGGGTTTGCACACCACTACAGAGTATGGTGCACTCCACATCTGTCAAGGTGAGATATACCAGGTGGAGAGAATTAAAGAACTGTGTATGGTTCGTCACTCAATGTGACATTGTCTTTACTATTTGCTTTCCTCTAAAGGAGCAAAACTGTGGAACTAGGAACTTAATACATTAACAATTTGGCTGTATGTTAATGATACATGACTATGAACCTTGTGTTCTCTGGAAGATAAACCACCACGAGAGGAATCTGGTTGATCTGGTTGCAGCTTTCTCCCCTCTCCCATTCGGTATCCATGCACCATCACCCAAACAAGCATTTGCAGACAGCTGCTATATCCAAAGTGTATGGCTGTACAACCTGGAAATACATTTTGTACAGCAGTAGAGAATGTAGCCCACAGATGTTGTAGCTGGGCCTGTAGATCTTGCACTCTCATAGTTTGCTGAAACTCAATTTATCTGTCAACCAGGCAGTCAATGGAAATTTTCTAATCTGGCAGAGATATTCCTGGGAAACTCTTACTGTGTGTGGGTGAGCATTATCGTGCTGAAAAAAGCCAGGTGGAAGCCCTGCCAGCAGGATGTGCTGTACATATGACTGAGGTGATATTGTCCCCCGTATCACTACCAGGGGTGACCAACTGTTGTATGTGTTGGATCCCCAGACCACATTGCAGTTTGGGGCAGTGTGTCACTCCACAGCAAAGGCACAATTGAAGCGCTCACCACAAGGCCTCCATATGTGAACCCAACTATGGTCTGATTCCAAACAGATCCTCAACTTGTTACTAACTAAAGACCATATGGTTCCGGTTCATAGCAGTCCAAGATTCTTGTTCAGGATACCACATTGGCTGGGTTATCTGGCTGGACTTTCTAGAGCCTGTTCCTTATGTGTGTGTGACCTCACCTAACCAATACTTTCACCATCTACCAACAGGTAGGTCAGAATGACCTAGATGGTGGACAATTTGTCAAAATTACCACCCTGCCTCTCCCAGTCCACTGATGTGCCCTTTTGAAAGTCTGTGAAGTGGGCAAAACTATTTTGTCCATCCCACCAGGAACAACACCTGCAAGGAGTTTGTATGTCCTCCCCGTGTTTGCGTGGCTTTCCTCCCATTCTACAAAGACATACTGATAGGAGACAAAAAAATATACATTGTGATCCCTATATGTGGGCTCAGAATCTACATAAAAAATAAAAAAAATACTTTGTCGATTGTAGAGGCATGTCTAACAATCACCGATCTCTAATCACGAGATACCCTACCCAAAAGTAGCCTCTGAGAACCGTTTTATAGGTCAACACTTTTATGCATTCTTGTGGCAAGACTGAATGTATACAGGCCACACCTTCAATCATTTATGAATATATGTTCAATACATAAGTGTATGTAAGTTTTGCAATATTCTGACATTTCTGGGTGCATTACTTTTTTGGCATTGAGTGTATTTATTAGGGTTTTTACACACTGATTTGGTTTGTCTTCTTCAGGCTATGAACTGGTGTCCATGGCTTTCACATACTCTTGCTGTAGGAGGTGGAATGAGCGATGGCCACATACGTATTTGGGATACAAATAATGGAAAACTCACAAATTCAACAAATACAAACTCACAGGTAAAAAGTCAATTTTAAGACATGTATGTCCTGATAAACAGATTGATAAGATCTCGGACCTCTGACATCATGCCAGTGGCATTACCATCTATACTATATGGTCAACAGTATGTGGATGCCTCCAAATTACACCTACCAGGTTCAGTTCAGGAATCTGTGTGGCCAGTCAAGTTTTCCACACCAGACTACCCCAATCATGTCTGGGGTACAGTCATAATGCAACTGGGTCTTCCCCAAACTGTTCCCACAAACTTGGAAGCACCCAATTGTCCAAAATACCTTGGTATGCTGAAGCCAACCCTTGAGAAAAAAACGCTTTAAAGGCTACATTTGCCATGAGGCGAGATGAGTATCTCACCTCAGGCGGCAGATTATTGAGTCACTGAAGGGGAAGTGTTGACAGTATTTGTTGGGTGAACTCGCCAAGAAGTTTCCTTCAGACCGAACACGTCCAAAATTAAACTGCTTTCATACTCCGGGGTCTATTGATTGAAGATAAGGATGGGCAAATCTCTAAAGAGTTATTTAATTTCAGTTTGTTCAGCCCAAAGATTTGATTTGGGACGAGCAACTTTTGATAAGACTGGATGAGACTATGGAGTATAATAAGTTCACTTTTCGTTCACGGGTGTCAAACCCCCAAAGTTTCAGGTTCTTCATCTGGTCTACAGATCAATGCATTAGGTCTGCAAATATTAATAGCAGATGCCTGAATGCAGGAGCAGGAATCTAAAGACTTGTTGAATAATGCCATTTAACCATCTTCACTCCAAATCGTTGCCGCACCTCTGGCAGGTTTCCACGGCACCCCAGTTAGGAATAACAGATCTACCCTAAACGAGAGGTATTGTCTATGACAGGGGTCGGCAACCCCTCGCACGCGTGCCAAGACTGGCACATGAGGCATATTCTGCTGGCACGGCAGGCAGCCCGCAACTTTCATACACTAAATTGAGAGAGAGCGTCCTTTCAGTGCTCTGCTATAGAGCTGAGGGGTAGGACACGCCCCTTCTATCTCTGCCCACCAATCAGAGGTGAGCCTCTCACTGCACAGGATAAGGGCTCCCTGGACCTGCTGCTACATGTGAGGAGGAGCTCCTGCCCTCTGCAGCCCTGAGGAGGAGAGGAAGCTGAGTAAAGTGAAAGCAAACACAACACCAGGTTAGTAACTATTCTTATGAATGGCAGGCATTTGGGGTTATTACTTTAGTTTTAGTAACTCCATGTGCCTCACATTAATAACAGTTAACCCCATCATGTCCCTCATATTAACCCCTGTGTGGCTCACATAAGGGTTACTGATGTGTGAGACATATGGGGGTAATAATAAAGGACCTATATAATGAAGATGTTCACTTATTACCTCCATATGTCTCACATATCAGTGTCCCTTATGTAAAGCACACAGGGGGTTAATGTGAGGGACATGATGGGGTTAACCTGCAATGCACATGACCAGACTCTTTATCTACAACTGTGGATAAAAGTACAGACCAATATATTTCAATTGACCCTTATATACTGCCATTCTTTTTGTGGCTGTGTATCTGAGCAAAATTGAAGAGCTGAAAACTATGGAGAAGGTCCTATATGTGTCCTATACATCCCCTCTATGTGTCCTATACATCCCCTATTTTTTTTTTAACATATAGGTCAGTGAAAACCACATCCGTGCCATTTGTATGCAGGAGGCGTAAGGCTGAGGCCCCACGTTGCAGAAATGCAGCGTTTTTGTTGCTGATTTTGCTGCGGTTTATTTCAACCAAAGCTAAGAATGGCTACAGAAGGAATGGGAAATATATAGGCAGCTTCTTATACGTCTCCCTTCTGCTCAATCCACTCCTGGCTTAGGCTCAGAAAAACGCAGCAAAATATGTAACAAAAAAAGCTGCGTTCCCTGTGCCTCAGCCTTAGGCTAAAGCCCCACGTTGCAGAAACAGTTTTTTTTCGTTGCAGATTTTGCTGTTGTTTTTTAACCGAAGACAGGAGTAGATTGAGCAGGAGGGAGACATATAAGAAGCTTCCTATATATTTTCCGTTCCTTTTCTAGCCATTCTTGGCTTTGACGGAAAAGAAAAAACGCAGCTAAATCTGCAATAAAAAAGCTGCATTTTTATAATGTGGGGCCTGAGTCTTAGTGTGAGTCTATTGGGTGGTGACACTGTAACTAGATGCAATTATAGCCAAATCCAGCTCCTGGGCACCAGTGCGGCCACTTTGTTGAAAGTGTGACACCCATTAATTTCTGGCTGGGGTTTTGCTGTTACTGCACCGCCAGGAACTAAAAGTGACTGAAATTAATCTGCGTTTCACTTAGGGAGCGTTCACACTACCGTCTGTGTCCAACAGCTAGTGTCTGCTGCTAATGTCTGTTCAAAATCTTGAGCAGACATTAGCAGCGGACACTAGCTGTCGGACACAGACGGTAGTGTGAACGTTCCCTTACAGAATACTGAAGTTACTAACAGCCGAGGACTGGATGGAGCATCCAGGTACATTGTGTGTCTCCCCCTACAGGTATGACCTCACTCTGCTCCCAGTCACATACATTACCACTAATTGTGGGTTACGCATGTACTTACCTTGCTTCTAATGGAAAAGAACATGTGTATCCAGGCAAATAGTGGTAAGCGCATGTGGCTTGGATCACAGTATGACAGCACCCCTGTGCTATATGACTTTAGTGTAGGTGTCGTCAGCCTTACAATTATTGCCCGGCACT
This sequence comes from Leptodactylus fuscus, assembly GCF_031893055.1. Taxonomy (NCBI): domain Eukaryota; kingdom Metazoa; phylum Chordata; class Amphibia; order Anura; family Leptodactylidae; genus Leptodactylus; species Leptodactylus fuscus. The sequence continues at coordinate 34,856,772 of NC_134265.1, read as the reverse complement.
CCGAGGACCTCTTCTTTGATTTTTTAATTTAAATCGGCACGCCGAACAAAAAAGGTTGCCTACCCCTGGTCTATGAAGTACCCAATTCCTCTTCTATAATAGCAATCATTATTTTATGATACCAAGTTCTATCATCTTTTACTGTTTGGTGTTTCTGGATAATCCAACGTTTCATTTTTTTTGCATCTTTTCCACATATTTTTCGGATCAGATCTGCTCCATCCTTTGGCTGCCGGATACAAAAGAGATTGTCACTGGTCATGGATCTCCCAGAAACCAAATGTCTATTTGGCAATATCCATCTTTAGGGAAAGTTACTGATGTTTATGGTGAGTAGGACATTGTTTTGTAAAAAATAAGGTCAGGCTAAGTTCATATGTCTCGGAGTCTCTGTTGGAGACTCTGTCGCAGAGTCTGATGAAAATTGGCAGAGGAAAAAGTCCTGCACGGAAGACTTTTTCTTCTGCTGCTTTTAGATTAGTAATGAAGGACACCCGTGGACCCCATTATAGGAGGGGGGACCCAAAAGTTTCCAGAATGAGGCTGCTGTGCGTGCAGTTTTCGTAGTACGCGACTCTGCAGCTAGTTATTTGTTCAACCTTCTCAGTCAGTGAGCCAAGCGGTGTTGATGTGGAAGGTTTGTCTACCCGCAGTGAATTTTCTTGCAAGAGCTGTTTTGGACAGCCATCGCTCGTCAAGTGAAGTCCAATGTGAAGACAATGGCCATTTGTTTTTTCGATGCAAAAGGGATTGTGCACTCGGAATTCTTTCCAACAGGTCAGACCGTCAACCAGGTTTTCTACTTGGGGGTTCTCAAGAGGTTGCGCAAGAGTGTGCGGCGAAAAAGGCCCGAAATGTGGCAGTCTGGTGATTGGTTTTTCCACCACAACAATGCCCCAGCCCACACCGCCATCTCGGTGACCACTTTCATGGCAAGAAACGGCATGGCTGTCTTGCCCCACCCACCCTATTCACCCGATATGGCTCCCAGTGACTTTTTTTTATTCCCACGAATGAACCTCAAGGGGAAGCATTTCGCCGATGTGGAGAAGGATGAAGAGGAAAACGACGGAGGCGCTTGCACACATCAAAGTAGATGAGTTTAAAAAATGTTTGGAACAATGGCAGACGAGATTTGACAAGTGTATTGCCGCTAAAGGAGAGGACTTTGAAGGAGATTGACGGAATTTTGTACACAAAAATAAATACAAGCTTCAAAAACAACTTTTCTGGAAAATTTTGGGTCCCCCCTCATAGTCTGTGAAACAGTTGTTTTTCTGGTCCACCTCTCCATTGGTCGTGTTCCCCTGGTATATCTCAAGAACAAAGAATCAAAATCAAGGATGTTGAAATCCAATATCCAAAATCCCCTCCAGTTGGGAGATCTCCATGTACATGAGATCATTGACCCATTTTGTTGGTTTGACTTATTTATTGGTATGGCCAGCTTTATGGTTAAATATTTTTTTTCCCTATAAATTGATATAAAGAACATTATAACTACCTTCACAGTTCCTGTAGGGGTCTTTCCTTAACTTTCTTGGTTGTTAATTGTCTTGTCATTCATTCATTCATTGACGGGAACCCATCAGGACAATTTGGGGCACTAAACCTTCCACAGTTCTTATAGACTGGGGATTTAGTGCCCCAAATAGCCATGTTGTAATGCCATCAGTGCCTGTGTTAAAAATGAAAAACCTTTATATACTCCTGTACTCCAGGCGCCAGCGCAGTTCTTTAGTGAAGCCAAGGGAGTACAACTTGGCTTCAGTGCGCAGGCGCAAAGACCACCAGAGATGTCATCGGACTCATCTCTAAGTATAAAGGTTTTTTTGTTTGTTTTTTTTAGTGTGGTAATGGATGGCATTTTCATAGATCTATTTTGGACACTAAGAACATGTGACCCAAATCCACAAGACAAGTTCCCTTTAACCCTTTCCCACGGTAGGCATTTTTCGATTTTCGTTTTTGACCCCCTGCCTTCCCTACTCCATAACTTTTCTGTTTTTCCATTCACAGCCCCAAAAAGGGGCATTAATAGAATCTCATGGTTTTCAATATCATTGCTATGCTGAAGACACTCAACTATATCTCTCTGGACCAGACATTACCTCTCTGCTGGCCACAGTGTCTAGTGGCCATAGAAAATGAAAGAAAATTCATAATGGGGTAGAATTGGAGAAAAAATGTTTTTCTCGGCTTTCTTATAGGCTTAGTTTTTACGGCAATCACTGAGCAGCCAAAATGGCGTCACCTGTATTATATATCATGCATTATTAGAAGGGGTTAAAGATGTTATGCCAATATGACTATCTTCTGGGCTGCCATTGAAATAAATGGGAGTGCGTTGCATCTGTGTCCTCCAGGGGTTTGGGGTGTGTAGTTGTGTATTAAGGTTTACATGTGGCATGATGCTTGTTATATTGTACATTAACAGGGCACAGAGGACGAGTCCTGCATCTTGCATTAAGTCCAGATAAGAAGAGATTCTTTTCAGCGGCAGCAAATGAAACGTCTTATATATGGAAATACAGGAAATAAAGAGGAAACTGAAGAACAGACAATGATCGCAACGCATGGGACATTTGCATTGTTTGGAGCTCATTCTGCTTAGACAAACAATTTGTTTCTAGGTTTGTAATGGAACTTATCATATGATTCATGAACAATAGCAAAACCTGGCCAGGGACAGTTGGGTTTTCTTGGGGTGACCAGGGACAATTATTCGGAGAGACCTTCCATCTGCACATTCACTTTCATTGCACATTTTGGTATATTTTTGCAAAAAAAATATCTCATAAGAGATATCTTCTTGTGACAATCCACTATTATGTCAGAGCCTAAAACTAGTAGATGGTTCTGTGACTCTCCTGTGGCCCTGACCAGCCCGCGTCAGGCTCCACCAGATGATTTTGGGGGTCTACCCTCCATTAATACGTTGCTCAGTTTCTACTGTAAGAACTTGACGCTTGTGATGAAAATCATCTCCAAATGGACATGAATGGCTAAGCTAAATGTAAAGGAATAGCTTACATTTGAGTATTGACCATTACATCTATTGTATCCCACATGGGGCTGTCACGGAATGAGAACAATGGACATTAAGTGACTGATGAAGATGGCGCCCCCTCTGTTGAGTGTCCATCTGCATTCACCCGATGTAAGAACTTTCTTCTATCATGCTTATTCCTATTCTGCATGCATCCGCCCCCTCTTGCCCCGTGTGTATATATCTGATAGACTACTAGGGGCTTCTTCAGCTACCCCGGGTACTTGATCACATAATAATCTGGTATCAGCATTATGGAGCAGTATCAGATTTACTCAGGAGAGGATGGATGAATAAATTAAAAACTTTGAGTAAAATAATGTGGGTTGAAGGATATTTTCTAGAAACCCTATTTTATTGGAAGCTTGTTTTAGGTGATAAAAATACCCGTAGTTATTAAAACTAGAAGAATAATTAATATTATTTATTGTGTTATTTATTTCTGCTTATTTCTAATAATTTATATATTCAGTATGTTGTACGTGTCGTTACTATTGTCTGTAGAAGAAGCTATTTATTGTATATATTTTGGTCTATTTATTTATATCTATTGTTAGTTTTATATTTCGTTACTATGGTTTATAGAAGAAAAATCGTACCGACCCACAAAATAAAGGTTACATGTTACTTATGCTGTATGGAAAAAATTTTTGATAGTTAAAACGCGATGTCAGAACGGAGGAGAAATTCCATAATGGGTGTAGTTACTAAAATGGGGTCACTTTTTGGGGGTTTCCAGCATATTGATACTTTAAGGGCTCTCTAAATTCAACACGACACCTGAAAACTATTCCAGCAAAATCTGCCCTCCAAAAGCCAAACAGCTCTGTTTCCATTCTGAACCCTGCCATGTTCCCATAAAGCAGATTATGACCACAAATGGGGTATTGCCGTGTATAACACATTACACATTGTGTAACAAACCGTGGGGTGTTTTTTCTTCTTTAACCTCTTGTGACAATTTAAACTTTGGGGATAAAGTGACTTTAAGTAATTTTTAATTTGCACATCCCAAAGTTAATAAAATCTGTGAAATGACTGTGGGGTCACAATGCTCACTATACGCCTTGATAAATTCTGTGAGGGGTGTAGTTTCTAAAATTGTAGGTTTCCATTGTACTGGTACTTTAGGGGCTCTGCAAATGTGACATGGCACTTGAAAACTATTCCAGCAAAATCACTCCTTCCTTTCCGTGCGCTGCCGTTCACCCAAACACCAGTTTACACCCACATGTGGGGTATTTCTATGTTCGGGGGAAATTGAATATCAATCTGTGAAATGCATTTTCTCCTTTAACCCTTTGTGAATGTATTAATTGTAAGGGTAAATGAATTTATTACTGAAAAAAATGAAACTTCTAAATTTTACCTTCATATTGTTTTAATACCCATGAAATGCTTAAAGGGTTAACAAACATCCCAAACACTGTTTTGAATTATTTGAGGGGTGAAGTTTGGAAAATGGGGTGATTTATGGGAGATTTCTAATATATAGGCCTTTATAATCCCATTCAGAACTGAAGTGGTCCCTAAAAATCTAATTTTCTTGTAAATCTGGAAAGTCGCTGTTACACTTGTAAGCCTTGTAATGTCCAAAGTAAATTAAAGGACAATTAATAGATGATATATATAAAGCAGAGATATAAAGCAGAGATATGGTAGATGATATTTATTCATGTATTTGGGTGGTATGACTATCTGTCTGAAAAGCAGAGAATTTGTATTTACCTGATATACAATGTGTCACGAAAAAACAATCTCTAAATCACTTGTGTAAGTTATAGTGTCTCAAAGTTATTGCCCTATAAAGTGACACACGTCAATTTTGAAAAATGAGGCCGTGTCCTTAAGGGGTTAATGTTCGTTACTCTCATCTTGTAACGGATGAGAGCAATGGACATTAACAATCGTAGTGTGAACCCCCCCTTATAACTAATGTGTGGGATAATAGGAATTGCATTCCTCTGTATATTCAGCATCACCACAGTTCCCTACTTTTATCTTTGGGTCATTGTTTACCCCTTAGGAGATATTAGGGATGTTTTTGTAGATTTGATTATTTTAATTGATTTTAGTAAAAGTTATGTTTTAGAAACTTCGCTTTTGATCCGTGATAGAAGAAAAAAAAAGTTTCTTATCTTATAATTATCATAAATTTGATCTACATGAGGCATATGGGTGAAGTTATCTGTGGTGGAACATTTGTGGTTTAGCAGAAAATACTCATATGGTGAAATGATATCATTAAGACATGAAATAGATAAGACAAGAAGAAATTGGGCAATATACAGTATATATATATATATATATATATATATATACACACACACACACACATGGACAAAGGACAAAATTGTTGGTCGCCCTAGTTTAATGAGAGATAAACTCACAATGGTCACAGAAATAACTTGAATCTGACAAAATTAATAATGAATAAAAATTCTATGAAAATGAACAAATGAAAGTCAGACTTTGCTTTTCGCTTCAACAGAATTTTTTTTTTTTTTAAATAAACCTCATGAAACAGGTCTGGACAGAAATGATGGTGCCCATTGCTTAATATTTTGTTGCACAACCTTTTGAGGCAGTCGCTACGATCAGATGATTCCTGTAACGGTCAATGAGACTTCTGCCCCTCTCAGCAGGTATTTTGGCCCCTCATGAGCAAACTGCTCCAGTTGTCAACGCTGATGTGCGTTGCCAAAATGTGATTTTTGTCTCATCTGTCCATAGGACATTCTCCCAGAAGCTTTGTGGCTTGTCAACATGTAATTGGTCATTATTACTTTTGTCAGATTCAAGTTATTTCTGTGACCATTGTTGGTTTTCTTTCATTAAACGAGGGATACCAACAATTTTGCCCACGTTTGTATATATGTAATATATAAATATATATGCACACACATTATAAGCACAGTAACAAGTGAAGTGTATACAAACAATTAAACCTAGAAGTATCCTTTCTAACCCCGCCATACACATCCTCAAGCCTCATGACTTGGCCAAGCATGCATGTGTTCTGAATAGGGAGAAAGTCATAACCAGACAAAAGAACATAAGAATTGGATATACTATAATCCAGCGTTCTTTCGCTCAATTGGGGGAAGTCAGGACTCCTACATACACATCTGATGGTTAGGCGATCCCTAATATTTATGTGGCCACCAGATTTATAATACTATTTATTTATGAGAAATGATAGAAAATTGAAATAAAAGTTCACAGTATTTTATTAAAATCAACATATTGTGGTGATATAAAAAATAAATAAATGAAAGCAATTCAATCAGGTCACTGGCAGCAGGACAGGGTGACAATATGGTGCTCATACAGCTGGCAATGCTACTTTTTATACTCTTACATCCAGCCATCACTGAGCCGCTGACCAGACACTATGATAAGTCACCTGGAGCTCCATTGGCAGAGAAAGACCCTACAGCAATGCCCCAAATCAGTGCCCGACCTGATTGTGGCCATTGACCTTCCTAACAGCTCAGTCGGAGCTGATAAAGGCATCATTTTCCCGATGGATCTTACTTCTTCTCGCTGCCATTTTGGGGTGAAGCCTACTAAGGGCTCGTTCACATTTGCATCCGGTCTCCATTCTGCAGGTTTCCGTTTCCTGCACAAAACAGAGGCAGGAGACGGAAACATGCAGGACTCTTTTATACCCATTCATTTGAATGGGTGAGAAAGCTGTCCGGCCGTGAGCGGCGGTGAGCGTTTTATGCTCTCCGCCGCGAAACCGGGTTTTATAATCCGGACACAGAGTCGGACATGCCGTACTCTGTGTCCGGATTAAAAAAAAACAGTTTCGAGGTGGAGAGCATAAAACGCTCACCACCGCTCATGCCCGGACCCGGTCTGTGGTTTCCGTCTTCTTGCATGCAGAAGATGGAAATCACAGAACGGAGACCCAAACGCAGGTGTGAACCTAGCGTAAAGGCTCTCAGGCTTGTCATATTGGTATTTCTCAATACATTAGTGAACAGAATTAGTGAACAGACACCCCCCCGCGGTCTGAAAATAAAAGAGAAAAAAAAAGTATAAAAAAATAGATATAACAAACTCAAAAAGAATTATTAAACTGTAACCTTTTTTCCCTAGAACACATAATACATAATCCCACACATAAAGTATAAGGTATCTCTGAGTCTGAAAACGTTCGGTCTACAAACCTCTTAAAAAAGACACGATAGCGGGGAGCTTTTTTGCCTCTCAATGCAGAATCAGAAGGCTCTATGCAGGGGCGAAACTTGAAGCGGTGCAGAGAGTGGCTGCTACATTGTAACAAATCACTGCAGTGAGACAGTCTATAAAGAAAATTGTGATGTCTTACTTAGGGTATGTTCACACTGTCGTTATTATTATGCTTACGTATATAGCGCCATCATATTCTGCAGCACTTTACAGACATTGACAGTCACTGTCCTATATAGGGCTCACAATCTACATTCCCTATCAGTATGTCTTTGATGTATGGGAGGAAACCGGAGTACCCGGAGGAAACCCACGCAAACACGGGGAGAACATACAAACTCCATGCTGATGTTGTCCTGGGCGGGATTTGAACCCAGGACTCCAGTCAGTTACTGTCATCCATCACATGGTGAGAGCAATGGTTATTAACAGTTATACAGTATCATCATCACTTGATGGACACTTTTTTTGTCATATATGTTCAGTTTTGTAATGGAAGAAAAAGACCTACATGCAGGACTATGTCTTCTCTGGGAAAAATTAAAATAAATGATAGTAGAAAACTTCCATGATGTATTTTACATGGGGATGAATGTAGATGGACACTAAATAGAGGGGGCTGTATCTGTAGCTGTTAATTAATGTGACAGATGAAATCAATGGACATTAACAATGGTAGTGTGAACCCCCTTACAAGTCATGTGTAGGATAATAGGGATTTCATTCCTCTGTATCCAGCAATACTATGGCTCCCTATTTTTATCTTTGGGTCATTGTCTACCCCATAGGAGTTATTAGGGATGTTTTGTATATTATTTTGCATATAAGATAATCATTTAATAGTCCCACCATGGGGATAGTCAGTGTGTTACAGCAGCATGGATAATACAGTAATTTATTATAAGAACATATACAAGCTCATAGCAGATAGAAAATATACTAGGAGTCCTAGCAACTAAAGAGAAAAGGAAGACTCAGGATCATTTAGTTCTCTGTGCGGAGTGATCTTCGCTTAGCCTGATGTTGATTATACAGCCTGACCATGGTTGGAAGGAAGGATCTCTGATACCGCTCTTGTCACACTTGGGGTGAAGCAGTCGGTCACTGACAGTACTGCCCAGTGCTATCACGATCTTATACATGGGGTGGGATTTGCTCTCCAGCATGGAGCTCACCATGGACCGTGTCCTTCTGTCACCCACCACCTGTACTGGGCCCAGGGGGCTCCCCAGGACAGAGCTGGCCCTTCTGATCAGACTGTCAAGTCTATTTCTGTCCCTGGATGATATACTGCTCCCCCAGCAGGCCACACTGAAAAAGATGGCTGAAGCAACCACAGAGTTGAAAAAGGCCCTAAGAAGTGTCCCCTGGACTCCGAAGACCCTCAGCCTCCTGAGCAGGTAGAGTCTGCTGTGGCCCTTTCTGTGCAGCGCCTCCAGGTGATCAGCCCAATCCAGTTTATTATTGAGGAGCGCACGCAGGTACTTATAGGTCCTGATTATTTCAATGCATGTCCCCTGAATATCCACTGGATTCGGAGCACTTCTCTGCTCCCCCACCATCTCCTTGGTCTCCCCAGCATTAATCCTGAGCTGGTTCTGCTGGGACCATTCAAAGTCTCAGTTTAAGTCTCTGTATTCCCTATCATCGCCATCAGTGATAAGGCCGACTATAGCAGAGTCATCGGAGTACTTCTGTAAGTAACAGCTGGATGAGTTGCACCTAAAGTCAGCAGTGTACAGTGTGAAGAGAAATGGGGCAAGAACTGTACCTTGTGGTGCCCCCGTACTACAGATCACAGTGTCAGACACACAGTTCCGGGCTCTCACATACTGAGGGTGGTTTGTCAGGTAGTCTAGGATCCAGATGGACAGGTGATGGTCCACACCAACAAGGTCTAGCTTGTCCATCAGTAGCCCTGGCTATATGGTGTTAAAAGCACTGGAGAAATCAAAGAATATTATTCTCATAGTGTTCCCTTTTATTTCAATTGATTTTAATAAAAGTTATGTTTTAGAAACATCAATTTTGATCCGTGATAAAATTAAAAAAAAAGTCTCTCCTCTCATCATTATCATAAGATTGATCTACATGAGGCAGATGGGAGAAGATATCTGTGGTGGAACATTTGTGGTGTAGCAGAAAATACTCATATCGTGAAATGTTATCTTTAATATGTGAAGTAGATAAGACAAGAAGAAATTGGGCAATAACAAAATATATATTATCCAATTTATTCATGATATATATATATATATATATATATATATACTGTAAACACACTAAGTGGCTGAGAGGACATCTCGGTGCAGAGTCCCACTGACCAGCATCCTTCCCTCCCTGAGCCTCATCTTCTCCATCATACTGCAGGGGACCCAATATCCAATAATCTAAGAGCGCCCTCGTTCAAGGCTTAAGCAGGCTACATGAAGGACCCCAGAAGAGAAATCATCGGAGACCATGACCGGGCTGCAGCTGCTCTTGAAAACTACATTTTTGTTGGCAACAATTTAGGAATTTGTGATCTAGTAATATTTGCAGGTATAGTGGGGCCCCAAAACCCAGAATTAATTTACTGGTTGGCTCTAGGAACCACAGTCTGATGATAAATACCTGCCCGGCTAGGCTCTAACTAAACATAGAATAGGTTACCTCACCTAGAATAACAGAAATCCAAAAACCAGTTGAATCACTCAGCTCCAAAAATATGACCTCTCTGTGACTCTCCAGCCAAGCTCTGCCCAAGTGTTGCTGCTGGAGTGACTTCTTAAGCCTCCTTGACGAGGAGACTCTCTGCAGCTGAGTCGCTGCCGGAACATCCCCAAAGTGTGGACTGGAGGGAGGTGAAATGACAGGTCCCACTACCAACTTACCTGTGATTCCTAAAAATCCAGCCCAATACTGAGCATTTACCAAAAAGCTCAGCAAAAGAAACTTGTCTGCTGAGAATAAACACTCCTGGAGTTTTCTCATCTCACCCACCCAGTAGTCTGGGTGAGATGTACACCCCTTCCATTACTTGACCAGCCATCAGCTTACAATATATTGATATATATACAGCATAAACTGAGACGGACACTTGGAGATGCAGCAACAAGTAAAGTATATACAAACAATAGAAAGTACAAATATCCTTCCTGACCCCGGTCATACACATCCTCAAACCTCATGACTTGGCTAAGCATGCATGTGTTCTGAATAGGGAGAAAGCCACTACCAGACAAAAGAACAAAACAATTGAATGTATTGAAATCCAAGTTCCTTCTTTCCCTAAATTGGAGACTCCCCATATACAGATCAGATGGTCAGGCGATCCCCAATGTGTATGGCCACCACGTTCAATGCTCTTCCATCCAGCTATCACAGACCCGCTAACCAGATACTATGATAAGTCACCTGGAGTTCCACAAGCAGAGAAAAAACACACCGCTTCACACCGCAGATTCTGCAAATGTTATGGTATAGGACAACTCTTCCAGTTGTCAATGAATGACACACTTCTTCTGGGGATGCACTGTCTGTCGCAACTGATCCTGGGCTACCACTCACCGGGTGTCAGGGGCGTAACTACCGGGGTAGTACCAGTAAAGGTTGTCACAGGGCCAGGGACATTAGGGGTCCTGGCGGTAGCCGCTACCGCGGCATTTTTGTTTTTTTTATTTTAATAGGCTGTTACCTGTTAGAGTAACTCTAGCAGGTAGCGGGCACTATTTACTTACCAATTCTGGCTCCAGCTCACGGCTGTCGACGCTATCCCTTCTGCGGAGGCGGCTGTGAACAGGAGCGGGGGATTGGTAAGTGAGGATGTGGGCTCGTGAATTCCACAAACACTACCATTATACTCTTTTCAGGGCCAGGAGAGGTGAGGAAACATAAAAAAACAGTGTTACTTACCTCTCCTGGCTCTGGAAGACTTCAGGCCTACTTGCTGACGTCCCAGACATCACATGGGCTAGGGTTTGCTTCCATCCTTATGTGTTGCGACGCAAGCCCCTACTTACATGATGTCCCGTACATCATTGAAGATGGCCAACATCTATGGGGAGTGCGCTGGAGCCAGGGAGATGTAAGTAACAGTGTTTTTTATGTTTATATCCTCACCTGGGTCTCCGATCATTATATTCTGGGGTCTTAGAAGTGTAAATTTGGATGGCTTAGTTATGTTTTTTTTTTTATATTAGGTTGGGTCAACTAAGCCAGGCACTTTATTAGTACAGTATGTCACAATGTGTTAAGTTTTAAAAGTTTGTTTGTCACTTTGTATTTCTCAGGATCTGGTGTCCTTAAGGGTGTCCGTATCTAAAATGTAGGGGGGTGGTATGTGTGCCCCTGGTTCCAAACTACTCTGCAATTCTGGCTCAATCCTTAGTCTTCTGGAATGACAGACCAGGTCCAAGATAGGATCTCCATAAACTTGACTGCCCACCGACTAAAGTAGATGTAGGGAATACAAACTGGGGGAAGAGAGCCTAGGTAAGCATTACATATATAATATCCAACATTTAGGCATGGATCAACCTTCTGTAGTTGCCATGGTTCACTGGATAATCCACTTGTTGGTAAAAGGATCCCCTACCAATAAACTGATCCATGGGTGCCCACTTGATGGGATTATCCATTCCTAACCTGTGAGGGAACAGATAAGAAGAAAGCATCAATTCACACGGAAATCAATGGGCTGCCCTAGTACATGAATGTAGTGGGAACTACAGAGGGAAACAGTCTGCAAAAATTCATCACTCCGTCTACTAGATGAGAGTCCCGAACAAGAGACCATTTTATATTAGCCTCCTCTTGCCAACACCTAATCCAACATCTAAAATAACATCTAAATAATAGGAAAAGGTAACGGAGATGAAAATCAGGCAGCACCGCCATAGTAAATAAACATACACAGGTGCATGCTATGGGTACAATACAAGCAAATTCAAATATGCAGCAGCACCCTAGAGAGGGCAAACAATAATTTTCCAGCTCTGAAAATATTTTTCATACTGATGATGTATCCACAGGATAGGTCTTCGGTATCTGATCCAAGGAGGGCCAACACAAATCAGCTATTCCGGCAGCTGCTGCAGTGGTAGGGAGTGTGTGCAGGCTGGTCCTATACAAGTAATAGGAGCGGAGCTGCAGCGCCCCACTGTATAAGGATGACACTGGGGAGTTACTTAAATAGGAGCAGCCTGGATCGCTTTCCGTACACTGCATCATGTTACGGCTCCCAAAGTCTCCTAGAGCAGTGGATCTCTGTGGGGTCAGGGTGTCAGAACCTCATAGATCAGATATTGATGACCTATTCTTTTTGAGCTTTTGGGGATAATGTCACTCCCTAAGGAGAGATCACCTTCTCAGTCGTATGGAGTCTAACAAAAAGCCATTTTAGCTCTACTGGGGGAATCATGGGAAAAACATGCTAATCTGTTTCCTAAGATGTAAATAGGGAAACAATGCCTATGTTTGCTGCCCTCTAGGGGTAGCTCTCTTGAACATCATGTCCGACTTTCCAACAAGCCTTTACTGCTAAGATGCAGAATTTTGCCAAGTCATTATCCCAGCTGTGGACAGTGCTGTTTCAATCTGGTTGGATCTCTTCAGCACAGCATAGGGAACACTGACTTGGCAGAGATGAGAGACTTCTAGACCAGATTCTGGGGGTAATTTCACTCCCTAAGGAGAGACCACCTTCTTATGTGTATGGAGTCTTACAAAAAGCCATTTTAGCTCCAATGGGGGGATTATGGGAAAAATATGCAAATCTGTTTCCCAAGGTGAAATATTTTTCCTATTGTACTCGGGCGCCAAAATTTCAGCCAAAATTCTGTTGTAAACTAAGACACCTAATAAGAGGTTAGGCTACATAGTCTAAAATTACACCAGATTTCCAAACAATATCAGACACTTTGGATAATCTGGTGCAGCCACTGTGTACATCAATGTGAGGTTCTTAGTGCAGTTTGATATAACCGTGAGAGCCCATCCGCACTCATTGCAATGGGAACCTATACTATACAGACTTACCTCTCTTCTGCCTAGGTTTAGGCTTATAAAGTGAGTATTGCTGCATTTTAGTTCATTTTTTATAGAAATAAATATCTACTTTTTTAATCATAAAACATTTTTTCTGTGCGAATTTTCACATTGCAAAAAGAATTTTTTTTTTAATCTAGAGTATTTATGGTTAGATCCTTGGAATATCCTCTTATGAAATACCACAGAAATCAACTGTCAGAGATATGTAATATAACGTGAGTCATAGCGGTATACTACACACCATCATCACTAGAATCGTGTGCCGGGGGTGTGATTACATGTGTCACGGGGTGACTCGCTACATGAGCAGATAAGATTAATCTGTACCAGGCACATACATATATATATATATAAGGACCCGCAGACCAAAACATTACTAATTCAACTACCATGAAAAGTTTTCTTGTCCTGCTTCTTTCTGCAGCATGTCTGCTGGGCTCTGAAGGTAGGGAGATATATCTTCATTTTCTTAAGTTCTTCTATTATGCAACTTTTTTTGATAGTCAGGTGACATGTTGGGGTAAGTGCCCAGCATTGGGTACCAGGGACAGAGCGTGCCAATGAGCCACTTTGCCTATAGGTAGGATTTTTAGCTGGAGGGCGGCATGAAGGACCAAGAGAATAGGTACCAAGAGAATATTTTTTTAGTTTTTTTTTTAATTAAGTAGTCAATGTGAAAAACATATGTGACTTATATCAAACAAGGACCTCTCACCTCTTCCACCAACTCCAACTCCCTACTTTTTTTTAGTTTTAGGCCCCCTAATCTCCCTTCTGTATTCCTATGATCAAAGGTTAAAAAATGTACAGAATTTTGAAAGTTTTTTAAAATATAAAACCCCCAAAATTTTAAATCACCTCCTTTCCTATTATCACAAAGTTTAAAAAAATAAAATATATATATAGATAGATAGATAGATAGATAGATAGATAGATGTGTCTTTTCTCTAATTCCACCCCATTCTAATTTTTTTTTGTAGCTTCCCAGTCCATTGTATGGAATATTAAACAGTGCAATTACGAATTACAATTTATCCCATAAAAAAATAAACCCTCATATAGCTCTGTGAATGGAAAATTACAAAGTTATAGATTTTGAAAGGCAGGGAGTTAAAGGAGTTAAAAGATCGCAAGGATCCTATCTATACTGCTAGTTTATGTGGATTTAAGACTTTTCCTAAATGCATTGCTTTATCACAACTGCTTTGTTTGGCCGCTATCTTAATTTATTCACTTCATTGTTTACACTCCGTTTCTATGGCGCTTGGGATTATCTGCCCATTTGTCAAGTGATGTAGCTGACTGCTCTCAGGGGGGAGGGAGGGGCTGGGAGCAGCTCTGAGCTGTTTTGTCTTTTAAGTAGCGGAGTGTAAGGGAATTGCTAAGACAGCAATTCCCAGAACTGTTAATCCCTGGGAGGGGCACAAGAGACAGTGAGCCCTAAGCTGAAGCCCCCCGCTTTCCCTTCCTATTGCCAGACCCTATCCTAGGTAATAGGCAACAACCACGAGGACAGTCCCTCCCTGAATACGTGAAACACAAAACGCAGACAAGACGAACAACAACAACGGGAGGTCAGCTAGTCAGGGTTCGGTAACAGGAGAGCGATGCAGTGCCAAATCGGAGTCAAGAGAATAGTCAATGAGGAAAGCCAAAGGTCAAGTATAACAGTATAAGCAAAACAGGGACAGTAAGAGCAGGTATGCACACGGCAATAACAAGCACTGGTGTGAATGGGAACCAAGGCTAAATAGGGAGGAAGAACCCGCCCATGGAGTTCACAGGAAGGCAGGCTGTCAATCACAGGGCAAGGCCAGATTAACCGCTTAATGGACAGAGGCAACCTTGGCAGAAGATGGGTGTGGTGCAAATCCAATTAAGGACTAGAGCCGTGTTCACACAGTGCAACTAAAAACTTTAAGCAGATTATCAAACTGCACACGCCTCCTTCGCCGCAGCACGCGAGCAGAGGGTGGCGCAGAGGCCCAAACAGGCAGAGATGTTACAGTACCCCCCCTTTTATGAGGGGCCACCGGACCCTCACCAGACAAACCAGTTGTAGAGGGATTCTGAGTTTTCCCTGCCTTGTATTTTGGTTCTGCTTGAACCACAGACGCTTGAGAACCAGGCAAACATTTTTTATTCATCCGGCATTTCTGATACCACCAGGTTTTAATACCAGAGGGGCGCTCCCAACTTTTAGTAGCTGAGACCTTCTCCTCAGTGACACAATCTACAGAATGTAAAGCAATACAGTGAGATGAGCACTGATCTCCCCACTTTACCAACTCCTTTTTACCCCAATCCAAAATAGGGTTATGGAGCTTCAGCCAGGGGAACCCCAAAATAACATCAGCAGAGAGATTCTCCATAACAAAAAGGCTTATGACCTCTGAATGTGTAGAACCCACTTGCAAAGAGATCAAGGGGGTTTTAAAACTGACTTTACCCCTGGCCAGTGGAGTAGAATCCGCTCCCGTAACAGACATAGGTGTGTCAAGTGGCAAAAGCTCAATGCCCAAAGATTCAACAACTGAATATTTAATAAAATTTGCTGCAGACCCAGAGTCAACTAGGGCCTTGCCAGAAACAGATCTGTCCCCAGAGGACAAAGACACAGATAACATCATCTTATTGTTATTCCCCCCAAATACCTGGTTGCCTGAGTGGTTCTTCTGATTACCACTCAGGCACTGAAGTTTTTTCGCAGGTGACAATGGTCTGATAGAGCAGTCTCGGATGACATGACCAGAGGAACCACAGTACAGGCGCAGGTTATTCCTGAGACGATGCTCTCGTCGTGTCTTGGCGTCCATAGCTCCCAGTTGCATGGGTTCCTCACCAGAAGTGACGGGAGGAAAGGTAGGTTTTTCAGAGGAGAGAGAGGAAGAGACAGAAAACTTGGAGGCAACAGGCCCTACTCTCTCTTTTAAATTTTCCCGGATCTTACGGTCAATACGGACCGCCAAAGTCATGGCCTTCTCAAGAGTCGGGGATCTGGGTGACCAACCCAGAGCTCCTTAACACGATCACATAGCCCTTTTTTAAAGTGAGCTTTTAGCGCTGACTCACACCAACCTGCTGTTACACTGTACTTACGGAACTCTGCGCAATACTCCTCTGCAGAGCGTTTTCCCTGCCGCATGGTGAGGAGTTGAGATTCCGCAAGCGCAATGTGGTCTGGTTCAGCATAGATAGAGCCCAGGGACTTAAAATTTTTTTCCACATCAACCCACTCCTCAGCCTCAGCAGGGAGTTTAAGGGCCCAAGCTTGTGGGTCCCCCTGTAAAAGAGATATAACCACTCCCACCATTTGGGCCTGAGTCACATGTGGATTAATCCGAAAATACAGGCGACAAGACTCCCTGAACGTCTCAAATTTTTCACGGTCCCCTGAGAAACGGTCCGGGAGTAACATCTTGACCTTATAAGGTGCCAAAACAGCTGGGGATGATGCAGCAGCCTCAGTTAGGGTCTGAACCTGCTTAGCTAGCTCAGCTACCAGGCCTGTCAATCCCTCCAACTTGGCTGCAAAGCACTGAATAGGATCCATGCTGTCTGTAGGGAAGCAATGGATGTAGGTTTTCGGCTTGTTATTATGTAAGGGAATTGCTAAGACAGCAATTCCCAGAACTGTTAATCCCTGGGAGGGGCACAAGAGACAGTAAGCCCTAAGCTGAAGCCCCCCACTTTCCCTTCCTATTGCCAGACCCTATCCTAGGTAATAGGCGACAACCACGAGGACAGTCCCTCCCTGAGTACGTGAAACACAAAACGCAGACAAGACGAACAACAACAACGGAAGGTCAGCTAGCCAGGGTTCGGTAACAGGAGAGCGATGCAGTGCCAAATCGGAGTCAAGAGAATAGTCAATGAGGAAAGCCAAAGGTCAAGTATAACAGTATAAGCAAAACAGGGACAGTAAGAGCAGGTATGCGCACGGCAATAACAAGCACTGGTGTGAATGGGAACCAAGGCTAAATAGGGAGGAAGAACCCGCCCATGGAGTTCACAGGAAGGCAGGCTGTCAATCACAGGGCAAGGCCAGATTAACCACTTAATGGACAGAGGCAACCTTGGCAGAAGACGGGTGTGGTGCAAATCCAATTAAGGACTAGAGCCGTGTTCACACAGTGCAACTAAAAACTTTAAGCAGATTATCAAACTGAACACGCCTCCTTCGCCGCAGCACGCGAGCAGAGGGTGGCGCAGAGGCCCGAACAGGCAGAGATGTTACACGGAGCTTCTCAGAGAGCTTCGGGATTTCTGAGCTCTTATCAGTCGGTTTAATTGAATTTGGCTGATAAGGGCTGAGATAGGGAGTCCGTTACCTCTGTATGTAATGCAAACTGACTCAAATCCAGCTCTGCTACATCAGCTTCACACTGTGGTAATTCATTTACAACCAATCCCGTGCAAGTGAAACCCCGCCTACCAATGTGCCAAGAAAAGCAGGAAGTGAAGAGAGCACAACAGCCTGCAGGTTAGTGAACAAGCGTCATGGGAATTCCCCTTTAAGGTGAACAGAAATGGATGAGGAAATGAAGAACACTAAAAAAATATTCGTGAGGATAGAGACGGCATGAAGACAATAATGCTCCCAACCTTTCAGTCTCCCGGGGTCATTGGTGGTGGTCATGGTGGATCAGGATACCATTTTTTTTTAATGGGGCCTCATAATAACTTTTTGTATCCTTCTATTGTGATCTTAGTGTTGAGTTATTGAGATATTAGTATAGACTTCTAATGGATAATTTTATTTTTATGGTATAAAATAATATTTCTGATTCCCAGGTAAAACGGTAGAAATCATACATGGAAATGAAGCTAGGCCTCACTCCAGGCCTTACATGGCTCTGATAATATTTGATACAGAAATAGAAGAAATGATCTGTGGAGGAACTTTAATAGCACCCAACTGGATATTAACTGCAGGTCACTGTGAAAAGTAGGTATCGGTATATGTTATGTCATCCATTAAGAGAGGACCTGTCACCAGGTCTGAAAAGCTCAATTGTCTGATATCTACATCTGTTCAGCTATTCCAGAGATATAAGCCCTTTTATTATGTGGGCAATACTGCACATAGAGACCCCCCCGCCCCCCCAGAGACACCACAGTGTTACAACCACTTACCTAGTAGATCCCAATTTGCAACAACACTAAAAGGGGTTGTATCTTTGGAATAGCTGAACAGATATGGATAAACAAAACACCAAAATACTCCGGGTGACAGCACCGATCAGATGATGTATTATGATGTCATTGGGCTTTTCAGACTTGGTAACAACCTGGGGATATGTCTGGTGAGATCCCAGGGGTTAGCCACACAGGAATTGCTGATACCTAACCCACTGAGATGTACACTAATAGTATAGGGGACAGGTTTTGACCTCATGTGTGGCCTTTCCTTAACATGTATGACATAAACACACCATATGTGTCTTCATATGTGCATTTTCCAATAATGAGTGGTCATGTCCATTTCCAGGCAAGGAAGCAGGATAACCGTTCTCCTTGGGGCTCATTCAATGGAAGGGAATGAAAAAGGAATTCAGAGATTTCACATTTCCGAATCTATCCAACATCCAAAATACAACAATAGCACTTTTCAAAACGACCTTCGACTTATCCAAGTAAGAATATTCTGTACATATACTCACTATAATATATTGTAGTCATAGGATCGGCAGACAATAGCTTCATATAGGGGATCACACATGCTTCAGTTTACATCAAAAGATACTGGAGAAGAACTACAAACTTAGCACCATAACTGCTGTTACGGGGGCTATCCAGGACTATGATGGAGAGCTCCACTTCCTCTTCTCAGGAAGAATATCATGTCTGTGTCATGAACGCGCAGCAGCTCAATCCCATTCACTTGAATGGGACTTGGGAATGGGACCAATGGATGTGATATCATTGTCTTGGATAACCCTTTTTAAGAGATCTGATGCCTTGCAAGTTCTGTCTTGGACTGTTGAGTTGCTTATTTTATTGGTACATGCTAAATACTTCATTTTAATCCCTCATTTGGAACTTGGGGGGTAGACCGAATAAGTTGCAAAAACTTCAGCAGCATGACTGCAAGATTAGGGCGCAACATAGTTTACTATAGCTAGGCCATTGGGATTGGAAGGTGGTTGGATTCTGCTGAAAGGCCCCAAGCAGTCATGAAACTGATCTAATCAGACATCCCATACAAAATATGACGCGGGGCGCTAGAACACTCTGATATATGGTAGTCATATTGAGTACTTGCTGCATATTGAATGATCCGACTCCAAACCAGTTGTATAGATATAGGGGGTGCAGAGGTCGCAGTTGCTACCAGGTCCTGGCACCTAAAGGGGACACCATTGGTCCCTCTGTCACATAAAATCTACCTCTACTATAAATGGCACATGATTGGTAGGGGCCATGATTGTAATGGGGCCCAGAATCTTAAAAATATGCCTTTGGTCCAAACGATCTATAACAGTAATAACACAATATATGGCTTACTCAACTTCATTGCAATATTGGTAAAATGGGTTGGGATCTAGGTCACAAATTGTCCTAAGAACAGGTTCATACAAGGCAGAACACAAAAAACCCTCCTACCATGGCTGGTGATTGTCATGTAGGATTGATGTTTAACTCAAGAAGACCTTCAGCTGACATGTGAAATCTCCTACTCGGCCTATGATTGTTCATGTACTATACTGTAGCTCTACCATAGCATTCACCAAGCATTTTGCATATGGAGCAAACGTTGGTTTCGTGCTATGGAGGCTACTATGGTCACCTTTATGGAAATGAATAGGGGCAACACAGTGGCTCAGTGGTTAGCACTGCAGCCTTGCAGTGCTGGAGTCCTGGGTTTGAATCTTGCCAGGAACAACATCAGTTTGTATGTTCTCCCCATGTTTGCGTGGATTTCCTCCGATTCTACAAAGACATACTGATAGGAAAAAAAAAAAGTACATTGTGATCCCCATATGGGGCTCCCAATCTACATAAAAAAGATTATGGATAAATACTGAGAAGGACACTGAAGAGTCACAGAATCATGGATACTTTGTAATGTATCTTATTAAGGAAATCTGATTCTTTCTCAACCTATTAAACTGCTGTCCTCCTCCTTTTTTTCACTGTCTTTTTGTTTACATAGAGTCTGTATCGTATCCAGCTTACTCACAGAACTGTAAGAAGAGAGGAGGAGGCTTCACAAAAATTGGCAATTTTACAACACATTGATGTGCTTATTCACGTGTCTGTTTTGTTTTAAGGACTGTCCTATTTTTACTCATTTTGACTGATCTGTCAACAAACCTGGGTCTACGTGGGATCTGTGGAAATGGGTCCTAGACAGAGGCAAAGCGGCTGTGAAATAAACAGACCATTTTGGACATTTTTCAGGGGCGTAACTAGGAATGGCAGGGCCCCGTGGTGAACTTTTGACATCCCCCCCCCCCCCGACTGACGCCGGAAACCTTGACCGACCCCCTCCTACGCATTTCTGTGCGTTCTATTATACCCCATAGTGGCCCCTTAACACAGTATTATCCCCCATAGTGTCCCCTGCACACAGTATTATCCCCCATAGTGTCCCCTGCACACAGTATTATCCCCCATAGTGGCCCCTGCACACAGTATTATACCCCATAGTGGCCCCTGCACACAGTATTATCCCCCATAGTGTCCCCTGAACACAGTATTATCCCCCATAGTGGCCCCTGCACACAGTATTATGTGCCACTGTGGACACCCATAAACAATTATTATACTCTGGGGTCCGAAAAGACCCCCGAGTATAATTATAGCAGCAGTAGCAGCTGTCACCGGGCCCCTAATGTCCCGGGCCCTGTTGCAGCTGCCTCCGCTGCTATGGCGGTAGTTACACCACTGACATTTTTCATTGTTGTTTTTATCCATAGTCCTCAGAGTATAACCTTACTGAACACAGTGGTCCATGCAGATTTGGAGCTGTCACCTACTTTATTCTAAGGTTGTTCTTATACGACCGCTCAGGGCTAATATTTTATTAGGATACATTCACATTTGCAACAGATTCCCAGTTTGGAGGCTCTGGTCCAGTTTGGCAGAAATTCTGGATAAAAATATCCTGCAAGCTGACTTTTTTTGTCCATGATGTGTTTGCAAAAGTAATGGACACCCAACGTACCCCAGTACAGTCAATGGAGTCCCGCAGGATCCATTGCTGTCCACCATTAGATAGTAGCCTTATTCAGAAACCTACTAAAGAGAGCAGACGTCATGAATCCAGGCGAGATGGGAAGCTATGGTTTCCAGTAAATGTCTTCCCAATATATTTGATACAATTTATGTCATTTTATTCCAGTTGCGAAGAAAAGCGAAGATTGGGAAAACTGTTAAGTTGTTCCCATTACCAGACACATTCGATGACGTTGATGCAGGAATGGTTTGTGAAGCAGCCGGATGGGGATTGACTGAAAAAAACATGGTAGCCGATTATCTAAGAGAAGTGAATCTCACCGTCCTGAACAGAGAAAAATGTCAGAATTACTGGGGGAAAAGTGTTAACATAACCAACAATTTAATATGCACCGTTGTGGGACCAAAGGGACAAGACACCTGTACAGTAAGTGTCAGCAATATGGTTGTTCATGTAAGGCTACGCTCATATCTACGGGGGTGTCTGTCCAGCGCAGAGTCCATCAGAATTCTTTAATGCCAGGGAAAAAATAAAAAAATATTACACCCAAAATAGATCCACACATTGTGTCACATCATTGTATTTTGTCACGATGTTTACAACATTACCATAAAGTCAGGCCGTGCCAAAGAGATTTCACAGCCGGTCCTTCCCATTTTGGGTCACTGAGAGACTACCCTCTACCACGACACCACTGTCTCACCCACATAAGTCACTTAATGGGGATTTGCTCTTTGTCGCCACTACCTTTCACAAATCTCACCTCTGTTTGCAACATACCCCATGCAACACTAAGCGAAATGATGACACACTGGCACGTTGTCGAGCCGATTCATAGACATGAAGATCACTGTGCTTGGTTTCTGCGGCCGACTCTTGGTTTCAGCTCTACTCTATGTACAAGAGCAGAAGTAGAGCTGGGTCAGTCACATGACCCGGAGCCAGATCATCAGCAACACCTGTACAAAGCACCCCAAAGTGAACCCCCATACAATGCCACACCCAGAGAGTGTCCTATATGACATGTAACTTCTGGTTCCTGTGTCATCTACAAAGTTCATGTAGCCGGTCATCTGCAGCTCACAGGTCACCTTCTTGTGCAGGCGCCTCCAGCTGAGCAACCTGTGATCGCTGCAGCATCAGCGCAAACAGTATTATTGTACATGAATGAAATGGAAGCTGTTAGGCCCAAGGCAACTGTCTATACCATCTACAGCTTGGTCTTGAGTGTCCTGTATCCATACAGAAAGTAATTTCTACCTCTTATATTATAGGGAGACTCAGGCGGTCCTTTAATTTGCAAAGGGATTTACAGAGGAGTCACTTCTTTTGGGGAAAGTGTGTGTGGAAAACCTAAACACGCATCCGTCTTCACCCGCCTGACCATGGACTACGTCAGCTGGATAAACAAGACCATCGCCGCAAACCTATAGAGCTTCCATAGCATAAAAATATTAGATTACAATGAAATATTAGATTACAATGAAATATTACATTACATTTTGCTCTGCTTACTGATTTCATACAATAAAAGTTTTCCAAAATTGCTCTATTTGTTACTGAATGTCAATAGAACAACTGATACATAATAGTAATAATACTAACATATGGAAAGAGATAGACAGAGCTCTGTTCACACTGGCAGTATTGTCAGACCATTAGGATTTATTGATTATTTTAATGGCAAGAACAGCACAGTCTGCAAGTCTTATCAGTCTTTCATCTCCCCCAAGTATATACTCAATCCTTGTTATGTATGTCACTTATAGATTTGAGTTCTTATGTAAATGAGTCAGTTGGTGCACTGGGGGAGGGTTTCAGCTCCGTGGAGCACTGCTTTTGCCACTCAGCCCCCTACCATATCCTACTGCACCACCCCATGCAGTGGGAGTTGATCCTCCCACTGTGATGACATCACCCATTCTACTTGAGCAGCAAGAGCAGTGCTCCCAGGGCTGAAGACCCGCCCCCAAATAAGGCTTTAAAGGGATCCTATCATTCAAATGCAATTTTTTCGAGGTACCACATCAAGGCTATTCTTCTCTTACCTTTCGTTGTCTTCTCCACGCCGCCATTCTCCTGTAATCCCATTTATTGTCGGTATGCAAATTAGTTCTCTCACAGCACTGGGGGCGTCCCCAATGCTGCGAGAGAACTCTCCAGCGACGCCTCCATCTTCTTCAGGAACCCGTTTACAGTGTAAGGGGCCATTCTCTTGTGGCCCGGGCATGCGCAGGCCTAGAAAATTGTAAACCCAGGACGGAAGAAGACGCGCAGAGAGGCGGGTTCCTGAAGAATAGGGAGGCATCGCTGGAGAGTTCTCGCGCAGCATTAGGGATGTCCCCAGTGCTGTTTGAGCGCTGGGGTCCGCCCCCAGTGCTGCGAGAGAACTCATTTGCATACCGACAAAAACCATGATTACAAGTGAATGGCAGCACGGAGAAGACAACAAAAGGTAGGAGAATAATAGCCTTTCTTAAAGCTATTCCGACGTGGTACCTAGAAAAAATAGTGTTTGAATGATAGGATCCCTTTAAACCGGTTGCCTCCATATCTATAAAGTAACATACATTATAGAGGTAGGTTGTTTATTGCTGTTATGTGCTCTATAATAAGGTAATAGCAGTTGACTATGCTTGGGGAAGGTGGTAGACTCCCTTTAAAAACTCTGGACTCCATTATAAGTCCATCAAGATTTTTGTAGGAACGTGCTGTGACCTCTGCAGAGGTTAATGTGCAGAGAGGGGGCAGAAGTGAGCCGTGACCATCACCTCTGTGTTATCTTCTCATACAGTACAGACCAAAAATTTGGACACACCTTCTCATTCAAAGAGTTTTCTGTATTTTCATGACTATAAAAATTGTAGATTCCCACTGAAGGCATCAAAACTATGAAGTAACACATGTGGAATTATATACTTAACAAAAAAGTGTGAAACAACTGAAAATCTGTCTTATATTCTCGGTTCTTCAAAGTAGCCGCCTTTTGCTTTGATTACTGCTTTGCAGGAACACTAAGTGATGCTAACAATATTTGTCCTGATACGCGTCAGCTTTTTCTGCCATGTATCCGTGAATGGTGATGTATATCCATGTTTTTAATTTTTATATGGAGTAAAAGTTAAGTTTTATAAAACAGTTGATTGCTGGAATTTTTCAAAGTATTCTCTTGATGAGCTTCAAGAGGTAGTCACCTGAAATAGTCTTCCAACAGTCTTGAAGGAGTTCCCAGAGATGCTTAGCACTTGTTGGCCCTTTTGCCTTCACTCTGCGGTCCAGCTCACCCCAAATCATCTCGATTGGGTTCAGGTCTGGTGACTGTGGAGGCCAGGTCATCTGGTGTAGCCCCCTATCACTCTCCTTCTTGGTCATATAGCCTTAACACAGCCTGGAGGTGTTTGGGGTCATTGTCCTGTTGAAAAATAAATGATGGTCCAACTAAACGCAAACCGGATGGAATAGAATGCAGCTGCAAGATGCTGTGGTAGCCATGCTGGTTCAGTATAAATCCCCAACATTGTCACCAGCTTGACACCCCCACCCTATCACACCTCCTCCTCCATTATTCACGGTGGGAACCAGGCATGTAGATCCATCCATTCACCATTTCTGTGTCGCACAAAGACACGGTGGTTGGAACCAAAGATCACAAATTTGGACTCATCAGACCTTGGCACAGATTTCCACTGGTCTAATGTCCATTCCTTGTGTTCTTTAGCCCAAACAAGTCTCTTCTGCTTGTTGCCTGTCCTTAGTAGTGGTTTTCTAGCAGCTAGTTTACCATGAAGGCCTGTGGCTGCATAAAGTCTCCTCTTATGTTGTAGAGATGTGTCTGCTGCTAGAACTCTGTGTGGCATTGACCTGGTCCCTAATCTGAGCTGCTGTGAACCTGCGATTTCTGAGGCTGGTGACTCGGATGAACTTATCCTCCGCAGCAGAGGTGACTCTTGGTCTTCCTTTCCTGGGGCGGTCCTCATGTCAGCCAGTTTCTTTGTAGCGCTTGATGGTTTTTGCAGCTGCACTTGGGGACACTTTCAAAGTTTTCCCAATTTTTCGGACTGACTGACCTTCATTTCTTAAAGTAATGATGGCCACTCGTTTTTCTTTACTTAGCTGCTTTTTTCTTGCCATAATACAAATTCTAACAGTCTAGTCAGTAGGACTATCAGCTGTGTATCCCCCTGACTTCTGCACAACACAACTGATGGTCCCAACCCCATTTATAAGGCAAGAAATCCCACTTATTAAACCTGACAGGGCACACCTGTGAAGTGAAAACCATTTCCGGTGACTACCTCTTGAAGCTCATCAATAGAATGCCAAGAGTGTGCAAAGCAGGAATCAAAGCAAAAGGTGGCTACTTTGAAGAACCGAGAATATAAGACAGATTTTCAGTTGTTTCACACTTTTCTGTTAAGTATATAATTCCACATGTGTTACTTCATAGTTTTGATGCCTTCAGTGTGAATCTACAATTTTTATAGTCATGAAAATACAGAAAACTCTTTGAATGAGAAGATGTGTCCAAACTTTTGGTCTGTACTGTAGATGTCATTATGATCCTGCCCTGTGATAATAATGAGAGGACTACTGAAATGATCTCTACAGAACAGGAAGTGTCAGCCTATATTATTATTTTATTTGAAATTTTTCTGCACCGTATGGTCTTGGGGAGAATTGCAATCCATGTGATTAATAGGTAGAAGGGGAACAAAGTCAATGATATAAATCGTCTTTCAACAAAGTGCTGATTTTCTTTTCGTCCAGCAGTTTTCATTTGAAAGAATGGACACTTGACAGATCCCATTATCAAGGGAGAGAGAAGCAGAGACAGACATGTTGCTGCAGCTAACGGTAAGTGTTTTACTGTCTTTAAGCTACACCTCTCAGTAGTGTAATCTCCCACAATGCATTACTCTATAAAAGGAACCTAACAAGGGTTTGAGTTCAGTGCTCTGTCTGAGCAGAGAATTCAACATCCTGAAAATCTTGTAGAAGAGGAATAAAGCAAAGTAGGCAGAGGTAACATCATAAAAGTCATTAAAAATGGAATATTCCTTTAAGTATATACTTTCACTTACATGGAAATAATACCAACTTTTCTGGTGTTCGCCAATATTCATCAGATGAAGTCAGGGACAACTCAGATGATGGATTAGTCAAGGACTGTTCTGGACATTGTCTATGACAATACTGCCCTCTAGAGGAAATTGGACTACTAGCTGCTGGAATCTTTCTTGCGTTTATTCTTAAGATGCTTCTCTTGAACCTTGAGTATATCTGTACAATATCTGGTGTCTAAGGTAAGAAGGAAGATTCTGCAAATTATATTTAGGGCTAATAACATATAGAGGGAGTTGTCCACTTTCGAAAACAAGTAGGAATTATTGCTATAATGCGCCCCTCCCCCCTTTAGATTTGCTTTCTCTACTTTCTCCACTCAGTTATCCTAGAAGTGAGAATGGTAGCAGAAATAGTCTCATTGTTTTCTAATACCACAGTGCCTGAGGAGTGCGCTATAACAGCAGATAAATATGGGCTATGAGGGTAGCATGCATAAGGCTCAGCAAATGTAAAGTGTTCACCTCCACTCGGAAGTGATGATGAGGATGGAAGACGGACAGCGAGTGTGCAAAATATAATGCAGATGCATACTGCTGTACTGTGACAAAACTATAGTGTGTATCATCCCTGTACTGTGATATCATCATGTGCATTATTTCCACGCTATGACATCACTGTATGCATTATCCCTGTACTGTGACATCACTGTGTATCCCTGTACTGTGCCATTATTGCATATATTACCTCTGTTATGTGACATCATTATGTTCATTATTTCCATGGTATGACATCACTATGTACATATCTATGCACTGTGACATCATATGCATTATTTCTACACCATGACTATTTCTATGCTGTGTATTATAATTGCCTTGATGTGACATCATCCCTGTATTATGACATCAGTATTTGCATTATCTTTCATGATTTATTGTAACATCACTATGTGCATTCCATAACTGGGACATCATTGTTTCCATAGTGTGACATCAAAAGGCACATCATCTCTAAATTGTGACAGCTCTGTGTGATAGCGTACACATTCATAGCGTACACATCATATATGGAGAAGCATGGACATAACAAACAGGATAGCAGATACAGCATCTGCTGTGGCGTCCAACAACTAAGGGGGCGCCTTCAGCTGCCTGAACACTCCATGACTGAGACCGCAAACAGAGCAAAGAGAGGTGAGTATCAGTGTTTTAAACTTTTACTGACCTTATATAAATTTGGACACAGTTATTATTAATGCCTCAAATACATTTAATTTCAAATAAAATAATAATATAGGCTGACACTTCCTGTTCTGTAGAGATCATTTTAGCGGTTCGTGTCATTATCATCACTAGGGTTGAGCCAATCTTGAGATTTCAGGATCGATTTTAAAATCCGATTTCCGATCATTTTCCATTCGAACCCGATCCCGATCCCAATTCCGATCCTAATGTAAGTCAATGGGATTTTTTTAATGATTAAAGATTGGATTTTAAAAACGATCCTGTTCACTACACAGCGTGGAGTCCAAAAATTTAATCCTCCACGCTGTCTAGTGATTAAAGAATCCGCCGTCTACTTAGTCCCCCCCACTTACCTGCACAGAACTGCTGCTGCGTCCTCTACCAATGTGTACGCCGCTCCCCGGAGCTCCGGCCCGTTGTTCTCTCCTCTCTCTTCGCACGCCGGCAGAGCGCCGTGCGTGCCCCCGAATGCATCACTCACGTCTCTCCTCCTTGTACCCACCAACACTCTCCTAAGCCACAACAAGCCCCACCTACTCCCAGCAAAAACACTAGCCTAGGGAGGCGGGGGCGCGCACAGCGTTCTGTCAGCGTGCGAAGAGAGAGAGGAGAGAACAACAGCTCGGAACTCCAGGGAGTGGCAGCGGTTCTGTGCAGGTAAGTCGGTTGAGCGATCGGGATAGGAATTCTGTTCCCAATCTTTTTTAGGCGGGATTGGAACCCGATCACAATCGTGAAATTTACTCAAATGCCGATCAGGATCCGATCTTTTCAAATCCCGATTGCTCATCCCTAATCATCACAGGACAGGATCATAATGACAGATATCATCTATATAAAGATAACACAGAGGTGAAGGTCACAGCTCACTTCCACCCCCTCTCTGCACATTAACCTCTGCAGAGGTCAAAGCGAGTTCCTGCAAAAATCTTGATGGACTTATAAAGGGGTCCAGTGTTTTTAAAGGGAGTCTCCCACCTCCCCCCAGCATAGTCAACTGTTATTACCTTATTATAGAGCACATCACAGCAATAAATGTAACCCCCATTCTCATTCATTTTTCATGTCCCCCGACACAGTATAATCCCATACATTATGGGTACAGTCACCCATACATTATATGTCTCCGCATTGTAATGTTCCCTTCCAACTGCCCCACAGTATTAATTCCCTCTCCTGGTGCCCCAATTTAAACATGAAACTGGAGCAGCTGGAGGGGGACATTAGCAATGGGGGTAGTTGGAGGGGGCAATAAATAAATGGCAGATGAAGTGGGACATTAAACAGGGGGCAACTAGAAGCAGACATTAAACCGTAGGGGTAGCTGGAGGGCGACATTAAACTGGGGGCAACTAGAGGCAGATAGGTCCCCCTCCAGTTTAATACTCCCCTCCAGTTGTTCTCAGTTTAATTGCCCCCTTCATCTGCTCCATTTCATGTCCCCTCCTCCATCTCTGCCCCCGGTTTCATCTCCCCCCCCTCCATTTTTCCCTCAGTTTCATATCCCCTTTCATCTGCCCCCAGTTTCATGTCCCCCCTCCATCTTTGCCCCAGTATAATGACAAACACAAACAGACAGACACACACAGACAGGCAGACAAACGCACACACCCTCTCTCTCCATCCTGCATCTCACACCCCCCTTCCCCCTCCCTTCTCAGTACCTTACACGGATCTCTTCTCTCTTCACTGCACGGGACACTGACACGCCCACCTAGTCACGTGACTGTGTGATGTCACACAAGGTCCTTGAACCATGGTCCAGCGTTCCTCCGATCACCGCAATCTCTTATCTGTTATAAGAGCAGGTCGTGATCGGAGGAATGATTGATCAGTAAATCATTAAAGGGACATAGCGGGACATGTAGGGAGCTGCGCAGGACGGTGGGACAGAGGCAGGAAAGTGTGAGTGTCCCATGAAAATCGGGATGGTTGGGAGGTATGCCATTGTTAACCTGCCAGACTATAGCAGGGAGATTGAAAACTGCAATCTTGGGTACAGAAACTATCACAGCAATCCATATGTGAGTGAAATCCTGTCAGTCTATAAAAGAAAAAAAAAAACTTTATTTGCAAAATGTTCTCTTTGCATAACCTAGTAGAGGAAGGAGGTGGGTGGAGCCTGACAGGGGGAGAGGGAAGAGGAGACGGCAATGGCGGAGCTGTGAGGAGGACTGGGAGTATAGAAGGAGAGACCGCTTCATCATATCTGAGGGGAAAGAGAAAAGACTCCTCAATTTCACTTGAAGCAGAGAGAGAGAGAAAAGAGAGCAATTGAGGCTCCAGCAGTGTCACCTGTCCACAGTATTGTAAGCGGCCATTTTCTCGTGGCTGGCAGGCATGCGTAGTCGGCTTGCCCACCCCCAAGGCCTAGAAGTAAGAAGACGCCGCCGGAAGAAGACGCAGTGAAGACCTCGTCGCAGAAGAAGATGGAGGTGGTGCTGGAGAGTTCTCTGGTAGCATTGGGGACGCCCCCAGTGCTGCGAGAGCTCATTTACATAACGAGAAAAAACGGGATTGCAGGCGAACGGTGGTGCGGAGAAGACAACTAAAGGTAGGGGATGAATAGCCTTTCTTAAGGCTATTCCGACATGTTAAGGAGAAAAAAATTGTGTTTAAAAGATAGGATCCCTTTAAAGAGGAGAAATTACTGCTGGACATCTGCATTATCCTATATGTGTGGAGAATGTCCATAGCAAAGCTTTACTATCACAGTTTATATCACAACATATTATCACATTAAGGGTTAGTTCACACGGCGGAAAAGTTTTCCACTTTGTGTTTTGTTTGGTGCAGCTAGCCGTGACGGGATGCCGATGCAGTGCATCCTGCTCCTGATTAGGTCTGAATGAGTCAGTGTGGCTGACTCAGATACTACTAGCTATCGGGGAAAAAAGCGAGCGGTTCCCATTGAAGTGAATGGGAGCCTTTTTTTGCAGGAAGATTTTGAGGCGGATTACGCCTCAAAATCTGCCTGCAAAAAACTCTGTGTGAACATACCCTAAGGGTAAGGTGACATAGGGTTTTTTGGTCTGAATTTTGAAGTGGAGTCCACGTCAAAATGCGACTCAAAAAACCCCAAATCAATGGGTTCTTTTTTTTATGAGCGGTTTGTTTCCGCCTGTGGAAAAAAGAATCAACGAGCCCTTTCTTGAGGCGGATTCCGCGGCTGATTCAGCTGCGGACATCCGCCTGTGACACTGCATCCTGACTAGGCCCATTCATTTGGGCCTAATCCAGAGCAGAATGCCGTGACTGGATGCTGGTGCACTGCACCGGAATCCAGTCGTGGGAGAGGTTTGTTTGGACGAGATTCTGACTCGGCTTCCCACATCAAAATCCGGACCAAAAAAACCCTTGTGAACATACCATAAGGAGGTAAATCCTGTTACGACTAAGGCCCCATTCCCACGAACTAACGCGCCGCTCATTTAGACACGTAAACACATGTCAGAGCGAGGAGCTTCAAAACAGATCCCATTAACTTCAATGGGTGCCGGCTTACGTGCTCCTACACAGTGAAATCAATGGGTTATAAAGCCTCCCATTTCATTTCATATTAATACCAAAGGGTTTGTGCTTGCAATCATTTTCTGGAAGACAACAAGTATTATCTGACAGAATTGCAGGGGTGCCAATACTTTTGGCCAACACTGTATACAAGGGCTAAACCTGTAATAAGGTCATTTACTGACTGCTTACTGTATGCCAAACTGAAATACAGCCCTCATAGGGCCTTGTTGTCTAGCATGGTAATATTGTCAGGCAATTAATACTGTGTACGCCATAAGTGCTGCACGCTTTTGTACATTGTTTATTGCAGTATTATATGCATTGCATCTTTGATTCCAATTATTAATACACATCTTAAGGAAAGGTTAAATCTTCTAGGAGGGGTTTGTTTTTGAGTTACTACAGTCATTCATAAAAGTGAAGTTATAGGGGTTCTCCCGAATCACCCCCTGGTGGAGGAGTTTAACCAACACCGTGTTCACAAGCCTGGTGAAGATTCGAGTGGAGGGACTGTGTGATCAAGGTGGTGAAGAGGTCTCTACTGTAACCATTTCTGTAATTCTTATTGTCCCCCAGTGGTGTTACATAAATAACCTACCTGTATTATGTATGTTAGTTTATAGATTTGGAGAAAAACAATTTAAAGCCTTATTTGGGGGTGGGCCTTCCGCCCTGGGAGCGCTGCCCCTGCTGCTCAAATAGGATGGGTGATGTCATCGCAGTGGGAGGATCAACTCCTCCACGGAGCTGAAACCCTCCCCCAGTGCACCAACTGACTCATTTACATAAGAACATAAGTGACATACATAACATACATGGAGTATATACCACTAAATGACCACTAAATCCAAACTACCAGTGTGAACAGCGCTCTGCCTATCTCTTTCCATATGTTAGTACTATTACTATTATGTATCAGTTGTTCTATTGACATTCAGTAAAAGATAGAGCAATTTTGGGGAATCTTTTATTGTATGAAATCAGTAAGCAGAGCAAAATGTAATGTAATATTTCAATATAATCTAATATTTCAATATAATCTAATATTTTTATGCTATGGAAGCTCTATAGGTTCGTAGCGATGGTGTTGTTTATCCAGCTGATGTAGTCCATGGTCAGGCGGGTGAAGATGGATGCATCATTAGGTTTTCCACACACATTTTCCCCAAAAGAAGTGACTCCTCTGTAAATACCTTTGCAAATTAAAGGACCGCCTGAGTCTCCCTGTAATATAAGAGGTAGAAATTACTTTCTGTATGGATACAGGACACTCAAGACCAAGTACAAGCTGTAGGAGGTACAGACAGTTGCACTGTTCTTCATATCTATGAATCGGCTCAACAACGTGCCAGCGTGTCACCGTTTTGCTAAATGTTGCACAGGATATGTTGCAAATTGCTGCAAACGTAGGTGAGATTTGTGAAAGGTACAATGGTCATGAGCTTATGACCATTGTACACTTGAGGAAGGGATATGTGTAATCCCAAAACGCGTTGTGTTCTGGTTCAATAAAGGCTTGTGATCAAGACGACCTCAGGTATGGGCAGAACTTTTCTAATTAGAACTGTGAAGTCCTTTTTTTTTATTTGCATTTACGTCTTTTTTTTCCCCTGACATTAAAGAATTCTGATGGACTCTGCGCTGTACAGACACCCCCGTAGATATGAGCGTAGCCTTACATGAACAACCATATTGCTGACACTTACTGTACAGGTGTCTTGTCCCTTTGGTCCCACAACGGTGCATATTAAATTGTTGGTTATGTTAACTCTCTTTCCCCAGTGATTCTGACATTTTTCTCTGTTCAGGACGGTGAGATTCACTTCTCTCAGAGAATCGGCTTCAATTTTTTTTTCGGTCCATCCCCATCCGGCTGCTTCACAAACCATTCCTGCATCAACGTCATCGAATGTGTCTGGTAATGGGAACAACTTAACAGTTTTCCCAATCTTCGCTTTTCCTCGCAACTGGAATAAAATGACATAATGTATTATCACGAGTCAATGTAAATTGTATCAAATATATCAATGTCCTATATTAGTTATCGGATGTAGATTGCCACCTTTGTATTGCCTTGCAAATAGAGGGTAGTGGAGTTGAAGTTTTGGCTCCTCTTGGCCACCACTACTGTTTCCACCATCTAATGGATCTGTCCCTGATATATTCATTGCAGTCTCAGGCCTTACTATAACTCCTAGGTAGCATGCCCGCTGCCTTGGGGTCATGTTCGACGCAGACCTTTCCTGCACTCCTCATATTGAATCACTCGCACGTCCATGTCACCTCCACCTCAAACACATCTCCAGAATACGCCCTTACCTTACCAGAGATACACTAAAGACACTTATTGTCTCTCGGATTCATTCTCGCCTTGACTACTGTAACTCCTTACTAATCGGTCTTCCCCTCACTAAACTCTCCCCTCTACAATCTATTCTGAATGCAGCGGCCAGACTCATCTATCAGGCTAGACGCTACAGCGATACCTCCGGTCTGTGCCAGTCACTACATTGGCTCCCTATTCATTATAGAATAAAATATAAAGTTATCCCCCTCATCCACAAGGCTCTCCATAATGCCGCACCTCCATACATTTCCTCTCTCATCTCTATCTACCGCCTAACCCGTGCTCTCCGCTCACTCAATGACCTAACACTTACATCCTCTATCATCAGAACCTCCCACGCTCGTATACAAGACTTCTCCCGAGCTGCACCACTTCTCTGGAATGCTCTACCCCGGACAATCAGATTAACTCCCAATTTCTACAGCTTCAAGGACAAACTAAAGACACATCTTTTCAGACAGGCCGATCACAATTCCTAATGTAAACCCTTCCGTACCTTAATTAGAATCCCCCAAAATTTAACCCTCCTCGCTCCCACATTACCCCACATGATATGATGCCATTTCAAGCTAACTCTATATGTCCAAGCTCCATCCACATATTAAAGGACACGACTGGTGACGGCTCCAAGTTTTATGTTTGTGTAACGACAGTCACCTCTATTACAGAATTGTCTGACCCCTGTATAAGCAATGCCGCCCCTGTTACCTCCTGTGTCACCCCCCTCTACCTCATAGATTGTAAGCTCTTGCGAGCAGGGCCCTCAGTCCCATTGTGTGGAATGACTTTCTTTGTAATGTATCTTTCTGTCTGTATTTGAACCCTACAAATTGTACAGCGCTGCGGAATATGTTGGCGCTATATAAATAAAATGTATTATTATTTATTTATTATCTCAGACACAGGGGAAGTTGGTGTTCTTTTTTGACCATCTCACATTATAGGTTATTTTATTATATCGGGCCAATGCTGGCTTTAATTTTTAACGCATACCAATAAAAGTTATATTTTATCTTGTTATTTTGAGGGTACCCGTGTTCATTATATGCTCTATGATTGGTATTCCTGGTTCAAATTTGCTAGATCCCAACCCATTTTACCAATATTGCAATAAATTTGAGTAAGCCATATATTGTGTTATTACTGTTATAGATATTTTGGACCAAAGGTATAATTTTAAGGTTCTGGGCCCCATTACAAAATCTGCAATGTATCCCTACCAATCATGTGCCATTTATAGTAGAGGTAGATTTTATGTGACAGAGGGACCAATGGTGTCCCCTTTAGGTGCCAGGACCTGGTAGCAACTGCAACCCCTATATCTATACAACTGGTTTGGAGTCAGATCATTCAATATCAGCAAGTACTCAATATGACTACCATATATCAGAGTGTTCTAGCACCATAGTTCTCCATTCGCATGTTCAACCCCTCAACACCTCCTGTCGCCTCCAACTGAAGAACATCCATCAAATCCGCTCCTTCCTCACCCCAAAAACTGATAAGATGCTCGTCCATGCCCTCATAATCTCCTGCTTAGATTACTGCAACACCCTTCTCCATGGACTCCCAGCGAACACTCTCGCCCCCCTCCGGTCCACCTTAAACTATGTTGCTTGCTTAATTCACCTTGCCCCCCGTTCTTCATCGGCTGCTCCCCTCTGCCAATCCCTTCACTGGCTACCCATAGCCCAGTGAATTGAGTTCAAGTTACTAATGTTATCATACAAAGCCATCCACAACCTGTCCCCTCCATATATCTCTGACCTAATCTCCCGCTACCTGCCCACACGTAACCTCCGATCCTCCAATGACCTCCTACTCCGCTCTGCTCTCATCCGCTCCTCACACAACCGCCTCCAAGACTTCTCTCGTGCATCCCCCATACTCTGGAACTCCCAACCAAGACACATAAGACTGACCCCCACAATCACAGGCTTCAAGAAGGCGCTGAAGACTCACCTATTCAGGAAGGCCTACAACCTCCAATAACACTACTGTCACCACATCACCATCTGTACAGTCTCTCCCATCACCTTCTGTCTCTATTCCCCTTCCCTCATAGATTGTAAGCCCTCGCGGGCAGGGCCCTCTACCCCACTGTGCCAGTCGGTCATTGTTAGTATTATATCTGTTTGTATAATTTGTATACTGTATGTAACCCCCAAATGTACACTCTATTCTTACTTTGATAAGTCGAAGGTCGTTTTCTAAGGTTGTACTGTTGTATTTTGGATGCTGGATTGAATTGGAAATGCGAAATCTCTGAATTCCTTTTTCATTTTCTTCCCTTGAATGAGCCCCAAGGAGAACGGTTATCCTGCTTCCTCGCCTGGAAATGGACATGACCACTCATTATTGGAAAATGCAGATGTATGCACACATAAACACATATGTTTGACATAAACACATATGCTGTGTTTATGTCAAACATGTTAGGGAAAGGCCACAGAGGAGGTCAAAACCTGTCCCTACATTAGTGTAAATCTCAGTGGGTTAGCTATCAGCAATTCCAGTGTGGCTAACCCCATGGGATCCCACGCTGCTACCAAGTCTGAAAAGCCCAATGACATCATAATAGATCAGAGTATTTTGGTGTTTTGTTTATCCATATCTGTTCAGCCATTCTAAAGATATAAGCCCTTTTAGTTGCAAATTAGGTTCTACTAGGTAAGTGGTTGTAACACTGTGGTGTCTCAAGGGGGGGGGGTCTCTATGTGCTTCATGTCATGCAGTGTTACTGCCCACATAATAAAAGGGCTTATATCTCTGGAATAGCTGAACAGATGTGGATATCAGATGATTGAGCTTTTCAGACCTGGCAATAAGTTCTCTTGTAATGGATAACATATACCGATACCTACTTTTGACAGTGACCTGCAGTTAATATCCAGTTGGGTGCTATTAAAGTTCCTCCACAGATCATTTCTTCTATTTCTGTATCAAATATTATCAGAGCCATGTAAGGCCTGGAGTGAGGCCTAGCTTCATTTCCATCTATGATTTTTACTGTTTTACCTAGGAATTAGAAATTTTTGAAATATTTAAATTTTTAAAAATGAAATGATCCATTACAGGTATATACTGATACTAGACCTCAATAATGCAATACTAAGGTCTCAATAGAAGGATACAAAAAGTTATTATTAGACCCCATTTTAAAAAAAACAAATATCAGGAGACTTAAAGGTTGGGAGTATTATTGTCTTCATGCCATCTCTATTCTCACTTACAAATATTTTTTTTTATCAAGAAAAAAAAAATCAAAAGACCCGAACTGCCATTTTTTAAAATATTTTTCTATTTGAATAAAAAGCGATCAAAGCAATAGACATTCCCCAAAATAGTATAACTAAAAAGTACATCTGGCCCCGCAAAAAAGGCGCCTTATGCAGTAGAGCATGTCCAAGCGTCACTTTGGTGTAGCTCGCTATAGGACAGCATACTGAGAAGTATGCTGAGTTCTATAGTGAGCTACAACAAAATGGCGCTCGGGCATGTGCAGTACTGTTCTGAGCGGAGCGGAACTGAGCATGCCCTAGAATTCAAATGCAGCAGCGCGAAGAACATCCAGGGAGGAGGAGAGCAGACGGAGCACAAGCAATGGAGGGGTGTGAATAAAGGTATGATGTTGGGGGGGGGGGGCTTGCAGGCCCTGGGGAACGCCTGGGTGTTCAGTGGGCTTATTTACATAAAGTGATTAACCAGCACAACAGAACGGCGGGGAGAAGAAAAAGAAGGTAGTAGTGGTAGAATAACTCTTTTAAAGACTATCCAGGAATGTCTTTATCTCAAAACCACTGACACCAATGATAGAATCCCTTTAAATGGTACCAATAAAAAGGAGAATTTGTCCCACAAACATGAGGCCCTGATATGACTCTGTGAACAAAAAAAAATAAAGCTATGGGGTTTGGGAGGTGGGAAGTCAAAAATGAAAAGAAGAAAATGCAGGAAGAAATCTCCAGGAAAGGTGCCCTTAGAGAGGACCTTTCACCATTTGGGGCACAGGCAGTTTAATACACCTCTAGAAAGCCGACAGTGCACTGAATTCAGTGCACTATCGACTTTCACTTTCTGTGCCCCGGGTGAAGAGCTAGCGGTGGCGGTAACATAGCGCTTCACTGTCAGAAGGGCGTTTCAGGAACGCCCCTCCTCACAATAGCAGCTATAGCGCTGTACTGTGAGAGCGGGGAGGAACGTCTCCTCCTTCTCCTCACAGTACGCATCCATAGACGAGTACTGGGCGTCATCTCTGGGCGGTAAGCAACGCCCCCTCTCACAGTACAGTGCTATAGACACTGCTGTGAAGAAGGGCGTTCCTGACTGACTATCAGATAAGCCCATCTGACAGTGAAGAGCTACAGTATCGGCACCGATAGCTCTTCACCGGGGCACAGAGTGGGAAAGCCGATAATGCACTGAATTCAGCACACTTTCGGCTTTCTAGCGGTGTATTATTATTATTATTATTATTATTATTAATAATAATAATAATATACTACTAATAATAAAAGTATTAATAATAATTATAATAATAACAACAATTACTAATAATAATAGCAACAATAATAATAATAATAGATGACTCATTTTTTTCTACAGATGGCATTACTTGATACTTGAAGATGGTCGATTTTACTATGAAACACCAGATAGTGCTCAACTAGTGGTCAAGTGACTCAGTGACACATCTTTTCAGCTGCTATACGCTGTGCCCCATATGACATATTGTGGGGTGTATCATCATCATAAGGAGCAATTTAAAAATATAGTGCCAAAAAAAAACCAAACAAAAAAAAAAAGGCCCAATACCTACAGCATAAATAAACTATTGCCAAAATCAGAGTTCTCAAAGTTGTGAACACAAAGCATAGTGTTTATAAAACGTATGCCATGTCTAGTTATATAGTATATATAACCAATTTATGGCATTGGAATAACACACCAAAATGAATACAGACTACACAATAGCCCCCTAAAAACATTGACCTTCCACCAGATACCCTAATGCCGCCCTCCAGCTAAAAATCCTACCTATAGGCAAAGTGCCTCATTGGCACGCTCTGTCCCTGGTACCCAATGCTGGGCACTTACCCCAACATGTCACCTGACTATCAAAAAAAATTGCATAATAGAAGAACTTAAGAAAATGAAGATATATCTCCCTACCTTCAGAGCCCAGCAGACATGCTGCAGAAAGAAGCAGGACAAGAAAACTTTTCATGGTAGTTGAATTAGTAATGTTTTGGTCTGCGGGTCCTTATATATATATATATGTATGTGCCTGGTACAGATTAATCTTATCTGCTCATGTAGCGAGTCACCCCGTGACACATGTAATCACACCCCCGGCACACGATTCTAGTGATGATGATGTGTAGTATACCGCTATGACTCACGTTATATTACATATCTCTGACAGTTGATTTCTGTGGTATTTCATAAGAGGACATTTCAAGGAACTTACCATAAATACTCTAGATAACAAAGTTTGTTGTCCTTTTTGCAATGTGAAAGTTCTCACAGAAAAAAATGTTTTATAATAAACAAAGTAGATAATTATTTCTTCAAAAAGAGCACAAAAATTCAGCAATACTCACTTTATAAGCTTAAACCCAGGCAGAAGAGAGGTAAGTCTGTATAGTATAGGTTCCCATTGGAATGAGTGCGGATGGGCTCTCATGGTTATATCAAAGAGTGCACTAAGAACCTGATACGGGGAGGGCCAGAGCCTCTGGAACACTGTGCTTCTGAGTCCCCACTTCCAGGTCTCGGGAGGTAGGCCGGATCCTCCATGGTGATGTGTGGGGGTTACCGGTTTCCTCCTGAGCCGGATGGGGGACTTCCGGTTTCGGTCTACAAGGGTGAGAGCCTATTTAAAGGGGGTTCTGGCTTCGGACCTCCGCTGGCTATTCAGTTGTACTTATCATCCTGGTAGTAAGTGTTCTCTAGTTATCCGTTTGCCTCTGTTTCTTACCCCATTGCATGACCTTTGACCTTGCCTTTGCCTCCTGATTTTGTGCTGTGCCTTGCTCCTGTTTCTGACTTCGGCTTGCCTCTAGATCTCCACTTCTTGAACACTGTTTTGCACTGCTCCACCGCTCCTGTTACCGACTCAATCTGCATGACAGTCCATTTGGATTACCCACTGTACTGCATTCCCTCTTGTCAACGACCCGGACCGTACGGCTACAATTTACTCTCTGCTGCCACCTGCTGACTGCCCGCCTTCTGGATCCTTGGACCGACACCACTACCCGAAACATCTGCTGGAAAGAGATCTCATTGTCTGGTTACCATGATCTGTGGTATGCTGTATGTTTAGCGTTTTCCAACCCGTACCGCTCTACCCAGCAGTGCAGCCAAGTCCATCCCCACCATATGGGGCGGGGGTGTTGAACACATGGCACCGTGTTGACCATTTAAATCAGTGTATCTAGTACTGGTTCTTACTTTGGCTCTGAACTTCATCTTCTATCCTAACAGAACCTCACATTGATATACACAGGGACAGATAAACTACAACTGTCTAACTTTTAGACAGTGAAAACTTAGACTAGACCCTCCTAAACTGAACCAGATTTCCCAAAGTGTCTGATGTTGTTTCGAAATCTGTGGTACTTTTAGACTATGTAGTCTAAGCTCTTATTAGTTGGTTGAGTTTCCAACTGAATTTTGACTCAAGAGTTCGGCTAAAATTTTGGCGCCTGAATAGAATAAGTCATTAGTGTCTGATCCATGAAGTTCCGACCCCCCGACCCCACAGAGTTCCGCTGCTCTAGTAGACTTTGGAAGCCGGGGCATGATGCAGTGGGTGGAGAGTGATCCAGGCTGTTCCTATTCAAGTAATCTGTTCCCTCTCAGGTTGGGAATGGACAGTCCCATTAGGTCGGCACCCATGTATCAGCTTATTGTTAGGGGATCCTTTTATCAACAAACAAATTGTCAAAAGAACCATTGCAAGATAGATTAAATTGATATATACCTAAATGTTGGTTATTATAACAAAATAATGTAATGCTAACCTAGGCTCTCTTCCCACAGTTTATATTCCCT
The DNA here is from genome assembly GCF_031893055.1 of Leptodactylus fuscus. Classification (NCBI taxonomy): domain Eukaryota; kingdom Metazoa; phylum Chordata; class Amphibia; order Anura; family Leptodactylidae; genus Leptodactylus; species Leptodactylus fuscus. Next base: position 34,816,084 of record NC_134265.1, on the reverse strand, counting down.
GCATCTGCTTTAGTCCGTGGGCAGTCAAGTTTCGGGAGATCATGCCTTGGTCTTGACTTCTACTTGGTCTGTCACTCCAGAAAGTCGAAAGTCAAAGGTTTGAGCCAGGGTTGCAGAGTAGTTTGGAACCAGGGGCACAAATACCTCCCCTCCCAGATGTTAGCTATGGACACCAGTAGGGCACCAGACCCTGAAAAATACAAAGTGATGAACAAACTTTTAAAACTTAACACATTGTGACATACTTAGTTGGCCCAACCTGATATAAAAAACATAACTAAGCCATCTAAAATTTCAGGTGTGTGCCACAATAGTGTGAAAGAAAGTGAAATCCACCATCCAATTAAAAGGAACCTGATGGGTCAATTTGGGACACTAAACCAACCAATTGTCTTTATGGAGCGGGGATTTAGTGTCCCAAATCACCCTGTTGTAAAGTAATGCCCACAATTAAAAAAACAAAAAAAACACCCATATACTTATCTAGAGATGAGTCCGATGAGTCTCAACAGGCTCCTCTTTGGTGCTCCTGGTGCTTTTGGCAGTTCTTCACTGCAGACAGGGACGTACAATCTCAGAAACCCCAATCAAAAAATTTAAGAATATTCGACCCAAAAATAAAAATGCTATTTTCTTTTATTCCACCCCCTCCTCCCAAAATTCAAGTTATTTAATGGTGTATCTACTCCAAAACTGTGACATTAAAAACATGCAACATAAAAAAAAGTTCTCGACAAATACAATCAATGCAAAAAATTATAAAAAGGTTCTGGAATGTAGAGAGGAAGAAATTAAAAAAATTGCTGCACTCTTGACCCAAAGTAGGCCATGTTTTTTAACAGGGAAATTAAAGTAATTTGTACCTATAAACCTCCAGTGAGAGAAGAGAAAATGGGTCCAGCATACTCTATTGGTGTACCCAATCCAATCTCTCGAAATAAATCAGTAAACTACCCATAAAGCGGAATCCCTAAGTCAGAACTTCTCTGTGGCTAAATGTGCTCATATTATACCAACCCGTCTCTTCCAATGCGTTTTACCTGTAGATGATGGGTTCATCGTAGGAGACAGTGTAGACAATAAGTCTATATGTGCTATGACTGAGTAGGTAAAGCCTAAGCTCCGCCAATGAGAGCAATGGAGTATGTCAAATCCATCCAATGGCAAGCGAACAGCAGATGTGTGTGCAGCAGATACATCATCTCAGAAGATATATCTGGTGACCCCAGAAATGGTGGCCTAGAAATGCAATACCACACTTTGATATCGCACTTAGATATTATATCTAACCAGTGAGTGCTCTATAGGAAACAAATTAACCTAACCTATTAAAGTATGCGTTGTACTAATCACAAATGGGAATTTCCCATTGCAGAACAAGAGTGGAGGTCTGACTGGTATTTATGGACACTGGTTATGATCCTGAAACCAACAAATCCAAAAAGTGGTGACTGGGACCACTGGTGTCACTAAAGTCTTGTAGGTCCTGGTGCAATATTTTGTCTGGGGCTCTCTACCTCATCCTTACAGCGAATTCTTGGTATTGATGGTTATGGGTGCTAAGGAGTTTAATCCACCTTAGTGTGGTTAGGGTAATCTGTGGGTCTCCTTGGTTTGCGGGCCAGATGGAAGCTGCAATCTCAATACTGGTGCCAGTGCTTATGGGCCCACTAAGGCTCCTGGACCCTGATGAGGCTGCACCCCCTAACTGGGACACAAAGACTGGTAATTTCTGAGCTAGTCTTAGGCCTCATATGACCGTGTGCCATTTCTGCATGCTATCCTGTTTTTTTCTGGCTAGCACACTAACCGAATCATTACAATGGGCCCATGCACACTACCATGTTTTCCATAGGTCTGTGTTTTGGCTGTGAGTCCCTGCCACAAAACTCAGAGTGTGTCCTATTCTATTAGTTGATGACTTTTCTATAATTTTTTTGTATATAATTTTTGGGGCCAACTGTTTTTCCCTGGGTATATTCACATACAGGAATATGCCATGGATTTGGGAGCGGATTCCGACCACGAATCTGCCTCTGCAATCCTGCAGCCGAATACGGCAGTGGAAAATGAAGAGGAATATCTCTTCATTTTCCATTGTGCGAACCAGCCTCAAAGTGTCAAGTTAGGCTGGGTTCACATCTCCGTTTGGAGACTCCATTGCAGCGTGTGTTGAAAATCACCGTCCGAAAAAGTCTTGCAAGACTTTTTCGTCTGGTGGTTTCAGTTCGAAAGATCAGACACTCGACATATCCTATTATGTTCAGTGATATCCGCTGTTTTAGTGGATAGGTCATCATTATGTGATCTGTGAGGGTCCGATATCCAGACCCAGTACAGAGCAGCCTCCGGGTGCAGGCTCAGATCATAGCAACAGCACTGCACGTCCCTGGAACCACCACTATGATGGGGCTGATGCACCCAGACATTGCCTGAACGTCTGATCTGTGCTTGGTCCTATTGTCAGACTTACACCAATCACCTATCCTGCGGTACATTTTCGAGAACATAAAATTTAAACTTAAAATTTAAATTGAACAACCTTTTCATGGAATAGAAACATAGAAGATAGAAGATTGATGGTGTAAAAAGACAACATGGTCCATCTGGTCTACCTTAGACCAATCTATGAACAGAGATGGGCTTAAGTCCTTGGTATCTAAATGGAGCCGTTATAAAAGTTATATTCATTGCATCTTCTAAATCGCTCACTGTCTAGATCTAGGACCAATGGTTCCAGTACAGTTATATGATAATGGATCAGAATGTTCCCTTCCTGTTCATGGCAGAGACAGTGACAGCTAGTGACGTCCTGCCAAACAACTACTTACATCTCAGCTCCTTGGTTAGTGATAAAAGTTGCACGATATCTGCTGTGTTGTTATCCGCTATAATCTATCACAAGGATCAACTACTACAGATCCTTTTACATTAGTTTCCCATGGTTCACGAGCTGTACTCATAGTTCTGGACTCTATTCACATAAGCTGAGCTAACATACAGGGTCGGACTGGGATGTCTAGGGCCCACCAGTGGAATTGTTTCTAGGGGCCCACCGCCAGGACCCTGCAGATCAGCGGTACCGAGACAGGACGGTTAAAGGTAATAACATGTTGGGAGCCATGCTGCTCACGCACTATACCATGTGCAGTACATATACCTACTGCTACAGCCTGTATGGCAAGTGAACAGCATGGCTCCTAGAAATGTTACCATTACCCGTAGCTGAAATGTCCTGGAAAAGCTGATCTGCAGAGGTCCTGGCTGTTGTATCATCGCAGATGTAATATTGATGGCCTATCCTAAGGACAGACCATCAATATTAGAAAGATGGATAAATCCTTTAAAGTGGTTGCCCAGGAATTGGAGCAACTCATGTGGTGGGAGGAAGGTGTAAAATAAAAAACAAATAAAAAAAGAATACTCATCTGTCCTTGGCGCTCCGTTGTCTGCCGCCAGTGTCCATTCAGTCTCGTACTGGCACTACTTGCTGGGAGTCCTGCACCTCATGTGATCGCTGAGACCAATTAGGTACAGGAACTCCAGAAATGAGACTAAACACAGGCGGGGACAACGGGATGCTGGGGACAGGTGAGAAGGCTCTTAAAAAAAAAAAAAAAAATTATATTATATATATATATATATATATATATATATATATATATATAATTTTTTTTTTTTTTTTTTTTTTTTTTTAAGAGCCTTCTCACCTGTCCCTAGCATCCCGTTGTCCCCGCCTGTGTTTAATATATAAATATATATATATATATATATATATATATATATATATATATATATATATATATATATATATATATTTATTTTTTTTTACACCTCCCTGGCGGCCACCACAGCGATCACTCCAGTTTATAGACAACCTGTTTTAAGGGGTTGTCTGGGCCAAATATTTTATGGCCACTTCACTGGTCCCCCATAATGTATGGGGAACAGTGATGGGGCCATTATACTGTGTGGGAGCAGTGATGGGGCTAACATATTGTGCAGAAGGGGGATGTTAAAATGTGTGGGGCATATTAAAGGGGTTTCCAGGGTTAAACTTTTTTTTTATGGCCTATACTCTGGATAGGCCATAAATACCTCAAACCCCACATTGCAGAAACACAACCTCTGCGGCTACTACAGAAAAAAACAGCAAAGTGAATGAAATATAATCAAATTTACCTCATCCGCACACTGCAGGAAAAAGATGTGGAACAGCCACAAACTCTAAAATGTGAGCGCTTCTAAAAACATGGCGCAATTGGGAGAAAGTGCGGGGGAAAAAACACTGTGGAAAAAATACATTGAGATTCGCCGCTATTTTTTTCCACAGCTATTTTTTTAGCCGCGTCTCACTGTTGGGCCTCATCCTTATTATCTCAATAGACTGAGCATCATACTATAAGGCTGAGTTCACACAGAGTTTTCTGGTCAGGAATTTGGTTCTATCGGGTTAGAGTTCTATTGGGAGGCTTTTTTGGAGGATGATTTTGAGGTGGATTCCTGACCAAACAACTCCGTGTGAACTCAGCCTTAGGGCTCGTTCACATCTGCGCCCGGTCTCCGTTCTGCAGGTTTCCATTTCCTGCACAAAACAGAGGCAGGAGACGGAAACCTGTAGGACTCTTTCATACCCATTCATTTGAATGGGTGAGAAAGATGTCCGGCTGTGAGCGTTTTATGCTCTCCGCCATTAAACCGATTTTTTAAAATCGGACACAGAGTCGAACACGCAGTACTCTGTGTCCGATTTAAAAAAAAAAAAAAACGTTTTGCGGCGGAGAGCATAAAACGCACACCGCACATGCAGAAGACGGAAAGCTGAGAACGGACTGCCGAACGCTAGTGTGAACCTAGCGTCAGCCTAAAGTCCCATGTAGCAAGACAAAGCAAAAAGCGCTGCGGGAAAAACCCCGGCGGCAACACATCAGTTTTTCCTGCAGCGCTTATTGCAGAAACTCCGCAGAGGTTTCCTCTGAGGACTTTGTTTCCTTTAGGGTAAGTTCACGCGGGGTTTTGTGGTCAGGATTTTGAGGCCGTATCACCCTCAAAATCCTGACCAAAAAGACGGCTCCCATTGAAATCAATGGTAGTCGGTCAGTTCTTTTTTTTCTGGGAGCCGGATTGTTCCAGCTCCCAGAAAAAGAAGCGTGGTGCTCATTTTTCAGGTCGTTTCACCTCGCGATTCAGCCTGAAGACACTCCCTCCTCCCATCTAGGCCCATTTATTGGGCCTAATCTGGAGCAGAGTGCGTGACTGGAGGCCGGTGCAGTGCACCGGCATTCAGTCGCGGCTACTCGACTTTTGGTCCGGAACCTGAGGCGGCCTCTGCCTCAGGTTCTGGACCAAAAAAACCCATGTGAACTTAGCCTTATACCTATAGGGAAACTGCAGGTGTTTCTGTACATATAAGTGACATGCTGCAATTTCCAAAACTGCAACAGTTTTGGAAATTGCAGTGTGTCTGCCGTGTGTGTTTTTCTGCAATGTGTGGATGGGATTGCACTCACTATATACCTACACACTCAGGCCTGGTTCACATCTGCGTTCAGTAATGCATTCGGGAAGTCCGCATGGGGACCCTCCCAAACAGACTACCAAACGCATTAGCAGACGGTGTGCAGTGAAAGCACACATAGACTATAATGGGGCCCATGTGCTTTCCGTGCGGTGTCCGCATAGAACATGCGGACAGAAAAGTACTTTACAATCTACTTTCCTGTCCACATGACTCGTGTGGACACCGCGTGGAAAGCACACGGACCCCCATTATAGTCTATGGGGTCCGCGTACTTTCACTGCACACCGCTTGCTAATGCGTTTGGTAATCCGTTCGGGGGAAGGGGGAGGGGGTTCCCATGCAGACTCCCCAAACAGATCACCGAACGCAGCTGTGAACCAGGCCTTATACATATACTATATATATATATATATACTCACATATATACAATACTATAGCACATATACATTTATATACATTCATATACCATATATAAGTCATATATATACTTGTATGAATACTATATATACACACACACACACATATATACACAAATTATTATAGCATACTGTATATACTCACACATACCTGTATACAAACATACAGTACTCACACAGTATACAAGTCACATACTTTACACAAATGTACATATATACATATTAAACATACAGATTTTACGAAAAGAGTTTACTCACCTATTCCAGCAGTAGTGAACTCAGGAGTCGGCTCCCTGTCCTCCCCACACGCTGCGATGTAAGAGGACTCAGTGTGAGGAGGAGGGGGAGGGGGAGGAAGTCCGTGCCAGCAGCAGGGGGAGACCTCACAGGAGAGCAGCAAAGCAGCTGCAGGTAAGTGAAGGGAGCGACAGTTAGCTGATGCTGAAGAAAGACACGTTGTCCTCCGATGTGTACTTCTTCAGCATCAGCTAATGGGGGCCCCTGTGTGTGGAGGCAGATGCATTGGCCAGGTGCCCGGTTGGGGCCCCTGGCCATCCCGATCGGGCCCCGACCAATGCATCTGCATTGGTAAAAATCAAAACTTTAAGTCAGGGCTCGGGGGCCCACCGGGGGATACCCCGGTACACCGGTGGGCCAGTCCGAGCCTGCTAACATAGGTGGTAACTTTTAGTATTGAGTATGTCTTTGCTCTCTTTTCTTATTTACCTACATGACATTAGTTGGTTCTTTGAGTTTTATTACATGTAATGTATTTAATAAACATTTGTTGTATTAGTCACTGGCGGACCGTCTCCTATTCTCGTTGTTGGACTCTTTTCCTTTTTTTAGGCTTCTATATAATGGGGGCAAAATTGTGCTTCACAAGTATAGAACAAGCCCCTTTTCGTCACATTAGCTGTATTTGATGTGGACACAGGAAAGGGTTAAACCTCTGTCTAGACTGCTCTGGTTAGAGTTGCGAGTGCGCAGTGTTGGTCAATTTAGTGTTGTGTTATAACATGTGTTATGATGTACTTGCGCTGTGCTGCATGATGTACTTTATACTTGCTTTTGTTGCAGGTCATGGCAGGTCAACTTATTGTTGGAACGAGGCAACAACTTGCAAAGTCAGGCAAACTAGGAGAGTCATCCATTCTGCCTCAACAAAGGGATGGACACCTATACTGAAGATGTTAGCCAGTTCCACAAACTGGTGAATCTCAATGCACACCTGGAATGGTGGAGCCCCAAGGCAAACATTTTGACATGCCCCATCCCAAAGACCCTGAATGACCGACAAACCGTCCACCGCATTCCTGCATACACTGTTATGTCCCATAGTGGCCCCTGCACACAGTATTATGCCCCATTGTGGACACCAATGAACAATTATTATACTCTCAGGTCTTTTCAGACCGCAGAGTATAATAAATGGAGACCCAGGGGAAGATGCAAACATAAAAAACACTGTTACTTACCTCTCCCTGACTCTGGCGCACTCCCTGCTGATGTTGGCTGTCTTCAATGATGTATGGGACGTCATGTGAGCAGGGGCTTGCTTTGTGATGCATAAACATGTAAGCCCTGGCCCAAGTGATGTCTGGGACATCACCTATTAGATCTGAAGCCCTCCAGAGCCAGGAGAGGTAAGTATCTGTGTTTTTTATGTTTCCTCACCTCTCCTGGCCCTCTGATCATTATACTCGGGGGTCTGAAAAGACCTCCTGAGTTTAATGATAGCAGGGTTTGTGGGGTTCGCGGGCCTGCATCCTCACTTACTGATCCTTGTTCCTGTTCACAGCTGCCTCCGCAGAAAGGGAAGCGCTGTCGGCCATGGGCAGGAGCCAGGATTTGTAAGTAAATAGGGCCCAGAAGGTAACGGCCTATTAAAAAAAAAAACTGCAGCGGTAGCGGCTGCCATCAGGCCCCCTAATGTCCTGCCCTGTGGCAACCGCTACTGTTACTACCCTGGTAGTTACACTCCTGACACCTGCTTAGTGTTAGCCCGGGACCTGTTGTGACAGACAGCGCATCCCCAGAAGAAGTGCGTCATTCATTGACAACTGGAAGAGATGTGATATACCGTAACATTTGCAGAGTCTGCGGTGTGAAGCCAGGTGTGGGTCCTTTCTCTGCCAGTGAAGCTCCAGGTGACTTATCATAGTGTCTGGTTAGCGGCTCTGTGAATAGGGCCATAGCGTTCCAGCAGAAGACAACCCCATTTGAAAGTAAGTTTGGAACCAAATGCTTGATTCTAGGGGATATTTCTCATGGGTTCATGACATCATAAAAAAACTTAATAGGCGTGTCCACTATGTGAGCTAAGAAGTCCAAAGTTTACATGGGGCTTCCCTCAGTAAAACATTACCTATTTTTTTTGCTCTTTAAGAGATGTAAGTAAAATAATATACCCTAATATTGTCAAGTATAGTATGATATGGCTTAACGACTTCACACTGCAGCTATTTTTAGATTTTTTTTCTCCAAGTCTTCCAGAAGCCATAACTTTTTTTTTTTCCAACCACGGAAGTATATGAGGGCTTCAATCTGTGGGACGGTATGATTACTGCGATACCAAATTTATATATTGTGGGGAAGGCAGCGCCGCACCTCCCATGAGGCTACCTGAAGCGACCGCTTCAGGCGGCGCTATGCCAGGGCCCCAGGGAGGGCGGCATTTTTGCTTACCTAAGCACCGAGCGGTGGATTTGGGAGGCCATTGGAGCAGCGCTGCTCCAGCAGCCTCCCCTCACGCTCAGGCAGAGAGCAGGTCCTCTCTGTGCCTGCTCTCTTCCTGCGAACGCCGCTAAGCCCCGCCCCTTCGCTTAGCCACGCCCCCTCCGCGCCACTACGCCTCTCCGCTCCGCCCCCTCCTCCCCGGGGGGGGGGGCTTTCTGTCGTTCGCCTCGGGCAGCGAAAGGGGCAGGTTCACCCCTGGGGGAAGGTAGCTCGGTAGCAGCAATAGTGCAGACCCAACCAGCAACTAGGTTTATTTTCAAAAATATGGTAAAATAAATAAACCTTGACCTCAGGAACAAAAAATGAGCAAAATAAAATACAGCCTTAACTTTGGCAAAACAGAAAGAAACAAAATCCTGCTCGTCTGAGCTACTAACTAAACAGTGATAATCAGCTAATTATACGTGTGGCTTACTGACACGGCCACACGAACAAACAAATAAGCACAGTCTCACTGGACTCAGAGTGTCAGGAAAGACCCAGGCACCTCCTCTCACTCCCTGGATCTGTGCTGAAGTGCAGGATCTGCAGCCCGTTTCGGGCCCAGTAATAAGCCTAGGACCCACACCTGGGACTGAGGCATACTCAAAATCTGCACTGGACCGCACATAAGTTAAAAATCTGGGGAATATATAGTGAGATTCCAACACTCTGCCTGCCACCTTCTTACACCTTCTCCCCCCCCAAAAAAAATTTGAACACCCTTAACTTTTTATATTTTTTGTGTGAGTATGCATAAGGCATCTTTTTTGTGGGACGAGATGTATTTTTTTTGTTTATACCATTTTTGAAGAATTCCTGTTGTTCTGACCACTTTTTGTCCACATTTTTGGAAACAGCGACAAAAACATTTATTATTATTTTTTTACACTTTTATTGTTAGAACCCTAATCACTAATTTTAATTGACTGCAAAGCTAATGAATTACAATGTATTAAGTAATTCCTAGACTTCTATTGCAGGTTACCTAGCGCAGTCTGTAATAGTTACATAGTTACATAGTAGATGAGGTTGGATAAAGACATTAGTCCATCAAGTCCAACCTATAACCCTACAATCCCCTACAGTGTTGATCCAGGGGAAGGCAAAAACCCCCATGAGGCTCATGCCAATTGCCCTATTTCAGAGGAAAAAAATTCCTTCCCGACTCCAAATCTGGCAGTCAGTATAAAACCCTGAATCAACGTGTCCTTAAAATCTAGAGACCATAACCCATTATATTTTTTTCTTCAAGAAAGGCATCCAGGCCCACTTTGAACTTGTTCAGTGAATCCGCCATCACCACTTCCTGGGGCAGAGACTTCCAGAGCCTCGCTGTTCTTACTGTGAAGAATCCCCTTCTATGTTTCTGGTGAAACCTTCTCTCCTCCATACGTAGTGGATGTCCTCTTGTCACTGTCACTGGCCTAGGAGTAAAAAGATCCTTAAAAAGTTCTTTGTATTGTCCCTTCATGTATTTGTACATTGTTATTAGATCTCCCCGTAGACGTCTTTTCTCTAACCTGAATAACCCCAAGTTTGTTAATCTATCATTGTACTCCAGTCCACCCATTCCCCTAATCATTTTGGTTGCCCGTCTTTGCACTTTTTCCAAGTTCACTTATGTCTTTCTTGTATATCGGGGCCCAAAATTGCGCACAATATTCTAAGTGTGGCCGTAGCAGTGATTTGTATAGAGGCATAACTATGTCCTTGTCATGAGAATCTAGACCTCTTTTGATGCATCCCATGATAGAAATAATAAGGCTGGGAACCTTTAATAGGTTCCATCAAAAACTGACAGCACCAGGAGTGAGATCCACCGAAAAAATGATGCCTTGGTCGACTTTGCTGGAAATGTTAGGAGGATTCAATACCCACAATCAGGTCGGGCACTAGTTATGGGTATTGCCAGTGACAATGGTTGGCCGTTCAGCTCCTTTATATTCACATTCCATTTCAATAACTCCTTTGTGGTGCGGTATATTTTATTTTTGTAATATAATGCTATGTTATTCTCATTAGGAATCTTATACGGTTGTTTTGTTGCTTAAAACTTGTTAAGCTTCATATGAGGAAGTTTTTACAGCTATAGAGACAAGCCATAATCTCATTTACAATCTCTCATTTCGATAACAATCTAACTGAATTCTGTTGCCGCCTGTATTGCGCTAGCTATCAAGTCTGCCCAGAGATAAACCATAAACTGACATTCTATATACTTGGCACTGTGCTAATATTTAAAGTAAACCCATCAGTACAAAACCAAGTTTTAAAAAGAACAAGGAGAAGTGTCCACTAGGGGGCTCCCCTACAGCTTTTGTCACTTGGCTGAACTTAAAGGGGTTATCCACTTTCTAACATTGATGGCCTATTCTATTTGTAGGAGCAACACCTGGGATCCCTGCAGATCAGCTGCTCTAGGACAACGTTGTTCCCAGTAATTCTGCCATAGGAGAGGTCATTAATATTAGAAAATGGATAACACCTTTAAGTAGACATACAAATAATGAGAAATGTGTCTCTTAAGCCAAGCCATGCGGGGATAAACTGGGAGGGAGCTGCCCTGCAGACACTTGATCTCTTGCCCATATGTCATTGAACCTCATGGTATTTTATGTTGTGCATGGTGTGAGAAGGTGAAAGGCAAAGTGCTGGAGTCCCAGATTCCTGACTTATGTGTGGTCCAGTGCGGGTCTGAAATAGGTTTCAGCTCCAGGTATGGGTCATGAGGCTCATTACCGTCCCATAAAAGGTTGCAGAGCCTGCACTTCAGGGCAGATCTAGGAAGTGAGGAGGTGGCTGGGTCTTTCCTGTAACCCTGAGTCTGGTGAAACCAATTTGTGCTTGTGTTTTTCTTGTGGCTGGTAGTAAGCCACGTGTATAGTTAAGTCACTACTTCTGTTTAGTTAGTCGCTCGGACAAGCAGGGATTTGTTTTATTTTTTGCCAGAAGTTAAGGCTGTATTGTTTTGCTCATTTGTGCCTGAAATGAAGGTTTATTTATTTTCTTTCTTTTTTTTTTTTCTAAATGTTTTGTGCCCCTGTCTTGACTGTTTGGGTTTGCACCACTGCTTCTACCGGGCTACCTTCCCCACATATGGTGGAGAATGCAGGCAAACCCAAGTCACACAGTCTTAAAAAGACATGCACCCATTTTTATCTCTCCTATGTCCTGGGTGAAAGCTGCAGGGGAGATTATAAAGGAGACCGTCAGCATGGAGGACTTTGTCAAACAGTTTGGGCAGGTCATCCTACAGCAGCAGCAAATGTTGTCACAGCAGCAAAAAGCCCTGATGGAAGACGAGAGGTGACAGCAGGAAGCTCAGGCACAGCAGCAAAAAGCACTGGTGGAAGCTGAGAAGCGACAGCAGCAAGCACAGCAGCAGGAGCTGAACTTACGGCTTATGGAGAAGCTGACACTGCTCAGCCAGGCTTTGGTCGAACTGAGGACGGCAGTAGAGATTACTGATGTAAGAGAGACCCAGAGAGTATAGACCGCTGCCCGAGCTGAACTTCAGAGTACCCTGCAAAAGATCACATCCACAGATGACGTGGAGGCATATCTTCGGGTCTTTGAGAGAGTTGCCGAGCGAGAAAAGCTGCCAAGAGATCAATGGGCCGATGTAGTAGCACCTTTTCTCACAGGGGAATCTCAGAAGATCTCTGTGAACAGGAGGCTAAAGACTACTTCAAATTGAGAGGTGAGGTCTTGCTGTGAATATGCATAAACATGCCGGGAGAGCGCACCATTGGACTTCCACCCCGATCCCAGTTGAATTATTTGATCTATCTGGTATAGAATGGCTTCAACCTGAGGAGGCCACTCCTGCACAGATGGTGGAGAAAATGGTACTTGACAAATACACCAGATCACTTCCATCTAAGATTCAGCACTAGGTTGGACAAGCAGGACCTACAATGGCTGATCAGTTGGTGTGCTTGATGGAATGGCATTGAGCCACCGAGGAGCTACTGCAGGCGTCTCCAGGATCTACTAACCCCAAGCTGGGTAAGACTGCACCTACTACTGTGGGGATGGGGAAGGTTGTGATGGGAAGATGCTCCGAGGGGGAACAGGCAGCTGGGACTGAAAGTGTTAAGCCCAGGCCTCAGAATGGAGACTCATACTGCCTCAGGTGTTGGTGGTGCTATGAACTGGGTCATGTTGCTGTCCCCTGATGACTCAATCCATTGGCTGCAGCAGTTCCAGGTGGGTGTCTGTGTTTGCCCAACCCACCCTTTGGGCAGAAACTGCAATGGAACCATAGATGTGTACTGTGACTGTAGCACAGCGTGTATTACTGGCTCTCCTGTACTCTGGGTGCCTGTAAACCTGGTGCACCATGATTTGGTCAGCCCTCCACTGTACAATGGACAAACTATTGGAGTCTTGTGTATATACGGTGAAACTAGAGGGTATCCTATTGCAAAGGTCGCGATTAAAACTACCTGTTTGCACCGCCTCTCACAAAGTGGGCATAGTTAAGTCCCTGCTCCATAATGTGATCATAGGGAGGGATTTTCCTCTATTTTGGGATATGGGGAAAAACATAGTTTACCATGTCCTAAAATTGTGAATGCTGATGATATCTTGCCTAAGGTTAACCCTGAACCCTTTAATCCTGTAGGGGTGACCCAAGATGGTAATGATTTTCCTCTGTCTGTATTAGCTGGTGATTCTGAAGGTCGGGAGGGAGTTCCTGAGATGCCGGCGCTTGAGGTCTCCAGTGACAATTTTGGGACTGCTCAAATGAGAGATCCTAATCGGGCTCAAGCCAGAGAATATGTAAAGGTAGTAAATGGTGAACCCCAATATCCAGGGGCAGACAAGGAGTTCCCCTATATGTCCATGATCCAGGACCTACTGTACAGGGTGAACCAAGTATGGGGAGAAATTGCTGAGCAATTGGTGGTGACCCGGCCCTATCAAATGGTAGTTTCAGATTTGTCACATAAGTATGTGTTAGGAGTAGAGATGAGTGAATAGTAATCAAAACTCTAGTTTCGAATACCTCGCTCTCATAGGAATGAATGGAAGCGGCCGAACACCAAGGGGTTAAGCAGCGGCCGCGTGCTGACCGCTTCCCTTCATTCCTATGGAGCGAGGTATTTAAAACAAGAGTTTCGAATACTATTCGCTCATCTCTAGTTAGGCGGACACCTGGGGTACGAAAAGACCAAAGAGCGCACTCTACAGCATTTCTATTGGCCAGGAATTAACCGTTCCTGTGTCACACTGCAGGAGTCCTTTCGTACCCCTACCCATTGTAGAGGTACCATATGAAACAGTGGCCATGTACTTGGTAGGTCCAGTGGTGAAGTCTTCTTCTAGGAGGCATCAATATATTCTAGTGATTATGCTACACGATACCCTGAGGCTGTACCCTTGAGACCTGCATACCTCTGTATATCACCCCCAGACAGATGGCCTAGTGGAGAGGTTCAATAAAACCCTTAAGAAAATGCTAAAGAGGGTGGTTAGGAAAGACGGCAAAGATTGGGATTGCCTACTTCCATATTTAATGTTTGCAATCCGGGAGGTACCTCAGTCCTCCACAGATTTTTCCTCATTTGAGTTGGTGTATAGTAGACACCCATGTGGTCTCCTAGACATAGCTAAGGATACCTGGGAGCAAGAGAAAACTACTTACAGGAGTGTAATTGAACACATTACCCTGATGCAGGACAGATATGCAGCAGTAATGCCTATTATTAAGGAACATATGGAGCAGGCCCAAATGGCCGAGAACCATGGCTAAAACTGAACGGTTAAACTTAGATCCTTTAGTCCAGGTGATTGGGTGTTGGTGCTGGGTCCCACGGTTGAAAGTAAATTTCTGGCCAAATGGCAAGGGCCATATGAAATTATTGAAAGAGTGGGGGAAGTAAACTATAAGGTGTACCACCCGGACAAGAGAAAACCCAATCGAATATACCATATAAATTTACTAAAACCCTGGAAGGACAGGGAAGTGTTGACGTCAGTAGGTACCCCTAGTAAGGTTACTACAGAAGGGGTAAATATTCTTGGGTAGGCTTCACCCAAGGTGCAAATAGCAGAGTCCCTGTCTAAGGCTCAGAAACAGGAGTCAAAAGAGTTGGTACAGAAAAATAATGATGTATTTTCTGAATTGCCTGGACACTACCATGTATCAGACATGACATTGTCACCGCAGGTACAGTTTAATCTAAAACCGTACAGGGTACCTGAAGCTTGTAGACCAGCCATATCCGAGGAAGTCAGAGAAAGGTTGCCACTTGGGGTAACTTAGGAGTCTAAGAATGACTGGTTCACCTGAAATGAATCCCAAAAGTTTCTGATGGCCATCCAAAGAAGATCTGCAGGATTCCTGGGTATCTCGCTGATACAGAACCAAGCTATGCTATAGAGGCCCCATTACTTATTTTGCATTGGGACATGTAAGGGATTTAAGTAAGACAAGGTAGCAATTGAGCAGGTATTGTTCACAGCTCAGTTCAATGGCGTATCCAGCATGGAGGAAACTCCATGGTGGATACACCATTGAACTGAGCTGTGAACAATACCTGCTCAACTGCTACCTTGTCCCCTGTGTTTTTAATTGTATATGAAACTAAGGACACCCCAAAAACATGATCCAGGAGACCCACAGTAGGAGGTCGCCCTGGTGTAAGTCCTACCTTCTTCATTGGTACATTCCCCTCATCATTGTGCCACCTGGATCTGTGGGAGGTCACAATGACAAGGGGTAGAGAAACCAGACACCATTTTAGGTCTTCTCCTTGAAGACATATTCATACAGTTTCCTCTCGGATACTGAATAAAACTATCTTTAAAGATCTGTAAAAAGTCAATGTAATTTACAGTCCTATGAAAAAGTTTGGGCACCCCTATTAATCTTAATCATTTTTAGTTCTAAATATTTTGGTATTTGCAACAGCCATTTCAGTTTGATATATCTAATAACTGATGGACACAGTAATATTTCAGGATTGAAATGAGGTTTATTGTACTAACAGAAAATGTGCAATATGCATTAAACCAAAATTTGACCGGTGCAAAAGTATGGGCACCTCAACAGAAAAGTGACATTAATATTTAGTAGATCCTCCTTTTGCAAAGATAACAGCCTCTAGTCGCTTCCTGTAGCTTTTAATCAGTTCCTGGATCCTGGATAAAGGTATTTTGGACAAACAATTCAAGTTCAGTTAAGTTAGATGGTCGCCGAGCATGGACAGCCCGCTTCAAATCATCCCACAGATGTTCAATGATATTCAGGTCTGGGGACTGGGATGGCCATTCCAGAACATTGTAATTGTTCCTCTGCATGAATGCCTGAGGATTTGGAGCGGTGTTTTGGATCATTGTCTTGCTGAAATATCCATCCCCGGCGTAACTTCAACTTCGTCACTGATTCTTGAACATTATTCTCAAGAATCTGCTGATACTGAGTGGAATCCATGCGACCCTCAACTTTAACAAGATTCCCGATGCCGGCATTGGCCACACAGCCCCAAAGCATGATGGAACCTCCACCAAATTTTACAGTGGGTAGCAAGTGTTTTTCTTGGAATGCTGTTTCTTTTTGGACGCCATGCATAACGCCTTTTTTTTATAACCAAACAACTCAATTTTTGTTTCCAAAATGAAGCTGCCTTGTCCAAATGTGCTTTTTCATACCTCAGGCAACTCTATTTGTGGCGTACGTGCAGAAATGGCTTCTTTCTCATCACTCTCCCATACAGCTTCTCCTTGTGCAAAGTGCGCTGTATAGTTGACCGATGCACAGTGACACCATCTGCAGCAAGATGATGCTGCAGCTCTTTGGAGGTGGTCTGTGGATTGTCCTTGACTTTTCTCACCATTCTTCTTCTCTGCCTCTCTGATATTTTTCTTGGCCTGCCACTTCTGGGCTTAACAAGAACTGTCCCTGTGGTCTTCCATTTCCTTACTATGTTCCTCACAGTGGAAACTGACAGGTTAAATCTCTGAGACAACTTTTTGTATCCTTCCGCTGAACAACTATGTTGAACAATCTTTGTTTTCAGATCATTTGAGAGTTGTTTTGAGTAGCCCATGATGCCACTCTTCAGAGGAGATTCAAATAGTAGAACAACTTGCAATTGGCCACCTTAAATACCTTTTCTCATGATTGGATACACCTGGCTATGAAGTTCAAAGCTCACTGAGGTTACAAAACCAATTTTGTGCTTCAGTAAGTCAGTAAAAAGTAGTTAGGAGTATTCAAATCAATAAAATGATAAGGGTGCCCATACTTTAGCACCGGTCAAATTTTGGTTTAATGCATATTGCGCATTTTCTGTTAGTACAATAAACCTCATTTCAATCCTGAAATATTACTGTGTCCATCAGTTATTAGATATATCAAACTGAAATGGCTGTTGCAAACACCAAAATATTTAGAACTAAAAATGATTAAGATTAATAGGGGTGCCCAAACTTTTTCATAGGACTGTATGATGGTGTCAAATGGGGCCAGTCACATGGTGGGCTGATGGGGCCAGTCACATCTTTCCATCTCTATCGGATTCTTATATTCTATGTATCGGAGCAGTGTCCGGCTGCAGATAAATCATTCATGAACCTATATCGGGTCCATCATCTCATCAGTCTGCAGTCATTAGATTATAGCTTAGTATCTCACACAGGAGAAGTCTTTGACGGAAACGTCTGTGGACTGTTATTGATATGAATTTAGCTCAGTAATATCACATGATATATGATACCATTTGCTATCATACAATTGTCCCATGAGCTGTGTGATTTGTTGGTGTTCAGTCCAGTCGAGACCTCATCAACGTGTATCAACCGAGCTGTGTCTGTGACTTTTATTGAGCGAATACTACTCTTGTAGTGTGGTGTGACCATTGCCCTTTGTCTTCCATCAGTTCTTCTCAGTACTTGCAGACAGTTTTTGGCAGAACTGGGCAGGGAGGTTGTTCCCGCCATCTTGGAGAACTAAGCACAGATCTTCTGTGGATGTAGGCTTGCTCCGATCCGTCTGTCTCTTCATCGCAGACAGACTGGATAATGTTGAGATCAGAGCTATATCTGTGGGGGCCATATCATCACTTCCAGGAGATCTCCTCCAAAGGGGGCTCACACCAAATATTGGTGGGATTTACATTTCTCTGTAGAGCGGCTCCATATTTTATTTTAGACAAATTGTAACAATAGAAAAATAAAATGAACAGAGGTGAACATAGATTTTACAGGGGTATCCCCATTCTAGACATTAATGTCTCATAGATGTAGGTCCCACCCTTGAGACCCTCACCTACCTCATAGTCCACCTCTCCACTCACTATGGGGTATCTTCTGAAAATACCTTAGCGGTCGTGCCAAGTGGTGAGTAGGGTTCAGCCGATCTTGACTTTTCAGGATCGATTTTGAAATCCGATTTCCGATCATTTTTCATTCGAACCCGATCTCGATCCCAATTCCGAACCCAATGCAAGTCAATTGGATTTTTTTACTAATCGGAGATCGGGTTTTTAAAAACAATCCTATTCATTATACAGCATGGAATCTAACAATTGAACACTTTAATTGTTAGAATCCACGCTGTGTAGTGATTTTTTTAAATCACTAAGTAGCCAGAGGATTTTTTTTTAATCCTCTGGCTACTTAGTCTCCCCTGGTGTCCACTTACCTGCAGAGATGGCTGGTCCGGTGCCCGGTGTTCTCGTTCTTCTTCGCCTCGCTGCCCCCTGCCTCCCAGGTTAGGAGAGTGTGGGCGGGTACAGGGTGGGGAGACGTGATGTTTCCCCTCCCAGTACCCGCCCACACTCTCCTAAGCCACAAGCCCAGCCTTCTTCTTAGCTCTTTAAACACTAACCAGCCATCTCTGCAGGTAAGTAGCTACTAGAGATGTTAGCTAGTCTCTCATTAGAATGAATGGACACAGCCGGCGCACAGGGGGTTAAGGCTGTGTGCCAGCTGCTTCCATTCATTCCTATGGAACCGCAGCGAAGCCTTCACACTGAGTATACACTCCGCTTAGAATGAGTGGAGCGTATACTCAGTGTGAAGGCTAACATTCTTAGCTTTTCCCACAATGCTTGGCCAGTAGCAAAGCATTGTGGGAAATAATCACCGATCTCGATTCCACCTAAAAAGATCGTGTTCGGAATTCCGATGGTGATCATGAAATTTTCTCAATCGCCGATCGGAATCCGATCTTTTCCGAACACGATCGCTCAACCCTAGTGGTGAGACCCACATCTATCTGGCATGTATATAACATATACTATAAACATTTTCAAGATGAGAATACCCCTTTATATACAGTACCTGTATTTTCCAATAATAACATAAAAACCTATTGTGTATACAGGAGGTTCTCAGTCTCTGTCTTGGGTCCAGGATCCAACTGATGAGCATATATGATGTAGGTCCTGCCTATAGTTTTCCGTGAATGTGGGTGGGCTAATAGTTCTCCTAGGTATGATACTATATGTTGGTCCAATCTTTCTGGCCTCCGTAGGCACTGTATTACAGGCATATTGTGGACTATACACAATCTAACTGTAGGCCTGTATGTGGACACATGCATGTGGAGGTATAGTAGGACCTTGTGCACCTTTATGGGTGCGCTTAGGTTACTCAGAATACCATAAAGCCATTACGTGCATTACATACATGAGGTTGTACAGGTATGTATAATATCAATTTTATTTTTTAAGATTAGAAATGTGTACAAAAGTAAGATTATGTTCATACAGGGCATCTGCAATGTCTTTCCACAACATATTTCACAATAAGGTAAACAGTGACAATTTTCCAAAAAAACAAACAAACCCCCCCCCCCCCCCCCAAAGAAATACTGTGGTAACAACACATGTGACTATGTCCTTGTGGACCCCAAGGCCTGTTTAGATCTCACCTGCTACTGAAGGTTTATTCTGGACGCTCCATGGTCTGGTCTGGGTGCGGTCTGTGTTCATTCTCGGGTTTTGTCTGTGGTCTATATTTATTATGGAGTTGTTTGGAACTATATTTATTTTGGCTGGGGTCTTAGCTAGGCTCTGTATTTATTCTAGGGTCTTGTCTAGCACTATATTTATTTTGGGTGGGATCTACTTATTCTTGTGTCTTGTCTGAGGTCACTATTTGTTCTGTGGGCTCGTCGGAGTCTCATCTGGAGTCTGTTTATTGTGGGTTCTTATTTGGGTCAGTTTTTATTTTTAGGACTGGGAGGGGTCTGCTCATTTTAGGGTCTGTATTTATTTTAGAGTCTTGTCTGGTGTCTTTTCATATTTAGGGGATTGGTCTGGGGTCTGGATTCATTCTGGGTTTGGTCTGAGGTCCATATATACTCTGGGGCAAGCATGTCAAACTCAGGGTACCCCGAGGGCCAAATGAGTAACAAGAGGTTGTTGCGAGGGCCGCATACAGCAGCTAATGGCTAGGGCCTAGGGGACTGATCACTAATACCATGCATCGCAAAAATCCGGCATTTCTATTGCAGGCTACATAGAGTAGCCTACAATAGAAAGTATAGAATGACAGGCTGGAGCCTCACAAGGCTCCCGGCTGCCATAAAAATGTACGCAGGCCCTGAATCTTGCTCCGGGTGCCTGCGATTGCCGGTAAAATGGCACCTCAATTAAAGCTGGCAGACACCATTATTTTGTTGGAGTGCTGGGGAAGGGTTGGAGTGCTGGGGGAGGGGGGTGCTGGGGAAGGGGGGGCTGGGGGGCTTCTGGATGTCTGGCCCTTCCTTGGGCCTGAGGACTGTTTTTACCCACCTACTTGCAATTCTTGCACTTGGGGGTTAATAGGGGCCCTACAGACTGTAATGCTCCAATTAACCCCCAAGTGAAAGAATTACAAGGTAGGTGAGAAAAAAAACAGTCCTCAAGCCCAAGGAAGGGCCAGACAGACATCAAAAAGCCCCCCTCCCCCAGCACCCCCTCCCCCACCACTTCAACCCCCCCCCCATCATCATAAATCTAGTATTTTCTTCTGCAGAAGCTTACCTGCTTCTGCTCTTCAGCCTGCGCAGCGGTCTTGTGAGACCGCGTAGGACGCAGGCACACGTCGGGTACGGGCCTGATTACGTGGCCACGTCACCCGGCGTGTGGGGAGGAGGGGGCGGAGCAGAGGGAGGAGTGGAGCAGGCAGAGAGCAGGCAGGGAGACCTGCTCTCTGCGAAGGGTGAGGGGCGGCCGCTGGAGTAGCGCTGCGTCCAGCAGGGCCACCCCAATCCACCGCTCACTTTCCTTGTACATCTGCGGCCCGCACAAAAGTCTCAAACTTTGTCTCTAAAGTTTAGAGACAAAGTTTGAGACTTTTGTGCGGGCCGCAGATATGCCTGTAAAGGGCCGCATGCGGCCCCCGGGCCGCATGTTTGACATGCCTGCTCTGGGGTCTTCTCTGAGGTCTGTATTTGGGGTGTTGTCTGGGATCTGTACACATTTCAGTGATTGGTCTGGGGTCTGTATTCATACTGGGGTCTTGTCTGGGTTTTATATTTATTCTGGGATCTTTTATGGGGTCTATTCAGATTTTTTTTCATTGGTCTGGGGTCTGTGAGCACTCTGTAGTCTTATCCCGGTTCTGTATTGATTTTAGGGTCTAAGGTGTCTGAATTTATTTTGGGGTATGTGGTCTATATTCTAGGGTCTGGCCTGGGATCTTTATTAATTTTGGGGTCTGTATTTTATATTAGAGATGAGCGAGTACTATTCGAAATGGCCATTTCGAATAGCATGCACCCATAGGAATGAATGGAAGCGGCCGGCACGCCGGCTGCGTCCATTCATTCCTATGGGTGCGTGCTATTCGAAATGGCCGTTTTGAATAGTACTCGCTCATCTCTAGTCTTTCTATATTTTGAGGACTTTATCTATTCTGTATTTTCGAGACTATCATTACTACGGGATAGGTTTGTGTATTCTAATATTTGATTTCTTGAGTCTGGGGTCCATAAACATGCATGACTTGTGAATACATTAGGGTAGTGATGTTTGGGGGCATGGCTTATGTAAATGGGATAAATTCTGCATCTCCCTGATGTAACTATTGTAAAGTTAATACATATAGCCATTCATTCCATGTGAAGCCCCACAATCCACACCCCTTACTTCTTGCATTGACTTGCCTGGTATTTTTTAGGGTAAATGTGGCAATATTAGGTAAAGCTGATTTATTTGGTCCTGGATTATTGAACCTCTTTTGGGAACATCATAAAATGAAATATTGGTAAATAATTCAGGGCTGATGCTTTATTGTATTCTTGATCCAGGTTACTTTCTCCTCAGTTAGACGAGCATACACAGCGACTCCATTTTGCCTTCCACAAGGTTCAGTTCCAAAAGACACAATTCCTCTTAAGACCCCGTCGCATATTAAGGGGCCACCTGAATCCCCCTATAAAAGTAAAAATCTTAATTTTATTGTCCTCCTGATTTTTGTCCCAGTATATAACTTATGTAAGGTTCACACTACGTTCGGGTTTCTGTCCTTTGGGTCTGCTTGAGAACCCAAAAAATGGAATCCCTATCCGCTTAAAAAGTGTTTACCCATGGAAACCCCCAGACCCCATTTACTATAATGGGGTCCCGGTTTCTGCCAATTAATTTTACAGTGAAATTGGCCGAGAGAAAAGTCCTGCTTGCGGTAGCATACAGCAAACACCTATTCCTCATGAAATAAAAATTCTGGAGCATTTTTCATTCTAAGGGCTAGTTCACATGGGAGGCGGTGGGGCGGATTTTGACACCAAGAGTGACGCGGGGAGCCTCGGGTCAAAACCTGCCTGCCACGACTGTCGTGGTCGCGGCTTCCCCCTCCAGAGTCGGCTCAAATGAATGGGCTGACACCGGAGGTTGCTGCCGCCAGGCGGACACCACGTCTCAACGAGCCGTGGATTCCGCCTGAAGAAAGGGAAGCTCACTTCTTTTTTCCGCTAGCGTCAACAGGCCGCTAGCGGGAAAAAGAATGCTAGCAGTCTCCATAGACCACCATTGTGAGGGGGCAGATTATGACGTGTATTACACGCCATAATCCGCCCCCTCTGTGCCCGTGTGCACGGGCCCTTAACCTGCATTGTGCCATCCCTTTGTTATTCCTCCTAGAAAGTTATGAATGCATTGACAACTGGGTGTTACCATTCCCCTTGCCAGTGGGTCCCTACACAGTCTGACACTATCAGGCTAGGTTTACACCTGCGCCTGGATTCCGTTTGGGGTTTCCATTATCAGGTGTGAACGGACAGTGTGATATTGTGCAGTGGAGCTCCCCCAACTGATAATGCCCTGTTATCAATTTAGGCAGAAAATTCTAGAGTTATAGAACATGCTCCAGAATTGTTACACAGTAATATAAAATCTAATTTTTTCTTAAAACAGGTTAGGGCGGGTTCACACCTGCACCCAGTCTCCGCTTTGTGGGTTTCCGTCTTGTGCGGAGAAACTGCACAGGAGAAGGAAACCAGTCAGTCAGTGTCCGCCCGTGAGCGCCCGTGAGCGTCTTTTGGTCTCCGCGGCGAAACCGGTTTTTTTTAACCGGACACTAAGTCCTGCATGTCCAACTTTGTGTCCGGTTAAAAAAAAAACTTTTCACCGCGGAGAGGCAGAAGACGCTCACAGGCAGACACTTTGCAAACCCATTCAAATGAATGGGTTTGCAAACTGACTGCCGGTTTCCATCTCCTGTCCAGTTTTTCGGGCAGAAGACGGAAACCTGCAAAGCAGAGACCGGGTGCAGATGTGAATCCGCCCTTAGGGTCACCAGAATCAAATGGTGTTTTCCCCTTGTGAGTTGGCACCTCTGTTGCTGGCATATTGCTGTTTTTGTCAAAATGCAAGTGAGCTCTTTGGAGCAACGATGGCATTACCATTGCTCCGAAGAGGTGAATGACAATGCTCTATTAGAAACTCATTTCTTCCACATCTCTCCATACTTACTGTACAGGTGTCTTGCCCTGTGGGCCCCACAATGGTGCACATCATGTTCTCCGTAATGGTCGCTTCGTTTCTCAGACGTTTCTGACATTGTTTTGTGCTTAGGACTGTGACATTTACTTCCATGAGATGGTCAGCATATTTTTTTCCCATCCACCCCCATCCAGCCGCTGCACAAACTGTTCCTTCTTTAGTATCTTCAAAACTCTCTGGCAAAGGCATCTTTTTGACACATTCTCCAAACTCTGCGCTGGTATTCAACTGCAAAAGAGATTAGTAATGATGAACATTTCACATTGTCAGTGGCGCAACTAAAATCTTGTGGGCCTCGCTATAAACTTTTTTCCGGGGCCCCCTACCCCCTTCCTAGAGCAAATTCTTGATAGTAGTGGTTACGGATGCTGCAGCGATATCTCAGATACGTGAAAGGGGTACCACTTTAGTACCCACAACTGCAGTTATCAAGAATACGGTGAATGAACAGCGCAGTGGCTGGCATGTAAACAATACTGGAACAGTATTACTTGCTCCACAGTGGCCCCCACACAGTATTACGTGCTCCACATTGATTCCACACAGTATTACGTGCTCCACATTGATTCCACACAGTATTACGTGCTCCACATTGATTCCACACAGTATTACGTGCTCCGCAATGGCCCCCACACAGTATTATATGCTCACAGTGGCCCCCACACAGTATTATATGCTCACAATAGCTCGACATAGTATTATATGCTCCCAAGAGCTCTTAACTCCTAGAGCCGGTGCTATTATTATACTTTGGGGTCTCCTCAGACACCAGAGTATAATAAGTAGAGGTGCAGAATAAGTGATTAAAAATACTGACCTTACCTCACCTCTCTGGGGCAGCTTTGCTCCATCCTGTGGTCTGCGGCATCCTCTTCGGTGTTACGACTCAAGTCTTGCACACCAGCAGTCACGTGTGGTGTGATAACATCATTATGCCGGCACGCCCCATGTGACTACTGGCGTAACCTCAGTTACTGACAGGAAGAGCCCCGGAGCTGATGCTCAGCCCTGGACAGATGAATATATGTATTTTTTTAAATTTTTATACATCTCCCCTGGGCCAGGGAGGAAATGGCCCAGGGGAGATGTATAGCGGTCAGGAAACAAGGCTTTCTCCGACCACTGTCATGGTGGTCCGGGGCCCTGGCCATTTCCAGCTGGCCGTGGGCCCTGTACCCATCCGGGCCTGGTTACACACCCTGTAACCACAATCTTTACGCCATTGCATAGTATGTGGTGAACCTAGCCTCTCTGCTGCCTGAGGCGAACTATAGAAAGGCACTATAGGCACATAGTATAACACCCCCTTTTTTCCCCATCACAGCTTGCATAGCTATCATCTATTGTTTGTTCTTAGCATTACACATATATACCCTTCCATTTTACTTGTATCTTGCCTCCTGATGAAGAAAGTGCGTGGCGAAATGCGCGGCGGGGTAGTGTTCCTTACATCCGTTTTTAAGTAGTTGAGTCCTGCTGCTATATGTGGTTGTCCCTCATTTATGGGGCACGCTACATAACCATTTACCTTTCACATCTAACATAACATCGGCTGAGGATAAAGGATACAGTTATACAAAGCATAATGAGAATTTTTCATGCCAAGTTTTATAAAAAAAATTAAGAAGTTTTGTTACTTTCATCAGTAGAGCGTCATTCTCGTTGGTATCTTGGTTGTACTTCGGGTACTTGATGAATTCTGTGACATGGAATTTCTGCCTTCCTGTTTCTGCTGCGTCTTCATTACCAGAATCCGCACCCAGAATAACCATGGCTTTACTTTTAGGGCTACATGAAGGAAGGAAAGAAAAGGATTTGACAAACTTGTATTATGGAGGAAAAAGGCAATGGATGTGCTTGCCGCCTCCAACATAACCTGATTTAGATGAACAGGACTCATTTTTAGTTGTAGAACTTTCTGCAACAAAATCTGCTGCATGAGAACCATCCTTCAAGGGATTCAATCATTAAAATTCAATTTTGTGTTCCTAACACGTAGGAATTAGAGATGAGCGAACGGCGTTCGAATTGATATTCAATCTAATATCAGGCCGTTCAAGGTACTGGATTCCAATTGAATATCACGCGGCAAACGCAGTAAAAATTCGTATCCCCTCCCAACTTCCCTGGCGCTTTTTTTGCACCAATAACTGCACAGGGGAGGTGGGACAGGAACTACGACAACGGAGGCATCGAAAAAAAAGTGGAAAAAGTAATTGGCGGCCGAAATTAGGTGACCTCCACTTTATACGAATGGTGGATTTCAGATCCGGGTCATATGAGACTGTGAACTAGACAGGGATAGATCTACAGGCAGGGTTAGCTAGGGATTACTTTTATTTAGGTGGGAATGTTACTCAAACAGCTCTTTGGGGCTCTATCTCGTCAAGATCCCTGTCAGCTTGCGTTATGCGGGAGCTGACTTTTTCTCATAGGAATGCATTGACCAGCGTTGATTGGCTGAATGCCATACAATGTACAGCATTCAGCCAATCAACACTGGTTCTGCCGGGGGAGGCGGAGTCTAAGATCAGTCCACAGCAGTTTCCATTGTGGTCCGATCTCAGATGTAGCAGGGCTGGCCATGCGCTGAGCTTTGCTACACCTGAGATGCAGCAATGCTGACTGACTGAAAATTGCCGTGGGCATGCGCTTTTGGATCTGCCTGAGGCCCAACGACAGAGCCGACTGCGCATGCCTAGAAGTTTGAAGCCAGCGCTGGAAGATGACGCAGGGAGAGGCCGTTCCAGGCGAAGATAGAGGTGGCGCTGTAGAGTTCTCTCATAGCATTGGGGATGCCCCCAGTGCTGTTTGAGCACTGGGGACTGCCCCCAGCGCTGCGAGAGAACTCATTTGCATACAGAAGAAGAACGGGATTTCTACCGACGGCGACGCGGAGAAGACATTTAATGGTAGGAATAGAATAGCTTTTCTTAAGGCTATTCCTACGTATTAGGGAGAAAAAAATAAATTTTAATGATTGAATCCCTTTAAAGGTGTTGTCCGGGATAAAATGATCTTGCTACACTAAGCTAAACACCCTCCCCCTGTCTAATTTCTAACTTACTTGCTTTATCAAAAATGTATATTTACCCAGATCTCCAGGGTGGTCTAGTGACCGCTCCTGGCACATTTTCTGATTTTTACAGTGATGTTCTGTTTCCCTGTTTCCATCATCAATACCACACCTCCACTCCATCATACTTACCTGTCTTCCTGTCCGGATCTTTGGGGCATGAAACATCACTTCCTTCAGAGGAGACGGCTCCTCCTCTCCTCTGACGTCTGCTGATCTACACACAAGCACAATAGAGCCGGAGTGCTGTCATGCCGACATTCTCTATTGCGTAGGCGCCGGCAGAAGTCAAAAGAAGAAAGAGCCAGTGGAATAGAAGAAAGTGATCTCCAGGACAGGAATACAGGTAAGTATGAAAGGGTGGGGAGGTTGGCTGAGTTATTTAGTTAGGAAGAGCTAGTAGTGGAAGGGCTAGCTAGGGAAACAGGGAGGGGGTGTGAGAGGGGGATCTGAGTGAAAAGCAAGCCATCATGGTGGTTGTAGGATAAAAGAACAGGAAGCTACCTATGTAAACAAATGCAGAGGATGCCAGGAGCTCCCAGAGAAACCCAGAAATCACTCACAACACTGCTAAAGGTATTTGAGTGCACTTATTAACCCATTGACATTTTTTTTTTTAATTTTTTGTCCATCTTATAAATGGTATTTTCTGCTAGTTATAATTCTTGTGATATTCCAGAAACATAAACTGATGATGGGTCATCCCAATGCTGGGACACCTTGTTGAAATCTGTAAAAGAAATGGCCCTTTTTCCAGATTAACCGAAGGACATAGATGTGAATGAGCCCATACTCTGCAGCGCCACCACAGGACAAATGAAGCATTGCATAATATCCATTGAAGATAATAGATTGTCTATGTAATGCATGGACTTGCTGAGTCCTCCAAAGCAGTAGACACTTTTTCAATTTTCTCCCTTTTCCAGATATTTGATTTATGTGATGAACAAGGGATTACTCAGAACAGCAGATACTAGAACATGTTTCTTTCTAACCCAAACATTATATTTAGGTCTAACATTATGTTCATTAATTTTTCAAAGAGGTCGGTCTACTTTTTAATGTTATCCTATTAGAGATGAGCGAACACTAAAATGTTCGAGGTTCGAAATTCGATTCGAACAGCCGCTCAATGTTCGTGTGTTCGAATGGGTTTCGAACCCCATTATAGTCTATGGGGAACAGATACTCGTTAAGGGGGAAACCCAAATCCGTGTCTGGAGGGTCACCAAGTCCACTATGACACCCCAGGAAATGATGCCAACACCTCTGGAATGACACTGGGACAGCAGGGGAAGCATGTCTGGGGGCATCTAACACACCAAAGACCCTCTATTACCCCAACATCACAGCCTAACAACTACACACTTTACACACTCAATACCACCTCTCTGACAGTAGGAAAACACCTTGAAACATGTGTATTTGGCACTTGCAGTGAGGAGAGCTTGTCACCAGCAGTGAATTTGGCCCTTGTAGTAAGTTGAGGTTGGCACCAACATTTGTTTTGAAAATCAGGGTGGATTGAGCCTCTAACCAGCAGAGTTTGGGCAAATTCATGGTGGAGGGAGCCTCTAAACACCCCAGTTTGGGCAAATTCATGGTGGAGGGAGCCTCTAAAAACCCCAGTTTGGACCAATTCATGGTGGAGGGAGCCTCTAACCAGCCCAGTTTGGGCAAATTCATGGTGGAGGGAGCCTCTAAAAAACCCAGTTTGGACCAATTCATGGTGGAGGGAGCCTCTAAACAGCCCAGTTTGGGCAAATTCATGGTGGAGGGAGCCTCTAAACAGCCCAGTTTGGACCAATTCATGGTGGAGGGAGCCTCTAAAAAACCCAGTTTGGACCAATTCATGGTGGAGGGAGCCTCTAAACAGCCCAGTTTGGGCAAATTCATGGTGGAGGGAGCCTCTAACCAGCCCAGTTTGGACCAATTAATGGTGGA
The DNA here is from genome assembly GCF_031893055.1 of Leptodactylus fuscus. Lineage (NCBI taxonomy): Eukaryota > Metazoa > Chordata > Amphibia > Anura > Leptodactylidae > Leptodactylus > Leptodactylus fuscus. Next base: position 34,787,464 of record NC_134265.1, on the reverse strand, counting down.
GGGAGCCTCTAAACAGCCAAGTTTTGGGAAATTCATGGTGGAGGGAGCCTCTAACCAGCCCAGTTTGGACCAATTCATGGTGGAGGGAGCCTCTAACCAGCCCAGTTTGGGCAAATTCATGGTGGAGGGAGCCTCTAAACAGCCCAGTTTAGACCAATTAATGGTGGAGGGAGCCTCTAACCAGCCCAGTTTGGACCAATTCATGATGGAGGGAGCCTCTAACCAGCCCAGTTTGGGCAAATTCATGGTGGAGGGAGCCTCTAAACAGCCCAGTTTGGGCAAATTCATGGTGGAGGGAGCCTCTAAACAGCCCAGTTTGGGCAAATTCATGGTGGAGGGAGCCTCTAAACAGCCCAGTTTGGACCAATTCATGGTGGAGGGAGCCTCTAATAAACCCAGTTTGGACCAATTCATGGTGGAGGGAGCCTCTAAACAGCCCAGTTTGGGCAAATTCATGGTGGAGGGAGCCTCTAACCAGCCCAGTTTGAACCAATTAATGGTGGAGGGAGCCTCTAAACAGCCAAGTTTTGGGAAATTCATGGTGGAGGGAGCCCCTAAAACCCCCAGTTTGGACCAATTCATGGTGGAGGGAGCCTCTAAACAGCCCAGTTTGGGCAAATTCATGGTGGAGGGAGCCTCTAAAAAACCCAGTTTGGACCAATTCATGGTGGAGGGAGCCTCTAACCAGCCCAGTTTGGACCAATTAATGGTGGAGGGAGCCTCTAAACAGCCAAGTTTGGACCAATTCATGGTGGAGGGAGCCTCTAAAAAACCCAGTTTGGACCAATTCATGGTGGAGGGAGCCTCTAACCAGCCCAGTTTGGGCAAATTCATGGTGGAGGGAGCCTCTAACCAGCCCAGTTTGGACCAATTAATGGTGGAGGGAGCCTCTAAACAGCCAAGTTTTGGGAAATTCATGGTGGAGGGAGCCTCTAACCAGCCCAGTTTGGACCAATTAATGGTGGAGGGAGCCTCTAAACAGCCAAGTTTTGGGAAATTCATGGTGGAGGGAGCCCCTAAAAACCCCAGTTTGAACCAATTCATGGTGGAGGGAGCCTCTAAACAGCCCAGTTTGGGCAAATTCATGGTGAAGGGAGCCTCTAACCAGCCCAGTTTGGACCAATTAATGGTGGAGGGAGCCCCTAAAAACCCCAGTTTGGACTAATTCATGGTGGAGGGAGCCTCTAAACAGCCCAGTTTGGGCAAATTCATGGTGGAGGGAGCCTCTAACCAGCCCAGTTTGGACCAATTAATGGTGGAGGGAGCCTCTAAACAGCCAAGTTTTGGGAAATTCATGGTGGAGGGAGCCTCTAACCAGCCCAGTTTGAACCAATTCATGGTGGAGGGAGCCTCTAACCAGCCCAGTTTGGGCAAATTCATGGTGGAGGGAGCCTCTAAAAAACCCAGTTTGGACCAATTCATGGTGGAGGGAGCCTCTAACCAGCCCAGTTTGGGCAAATTCATGGTGGAGGGAGCCTCTAAACAGCCCAGTTTGGGCAAATTCATGGTGGAGGGAGCCTCTAAACAGCCCAGTTTGGACCAATTCATGGTGGAGGGAGCCTCTAATAAACCCAGTTTGGACCAATTCATGGTGGAGGGAGCCTCTAAACAGCCCAGTTTGGGCAAATTCATGGTGGAGGGAGCCTCTAACCAGCCCAGTTTGGGCAAATTCATGGTGGAGGGAGCCTCTAAACAGCCCAGTTTGGACCAATTAATGGTGGAGGGAGCCTCTAACCAGCCCAGTTTGGACCAATTCATGGTGGAGGGAGCCTCTAAACAGCCCAGTTTGGGCAAATTCATGGTGGAGGGAGCCTCTAAAAAACCCAGTTTGGACCAATTCATGGTGGAGGGAGCCTCTAACCAGCCCAGTTTGGACCAATTAATGGTGGAGGGAGCCTCTAAACAGCCAAGTTTGGACCAATTCATGGTGGAGGGAGCCTCTAAAAAACCCAGTTTGGACCAATTCATGGTGGAGGGAGCCTCTAACCAGCCCAGTTTGGGCAAATTCATGGTGGAGGGAGCCTCTAAACAGCCCAGTTTGGGCAAATTCATGGTGGAGGGAGCCTCTAACCAGCCCAGTTTGGACCAATTAATGGTGGAGGGAGCCTCTAAACAGCCAAGTTTTGGGAAATTCATGGTGGAGGGAGCCTCTAACCAGCCCAGTTTGGACCAATTAATGGTGGAGGGAGCCTCTAAACAGCCAAGTTTTGGGAAATTCATGGTGGAGGGAGCCCCTAAAAACCCCAGTTTGGACCAATTCATGGTGGAGGGAGCCTCTAAACAGCCCAGTTTGGGCAAATTCATGGTGAAGGGAGCCTCTAACCAGCCCAGTTTGGACCAATTAATGGTGGAGGGAGCCCCTAAAAACCCCAGTTTGGACTAATTCATGGTGGAGGGAGCCTCTAAACAGCCCAGTTTGGGCAAATTCATGGTGGAGGGAGCCTCTAACCAGCCCAGTTTGGACCAATTAATGGTGGAGGGAGCCTCTAAACAGCCAAGTTTTGGGAAATTCATGGTGGAGGGAGCCTCTAACCAGCCCAGTTTGAACCAATTCATGGTGGAGGGAGACTCTAACCAGCCCAGTTTGGGCAAATTCATGGTGGAGGGAGCCTCTAAAAAACCCAGTTTGGACCAATTCATGGTGGAGGGAGCCTCTAACCAGCCCAGTTTGGGCAAATTCATGGTGGAGGGAGCCTCTAAACAGCCCAGTTTGGGCAAATTCATGGTGGAGGGAGCCTCTAAACAGCCCAGTTTGGACCAATTCATGGTGGAGGGAGCCTCTAAACAGCCCAGTTTGGACCAATTAATGGTGGAGGGAGCCTCTAAACAGCCAAGTTTTGGGAAATTCATGGTGGAGGGAGCCTCTAAACAGCCCAGTTTGGGCAAATTCATGGTGGAGGGAGCCTCTAACCAGCCCAGTTTGGACCAATTAATGGTGGAGGGAGCCTCTAAACAGCCAAGTTTTGGGAAATTCATGGTGGAGGGAGCCTCTAACCAGCCCAGTTTGGACCAATTCATGGTGGAGGGAGCCTCTAAAAAACCCAGTTTGGACCAATTCATGGTGGAGGGAGCCTCTAAACAGCCCAGTTTGGGTAAATTCATGGTGGAGGGAGCCTCTAACCAGCCCAGTTTGGACCAATTAATGGTGGAGGGAGCCTCTAAACAGCCAAGTTTTGGGAAATTCATGGTGGAGGGAGCCCCTAAAAACCCCAGTTTGGACCAATTCATGGTGGAGGGAGCCTCTAAACAGCCAAGTTTTGGGAAATTCATGGTGGAGGGAGCCTCTAACCAGCCCTGTTTGGACCAATTAATGGTGGAGGGAGCCTCTAAACAGCCAAGTTTTGGGAAATTCATGGTGGAGGGAGCCTCTAACCAGCCCAGTTTGGACCAATTAATGGTGGAGGGAGCCTCTAAACAGCCAAGTTTTGGGAAATTCATGGTGGAGGGAGCCCCTAAAAACCCCAGTTTGGACCAATTCATGGTGGAGGGAGCCTCTAAACAGCCCAGTTTGGGCAAATTCATGGTGAAGGGAGCCTCTAACCAGCCCAGTTTGGACCAATTAATGGTGGAGGGAGCCCCTAAAAACCCCAGTTTGGACTAATTCATGGTGGAGGGAGCCTCTAAACAGCCCAGTTTGGGCAAATTCATGGTGGAGGGAGCCTCTAACCAGCCCAGTTTGGACCAATTAATGGTGGAGGGAGCCTCTAAACAGCCAAGTTTTGGGAAATTCATGGTGGAGGGAGTCTCTAACCAGCCCAGTTTGAACCAATTCATGGTGGAGGGAGCCTCTAACCAGCCCAGTTTGGGCAAATTCATGGTGGAGGGAGCCTCTAAAAAACCCAGTTTGGACCAATTCATGGTGGAGGGAGCCTCTAACCAGCCCAGTTTGGGCAAATTCATGGTGGAGGGAGCCTCTAAACAGCCCAGTTTGGGCAAATTCATGGTGGAGGGAGCCTCTAAACAGCCCAGTTTGGACCAATTCATGGTGGAGGGAGCCTCTAATAATCCCAGTTTGGACCAATTCATGGTGGAGGGAGCCTCTAAACAGCCCAGTTTGGGCAAATTCATGGTGGAGGGAGCCTCTAACCAGCCCAGTTTGGACCAATTAATGGTGGAGGGAGCCTCTAAACAGCCAAGTTTTGGGAAATTCATGGTGGAGGGAGCCCCTAAAAACCCCAGTTTGGACCAATTCATGGTGGAGGGAGCCTCTAAACAGCCCAGTTTGGGCAAATTCATGGTGGAGGGAGCCTCTAAAAAACCCAGTTTGGACCAATTCATGGTGGAGGGAGCCTCTAACCAGCCCAGTTTGGACCAATTAATGGTGGAGGGAGCCTCTAAACAGCCAAGTTTGGACCAATTCATGGTGGAGGGAGCCTCTAAACAGCCCAGTTTGGGCAAATTCATGGTGGAGGGAGCCTCTAACCAGCCCAGTTTGGACCAATTAATGGTGGAGGGAGCCTCTAAACAGCCAAGTTTTGGGAAATTCATGGTGGAGGGAGCCTCTAACCAGCCCAGTTTGGACCAATTAATGGTGGAGGGAGCCTCTAAACAGCCAAGTTTTGGGAAATTCATGGTGGAGGGAGCCCCTAAAAACCCCAGTTTGGACCAATTCATGGTGGAGGGAGCCTCTAAACAGCCCAGTTTGGGCAAATTCATGGTGAAGGGAGCCTCTAACCAGCCCAGTTTGGACCAATTAATGGTGGAGGGAGCCCCTAAAAACCCCAGTTTGGACTAATTCATGGTGGAGGGAGCCTCTAAACAGCCCAGTTTGGGCAAATTCATGGTGGAGGGAGCCTCTAACCAGCCCAGTTTGGACCAATTAATGGTGGAGGGAGCCTCTAAACAGCCAAGTTTTGGGAAATTCATGGTGGACGGAGCCTCTAACCAGCCCAGTTTGAACCAATTCATGGTGGAGGGAGACTCTAACCAGCCCAGTTTGGGCAAATTCATGGTGGAGGGAGCCTCTAAAAAACCCTGTTTGGACCAATTCATGGTGGAGGGAGCCTCTAACCAGCCCAGTTTGGGCAAATTCATGGTGGAGGGAGCCTCTAAACAGCCCAGTTTGGGCAAATTCATGGTGGAGGGAGCCTCTAAACAGCCCAGTTTGGACCAATTCATGGTGGAGGGAGCCTCTAAACAGCCCAGTGTGGACCAATTAATGGTGGAGGGAGCCTCTAAACAGCCAAGTTTTGGGAAATTCATGGTGGAGGGAGCCTCTAAACAGCCCAGTTTGGGCAAATTCATGGTGGAGGGAGCCTCTAACCAGCCCAGTTTGGACCAATTAATGGTGGAGGGAGCCTCTAAAAAACCCAGTTTGGACCAATTCATGGTGGAGGGAGCCTCTAAACAGCCCAGTTTGGGTAAATTCATGGTGGAGGGAGCCTCTAACCAGCCCAGTTTGGACCAATTAATGGTGGAGGGAGCCTCTAAACAGCCAAGTTTTGGGAAATTCATGGTGGAGGGAGCCCCTAAAAACCCCAGTTTGGATCAATTCATGGTGGAGGGAGCCTCTAAACAGCCCAGTTTGGGCAAATTCATGGTGGAGGGAGCCTCTAAACAGCCAAGTTTTGGGAAATTCATGGTGGAGGGAGCCCCTAAAAACCCCAGTTTGGACCAATTCATGGTGGAGGGAGCCTCTAAACAGCCTAGTTTGGGCAAATTCATGGTGGAGGGAGCCTCTAACCAGCCCAGTTTGGACCAATTAATGGTGGAGGGAGCCTCTAAACAGCCAAGTTTTGGGAAATTCATGGTGGAGGGAGCCCCTAAAAACCCCAGTTTGGACCAATTCATGGTGGAGGGAGCCTCTAAACAGCCCAGTTTGGGCAAATTCATGGTGGAGGGAGCCTCTAACCAGCCCAGTTTGGACCAATTAATGGTGGAGGGAGCCTCTAAACAGCCAAGTTTTGGGAAATTCATGGTGGAGGGAGCCCCTAAAACCCCCAGTTTGGACCAATTCATGGTGGAGGGAGCCTTTAACCAGCCCAGTTTTGGCAAATTCATGGTGGAGGGAGCCTCTAACTAGCCCAGTTTGGACCAATTAATGGTGGAGGGAGCCTCTAAACAGCCAAGTTTTGGGAAATTCATGGTGGAGGGAGCCCCTAAAAACCCCAGTTTGGACCAATTCATGGTGGAGGGAGCCTCTAACCAGCCCAGTTTGGGCAAATTCATGGTGGAGGGAGCCTCTAAACAGCCCAGTTTGGACCAATTAATGGTGGAGGGAGCCTCTAACCAGCCCAGTTTGGACCAATTCATGGTGGAGCGAGCCTCTAACCAGCCCAGTTTGGGTAAATTCATGGTGGAGGGAGCCTCTAACCAGCCCAGTTTGGGCAAATTCATGGTGGAGGGAGCCTCTAAAAAACCCAGTTTGGACCAATTCATGGTGGAGGGAGCCTCTAACCAGCCCAGTTTGGGCAAATTCATGGTGGAGGGAGCCTCTAAACAGCCCAGTTTGGGCAAATTCATGGTGGAGGGAGCCTCTAAACAGCCCAGTTTGGACCAATTCATGGTGGAGGGAGCCTCTAAAAAACCCAGTTTGGACCAATTCATGGTGGAGGGAGCCTCTAAACAGCCCAGTTTGGGCAAATTCATGGTGGAGGGAGCCTCTAACCAGCCCAGTTTGGACCAATTAATGGTGGAGGGAGCCTCTAAACAGCCAAGTTTTGGGAAATTCATGGTGGAGGGAGCCCCTAAAAACCCCAGTTTGGACCAATTCATGGTGGAGGGAGCCTCTAAACAGCCCAGTTTGGGCCAATTCATGGTGGAGGGAGCCTCTAACCAGCCCAGTTTGGACCAATTAATGGTGGAGGGAGCCTCTAAACAGCCCAGTTTGGGCAAATTCATGGTGGAGGGAGCCTCTAACCAGCCCAGTTTGGACCAATTAATGGTGGAGGGAGCCTCTAAACAGCCAAGTTTTGGGAAATTCATGGTGGAGGGAGCCCCTAAAAACCCCAGTTTGGACCAATTCATGGTGGAGGGAGCCTCTAAACAGCCCAGTTTGGGCAAATTCATGGTGGAGGGAGCCTCTAACCAGCCCAGTTTGGACCAATTAATGGTGGAGGGAGCCTCTAAACAGCCAAGTTTTGGGAAATTCATGGTGGAGGGAGCCCCTAAAAACCCCAGTTTGGACCAATTCATGGTGGAGGGAGCCTCTTAACAGCCCAGTTTGGGCAAATTCATGGTGGAGGGAGCCTCTAACCAGCCCAGTTTGGACCAATTAATGGTGGAGGGAGCCTCTAAACAGCCAAGTTTTGGGAAATTCATGGTGGAGGGAGCCCCTAAAAACCCCAGTTTGGACCAATTCATGGTGGAGGGAGCCTCTAACCAGCCCAGTTTGGGCAAATTCATGGTGGAGGGAGCCTCTAAACAGCCCAGTTTGGACCAATTAATGGTGGAGGGAGCCTCTAACCAGCCCAGTTTGGACCAATTCATGGTGGAGGGAGCCTCTAACCAGCCCAGTTTGGGCAAATTCATGGTGGAGGGAGCCTCTAAAAAACCCAGTTTGGACCAATTCATGGTGGAGGGAGCCTCTAACCAGCCCAGTTTGGGCAAATTCATGGTGGAGGGAGCCTCTAAACAGCCCAGTTTGGGCAAATTCATGATGGAGGGAGCCTCTAAACAGCCCAGTTTGGACCAATTCATGGTGGAGGGAGCCTCTAAAAAACCCAGTTTGGACCAATTCATGGTGGAGGGAGCCTCTAAACAGCCCAGTTTGGGCAAATTCATGGTGGAGGGAGCCTCTAACCAGCCCAGTTTGGACCAATTAATGGTGGAGGGAGCCTCTAAACAGCCAAGTTTTGGGAAATTCATGGTGGAGGGAGCCTCTAACCAGCCCAGTTTGGACCAATTCATGGTGGAGGGAGCCTCTAACCAGCCCAGTTTGGGCAAATTCATGGTGGAGGGAGCCTCTAAAAAACCCAGTTTGGACCAATTCATGGTGGAGGGAGCCTCTAACCAGCCCAGTTTGGACCATTTCATGGTGGAGGGAGCCTCTAAACAGCCAAGTTTGGACCAATTCATGGTGGAGGGAGCCTCTAAAAAACCCAGTTTGGACCAATTCATGGTGGAGGGAGCCTCTAACCAGCCCAGTTTGGGCAAATTCATGGTGGAGGGAGCCTCTAAACGGCCCAGTTTGGGCAAATTCATGGTGGAGGGAGCCTCTAACCAGCCCAGTTTGGACCAATTAATGGTGGAGGGAGCCTCTAAACAGCCAAGTTTTGGGAAATTCATGGTGGAGGGAGCCTCTAACCAGCCCAGTTTGGACCAATTCATGGTGGAGGGAGCCTCTAACCAGCCCAGTTTGGGCAAATTCATGGTGGAGGGAGCCTCTAAAAAACCCAGTTTGGACCAATTCATGGTGGAGGGAGCCTCTAACCAGCCCAGTTTGGACCAATTAATGGTGGAGGGAGCCTCTAAACAGCCAAGTTTGGACCAATTCATGGTGGAGGGAGCCTCTAAAAAACCCAGTTTGGACCAATTCATGGTGGAGGGAGCCTCTAACCAGCCCAGTTTGGGCAAATTCATGGTGGAGGGAGCCTCTAAACAGCCCAGTTTGGGCAAATTCATGGTGGAGGGAGCCTCTAACCAGCCCAGTTTGGACCAATTAATGGTGGAGGGAGCCTCTAAACAGCCAAGTTTTGGGAAATTCATGGTGGAGGGAGCCTCTAACCAGCCCAGTTTGGACCAATTAATGGTGGAGGGAGCCTCTAAACAGCCAAGTTTTGGGAAATTCATGGTGGAGGGAGCCTCTAACCAGCCCAGTTTGGACCAATTCATGGTGGAGGGAGCCTCTAACCAGCCCAGTTTGGGCAAATTCATGGTGGAGGGAGCCTCTAAAAAACCCAGTTTGGACCAATTCATGGTGGAGGGAGCCTCTAACCAGCCCAGTTTGGGCAAATTCATGGTGGAGGGAGCCTCTAAACAGCCCAGTTTGGGCAAATTCATGGTGGAGGGAGCCTCTAAACAGCCCAGTTTGGACCAATTCATGGTGGAGGGAGCCTCTAAACAGCCCAGTTTGGACCAATTAATGGTGGAGGGAGCCTCTAAACAGCCAAGTTTTGGGAAATTCATGGTGGAGGGAACCTCTAAACAGCCCAGTTTGGGCAAATTCATGGTGGAGGGAGCCTCTAACCAGCCCAGTTTGGACCAATTAATGGTGGAGGGAGCCTCTAAACAGCCAAGTTTTGGGAAATTCATGGTGGAGGGAGCCTCTAAACAGCCCAGTTTGGACCAATTCATGGTGGAGGGAGCCTCTAAAAAACCCAGTTTGGACCAATTCATGGTGGAGGGAGCCTCTAAACAGCCCAGTTTGGGCAAATTCATGGTGGAGGGAGCCTCTAACCAGCCCAGTTTGGACCAATTAATGGTGGAGGGAGCCGCTAAACAGCCCAGTTTGGACCAATTCATGGTGGAGGGAGCCTCTAACCAGCAGAGTTGGTGGAAATCAGGGTGGAGGGAGCCTCTAACCAGCAGAGTTGGGGGAAATCAGGGTGGAGGGAGCCTAGTATTAGCAGAATTGTGCAACGCTTATGGTGGATGAGTATGAGGATGCGGAGGAATTGGAGAGGTTGAGTACAGACATGGAGTTTCATGTTGGGGTGCTTTACACAGGTGGGCACAAAAATGACGGCTCTACCCAGTGGTGGTTCATTTTTATCAAAGTGAGCCGGTCGGCACTCTCAGCTGACAGACGGGTGCGCTTGTCAGTGATGATGCCACCGGCTGCACTGAACACCCTCTCAGATAGGACGCTGGCGGCAGGACAGGACAGCACCTCCAAGGCATATAGGGCAAGTTCAAGCCACAGGTCCAACTTCGACACCCAATACGTGTAGGGCGCAGAGGGGTCGGAGAGGACAGGGCTGTGGTCGGAAAGGTATTCCCGCAACATGCGCCTATACTTCTCACGCCTTTTGACACTAGGACCCTCCGTGGCGGCACTTTGGCGAGGGGGTGCCATCAAGGTGTCCCAGACCTTAGACAGTGTGCCCCTCGTTTGTGTGGACCGGTGAGAACTTGGTTGCCTACTGGAGGAACTGCCCTCCCTGCCGCCAACGTCACATGCTGGAAACATCTCCATCATATTCTGCACCAATTGCCTGTGGCAAGCATTGATGCGATTGGCCCTCCCCTCTACCGGAATAAAAGACGAGATGTTGTTTTTATACCGGGGGTCAAGGATAGCAAAGATCCAGTACTGGTTGTCCTCCATGATTTTGACAATACGCTTGTCGGTTGTAAAGCACCCCAACATGAACTCAGCCATGTCTGCCACAGTGTTAGTTGGCATGACTCCTCTGGCCCCACCGGAAAGTTCAATCTCCATTTCCTCCTCATCCTCCATGTCTACCCATCCGCGCTGCAACAATGGGACGATTCGAAGTTGCCCGGAAGCCTCCTGTATCACCATCACATCATCGGACAACTCTTCTTCCTCCTCCTCCTCCTCCATTAAACGCAGTGAAGCGGACAGATGTGTGGACCTACTCTCCAGCTGTGACGGATCGGATGCTATCCCTAACTCCTCTGTGTGATCTGAGTTATCCCTGATGTCAATCAGGGATTCTCTCAGAACACACAAGAGCGGGATTGTAAGGCTCACCATCGCATCCTCAGAGCTCACCCTCCTTGTGGACTCCTCAAAGACCTGTAGGATGTCACAAAGGTCTCTCATCCATGGCCACTCATGGATGTGAAACTGAGGCAGCTGACTTTGTGGCACCCTAGGGTTTTGTAGCTGGTATTCCATCAAAGGTCTCTGCTGCTCAACCACTCTATTCAACATCTGAAATGTTGAGTTCCAGCGTGTGGGGACGTTGCACAAAAGCCGGTGTTGTGGCACATGCAGGCGTTGCTGGAGAGATTTTAAGCTAGCAGCGGCTACTGTCGACTTGCGAAAGTGGGCGCACATGCGCCGCACTTTCACCAGTAGCTCTGGAACATTGGGGTAGCTCTTTAGGAAACGTTGCACCACTAGGTTGAAGACGTGGGCCAGGCATGGAACATGTTGGAGTCCGGCAAGCTCCAGAGCTGCTACCAGGTTCCGGCCGTTATCACAAACGACCATGCCTGGGCCCAGGTGCAGCGGCTCAAACCATATTGCCGTCTCATCGAGGAGGGCATCCCTCACCTCGGAGGCAGTGTGCTGTCTGTCCCCCAAGCTGATCAGCTTCAGCACAGCCTGCTGACGTCTACCAACGCCAGTGCTGCAACGTTTCCAACTCGTAGCTGGGGTCAATCTAACAGCGGAGGAGGAGGCGGTGGCGGAGGAGGAGGCGGTGGCGGAGGAGGAGGCGGTAGAGGAGGAGGAGGAGGGGGGTGTTCTTCTCGTGTCCCTGCCAGGAATGTTAGGCGGGGAGACGAGGTACACCGGGCCAGTTTGGGAAGCAGTCCCAGCCTCAACTACATTCACCCAGTGTGCCGTCAGTGAAATGTAGCGTCCCTGTCCGCATGCACTTGTCCACGCGTCGGTGGTCAAGTGGACCTTTGTGCAAAGCGCGGAACTAAGGGCCCGCCTGATGTTGAGTGACACGTGCTGGTGCAAGGCGGGGACGGCACACCGGGAGAAGTAGTGACGGCTAGGGACGGCATAGCGAGGTGCCGCAGTTGCCATCAGGTCCAGGAAGGCGGGAGTTTCAACAAGCCGGAACGCCAACATCTCCTGGGCCAGCAGTTTAGCGATGTTGGCGTTCAAGGCTTGCGCGTGTGGGTGGTTAGCAGTGTATTTCTGCCGCCGCTCCAATGTCTGAGAGATGGTGGGTTGTTGTAAAGAAGCGCCTGATGGTGCCTTTGATGGTGCAGGAGAAGGAGATAAGACAGGAACAGGGGAGGATGAGGGAGAAGTCAACAAAGTGGCGGAGGCAGATGAAGTGGTGTCCTGGCTCGTCCTCTGGAGTGCATCGCCAGCACAGTCAGCAGTGGCAGTGGCAGAGGCAGAGGCAGTGGCAGAGGCAGTGGCAGTGGCGTGAACGGCAGGCGGCCTTTGTCCTGCCGTTGCTGCCTGCCACTGATTCCAGTGCTTGGATTCCAAATGACGGCGCATTGAAGTGGTGGACAGGTTGCTCTTCTCAGAGCCCCTAATCAATTTCGAGAGGCAAATTGTGCAGACAACACTATATCTGTCCTCGGCGCATTCCTTGAAAAAACTCCACACCTTCGAGAAACGTGCCCTCGAGGTGGGAGTTTTTCGGGGCTGGGTACGAACTGGAACATCTTGGGAGATTCCGGGTGTGGCCTGGCTTCGCCTAAGCTGCTGACCTCTGCCTCTGCCTCTAGCTACCCTTTTTGGTGCTGCACCTGCCTCAACATCCACACTACTTTCCCCGCTTGACATCCCCCCTGTCCAGGTCGGGTCAGTGTCCTCATCATCCACCACTTCCTCTTCCAACTCCTGTCTCATCTCCTCCTCCCGCACAATGCGCCGGTCAACTGGATGCCCTGACGGCAACTGCGTCACATCATCGTCGATGAGGGTGGGTTGCTGGTCATCCACCACCAAATCGAACGGAGATGGAGGAGACTCTAGTGTTTGAGCATCTGGACACAGATGCTCCTCTGTTAGGTTCGTGGAATCGTGACGTGGAGAGGCAGGTTGAGGGACAATGAAAGGAGCGGAGAACAGCTCTGGGGAGCAGGGACAGTTTGGGTTATTGTTCTGTAAAGCTTCGGAATTTTGGGAGGAAGGAAGACAAGACTGTTGGGTAATAGGAGGAGAGGAGGCAGAGTCTGACTGGCTGCTGGACAATGTGCTGTAAGCGTTCTCTGACAGCCATTGCAAGACCTGTTCCTGGTTCTCGGGCCTACTAAGGTTTGTACCCTGCAGTTTAGTTAATGTGGCAAGCAACCCTGGCACTGTGGAGTGGCGCAATGCTTGCTGCCCCACAGGAGTAGGCACGGGACGCCCTGTGGCTTCACTGCTACCTTGCTCCCCAGAACCATTCCCCCGACCTCGCCCACGGCCTCGTCCACGTCCCTTTCCGGGAGCCTTGCGCATTTTGAATTCCTAGTTAGAAATTGGCACTGTATACCAGTAGTAAAAATTGTGGGTGCACGTAACCCCAATATATTCTTTGAATTACCAGTCAGAAACTGGCACTATATGGCAGTAGCAAGAAATGAGGGTATTTGTATTCCCAATATATTCTTTGAATTCCCAGTCAGACAATGGCACTGTATACCAGTAGTAAAAATTGTGGGTGCACGTAACCCCAATATATTCTTTGAATTACCAGTCAGAAACTGGCTCTATATGGCAGTAGCAAGAAATGAGGGTATTTATAACCCCAATATATTCTTTGAATTCCCAGTCAGACAATGGCACTGTATACCAGTAGTAAAAATTGTGGGTGCACGTAACCCCAATATATTCTTTGAATTACCAGTCAGAAACTGGCACTATATGGCAGTAGCAAGAAATGAGGGTATTTGTATTCCCAATATATTCTTTGAATTCCCAGTCAGACAATGGCACTGCATACCAGTAGTAAAAATTGTGGGTGCACGTAACCCCAATATATTCTTTGAATTCCCAGTCAGAAACTGGCACTATATGGCAGTAGCAAGAAATGAGGGTATTTGTATTCCCAATATACTCTTTGAATTCCCAGTCAGACAATGGCACTGTATACCAGTAGTAAAAATTGTGGGTGCACGTAACCCCAATATATTCTTTGAATTACCAGTCAGAAACTGGCACTATATGGCAGTAGCAAGAAATGAGGGTATTTGTATTCCCAATATATTCTTTGAATTCCCAGTCAGACAATGGCACTGTATACCAGTAGTAAAAATTGTGGGTGCACGTAACCCCAATATATTCTTTGAATTACCAGTCAGACAATGGCACTATATACCAGTAGCAAGAAATGAGGGTATTTATAACCCCAATATATTCTTTGAATTCCCAGTCAGACAATGGCACTATATGGCAGTAGCAAAAATAGTGGGTGTATATAGCCCCAATTCTATTGCTAGGGGACTTGCAGGGTATTTCTGGGGTGAAGGTGGGGGGGCACACCGTTGGAACGGGTATCGGGGGTATATATCGGGTATACGGGAATACACTGACAGTGTATTCCATTCAGGATCCTGGGAAAGCTGGGTTGCGGCGATTGAGCCCGTCAGTGCCACGTTACACTGACAAGCTTCTCCCTGGAATTTAGCTCTTACAAGAGCTGTTGTGGTTGTCTTCTCCTTCCTATCCTAGCCTGTCCCTGCCTACCCAGAATCTAACCCCTAGCTAGCTGGACGGAAACCTCCGTCCTCGGTGAATTGCAAGCTCAGAATGACGCGAACCTGGGCGGCGCTGTTCTTTTAAATTAGAGGTCACATGTTTTCGGCAGCCAATGGGTTTTGCCTACTTTTTTCAACGTCACCGGTGTCGTAGTTCCTGTCCCACCTACCCTGCGCTGTTATTGGAGCAAAAAAGGCGCCAGGGAAGGTGGGAGGGGAATCGAGTAATGGCGCACTTTACCACGCGGTGTTCGATTCGATTCGAACATGCCGAACAGCCTAATATCCGATCGAACATGAGTTCGATAGAACACTGTTCGCTCATCTCTATATCCTATATCAACAAGGTAAGGATAACATGCTGATGGGAGGAGATCTTACTGCTGCAACCCCTGTCCCCTGTCTGCCTCATTCACTATCTATGGGACTGTTGGCAATGGCTAAGCACTGAATTCAACATGTTGCTCGGGATTAGTGTGGATGCCAGTGGTCAGTCCCACACCGATCAGCATGTGCTATCTCTCCACCACCCCTGCCTCGGTTTACATGTGGCTGCATCAATCATTGCTATACTACGGACATTGTGGCTCAGTCACGGGAACTATGACGCCAGTAACATAGCAAATGACCACTTGGCAAATGATAAGCTATCTGCTTGTACAGTGACGGGGACGTCCATCAAACCTGCTTTAGATTGCTGGGGAAAATAAGGGGTGACTACTGATTCTTGTTGCTTATTTTAGGGCATTTGCACCTGGCTATTATTTATTTTATATATTGGATAATCCTCTTTTGCATATTTTAAGTATTCTGATCTCCATTTTTTTTCTGATACTTATAACGGCCTACATGAACGCAGGGTTAAATGTGTTCTTGCCATTAAGAATTTGCCGTTTACTGTTTTATGTACAGTATGAACGCAGGTTGAATTTTGTCATTTATCTCCAGGTTTGTGCAATAGGGGACACTCGGACATTATTGTCAGGGGACTATTCTGTAAGGAATTGTAGAAAGCAGACAGACTCTTTAAAGGGAATGTGTTACCAAAAAATGACACATTTTTAAAACCAAGTTTTTATGTTAAATATTTTTCAAGAATTTTTTTTTCTAAATTTTCCATGTCACTATTTATTAAAAAAAGAAAAGAAAAATATATTTGTGAGCGTATATATATATATATATATATATATATATATATATATATATGTATATATGTATATATATATATAGTATAAAATTCAATTCCCACTCTTACCACTAAGCCTAATAACAAACTGACACTTGCCAATTCTTTTGGGGTTTTCTTTGCAGGAGTCGTCTCATTTACATCACAGATAATAGATCACATCACTGACCCATCATTGTATCCACTCCTGACAACAGATGATGTCACGGGCTATCTCCCCCTTACATACTTAGAACATGTCTAGAAAAATCTCCCATCAAATCAATGAGTCGGCTCCAGGCTATTGTTGGCTATGGCCATGAATGTGCTGTAAAGCAGATCACTAAATGCCGTACCTCCCAACTTTCAGAGAACAGAAAAAGGGACAGTATGAACCGAATTAAGCCCTACCCACTTTCACTTTGATGCCGCCCATTTCCATCCATTTCTCTTTGTGCCCGACATAGTATAATCCACCTAGAGTAACCCTAACTTGATATACCCCACATTACAATATCCTCCTCCAATTGCACCCACAGTATAAAGTCCTTCTCCTGGTGCACCCACAGCATAATGTCCCCCTCCATCTGCCCTAATAGTATAATGTCCCCCTCCATCTGCCCTAATAGTATAATGTCCCACTCCATCTGCCCTAATAGTATAATGTCCCCCTCCATCTGCCCTAATAGTATAATGTCCCCCTCCATCTGCCCTAATAGTATAATGTCCCCCTCCAGCTGCCCCCACTGTCTTGACTTGTTTCGACTTGATATACTTACAATTCACAATGGGCCGCAGTCAGCACCCAGTTTGAGTCGATCAAAGTTCCTCCACAAAGGTAGTCTATAATTTCGGTTTTGATTCTTATGTAAGCCATATAAGGTCTGGAATGAGGTTCAGCGACACGGCCATTTATGATATCTGAACCTGTGTGCGATAAGGTAGCCATATATTATAATGGGCACAACCGTGGTGAGTGATGGGTGACTCCAAGTATAAAACAACGTTTTGGAAATAAATTTTGCAGGCGAATATAAGAGATTTTTAAAAAATATAAAACATATATACAAGTATTGGAACAGAATTATGAAGAGATGGGGCAAAAAAAAAAAAAAAAAGCCCCAAAAAGTTGCAATATTTTTGCTTAAAGAGGACCTTTCATGGTTTGGGGCACAGGCAGTTCTATATACTGCTGGAAAGCCGATAGTGCGCTGAATTCCATCTACGGTACCAACTACGGTACCAGCACCGCTAGCGCTTTACCCAGGGCACAGATCGGGAAAGCCAACTGTGCTCTGAATTCAGCGCAGTGTCGGCTTTCCAGCAGTATATAGAACTGCCTGTGCCCCAAACCATGAAAGGTCCTCTTTAACCCCTTCCCGACATGCGCCGTAATAGTACGGCGCGTGTCGGGTCTGTAACTATGGCGACCGCCCGGGAGCCGGGCGGCCGTCATAGCCGCCGGGTGTCTACTGCTTTAAGCAGTAGACAACCAGCTCTAATGCCTCCGATCGGTCCCCGGACCGATCGGAGGCATTAACCCCTCCGGCGCTGCTGTCAAAGGCGCCGGAGGCGCCATTTTCCCGGCGGCGCATGAGCGCCGCCATTTTGGCAAGGATCGCCGGCTCCTGGAGCATGCTCCAGGGCCGACGTCATGTTGCAGTGACAGCCGGGAGCCTTGTTAAAGGCTCCCAGCCGGTCTGCAAATTCTCTCTTTTGCAGACTGGTGTATACAGCCTGCAAAAGAGATGATGCTTTTTTGCAATGCATTGCAATGCATTAGCATTGTAATGCATTGCATTAGTGATCAGACCCCCTGGGGTTCAACACCCCTAGGGGGTCTAATAAATGCAAAAAAAAAATAAAAAAAAAGTAAAAAAAAATATAAAAAAATATAAAAAGTATTAAAAGTTCAAATCACCCCCCTTTCCCTAGAACAAATATAAAAGTAGTTAAAAACTGTGAAACATATACATGTTAGGTATCCCCGCGTCCGAAATCGCCCGCTCTACAAATCTATAAAAATATTTTTCCTGTTCGGTAAACGCTGTAGCAGGAAAAATAGTAAAAAGTGCCAAACCGCCGTTTTTTCACTGTTTTAATTCTGATAAAAATTTGAATAAAAAGTGATCAAAGCAATAACATTTCCCGAAAATGGTAGAACTAAAAAGTACACCCGGCCCCGCAAAAAAAGACGCCCTATGCATCCCCGTACACCTATGTATAAAAAAGTTACAGCCGTCGGAATATGGCGACTTTTAGAAAAAAAAAATTTTAACACCGTTTTGGAATTTTTTTTAGGGGTCAAAATGTAAATAAAACCATATAAATTTGGTATCCCTGGAACCGTACCGAAACACAGAATATAGGGGACAGGTCATTTTGGCTGCACAGTGAACGCCGTAAAACCAAAGCCCGTAAGAAAGTCGCAGAAATGCATTTTTTCTTCAAATCCACCCCATTCTGAATTTTTTTTCCTGCTTCCCAGTACATTATATAGAATAATTAATGGTGGCATCATGAAGAAAAAATTGTCCCGCAAAAATTAAGACCTCATATGACTCTGGGAGCGGAGAAATAAAAAAGTTATGGGGTTTAGAAGGAGGGGAGTCAAAAACGAAAAATGAAAATCAAAAAATGCCATCGGCGGGAAGGGGTTAAAGACACAAATTACATAAAAAAAAATGTGTGCCAGACAACGGGTGATTTTTTTCAGCCAAATTCAGGAGTCACTACAAAAGGAATGAGAAAATTAAGGAAAGCTCTAACAATTCTCCCTTCTGCTCAAAAAACTACAGTAAAATCTACAACATTTCTGCAATGTGTGCTCTAAGCCTAAGGTCACATTCACATGACCCGTGTGTTGGCTGGATTTACCAGCCTGAACGGTGTTCCGGAAAAAGGACTCCTAGTAGTAGAGTTGGCTATGATGTTAGGAGTCCCTGCATCTTAGCGACCTACTGTCCTGTACTGTAATCATACCAGACAAGATGCAGGGACTCCTCACATAGATAACTATACTGCTAGGAGTCCTTGGTAAATCTGGTACATATACGGACCAAATTTCATGGCTGAATCTTAGTCGTGTCAATGCGACCTAACACCACCTCTACACCGGCGTCCTACTGGATTGCGATAGACTGGTCAGTGTTATCATATATACCCTGATGTTATAACATGATACAGTTTCCAGGGCATCACCATTATATCACAATCAGATATTGGTTTGCTGATAGACCGCAAGTCCCTTGCATTGCCCGGCCGACCGATGCGATAGGTGGTGTGAGATGGCACCTAAAGTTCTAAATCTTACATCTCTTACCTTCAGAGATCAGCAGACAAGCTGCAGAGAAAATCAGGATGTGGAAAGTTTTCATGTCTGTTACAGTCTATGTGATGTATCGGGCTGGAAATCTTTAAATACTGTAAGCTCCAAAAACATTTTATCTGACCGATCTACCGCAGATACATTGACTGAGCCAGAAATGGAAAATCATCTCAAAAGCAATGCACATGGTGGTTTTTAGCAACACGACGCATTTTGTGTCAGACACTTAACCACTAATTCTCATGTCCTTACATGTCTGTAGACATGCAAAATACCAAAGGTTATAGGTGCAGGACCACATTGTATTAGCTCTTCACGGACCATACACTTTTATACACTTGACTGTTGCCTATATACGTATAGGTTCTCCACTCTTAACCTGACCAATCTACCACATACACAGTGACTGAGCCAGAAATGGAAAATGTTGGTTTTAGTAGCACAACGCATTTTGTGTCAGACACTTAACCACTAATCCTTATGTCCTTACGTGTCTCTAGACATGTAAGATACCAAAGCTTATAGGTGTAGGACCACATTGTATTAGCTCTTCACGGACCATACACTTTTATACCCTTGACTGTTGACTATATACGTATAGGTTCTCCACTGATATCCTTATCAGGATGTATATGTCCTTGTAGTGTTAGGTAGCTATACGAAATTGTGCAGATACAGAAGTGGGGAACCATCTGTTACAATAGCCGGGCCGCCTATAGAACTGATGGCGAACCTATGACATGCATGTCAAAGACGACACGCAAAGGCATTTTGGATGACACACATTCTCTGACCCAAATGACAGACGCAGGGGTACACAGAGGCAATGGCCTCAGATGGCATCTCATGGAATAAATTGGGGCACAGCATTTTTTTAATTGACAGCTACTTGTGTTATTGCAATAGATAGCAGCTGATCATTTTTACTCACCTGTCTGCCATCCGCTGCCTCCTCTACACTGGTGCTACACTTATGTCATGAAGCTGAAGAACGCTGGGAGGCACCCAAGATAAGCTAGTTGTTTTTTTTTAACGAATTTTGACCCATCATTAGAGATGAGCGAGTACTGTTCGGATCAGCCGATCCGAACAGCACGCTTGCATAGAAATGAATGGACGTAGCCGGCACGCGGGGGGTTAAGCGGCCGGCCGCCGTCAAAGCGGAAGTACCAGGTGCATCCATTCATTTCTATGGAGCGTGCTGTTCGGATCGGCTGATCCGAACAGCACTCGCTCATCTCTACCCAGCATCAGTGACCTATAGGGAAGACAGGGACAGTTTATTACCGTTCTTGCCTTTCTGATTGCCGTGTACACCGGCCCAATGAGCCTGTGGAGCCGGAACTGCATGAGCTGCTGGGGGGTCCTGCTAGAGGACCCAGATCAGGTCTGCAATAAGTAATAGGCTACATTTCTTCTATAACTGGGGCTAATGTATCAGCCTGTTACAGAGAAAATAATAATGAATAAACAAAAATAAAAAAATTAAATAAGTAAAAAAGGTAATAGGTTAAAGGTGTATTATGACTTTATGGGGGGCACAATGTGTAAAAAATAAATCACTAAAAAGACATTTAAGGGGGCGTTCACACTACCGTTGTTGTCCGTTATGAAGGTGTCCGTTTAAAAGAAAAAAAACGGACACCTATCATAACGGACATTAACGGACACTAACTGATGCTAACTGATGTTAATCTGTCCGTTTTTTTAACTGATCCATTTAATGGATCAGTTAAAAAAAACGGACGCATTAGTATCAGTTAGCATCAGTTAGTGTCCGTTTTTTATACTGTCCGTTTTTTCTTTTTTGCTGTTTATGCTTTCTGAGCATGTGCAGAAAATAAACGGACAGAAAATAACGGACTGACTGTGACTGATGGTCATCAGTTACTGTCCGTTATATGTCCGTTGCCCATAGACCTCAATGTTAAAAAAAAAACGGACACTTTCTGTCCGTTTTTTCAAACGGACAAAAAAATCCTGCATGTGTGATTTCTCTGTCCGCTTGAAAAAACGGACATGGTTGTTAACGGACCCTTAAGGACACAAACGGACAACAGATGAAATCCCATTGAAATGAATGGATATTGTAACGGACACAGCTAGTGTCCGTTGCTAAAATCTTGAACGGACAGTAGCAACGGACACTGCAATCGGACACCAACGGTAGTGTGAACGCCCCCTAAAAAAATTAAAAAACAAAAACAAAAAATTACAGTACCATGTCCACATCGCAGGTTCTAGCCCTGCCTCTGGCGACACAATAATAAGTGTCACCTATGCAATAAGCGCTGTATACACAGCTATGGATGCTGCCGGGATCAGACTCTGTTATTGCTGCTGGGTCCTAGGTGACGCATATCAGCTCTTTTATGGGCAAGAGGATGTATTCCTCCTGTCACTGGGGCTAAGATATCATATTGGGAGAGGGGGACACTATGGGACATTATACGGTGAGAAGGGGTCACTATGGGACATTATACTGTGTTTAGGGGTCAATATACTGTACGGAGGGGCTTATATATATATATATATATATATATATATATACACTCACCGGCCACTTTATTAGGTACACCTGTCCAACTGCTCGTTAACACTTAATTTCTAATCAGCCAATCACATGGTGGAAACTCAGTGCATTTAGGCATGTAGACATGGTCAAGACAATCTCCTGCAGTTCAAACCGAGCATCAGTATGGGGAAGAAAGGTGATTTGAGTGCCTTTGAACGTGGCATGGTTGTTGGTGCCAGAAGGGCTGGTCTGAGTATTTCAGAAACTGCTGATCTACTGGGATTTTCACGCACAACCATCTCTAGGGTTTACAGAGAATGGTCCGAAAAAGAAAAAACATCCAGTGAGCGGCAGTTCTGTGGGTGGAAATGCGTTGTTGATGCCAGAGGTCAGAGGAGAATGGCCAGACTGGTTCGAGCTGATAGAAAGGCAACAGTGACTCAAATAGCCACCCGTTACAACCAAGGTAGCCAGAAGAGCATCTCTGAACGCACAGTACGTCGAACTTTGAGGCAGATGGGCTACAGCAGCAGAAGACCACACCGGGTGCCACTCCTTTCAGCTAAGAACAGGAAACTGAGGCTACAATTTGCACAAGCTCATCGAAATTGGACAATTGAAGATTGGAAAAACGTTGCCTGGTCTGATGAGTCTCGATTTCTGCTGCGACATTCGGATGGTAGGGTCAGAATTTGGCGTCAACAACATGAAAGCATGGATCCATCCTGCCTTGTATCAACGGTTCAGGCTGGTGGTGGCGGTGTCATGGTGTGGGGAATATTTTCTTGGCACTCTTTGGGCCCCTTGGTACCAATTGAGCATCGTTGCAACGCCAAAGCCTACCTGAGTATTGTTGCTGACCATGTCCATCCCTTTATGACCACAATGTACCCAACATCTGATGGCTACTTTCAGCAGGATAATGCAATGCCATGTCATAAAGCTGGAATCATCTCAGACTGGTTTCTTGAACATGACAATGAGTTCACTGTACTCCAATGGCCTCCACAGTCACCAGATCTCAATCCAATAGAGCATCTTTGGGATGTGGTGGAACGGGAGATTCGCATCATGGATGTGCAGCCGACAAATCTGCGGCAACTGTGTGATGCCATCATGTCAATATGGACCAAAATCTCTGAGGAATGCTTCCAGCACCTTGTTGAATCTATGCCACGAAGAATTGAGGCAGTTCTGAAGGCAAAAGGGGGTCCAACCAGTTACTAGCATGGTGTACCTAATAAAGTGGCCGGTGAGTGTATATATATTTATATATATATATATATATATATATATATATATATATATATATATATATATGTATTTAAAAAAAGGAATGAAGACAACCGTACAGAAGAGCAGCGTCACTTCCCAGGGGGCATACAGTACAATGCCCAGAGAATAGTAGGCAACATATAAATGAATATATACTCCCCCCCACCCCTATAAGTTTCTACAAATAAGACACAGTGTAATAACTGTCTAATATTCAATATTTGGTGTGACCTAAGATCTTTGGAGTCCTGGAAGTGATGACATGACCCCCTCACATATAGCTCTGATCTCAACATCATCCAGTCTGTCTGGGATGACATGAAGACCCAGAAGGATTGGAGCAAGTCTACATCCAGAACTAAGTGATATATATGAATTCTATACATCTTGCATCTTTATTTTTGGACGTGTGGTACTGTACATCTCATTATTTGCTTGGGGCTAACTTTTATATATTTTTATGCCTTTTTTTTTAATTAAAAGTTACACTTTGATGAAGAAACCCTGGAGGTTCTCTGTGTAGAAAGTGCTGAGCTGTATTTTAGCAATGAACCAACTGACTGCTTTCAGAACACATTTGGGTGTGGGAGATTGTTAGGATTTTTATCTTCTAATTTAGGTTATATCAAGAATCAAGAATGTGAAGATCGATAAAATGAATCTGTCGTGACCGCCCTAGATAAGTACTGTACTCCTAAATCACTCACATCAACTTACTTTGACATAAACAGATTTGTTTTGCACATACTGACATTAGATCTTATCTTATCTAATGCAAGGAAACTGCTCAAAACCTTATAAGACTTTTCACACGGATCTTATTTGTCAGCACAATATTACTTACATTTCTCAAAAATAAACCCACATGCGAGAACTGAGTTGCTAGAATATACTGTATTTCCTAAAATCAGTCCAAAAATGGTCAAAAATTGCTAGAATCACTGTAAAAATGGCCTTGGACACGACACATCCCCAAATGGTTCCCGACATCACGAGGGAAACACGGATTGTATAGCTTGTATTTCAATCCTGTAAGGCTAAGTTCATGCTACCGTTATTACAGTCCGTTGCTGTCATCTGTCATAGGATGACTGCAACGGACATGAATGGTAGTAGATTAACCAACACAGTCGGCGCCCCCTCTTTCTGTGTTCATTCCCTTTGATTATAATGTAAAAAACATGATAAACGCTTTCGATCGTCATGTTTCTTTACTTTGGTAACTTTTGCATTGAGGTCTTTTTCTTCCATCAAAAAAGTGAAAAACAACAGATGAAAGTTTCTGCCATGTTTTTGTTTTCTACACGGGGATGAATGCAGGCAGACACCAAAAGGAGGGGGCTTCGTCTGCATCCGTCGTTTAATGTCATTACTCCCATCCTGTGATGAATGAGAGCAACGGACATTAAATAACGGCAGTGTGAACCCACCCTTACTTTCTGTAAGATGTAATGTCCCGTTACTGCTCGTCCAATTCCCTTTAATAGTCCTTGCAGACCGAGATGCTATGGACATTTGCATATAAGGTAAAGAGGTTCCTCCCCCTTCCTTCCTATATAGTTAACAGTATTTCTATTTCACCAGAGCCAGCACACCTGGGGGTCTATTAATGCGCCATCTTGTGGATGTTTTGTGAACTGCACCTGCCTATACTTTCCATTGCAATTTATGTCCGTGATTACATCATCCTAGTATGCTAATGTAAGGAGCGTCCAGTATGATCAGGTGACCTTCAGAACCAATCAAGCTTCCTTGATTGGCCTGGAGGGGGAGTTGAGTTACAGCCTCTTTAGAGAGTGGGGGTTGGAAACCCTGTGGTCTTTTGTTCCTTTGTGTGAACAGATCTACACATGTGGAGTTGAAAATGGCAGCCAAGCATCCGGGCACTTCAACGAGAGATGTCTTTTCCTCTGTACTCAAGATTCTCATCAGAGAGTGTTTTCCTCTGAAGCTCCAAGTTTGCAAGTACTAAAGTATGCTGACATGCTATCCATCTCATCTGGGACCTCACATGTATCTCTATTCAAGTAAGTCTTTGGGACAAATCTATATTTAAGGAGCCCATAGCTAGTCTGACAGAATTTGAGGGTCTCCCGCTGTCAACACCCCTATTTCCTCTTCTACATACGTGTACCCAGTTTGTTGAGGGCTAACCCCCTGGATACAGGCCATCACAGTATTGTATGTGAAGAATTACTCCATATGTACATTTGTATTACCTCGTCCTGCTAGTAAAAGAGCAATGGCTACCCCCGAGACATGGTTGTCTGTTGTCATTGTCAGGTACCAAGTGGGGGTGGGTAGTCGAGGACATCAAAAAGGAGTTTTTGTGCACATTTGGGACCTAGGGCCTCTCTACAAGTCGGCCACATCTGACATATTACCCGTGATATCAGCCCTGGTCCTCCTGAGTGTTACAAAGATACGCGGACCCCGATGACCGACAGCTGCTATCTTTACCTTCCAATGAACAGCTTGTCTTTTTCGCCAGCAGATATTTTAAGGGACTATCACTTGACTGGGAGAAGCAGGCCCCGGCCATATTGAACAACCTCAATGTTGGAACTGAACTGATGTGCTCAGTGCAGCCGAGCTGTGTTTGGGTTGTTTAAGCAACCAATACATGGACTGTTTTTACCAGTCTGAACATCGTTGTGTGAAATGGTTCTTAAGGAGCAAGAAAATCTCTGGTTTTGTGTACAATCTGTAGAGAATCAGCATACGTAAACCCTCTAGGCCAGTCAGATCCTAGAGGATCCCATAAAAAATAAATCTTGAATGAACAATACAGTAAAAAAACCTCATCTAAAACTTTTATTAGTATCAATATAGAAAAGATCACCAAGCCATTAGCTAAACACCCACATACACATAATATTAATCCATGCTCGTGCAAGGTACAACATATTTGACATGTGGTAAGACCTTCCTCATAACTCCTCACATACCTTTTTAACAGATGGGTTACAAGAACCATCTTACTTGTCCTAGTTAGATAGGCCACGAAAGTAGAGATGAGCGAATAGAATTCAATCGAATAGTAGTATTCGATCAAAAACTTCAATTTGCATAGTTATTGGTGTACTCAGTCGAATACCACGCGGAAAGACGGGAAATATTTGTTTCCCCTCCAACCTCCCCTGGCGCCTTTTTTTTTTTTTTAACACCAATGTCTATGGAGGGGAGGTATTCGATCGAATATACTCGCTTATCTCTACACGAAAGTTTCACGTCCAAGATGCAGAGGTGCCAGACATGAGTTGAACCCTAAGTGACCCACAGAAATAGCTCCCACCATTACAAGGACAGTCTCCTGATAAAAAATAAGAATGATGTGTACTATTGGTCCCACCTTGGTCAGTTCAGTGCAACATCCTCAAATGCAACTCTTAGGCTGGGTTCACATGGCGATTTTTTGGACTGGATTTTGACGCAGAGGACGCCTCTCAAAAAATGGCTATCCATGACTGGATGCTGGTGCAGAGGACGACCTCTGCACATCCCTATCTTCATCCTCTTACCACACAACTGGCACCAGCGCACAGAACCCCTTAATTCTTATACCTATCTTCCTTGCTCCTGTCCCTGCTACACCTCACCCTCCACTGGCATTGGCATCTCGTGTTTCTAAGTACTAGGTTCAGGAAATGGGTACCCGCTATATTTGAGATCTGAAGAAGGAGTGCGTGTCTGCTTCGCTAAACCCTGAAACGCGTTGTCTGTTTGAAATAAAGCCTGGTTTAATACATTCTGAGGCATTGATCAGTTTTATCTAAGAGGAGCGCATCATAGAAGTTCCCCCTCCACTCCGGTGCACTGTGGATTGCTCATTCCATACGTAATAAATTAGATTATATCCGCAATCTTTTCATTTCTAACAAAAGTCACGACCTACTAATCGCCAAAGCCAAGCGGTACTACTCTGTTCTCTTCCTCCTTGACTTCTCCTCTGCCTTCAACACAGTCAACCACTACCTGTTGTTACGAACGTTCTCATCCCTTTGCATCACAGACTTGGCCCTCTCCTGGATCTCCTCATATTTCACCAACCACACCACATTCAGCGTCTCCCACTCACACGCCACCTCCTCACCGTGTCCTCTTTCTATAGGTGTCCCCCAAGGCTCTGTCCTAACACCCCTCCATCTACACCCTCAGCCTATGGCAGAAAACCAGTGTAAATTATGATAAATCTGGACAGGGCAAAGTAAGCGGCATGACCATTTTATAGCTAGTATATCAGTAGTAATAGGGGGCCCCTAGAGATAATTCCACTGGTGGGCCCTAGACATCCCAGTCCGACACTGAACAATGGGACCCCTTTCATTTGGTTGTTAGGCTATACACTCACCGGCCACTTTATTAGGTACACCATGCTAGTAACGGGTTGGACCCCCTTTTGCCTTCAGAACTGCCTCAATTCTTTGTGGCATAGATTCAACAAGGTGCTGGAAGCATTCCTCAGAGATTTTGGTCCATATTGACATGATGGCATCACACAGTTGCCGCAGATTTGTCGGCTGCACATCCATGATGCGAATCTCCCGTTCCACCACATCCCAAAGATGCTCTATTGGATTGAGATCTGGTGACTGTGGAGGCCATTGGAGTACAGTGAACTCATTGTCATGTTCAAGAAACCAGTCTGAGATGATTCCAGCTTTATGACATGGCATTGCATTATCCTGCTGAAAGTAGCCATCAGATGTTGGGTACATTGTGGTCATAAAGGGATGGACATGGTCAGCAACAATACTCAGGTAGGCTTTGGCATTGCAACGATGCTCAATTGGTACCAAGGGGCCCAAAGAGTGCCAAGAAAATATTCCCCACACCATGACACCCCCACCACCAGCCTGAACCGTTGATACAAGGCAGGATGGATCCATGCTTTCATGTTGTTGACGCCAAATTCTGACCCTACCATCCAAATGTCGCAGCAGAAATCGAGACTCATCAGACCAGGCAACGTTTTTCCAATCTTCAATTGTCCAATTTCGATGAGCTTGTGCAAATTGTAGCCTCAGTTTCCTGTTCTTAGCTGAAAGGAGTGGCACCCGGTGTGGTCTTCTGCTGCTGTAACCCATCTGCCTCAAAGTTCGACGTACTGTGCGGCGTTCAGAGATGCTCTTCTGGCTACCTTGGTTGTAACGGGTGGCTATTTGAGTCACTGTTGCCTTTCTATCAGCTCGAACCAGTCTGGCCATTCTCCTCTGACCTCTGGCATCAACAACGCATTTGCGCCCACAGAACTGCCGCTCACTGGATGTTTTTTCTTTTTCGGACCATTCTCTGTAAACCCTAGAGATGGTTGTGCGTGAAAATCCCAGTAGATCAGCAGTTTCTGAAATACTCAGACCAGCCCTTCTGGCACCAACAACCATGCCACGTTCAAAGGCACTCAAATCACCTTTCTTCCCCATACTGATGCTCGGTTTGAACTGCAGGAGATTGTCTTGACCATGTCTACATGCCTAAATGCACTGAGTTTCCACCATGTGATTGGCTGATTAGAAATTAAGTGTTAACGAGCAGTTGGACAGGTGTACCTAATAAAGTGGCCGGTGAGTGTATATGCAAGCGAAAGATCCAGAATCAGAAAATAATATTAGTGAAGTTGCATTTGCATGTTCAGTTCCTGAAGATAAACCACAGAATGAGTGAAAGAACCTCAGATAGACAGATCTACTTATCGCCTGTCTGATTTCACCAACGCAACGAAAAAAGGCAAACAACACTGTAACAACAAAATCTGCAATATAAGAAGAGTTTAAAGGGAGTCTGACAGGTCCAAAATACCTCCTAAACTTATAATAGTGCTATGTAGGGGCCCTTTATAAGGACTAGAAATATAGACAAGGGGCCCCAAACTGATGGAGCAATGCAGAGAAAGTCATCTTTTTAATGGAAATGGATTCACATGAAGTGGGCGTAGCCTATGTTGTGACGTTGTTCACCAAAAAGTGGTCCAAATTTTGGCACATTTTTCTGGCGTAGCTTAGATAGTCTAAGAATACAATAAATTTATTAAACAGCATCAGACGTGTTGATAACTGGCACAGTTTAAGGCACAGTTTAAGACAATGTATAGACCAGGGGTCTCAAACTCAACTCAGCATGTGGGCCGCAGAGCAAGATCCCAGCCAGTCGGCGGGCCGCACCGTGGCAAATTTAGCTCCACCCACTTTTATGTTGACTCCGCCCATTCATTTTTCATGTGCCCCCACACTGTATAATCCTCCTACAGTCACCCGTAAACTATATGTCCCCCCTCCATCTTTCCCCCAGTTACATATACACCCTTCATCTGCCCCCAGATTCATGTCCCCCCATCTCTGCCCTCAGATTCATGTCCCCCCATCTCTGCCCCCAGATTCATGTCCCCCCATCTCTGCCCCCAGATTCATGTCCCCCCATCTCTGCCCCCAGATTCATGTCCCCCCATCTCTGCCCCCAGATTCATGTCCCTCCATTTCTGCCCCCAGTTTCATGTCCCCCCCATCTCTGCCCCCAGATTCATGTCCCTCCATTTCTGCCCCAGTGTCATGCCGTTCTCCCCCCTCCCTTCGTATGCCCCCAGTGTCATGAGCCCCTTCATTCCACCTCAATGTTTAAAGAGGACCTTTCACCATTTTTCCCACAGGCAGTTCTATATACTGCCGGAAAGCTGACAGTGCGCTGAGTTCAGCACACTGTCGGCTTTCCCGATGTGGGCCCAGTGTGAAGAGCTTACGGTCCGGTACCGTAGCTCTTCTATGGTCAGAAGAGCGTCTCTGACACTCAGTCAGAGACGTCCTTCTTCACAGCACAGCCAATCGCGCTGTACTGTGAGAGCCGGGAGGAACGCCCCCTCCCTCCCTGATAATGCTTGTCTATGGACGAGTACTGCGAGCAGAGGGAGGGGGTGTTCCTCCCGGCTCTCACAGCACAGCGAGATTGGCTGTGCTGTGAAGAAGGACGTCTCTGACTAAGTGTCAGAGACGCTCTTCTGACCATAGAAGAGCTATGGTACCGGGCCGTAAGCTCTTCACACTGGGCCCACATCGGGAAAGCCGACAGTGTGCTGAACTCAGCGCACTGTCAGCTTTCCGGCAGTATATAGAACTGCCTGTGGGCAAAATGGTGAAACGTCCGGATTCAACTTGGATCCGGCGTCCCTAGGCTTGTGCGGGCCGCACAAAATTGTTCGGGGGGGCGCATGCGGCCCGCGGGCCGCGAGTTTGAGACCCCTGGTATAGACTATGTATGTAAAGCTAGATTCACACGCCACACAACAGTAAATTCTATTAAAGTAAATGGGGCTATTCACATGACCATTATTTTCACAGTCCGTTGTGACAGAACATCAAAACACAGTACGTGTTCTATTTTTGTCCATTTTCATGGATCCCTCCATACAAAATGTATAAAAATAGGTGTACCTGGGGAAGAAGACCGCCGTAAAAAATTTACGTTTTTCATTGCAGTTGCAACTTACACTTACCACATCTCCTTTACGTGAAGCCACATCAAAAAAGTGTCTGCAACGCGTCTAAAACACTTAATAAATTTGGTACACAGCATGTTAAACAGTTTATTCGTGCAGATTATGTCAGAATTCTGATGCATTTTTTTGATAAATCTCCCTCGCTGTGTATTACCCGTATGCATTATCTCCTAACCATCCTAGATTCAGCGGGACAGTCCCTGATTTCTGGTGCTGTCCCAGGCATTGGAAGGCACGTCCCAGCTTTGAAGCAGGCACAGGCAAGACACCAGCAGCAGAGGCCAGAGTGGTCTCTGAGGATAAGGGGCAAGGCTTATTTGTGCATTTTTAAGTGGGGGCAACATGGAAGGGTCATTATTTTTACTGTGGGACCACAATAAGGGGGAGTACAACTCTTGTGTCATTGATGCCTTGGGGGGACGCAGCCAGTTATGGTCAGTCAGCGGCCTTAGTGGTCACCTGTGATGAGAATTTACGCCGGAACAAGCCCCAGTGTCACAGACAACAGCCTGTGACACTAGAGCTCCGAGGACAGATGAGTAAGGTTTTTTGTTTTTTTCACCTTTCCTGGATTCCTGACAAAAAGCTGTTATTCCTGGATAAGGCTCTGCATTTTTTTTGGCAAAATTCAAAAACTCATAACTTTTTTTTCCATTTTTAAGTCAACTTAACTGGTAGAGCACTTGAATTTTTTGGGATGCATTATATATTCCAATGGCATCTTTCCCCGATGCCTATAACTTATTGACTATTTTTTTCTAACCCTTCCTGAGAGGGATGAAAAGAAAAAATATAAATGTTCACACTGTTTTTTACATTATAAATTTTTCACCATGCATCATAGACAATAAATAACACACTTTTATTCTATTGGTCAGTATGATTACGGTGATACCAAACCTACATACATTTTTTCGTGCTTTATTCACTTTGCTCAATATTCCTTTTTGAAATAATTCATTTGGTTTATTTTGTAATAACTTTTTTTTTTCTTTTTTCTTTTTTTTTTTCGTTTTCATCAATGGAGTTGGTTGAAGGCTTGTTTTATGTGAGATGAGCTTTACTTTTTATTGATGTCATTTATGGGGTACATAAAACTTTTAATTTTCAGTTTCAGATATTTTGGGTGTTGTTTTTCGCTGAGTAGGTGACTTATACTGCCCTCTTCTGGCAGCTACCAAAAAAATCTAGTAATGTCTCATTGAATCATGATGACATTCTGAGATGTCTTGGAATCATAGACTTGGGTCATAGTGGTATCATACACTTTTTTCTAGGGGTGACCCAAGTCTGAAAAAGTTGGGAAACACTGCTTTAAATATTAGAAATGCTACTTATTTCTGTCCACGTGGTGTGAAAATACCCATATACAGTGGGTTGCAAAAATATCCATACCCTTTGAACTTTTTGACATTTGGTCACCTTACAACCACAAGCTTAAATGTATTTTCTTGATATTTTTAGTGATAACCAACACAAAGTAGCAGATAATTGTGAAGTGGAAGGAAAATGATGGCTTTCTAAATATTATTCAAATAAAAATCTGAAAAGTGTGACGTGCAAAAGTATTCAGCCCACTGTACTCTGATACACCTAAATTAAATCCAGTGTACACCATTGCTTTCAGTAGTCACTTAATGGGTTAATAGAGTCTGGCTGTGTGTATTGTAGTCTCAGTATAAATACACCTGCTCCATACCTCCCAACTTTTGAAGAACCGAAAGAGGGACAAATTTAGCCCCGCCCACTTTGTGTTGACTCCGCCCACTCTCATTAAGTTTTCATGTGCCCGCACACTGTATAATCCTCCTACAGTCACCCGTAAATTATATGTCCCCCCTCTATCTCTCCCTCAGTTTCATATACACCCTTCATCTGCCCCCAGTTTCATGTCCCCCCTCCATCTCTGTCCCCAGATTCATGTCCCCTCCATCTCTGCCCCCAGATTCATATCCCCTCCATTTCTGCCCCCAGATTCATGTCCCCTTCATCTCTGCCCCCAGATTCATGTCCCCACATCTCTGCCCCCAGATTCATGTCCCCACATCTCTGCCCCCAGATTCATGTCCCCACATCTCTGCCCCCAGATTCATGTCCCTCCATCTCTCCCCCCAGATTCATGTCCCCTCCATCTCTGCCCCCAGATTCATGTCCCCTCCATCTCTGCCCCCAGATTCATGTCCCCTCCATCTCTGCCCCCAAATTCATGTCCCCACATCTCTGCCCCCAGATTCATGTCCCCTCCATCTCTGCCCCCAGATTCACGTCCCCTCCATCATGCCCCCAGATTCATGTCCCCACATCTCTGTCCCCAGATTCATGTCCCCACATCTCTGCCCCCAGATTCCTGTCCCCACATCTCTGCCCCCAGATTCATGTCCCCACATCTCTGCCCCCAGATTCCTGTCCCCACATCTCTGCCCCCAGATTCATGTCCCCACATCTCTGCCCCCAGATTCATGTCCCCTCCATCTCTGCCCCCAGATTCATGTCTCCTCCATCTCTGCCCCCAGATTCATGTCTCCACATCTCTGCCCCAGATTCATGTCCCCTCCATCTCTGCCCCCAGATTCATGTCCCCTCCATCATGCCCCCAGATTCATGTCCCCACATCTCTGCCCCCAGATTCCTGTCCCCACATCTCTGCCCCCAGATTCATGTCCCCAAATCTCTGCCCCCAGATTCATGTCCCCTCCATCTCTGCCCTCAGATTCATGTCCCCCCATCTCTGGCCCCAGATTCATGTCCCTACATCTCTGCCCCCAGTGTCATGCCGTCCTCTCCTTCATCTGCCCCCAGTTTCACGTTCCACCTCCACATTATACTTACCTTCTCCTGGTTCCCCCGCTGCTCTCTGCGCGCCTCTCTCTCTCACTGGCGCACAGTTGTAGACGCGATGTGACGTCATCACATCGCGTCTACAAGCTAGTAGGCGGCGTTCAGCGGCAAAGCAAGGAGCTGACCTGTTTCAGCTCCTTGCTTCAGCCGCGTATGTGTTCAACTCAGATCTGCGTCCTCTGGACGCAGATCTGAGTTGAAATCGGACATACCTCCCTCCAACCGGGACCACGGGACATGTCACCGGAATTGTGACTGTCCCGCGGAAATCGGGACGGTTGGGAGGTATGCTGCTCTGTGAAGGCCTCAGTGGTTTGTTAGAGAACACTAGTGAACAAACAACATCATGAAGATTGATGAAAGAAAGGCATAAGAAGAGTCGTTTGCAGTTTATCACAAGCCATATAGGAGACACAACAAACATGTGGAAGAAGGTGCTCTGGTCAGATGTGACCAAATGGGAACTTTTTGGCCTAAATGCAAAGCAATATGTGTGGCAGAAAAGTAACCCTGCTCATCCCCCTGAACTCCCTATCCCCAATGTGACACATAGGGGGCAGCATCATACTGGGGGAGGCTTTTCTTCTGCAGGACAGGAAAGCTGGTCGGAGGTGATGGAAAGATGAATGGAGCTAAATACAGAACAATCCTGGAAGAAAACCTGTTGGAGGCTGCAAAAGACTTCAGACTGGGAAGGAGATTCACCTTCCAGCAAGACAATGACCCTAAACCTACAGCCAGAGCTACAGAGGAATGGTTTATATCACAAAATATTCATGTGTTAGAATGGCCCAGTCACAGTCCAGACAAGTGGCGTAACTAGCAATGGCGGGGCTCCATGGCGAACTTTTGGCATGGGCCCCCCCGAACACCCCTCTCTCCCCCGCATTGCATTCCTGCACACACTATTATACCCCATATTGGCCCCTGCACACAGTATTATGCCCCATAGTGGACACCCATGAACAATTATTATACTCTGGGGTCTTTTCAGACTCCAGAGTATAATAATCAGAGACCCAGGGGCGGGGATACCAACATAAAAAAACACTTTTAATAAACTGTGAACAGCATTCGGCCAATCAACGCTGGTTCTGCCAGAGGCTCGTCTGTGACGAGCTCAGTCTAAGATCGGACCACAATGGAGACTGCTGTGGTACGATCTTATACTCCGCCTCCTCACAGACGAGCCTCTGGCAGAACCAGCGTTGATTGGCCGAATGCTGTACACTGTATAGCATTCAGCCAGTCAACGCTGGTCAATGTATTCCTATGAATACATAGTCAGCTCCCGCATAACCACAAGCTCTCCCGACTAGCAAAGACGAGCCTGCTGCATAACCAGCGTTGATTCGTTGAATGCTATACACTGTATAGCATTTGGTCAATCAACGCTGATTCTGAATTGAATCTTTACTGCGAATAGCGAGTAGTATTCGAATGAGTATGAGTATTTCGAATATCGTAGTATTCTATCGAATATCTACTCAATCGAATACTACTTGCTCATCTTTATTAATTACCTCTCTCTGGCTCCGCTGCACTCCTTGGTGGTGTCAGCCATCTTCAATGACTTCCGGAACGTCACATGACCCGGGACGCAGGCCCCGGTCATGTCACGTCAGGGACGTCACACAACTAGGCCTGAAGCCTGTCTGGAGCCCGGAGAGGTGAGTAACAGTTTTTTATGTTTCCTCACCAACCCTGGGCCTCCGATCATTATACTCGGGGGTCTTTTCAGAGTATAATAATAGTGTTTTGGGGGCCCGCAATGATACTTTCTGATCCTGGCAGTGGCCCGTTACCGTCTGGAGTAGCTCCAGCCAATAACGGCTTATTAAAAAAAAATGCTGCGGTAGCGGCTGTCGCCAGGCACCGAATGTCCCGGGCCCTGCGGCAGCTGCTACCCCGGTAGTTACGCCCTTGGTCCAGACCTAAATCCTATTGTGAAAATGAAAATCACTGTTGACAGACGTCTCCATCCAATCTGGCTGCAAAGAAGAAGACTGGGCAGAAATCTCATCTCCTGATGTGCAAAGCTGGTAGAGACAGAGCCCAAAAGACTTGAAGCTGGAACTGCAGCAAAAGGCAACTCTACAAAGTATTGATATAGGGGGGCTGAAGACTTTTGCACATCATACTTTTGAAATTTTAATTTGATTAAAATTTTGATAACTCAGTATCATTTTCCTTCTATTTCACAATTATCGGTTACTTTGAGTTAGTCTGTCACTTAACATCTCAATAAAATATATTTAAGTTTGTGGTTGTAAGGCGACAAATTGTGAAAAATACAAGTATGAACACTTTTGCAAGTCACTGTATTAGTCATTGCTTTAAGGGGAACAGCAAGGGTGAATCAACAGAGACCACAAAGTTTTATCAATTAAATTATAATTCTAAGGAAATATGAATTTAGAATTTAGAAGTAAGTACCAGGAATACAATCCTGTATCTAATGGGAGCCTGTCTGGATCCAGATATAAACCCACCTGCAGCACTTTATAAGGCCTTTAGTTACGCCGGCTGATACTGAAAGCTGCAAAAAACGTAGTTTTGTTTGGCCACGAACCACATTGAATTTCCCCGGAACTGTTGTGGAAAGAATATGACAGCACCAATTTTGGACAAGACACAGAGCGGGCATCCAATCTCCTCCAAATTACAAAGACATCTATGTCAACATGTAGGGAAAAAAACACTTTATGGAGTAACTTGAGGCTAAGGTGCACGTACGTAGTGAAACGCAGCTAAAAAAAACTCCGTAGAAAAAAACTGCAAAAAATAAAGTTTTTGCTGTATTTTTCTCTGTGATTTTTCTACCCCTATTAAATATATAGGCAAAATGCTTGCAGCTAAAATTAACCTACTGCGTTGTTCAAATACACACACGTTTCCAAAACCCAGCTTTTCCGCAGATCTTTTTTTCTGCAATGCACGGATGAGATGAATTAAATCCATTTTATTTTGCTGGTCCTGTAAAATGCAGAGTTTTTTTGGCCACCAAGTTGGCCTAACTGGCGCAGTCTTCAGGGCCTTCTTGAAGCCTGTGATTGTGGGGGTCAGTCTTATGTGTCTTGGTAAGGAGTTCCAGAGTATGGGGGATGCACGGGAGGAGACGGTTGTGTGAGGAGCGGATGAGAGCAGAGCGGAGTAGGAGGTCATTGGAGGATCTGAGGTTACGTGTGGGCAGGTAGCGGGAGATTAGTTCAGAGATATATGGAGGGGACAGGTTGTGGATGGCTTTGTATGTTAGTGTTAGTAGAATGATGAATTCCCTTGATATTTTTAAGTAAAACTACCATAAAGCCAATGGTGGGCACAAGTAACGAATATAAAAAAAATGGGGCCCAGGAATGTTTTTCACATCTTTTAATATTTGCATACATGTTGTCAGACACTGAGTCTTACATTCAGTATTGAAATGAATTTTTATTTTATTTGTTCTGGTGATCTTTATCATTGAGTATACTGTGGATCCAGGAGAGGATGTTGTTGCTCAGACGGGTGAAGACATTGGTGGTGTGCGGAGTTCCACATGGTTGGTACCCAAAAGAACTGATTCCTCTAAAAACTCCTCCACATATCAAAGGACTTCCAGAATCGCCCTGAAGAGAACACACAGTCGTATATGAACCAATGATTTTACTAAAGAAAACGCAGTTAGCAATTTCCCCACTCATGACTGTATTATGGCGCTAATAGGGCACCCATTGATATCACTGGGCCTACACTGTACCCTCTTAGGCATATGGAATAAATGTTGATAGAGTGGATAGATATATTGTATATTTTATTAGATGTATAGTACGTGGTTAGACTCTCTTAAGAGAGCATATTTATGTAGCACCGTGGCATATGGAGGCGCACACATACCACTCTCACGTGCCACCATATAGTCCACAAGCACCCTGTTCTGAAATGTGAAAACTAGAGGTTATCCACTTTCTAATATTGGTGGCCTATCCTAAAGCTATATACACACAACAGTAAATAAAGGTCATGTCCTACTTTTGCCCATTTTCACGAACCCCTCCATACACTCAAGTGTATGAAGAATCCTCGAGGAACGTGTGCCCCTCGAGTGCAAGACGACCATGAAAAATTAAACATTATAGCTGCTTTGCAGCTCGGTCAAGTGAATGTAGCCTTAGGATAGACCATCAATATTAGAGCTGGAGGGGATGTCCAATAGTAGTCTCCCAGAACGCTGCTCACTGGCTGTACAAAGTGTAGCGACAACTTTAGGTACTGCAGCTCTGTCCTGTAGACTTCAATTGGACAGACTTACAAATCATGAGCATCGCGACTCCCAGAAGTTTGGCTACCACAAGATCTCATATCATATCAGCTGTCAGACCCTCTAAGATCTAATATTGGATAGGCCATCAATATTGAAAAGTGGGAAGCCCCTTTAATAAATGTCCTCCATTATGACTAAGACAATGGTCTCATCCAATGGAAATCTGATCCATCGGTCAGTAAAATTATCAGAAGTCTGGTAGATTCTTTTGGAACCAGAGACAATAATAATGGGGACTGGCGCAGTGATGCAATGGACACTGGTTTGGTCTTCCACTGCACCCATTGGTTGTAGTCCTCCATACCATTAGCTACCACAATTTCCTTCATGGTGGCCTTTACCTTGCATGTGTCTTTTTTGTCCTCTCCAACAGAGGTGCATATCATATTATCTGTAATGACATATTTGTGCCTCCACTGTTTCTTGCATTGCTCTCTATCAAAAATACTGATGTCGACTTCTCTCAGTGTGTCAGAGAATTTGGTGGATTCAGTCTGTCCCCATCCTGCTACTTGGCAAATGGTTTTTGCTGCGACATCTTCCCCATCTTCGGGAAGCGGCAAAATGTTCACAGCAGTGCCAAGCTGAGCGTCCTGATCCAACTGAATAAAGGAGTGAAAATCATGTTAAATAAACGGCAATAAAAAATAATCACCACACATAATCACATGGCGTACCCCCTGGCGTACATGTACCACAAGTTTAGAACCACTGCCCTAGGGGCCCCAAGCACCTTCATGTGTGAGGAAGCATACAGAAGGACTATAGAGTCCCCTAAGCACCTTCATGTGTGAGGAGATGTACAGAGGTAGCATAGAGGCCTGAGGCACCTCCATGTGTGAGAAGGCATACAGAGGTATTGCAGTGGCCTCAGGCACCTCCATGTGTGAGGAGGCATACAGAGGTATTGCAGTGGCCTCAGGCACCTCCATGTGTGAGAATGGATGCAGAGGTAGTATAGAGGCCTGAGGCACCTCCATGTGTGAGGAGATGTACAGAGGTATTGCAGTGGCCTCCGGCACCTCCATGTGTGAGAATGGATGCAGAGGTAGTATAGAGGCCTGAGGCACCTCCATGTGTGAGGAGATGTACAGAGGTATTGCAGTGGCCTCCGGCACCTCCATGTGTGAGAATGGATGCAGAGGTAGTATAGAGGCCTGAGGCACCTCCATGTGTGAGGAGATGTACAGAGGTATTGCAGTGGCCTCAGGCACCTCCATGTGTGAGGAGGCATACAGAGGTATTGCAGTGGCCTCAGGCACCTCCATGTGTGAGAATGGATGCAGAGGTAGTATAGAGGCCTGAGGCACCTCCATGTGTGAGGAGGCATACGACTGTTATACCCCAAACCATCCATCCCACCCCACCTCCCCATATAGCCGTCACCAACTAAGAGGAAGACGAGACTCCACGGACTGTTATACCCCAAACCAACCCCCCACCCCCCATACCCACCACTCACCCACCCGAATCCAACTCCCCCCCCCCACACTTTACTAGCTTTGGCAATGCCAAATATCTATTCGGACGTGCCAATAAAACTTGTTTGATTTGATTTGATACAGAGGTACCACAGAGGCCTCAGGCACCTCCATATATGAGACGGGATGCAGAGGTCCTGCTGATGCCTCAAATGCCTCCATGTGTGAGGAGACTTACAGAGGTAGCCTAGAGTCCTCATGCACCTCTATATAGAGAAGGTATGACAGAGGCCTCAGGCACCTCTATATTGAGGAGGCATAAAGAAGTACTGCTGAGGCCTCATGCACCTCTATGAGGTCTCCATACATGAAGGAATACTTGCTGTAGCTGGTTAGTTGAAGTTTTCACAAGTAAATATCATAATGGTCACAGCAGAAGACTCTCACCTTAAGCAGCTTAATGTCGAAACGCTTTCTTGATCTGTTATACAGTGGGGGATGGAACGATTCAATAACCTTTAGTATCTGTTTCTCATTTTCATTTTCTTGTAAGGAATGGGCTCCAAGAATAACCTTAGTTACATCCACTTCCCTAAGAAATATAAGAGACAAACATTTTACACTCTTTATTCTTTTATATATCTATACTAGCTAGTTTTATATTAATACTGATTATTGTGTTAGTATTGTAACCTCATGAGGAAGTATAGATGTAGCAGATGGTGGAGACAGATTATATCTATGTGAGTTGTAGAATATAATATTCAATACATGTGATCTCAGAAGAAGCTTAGAGAGATAGATAGATAGATAGATAGATAGATAGATAGATAGATAGATACAGACAGTCAGATAGATAGATAGATAGATAGATAGATAGATAGATAGATAGATAGATAGATAGATAGATACTGTAGATTGATAGACAGATAGATATGAGAAGAATAGATAAGATGAGGACAGATAGATTGATTGATAGATAGATAGATAGAAAGATATGAGAGAAATAGATAAGATGAGGACAAATAGATAGTTATATAGATAGTAAAGGAAACCTGTCTGCAGCCAGCATGTTATAGAGCAGGAGGAGCTGAGTAGATTGATATATAATACATGGGAAAATATTTTATACTAGCAGTACCTGCGACTTCGTCCTCAGAACCCTGACCCCCTGTGTGACCCACCTGTAGCGCCGCGCAGGCTTGTTCCTTTGCCTTGTGTCCGCAGCGGGCCCTTCCTACACCTGGGGGCCCATGGACCCCTGGGGCCCCACCCTGGCACCCGCCACCCCCCTTTCTCCCTACCCACTCCCCCATGTGCTCGCTCCTTCCTCCTACCCCGTGCCCCTTTGCCCTCCAGGCACGTGCCCCCTCCCCGCCATGCCCCCTTCCCCCCGTGTTA
Source organism: Leptodactylus fuscus (assembly GCF_031893055.1). Classification (NCBI taxonomy): domain Eukaryota; kingdom Metazoa; phylum Chordata; class Amphibia; order Anura; family Leptodactylidae; genus Leptodactylus; species Leptodactylus fuscus. Next base: position 34,747,506 of record NC_134265.1, on the reverse strand, counting down.
CCTACCCCATGCCCCTTTTTTCCCCTCACCCCATGCCCCCTTCCCCCGTCTTACCTACGCCGTGCCCCCTTTCCCCCCCCAAGCCCTGCTGACCGTGTGGCCCCTTTCCCCCTACCAACCTGTGGGCCCGGCCTCACTACACCCCGGGCTTCCCAGGCACCGACGTTATAGGGGTGCCTGTGCAAGCCATGTGGCCCCATGCCATCTGTGGGGGGAGTGGCGGCCCTGTTCCCGTGCCCCTCCCAGGGGCCTCCGGGTGTACCTGCCCAGGCCCCCCTTTCCCACGTCCCCCACTGGACCGGCAACCTCCTCACCCCCAACACCCCATCCGTGTTCCTTGTCAAAGTCCCCCAACTCACCTGTCATCACAGGCCTTCTCCCATGGGCAAATGAGAGGGTAGACTGGCCTGCCAACATCCCTGACGGACTTGTAGTGTCCCGAGAGACCACAGCCACTGCGGGACAGCTGGCCAAGCTGGCGTTCCAGAGCAGGGCGCAGGCGACCCCCTGCCCGGCCGCAGCAGAGCACTGCGGGCCCGTGGTGAGGCCACACAGGCGGGGCAGCGTATGCACTTGTCGCTGCCCCAGAATACGGGCGCTTGTTCAGGACGCTCCGTACCTCTGAGAGACGCCATGTTCTTGTGGACGGTGGGCGGCTGATAGCTCCGCCCACAAAGAGAAGCAGCACCCAACCAGGTGAGCTCCTGAAAGGGCTGGGATGACGTCATCCCAGGTCCTACAGCGTCCCAGGTCCTGCAGCAAATTCAACAGTGAAAAGCATCGGTCAGGGGAGTGAATTGCGGTGGTGTACGGGAATTCCATGTAGCCTATCGTTCAATCCGGGACCCAAAGTATGTATGTGCGCAATTTCAGACCAATCCGTTTGCCCGTGTAGGTGTGATTGAGGAACAAACATCCAAACACACAAACCCACAAACATCCAAATACACAAACTTTCACCTTTAATATTAGTAGGATAATTTACTGCTTAGATGATCTACTATTTCTATGACTAGGACTCCAGGGGGCGCTCTCACTGCACTGGACTCCTCGGCATAGAAAGAGCAAAGATTTCAGTCAATAAGTTTCAACTTATATTAAATCTTGTTGTGCAAACTATAAATCAATCCATTCAGCTTTTTTCTATATACAACATAGAGCAATAGTTCAGATGGATGAATGGATGGAAGGATGGATGGATGGAGGGAGTGAGGGAGGGATGTATGGAAGAAGGGAAGGATTTAGGAAGGAAGGAAGGAATCACATGAGCCAACTGAAGAGAAGGGTCCTTTGACTTTTCAGATAGAAAGTAATAGTTAAATAGTGTAATACTAACATTATATACAGTACGGTGCAAAAACTATTAACCCTTCTGTTTTTCCAAGTGTTCCTGCTTTGTAGCATTTTCCACACTTGCCTAAAACTTTTTGCACAGTATTGTATATTGGAGGAATAGGTAGATAATGAAAAAATAGAACAATACTAGAAAATATGATGTACGGTACTTACGTTGTACAGTGGGCTGCAGTTAACACCCAGTTGGGTTTGATGAGACTTCCAGCACACGCTGTCACATTCTCCTGGACAGTAGCTATGAAGGCCATGTAGGGCCTTGAATGTGGTGCCACTTCATCTCCATTTATTATTTTCATCCGGGCCCCTATAAGAGGATAACTAGTCTTTATTTGTAATGGGCTAGGAACCTGCCCTTCGTTGTTGTGGCCCAAGTTCAGGGCAGTCAAGTTTCTCCATACTCCGGTCGTGGGAAGCACATGGTCAGTCGCCAGTCGGGTTATCAGCAGTATTTCACTTCAGGCAGTTTTGCAGCACAGTAGGAGTTAAAAGCAGTTCCTTGGACACAGTATGTGATAACAACAGTTTCTTAAGTGCAATACAAGTTATAGCAGATTCTCATGGTCTAGTGGTTTGCCCAGCAACCTTCTGGCAGCTTTGGAGAAAACCCCCGTGGCCACTAATAGCAGTGACCCCATCCACACAAGTGTCACGTTCAACTTCCTTCTCAAAATACACGCCAAGGTTTGCGAAGCTAGCTTTCATTTGTGGCACTAGCTTTGTATCCCCAGACTGGCGGGTGATCGGAAACGGAACTCTGGACAGAAGACCTGAAATGCGCGGGGAGTTCCCTTTCTTGCCCAGTATGACTACGAGGCATATGACCTTAGCATGCAAATACAACACCACACGCTGCGCAGCCAATAGGCAAAATCTGCTTGGAAGAAACATTGCGTGATTTTTTAACAGTATATTACAGTATATATTTTTAACAGTATATGCACACTTGACCGAATGAGGATTATTTACCATTCGTCCCTTTTTTTGGCCATACTCTTCGCAGATGCACCTTTTTCTAGACTCGTTTTACTGTGGTCCCTATTTATGATGTAAGCGCACCTGCTTGTTAAATGTTGTGCACATGTTAGTTTAGATGTGCCTTTTTGGCCATGTGCATTTTACCCCTTTTTTGTTCAAAAAGTTGTAATTGCTAAAAAATTGCGTAATTGCCCATTTTTAATGCTTTCTAACATGATGGGCTCTTTTACGCTGCCCATGGACTGGAGGGCATTTGTGCATTTCTTGCCCCTTTTTTAGTCAAAATACAATGTGCAAAGGATCTCTGTGTGGGGCTGAGAAAGACCTTTATAAAGGCGCAATTACGCCAAATGTATAAATGTGCTCCATTTTGAGTGGAGACCAAGTTATAATCTCCAGCCTAAGACCAAACTTGTGGAAGGCGGTGGCTTCAAGCACCAAATTCCTTCATTATATTATATGGCTCTAACTTCTGCCTGCCACTTCAGAATTGGATCCAGAGAAATATGAAATATGTGTGAATAATAAAAAAAATTAATGGGATAAAAAATTCCACCCATCATATCGCTTGCGCTGTAATAGAGACAAATAGCTGCAATTTTGCGTCTAAGTGATTAGGTATTTGATATGGTAATCGCTAAATTTATATTGGTTTTTTGGAATATGCTTCTATAGACGACATTGTATGAGTTATTATTTTCCAGCGGTATGTGTAAGTTTTGGGCACTCAATACTCTAGAGCAACCAATATAAAGCTTATAAAAACAAAAATAAAAAATTGCGCTACTACCATGCCCACATCACTGACGTTAGCCCCATCCAAGCGACACAAAAGTACGGGTCTCCCATATAAAAATCGCTGGAACTTTATTTATTTATTTTTTAAATAACTGAAAAAATTTGCAAAACAGACTAATTTCCCTCCTTTTTCACTCAGAAATTAAAAAAATAAAAAACATACAAAAATAAAAACGACAATGAAAAAGAAAAGCCCCATGTATCACTGAAAAAGACACAGCATTGGAATAACTAGAATAAAAAAGTTATAAAAAAAACAAACATATGAGCCGGTCTATGTTCCTAAGGTAAATATATATGTAAAATAAATATTCTATACATATTAAAAATTCCCTTGATGCAAACACTACAATCGATGTAATAATTACCGTATACAATGTATTTAAAAAAACTCATTCACTTACCATCACAGACCACAATGGCGGCTGCAAGAAAGACGTGGAACAGACACATCATGATGTATATCAACCCCTTTGTTATAGGAACTTAAGGCAAAATTTTTACCACTGGTATATTCTGAATGTAAATTGTATACTGGACCCCCTATTTATAAACTGTAAAGCTCGGTTCCTGTAAAATACTTACATCATCTCTGTTACACGTGGCACAGCTGCCTTATCTGAGATAAGATATGGAGGCAGAAGTTGCTTTTAAGTAATAGTCACTACAACTATTCAGGTGTAAAAGTTTTAACTAGAATACAGAATTATGTAACGAAAATGATTTATAATGCAATTTTCATATTATCAGAATTCTGATGAAAACTGTCCAAACATAGAGCTGGAATATTAGGTCACAATTCCCTAATAGGCGCCATCTAAACAGTGCCTAATACAGCTCCCTATCAGAGACAATGTGCTACAAAGTAGCTCAAAGCTAGAGATGGATGAACCTCATGGGAGGTTCCAGTTCTTTGTGGGCTGAACTTGTGGTCTCTTGTGGTATGTGGTCTCTTCAGGCCCAGTCTCCTTTTGTCCTCTCTGGCAGATGAAATCTGCAAGGTAAGTATTAGGGTTTGCTATTTTTACTCACCTCCAACGGGCCTCCACTTATTGTACTCTGGGGTCTGATAAAATCTAGAGTATAATAATGTTTCATGGGTGATGAATCCCAATACTTTGGAGTTAGGGTTGAACTCAAAACTTTTGGAAAATTTGTGCTGAATCTGGTTCTTCCCTACACAGAACTAACAATACATTTACCTCTCCAACTCTCTTACTCTGTTCATTCTGTGTGAAAGAAAGGACAAAACCAGTTCTTAAAGCAAAGCCCCAATTATTCAACAACATTCCATGAATGACATTTTTCCTTTTCCATTTATTAGGCTACTCTCCTCCTTCTCTGCAATCAGTCTGCATATTTATCTAGAAAGTGGCATAACTAAAGTCTTGTGGTCCCGGGACAAACTTTGACCTAGCAGTCTAAGGGACCAGTGGAGGTCCAACAGCCAGGGCCCCTTCTGATCAAGTGTTTGAAGGTACAAACAGTAGCCCCCACACAGTAAAATATGCTCCACAATGGCCCCCACATAGTATAATATGCTCCTCAGTGGGCCCCGACACAGTATAATGTGCTCCACAGTGGCCCCACACAGAATAATATGCTCCACAGTGGCCCCCCACAGTATAATATGCTCCACAGTTGCCCCCCACAGTATAATATGCTCCACAGTGGCCCCCCCCACAGTATAATATGCTCCTCAGTGGCCCCCACACAGTATAATATGCTCCACAATGGCCCCCACACAGTATAATATGCTCCACAGAGGCCCTCACACAGAATAATACATTCCACAGTGGCCCCCCCACACAAAATAATACAGTGCACAATGGCTCCCACACAGTATAATATGCTCCACGGTGGTCCCCCCCCCACATTGTAGTACACTCCACAATGGTTCCCATAAAGTATAATACGCTCCATAGTGGCCCACACACAGTATAATATGCTCCCTACAATGGCCCCACATAGTATAAAATGCTCCCCAAAGTCGAGTGGTGACCCCTGTGGCTGAAAGTGCCCTGATGAGGAATGTGGGGACCATCAGAAGCCCAGGAGAGGAGAGGTGAGTTTGTGTTTTCTTATTCACCTTCCCTGGGCAGGCTACCATAGGAAAGGTTCCCAGCAGCATGTACAGACCTCACATAACACCAGGCCACTTTGCATTAAGGAGATGTATAGCAGTCACTGAACCAGGCTTTCCAGGCTAACATATTGCTATGGTCTTGGTCGCACCCCCTGCCAACACGATTATAGCAGTGTTAGAAGAGTTCCCACACTCACAGTGTAGCAGAGTTTAGCAGCTGCAGTTATATCTCCTCTACATAGATTTGTTAGTAAAGAGTAACTCTCTGATAACTGGGAACGAATAGATTTAATAAGATATCTTAGACTGTTTCTGATATTCACCTGTACTATTCATTTAGGAAATGTTTCATAGTTGGAGATCCACTTTAAAGGGTTTTTCAATCCTAAAATGGTGCCACAGTCAAGTAATGGCCTTTCCTTTGTTGCTCCTTAGTAACTCTTTGTTACTGAAAAGGTAAGTTATAAGTTTTTAAAACCTTACATAAATGTACCTTTACTAGTGGCAGGGAGCAGCTTCATCTAGTTGTGTAGTCATTGCACTAAATTATACCCTTTACAGCATGACTGACATGTCCCTTACTGTCTGACCTCCGACTTAATAAATAATAGCGCCATACAATAATAACACAATATGTGAATAAAAAGTACACAACCATAATACCGTAAGTCAGTAACAGAAATGGCCAAACCTACCAAAATTCGTTTCAGGTTTGGGTGGCTCAGGTCTCCTAATTCGTTTCGGATCAAACAAGTTCGGATAGAACTGGAATCGAAATTATTATATTGTGGGGTTGCTTTGGACCACCGAGTATAATAGGGGAGGTGTAAAAAGTTAAAAACATTTATAGTCACCTTCCCTCACCTCTTTTTGGCCTCCTTGTAGCAGCTGAAACTCGGTCATGTGAGTGTAACCAATGTATAGAAGTTGACCTTAATACACACGACACACACATTGGCAGGAGGAAGTTTGCAGGTGAACACTAACTCTTACAGTCGGCAGGTGTGCGGTGAAAGCAGAACACCAGTGAATACAGAGAGCTGGCATTGCAAAATGGAGCCTATTATCACTATCACCACATTGGATTTCACTAACATTACTGTTACATAAGGTAGTATCAGTATCAGTGCACAGAGGCCATCATGGGCTACACAAGGTGATATTGCACAAAAAAGGGGAAGAAGGTTGTGAAAATAACTGTCAGGACCTTGTTTTGTTTAATAAAATTTTGTGTTTTTCTCTTGGGTTTTGATCCGGTGGTCTGGGGTCTTATGGTGGTTTCCTTGCCATTGGGCCAACTGCGATCAGCCTTTTGAGTATACCTGAGGTTCTATGGATCGAACCTCAGGTGTGGGTCATTTCCATTATCCTATGGGACTATCCTGGGGCTTTTATTAGGAGGAGGGCTGGCCTCACCAGTTGCCGGTTTTTGTGGTTACCACTTAGAACTTGTGGCTCAGGGAGGAGGATTGTTTGATAGGTTTGCAACTGACTAGGAGGTGGTGTGAGTGTTGCCTTGTGTGTGAGTCTGGTTTGTCCCTTCACACTTCTACTCTACCCTGTCCTTCAGTTCTGTTTGCTTGGCACTATCTGGTTGTTTGAGGTTTGGGTTCCAGTTTGTTTTGCCCCAGTCCTGTGTTAACCATTTCCTCACCTCTCCACTGTCCCTCTCCTCATTCTCTTGTGTATTGTGTTGTGCTGCATGTCTGTTGTCCAGCACACCCCATCCTGTTTGTAGTCTGCAGCTGCACCTTGGTATCTTTACGGGTGACCACCTTAGTATCCCCAGTCCCTAACTCTCTTGTAGCTCTCGCCCTATCTGTCGTGTTAGAGAGCCAGGAGTTGTCAGGGACAAGGCTAGCTTGGGAACAGCTGACCACCACCCGCAGGCAGGGCCTAGCTAGCCGCCGTAGTGTCAGGGATAGTCTCCTTCCCCTGTTCCCTTAGCGGTGCAATCTGCAGTCCAGATTTTGGGTCTGGACATAGACACGAACGTAACAATAACTTCCTTTCATTGCATCTCGCACCTTCTGCTTTTGGAAAGTGTTTAAAGCTGTAAGATGGGTCAAAAGTCACAAAAGTGCACCATAATTTGCTGCATTTCTATATCAAAAGTGGCAAAAAGTCTTTGATAAATTCCCCCCGTAGAAGTTAATGATGCAATTCAGTCCTTTACCACTTGATGGAGTATAGGAGCTAGATAGTTTATTTAGACGGCTCAGGAAATGCGTTGGCGAGCTGAAGTGTAAAGTTAAAGAGGATCTGTCACTAAGTAGAGAATGCAAAATAAAATATATTGTTTGATTCTTGCCGTTTTCCTGATCAGTTTGGGGTTTTTCTATTTAAAATCCGTCCACCCTTTCAAAAGATACGGCCCCTAGGAAAAAAAAATATCAGAAATAAAGTACTTGGAGCACTGGCAATAATTGTAAAGCCAAAGGTCTCCTATACTAAAGTCATATAGCACAAAGCATAGTACAGAATAGCTGCCATCAGATGCCATCAGGTGTCCCATAGTGTCCCCTCCATAAAGTATAATGACCCCTCCATGCAATATAATGTTTCAAAGGGTCCCCTCCACAAAGTATAATGTCTCATAGTGGCCCCTCTATATACTTTAATGTCCCGTAGTGGCCCCTCCTCACAGTATAATGTCCCATAGTGGTCCCTCCAAACAGTATCATCACATAGTGGTCCCTCCACACAAAATAATGTTCCATAGTGACCCTCCATATTCTATAATGTCCCATACTGACCCCTCTAAACAGTATAATGTCCCATAGTGGCCCCTCCATACAGTATAATGTCCCATAGTGACCCTCCATATACTATAATGTCCCATACTGACCCCTCTAAACAATATAATGTTCCATAGTGGCCCCATCATATACTATAATGTCCCATACTGACCCCTCTAAACAGTATAATGTTCCATAGTGGCCCCATCATATACTATAATGTCCCATAGCTGTCAAGCCACATAGTATAATGTCATTGGGAGTTAAAGAAAAGAATTCAATTTCAGCAGAATCTGTTGAGCAGAACCTATTGAAGGATGCAAAGAGTTGGAGTTGGTGGAAGTAGTGAAAGGTCTTCTTTAAGAAGCTGGATCCTCTTAATCATTCTGGTGCACCTTGTGTAAGTGGAGGAATAGATTAAGACTGGCATTAAAAACTCCAACCTTAATAAATTCTCTGCACTCTATCAAACTGAGCTCCAGTTGTGCAGCCTTGTGCTTAATCACCTGCAGCCATGTTCTTCCCCTGCCCTCCACTCCACATTCCTGCATCCATGCTTGGGGGTTGGTATTCATATTTAATGCCCCTGACTCCTGCCAATGTGCACCAGATCACCAGATTTCATGAGGAACCTTTTGTTATCACTTTGGGACGGAGCAATAACATACAATAGGTTACTGTTTACTGTGTATTCCTGTTTCTTCTTGTACATACCTTGCTTAGGGTTAGCATTTGTATTCCGTGTCTGCATGGACACCCCTCGGATGGAATACAATCGCAATTGTAAACGATATGCTGGCAAAGCACATGGACCCCATAGACTATAATGGGCTCTGTACACTTGCCACGCACTGCCCACATGAATCGGCAAGCACACAGAGCCTATTATAGTCTATGGGGTCCGTGTACTTTGCCAGCATATCGTTTACAATTGCGATTGTATTCCATATGATGGGTGTCCATGCGGACTCCTTCAGGACAGAATACAAATGCAAGTGTGAACCAGCCTTCACTTTGACAACATCTAGGTCTATCCTGATCTCTGCCTGTCTACTGTGTATGCCCAATCTCTGCCTGCCTTGACTCGTGCTCTGCTCATATTCAACTCCTTCTACTGCTTCGGTACCACGCCATGCTATCTTCGGTTAATCTATGTCTCCATTACCCCTACCACAAACTACTCTGGGTATAACATCCTTGGGATTCCTTCTGGGCAAGTCGATACCCCCTCGCAGTGGTTAGAGTAACCCAATGGATCCCCACCTGATTGGCCTTGTTACAAACTACTTTACATATATATCTATGAATCAGCAGATCATGTTGGATCTGACATATGGAAAGATGTGGCTCATCGGGAATTACTGATTATACAGAACACTGGTAGAAGTTCCATGTTGGATTTTTACTGTCAAAGCATTCAATGGTTTGAAAGACTTTCTTAGGTTTTTTTTTTAAAGATCTGTCACCAAGATGCCCTCCGCTATTATCTGATGGCTCCTACATCCTGTATGACCACTCTTTGTGATAAAGGTCACCCAGAAATGTAAAAATGTCACTGCAAAATGTAACATTACTTTAGTTCATGGGGGAAGCGGTGAGGGTGTGGTATAGCACATCTGGCACTGGATGGTGGTCTGACCAAAAAGTCATCTTGATAGCTCTCTGTATAGTAGGAAGGGTGGGGTCGGTTGTTAAGTACGTGTACACTGCTTGGCTATTATCTTATTACTTGCATCTGCATTACATCATTTTGGGTTCTAATTGTAATGATAATGTCAATGTCAATTGCAATGATAATATACAAAGTAATAATAATAAAACCCTATGTAGATAACAGTTCAGACAGGAAGGCCACATGACACAATTTTACTAAATTATATTCACACAATGTACATTTGTTATTAGAGATGAGCGAACAGTGTTCTATCGAACTCATGTTCGATCGGATATTAGGCTGTTCGGCATGTTCGAATCGAATCGAACACCGCGTGGTAAAGTGCGCCATTACTCGATTCCCCTCCCACCTTCCCTGGCGCCTTTTTTGCTCCAATAACAGCGCTGGGTAGGTGGGACAGGAACTACGACACCGGTGACGTTGAAAAAAGTAGGCAAAACCCATTGGCTGCCGAAAACATGTGACCTCTAATTTAAAAGAACAGCGACGCCCAGCTTCGCGTCATTCTGAGCTTGCAATTCACCGAGGACGGAGGTTTCCGTCCAGCTAGCTAGGGCTTAGATTCTGGGTAGGCAGGGACAGGCTAGGATAGGAAGGAGAAGACAACCAACAGCTCTTGTAAGAGCTAAATTCCAGGGAGAAGCTTGTCAGTGTAACGTGGCACTGACGGGCTCAATCGCCGCAACCCAGCTTTCCCAGGATCCTGAATGGAATACACTGTCAGTGTATTCCCGTATACCCGATATATACCCCGATACCCGTTCCAACGGTGTGCCCCCCCACCTTCACCCCAGAAATACCCTGCAAGTCCCCTAGCAATAGAATTGGGGCTATATACACCCACAATTTTTACTACTGGTATACAGTGCCATTGTCTGACTGGGAATTCAAAGAATATATTGGGAATACAAATACCCTCATTTCTTGCTACTGCCATATAGTGCCAGTTTCTGACTGGTAATTCAAAGAATATATTGGGGTTACGTGCACCCACAATTTTTACTACTGGTATACAGTGCCATTGTCTGACTGGGAATTCAAAGAATATATTGGGAATACAAATACCCTCATTTCTTGCTACTGCCATATAGTGCCAGTGTCTGACTGGGAATTCAAAGAATATATTGGGGTTACGTGCACCCACAATTTTTACTACTGGTATACAGTGCCATTGTCTGACTGGGAATTCAAAGAGTATATTGGGAATACAAATACCCTCATTTCTTGCTACTGCCATATAGTGCCAGTTTCTGACTGGGAATTCAAAGAATATATTGGGGTTACGTGCACCCACAATTTTTACTACTGGTATACAGTGCCATTGTCTGACTGGGAATTCAAAGAATATATTGGGGTTATAAATACCCTCATTTCTTGCTACTGCCATATAGTGCCAGTTTCTGACTGGTAATTCAAAGAATATATTGGGGTTACGTGCACCCACAATTTTTACTACTGGTATACAGTGCCATTGTCTGACTGGGAATTCAAAGAGTATATTGGGAATACAAATACCCTCATTTCTTGCTACTGCCATATAGTGCCAGTGTCTGACTGGGAATTCAAAGAATATATTGGGGTTACGTGCACCCACAATTTTTACTACTGGTATACAGTGCCATTGTCTGACTGGGAATTCAAAGAGTATATTGGGAATACAAATACCCTCATTTCTTGCTACTGCCATATAGTGCCAGTTTCTGACTGGGAATTCAAAGAATATATTGGGGTTACGTGCACCCACAATTTTTACTACTGGTATACAGTGCCATTGTCTGACTGGGAATTCAAAGAGTATATTGGGAATACAAATACCCTCATTTCTTGCTACTGCCATATAGTGCCAGTTTCTGACTGGGAATTCAAAGAATATATTGGGGTTACGTGCACCCACAATTTTTACTACTGGTATACAGTGCCATTGTCTGACTGGGAATTCAAAGAATATATTGGGGTTATAAATACCCTCATTTCTTGCTACTGCCATATAGTGCCAGTTTCTGACTGGGAATTCAAAGAATATATTGGGGTTACGTGCACCCACAATTTTTACTACTGGTATACAGTGCCATTGTCTGACTGGGAATTCAAAGAATATATTGGGGTTATAAATACCCTCATTTCTTGCTACTGCCATATAGTGCCAGTTTCTGACTGGTAATTCAAAGAATATATTGGGGTTACGTGCACCCACAATTTTTACTACTGGTATACAGTGCCATTGTCTGACTGGGAATTCAAAGAATATATTGGGAATACAAATACCCTCATTTCTTGCTACTGCCATATAGTGCCAGTGTCTGACTGGGAATTCAAAGAATATATTGGGGTTACGTGCACCCACAATTTTTACTACTGGTATACAGTGCCATTGTCTGACTGGGAATTCAAAGAGTATATTGGGAATACAAATACCCTCATTTCTTGCTACTGCCATATAGTGCCAGTTTCTGACTGGGAATTCAAAGAATATATTGGGGTTACGTGCACCCACAATTTTTACTACTGGTATACAGTGCCATTGTCTGACTGGGAATTCAAAGAATATATTGGGGTTATAAATACCCTCATTTCTTGCTACTGCCATATAGTGCCAGTTTCTGACTGGTAATTCAAAGAATATATTGGGGTTACGTGCACCCACAATTTTTACTACTGGTATACAGTGCCATTGTCTGACTGGGAATTCAAAGAGTATATTGGGAATACAAATACCCTCATTTCTTGCTACTGCCATATAGTGCCAGTGTCTGACTGGGAATTCAAAGAATATATTGGGGTTACGTGCACCCACAATTTTTACTACTGGTATACAGTGCCATTGTCTGACTGGGAATTCAAAGAGTATATTGGGAATACAAATACCCTCATTTCTTGCTACTGCCATATAGTGCCAGTTTCTGACTGGGAATTCAAAGAATATATTGGGGTTACGTGCACCCACAATTTTTACTACTGGTATACAGTGCCATTGTCTGACTGGGAATTCAAAGAATATATTGGGGTTATAAATACCCTCATTTCTTGCTACTGCCATATAGTGCCAGTTTCTGACTGGTAATTCAAAGAATATATTGGGGTTACGTGCACCCACAATTTTTACTACTGGTATACAGTGCCATTGTCTGACTGGGAATTCAAAGAATATATTGGGAATACAAATACCCTCATTTCTTGCTACTGCCATATAGTGCCAGTGTCTGACTGGGAATTCAAAGAATATATTGGGGTTACGTGCACCCACAATTTTTACTACTGGTATACAGTGCCATTGTCTGACTGGGAATTCAAAGAGTATATTGGGAATACAAATACCCTCATTTCTTGCTACTGCCATATAGTGCCAGTTTCTGACTGGGAATTCAAAGAATATATTGGGGTTACGTGCACCCACAATTTTTACTACTGGTATACAGTGCCATTGTCTGACTGGGAATTCAAAGAATATATTGGGGTTATAAATACCCTCATTTCTTGCTACTGCCATATAGTGCCAGTTTCTGACTGGTAATTCAAAGAATATATTGGGGTTACGTGCACCCACAATTTTTACTACTGGTATACAGTGCCATTGTCTGACTGGGAATTCAAAGAGTATATTGGGAATACAAATACCCTCATTTCTTGCTACTGCCATATAGTGCCAGTGTCTGACTGGGAATTCAAAGAATATATTGGGGTTACGTGCACCCACAATTTTTACTACTGGTATACAGTGCCATTGTCTGACTGGGAATTCAAAGAGTATATTGGGAATACAAATACCCTCATTTCTTGCTACTGCCATATAGTGCCAGTTTCTGACTGGGAATTCAAAGAATATATTGGGGTTACGTGCACCCACAATTTTTACTACTGGTATACAGTGCCATTGTCTGACTGGGAATTCAAAGAATATATTGGGGTTATAAATACCCTCATTTCTTGCTACTGCCATATAGTGCCAGTTTCTGACTGGTAATTCAAAGAATATATTGGGGTTACGTGCACCCACAATTTTTACTACTGGTATACAGTGCCATTGTCTGACTGGGAATTCAAAGAGTATATTGGGAATACAAATACCCTCATTTCTTGCTACTGCCATATAGTGCCAGTTTCTGACTGGGAATTCAAAGAATATATTGGGGTTACGTGCACCCACAATTTTTACTACTGGTATACAGTGCCAATTTCTAACTAGGAATTCAAAATGCGCAAGGCTCCCGGAAAGGGACGTGGACGAGGCCGTGGGCGAGGTCGGGGGAATGGTTCTGGGGAGCAAGGTAGCAGTGAAGCCACAGGGCGTCCCGTGCCTACTCCTGTGGGGCAGCAAGCATTGCGCCACTCCACAGTGCCAGGGTTGCTTGCCACATTAACTAAACTGCAGGGTACAAACCTTAGTAGGCCCGAGAACCAGGAACAGGTCTTGCAATGGCTGTCAGAGAACGCTTACAGCACATTGTCCAGCAGCCAGTCAGACTCTGCCTCCTCTCCTCCTATTACCCAACAGTCTTGTCTTCCTTCCTCCCAAAATTCCGAAGCTTTACAGAACAATAACCCAAACTGTCCCTGCTCCCCAGAGCTGTTCTCCGCTCCTTTCATTGTCCCTCAACCTGCCTCTCCACGTCACGATTCCACGAACCTAACAGAGGAGCATCTGTATCCAGATGCTCAAACACTAGAGTCTCCTCCATCTCCGTTCGATTTGGTGGTGGATGACCAGCAACCCACCCTCATCGACGATGATGTGACGCAGTTGCCGTCAGGGCATCCAGTTGACCGGCGCATTGTGCGGGAGGAGGAGATGAGACAGGAGTTGGAAGAGGAAGTGGTGGATGATGAGGACACTGACCCGACCTGGACAGGGGGGATGTCAAGCGGGGAAAGTAGTGTGGATGTTGAGGCAGGTGCAGCACCAAAAAGGGTAGCTAGAGGCAGAGGCAGAGGTCAGCAGCTTAGGCGAAGCCAGGCCACACCCGGAATCTCCCAAGATGTTCCAGTTCGTACCCAGCCCCGAAAAACTCCCACCTCGAGGGCACGTTTCTCGAAGGTGTGGAGTTTTTTCAAGGAATGCGCCGAGGACAGATATAGTGTTGTCTGCACAATTTGCCTCTCGAAATTGATTAGGGGCTCTGAGAAGAGCAACCTGTCCACCACTTCAATGCGCCGTCATTTGGAATCCAAGCACTGGAATCAGTGGCAGGCAGCAACGGCAGGACAAAGGCCGACTGCCGTTCACGCCACTGCCACTGCCTCTGCCTCTGCCTCTGCCACTGCCACTGCTGACTGTGCTGGCGATGCACTCCAGAGGACGAGCCAGGACACCACTTCATCTGCCTCCGCCACTTTGTTGACTTCTACCTCATCCTCCCCTGGTCCTGTCTTATCTCCTTCTCCTGCACCATCAAAGGCACCATCAGGCGTTTCTTTACAACAACCCACCATCTCTCAGACATTGGAGCGGCGGCAGAAATACACTGCTAACCACCCACACGCGCAAGCCTTGAACGCCAACATCGCTAAACTGCTGGCCCAGGAGATGTTGGCGTTCCGGCTTGTTGAAACTCCCGCCTTCCTGGACCTGATGGCAACTGCGGCACCTCGCTATGCCGTCCCTAGCCGTCACTACTTCTCCCGGTGTGCCGTCCCCGCCTTGCACCAGCACGTGTCACTCAACATCAGGCGGGCCCTTAGTTCCGCGCTTTGCACAAAGGTCCACTTGACCACCGACGCGTGGACAAGTGCATGCGGACAGGGACGCTACATTTCACTGACGGCACACTGGGTGAATGTAGTTGAGGCTGGGACTGCTTCCCAAACTGGCCCGGTGTACCTCGTCTCCCCGCCTAACATTCCTGGCAGGGACACGAGAAGAACACCCCCCTCCTCCTCCTCTTCTACCGCCTCCTCCTCCGCCACCGCCTCCTCCTCCGCCACCGCCTCCTCCTCCGCTGTTAGATTGACCCCAGCTACGAGTTGGAAACGTTGCAGCACTGGCGTTGGTAGACGTCAGCAGGCTGTGCTGAAGCTGATCAGCTTGGGGGACAGACAGCACACTGCCTCCGAGGTGAGGGATGCCCTCCTCGATGAGACGGCAATATGGTTTGAGCCGCTGCACCTGGGCCCAGGCATGGTCGTTTGTGATAACGGCCGGAACCTGGTAGCAGCTCTGGAGCTTGCCGGACTCCAACATGTTCCATGCCTGGCCCACGTCTTCAACCTAGTGGTGCAACGTTTCCTAAAGAGCTACCCCAATGTTCCAGAGCTACTGGTGAAAGTGCGGCGCATGTGCGCCCACTTTCGCAAGTCGACAGTAGCCGCTGCTAGCTTAAAATCTCTCCAGCAACGCCTGCATGTGCCACAACACCGGCTTTTGTGCGACGTCCCCACACGCTGGAACTCAACGTTTCAGATGTTGAATAGAGTGGTTGAGCAGCAGAGACCTTTGATGGAATACCAGCTACAAAACCCTAGGGTGCCACAAAGTCAGCTGCCTCAGTTTCACATCCATGAGTGGCCATGGATGAGAGACCTTTGTGACATCCTACGGGTCTTTGAGGAGTCCACAAGGAGGGTGAGCTCTGAGGATGCGATGGTGAGCCTTACAATCCCGCTCTTGTGTGTTCTGAGAGAATCCCTGATTGACATCAGGGATAACTCAGATCACACAGAGGAGTTAGGGATAGCATCCGATCCGTCACAGCTGGAGAGTAGGTCCACACATCTGTCCGCTTCACTGCGTTTAATGGAGGAGGAGGAGGAGGAGGAAGAAGAGTTGTCCGATGATGTGATGGTGATACAGGAGGCTTCCGGGCAACTTCGAATCGTCCCATTGTTGCAGCGCGGATGGGTAGACATGGAGGATGAGGAGGAAATGGAGATTGAACTTTCCGGTGGGGCCAGAGGAGTCATGCCAACTAACACTGTGGCAGACATGGCTGAGTTCATGTTGGGGTGCTTTACAACCGACAAGCGTATTGTCAAAATCATGGAGGACAACCAGTACTGGATCTTTGCTATCCTTGACCCCCGGTATAAAAACAACATCTCGTCTTTTATTCCGGTAGAGGGGAGGGCCAATCGCATCAATGCTTGCCACAGGCAATTGGTGCAGAATATGATGGAGATGTTTCCAGCATGTGACGTTGGCGGCAGGGAGGGCAGTTCCTCCAGTAGGCAACCAAGTTCTCACCGGTCCACACAAACGAGGGGCACACTGTCTAAGGTCTGGGACACCTTGATGGCACCCCCTCGCCAAAGTGCCGCCACGGAGGGTCCTAGTGTCACCAGGCGTGAGAAGTATAGGCGCATGTTGCGGGAATACCTTTCCGACCACAGCCCTGTCCTCTCCGACCCCTCTGCGCCCTACACGTATTGGGTGTCGAAGTTGGACCTGTGGCTTGAACTTGCCCTATATGCCTTGGAGGTGCTGTCCTGTCCTGCCGCCAGCGTCCTATCTGAGAGGGTGTTCAGTGCAGCCGGTGGCATCATCACTGACAAGCGCACCCGTCTGTCAGCTGAGAGTGCCGACCGGCTCACTTTGATAAAAATGAACCACCACTGGGTAGAGCCGTCATTTTTGTGCCCACCTGTGTAAAGCACCCCAACATGAAACTCCATGTCTGTACTCAACCTCTCCAATTCCTCCGCATCCTCATACTCATCCACCATAAGCGTTGCACAATTCTGCTAATACTAGGCTCCCTCCACCCTGATTTCCCCCAACTCTGCTGGTTAGAGGCTCCCTCCACCATGAATTTGCCCAAACTGGGCTGTTTAGAGGCTCCCTCCACCATGAATTGGTCCAAACTGGGGTGGTTAGAGGCTCCCTCCACCATGAATTGGTCCAAACTGGGGTGGTTAGAGGCTCCCTCCACCATTAATTGGTCCAAACTGGGCTGGTTAGAGGCTCCCTCCACAATTAATTGGTCCAAACTGGGCTAATTAGAGGCTCCCTCCACCATGAATTGGTCCAAACTGGGTTTTTTAGAGGCTCCCTCCACCATTAATTGGTCCAAACTGGGCTGGTTAGAGGCTCCCTCCACAATTAATTGGTCCAAACTGGGCTAATTAGAGGCTCCCTCCACCATGAATTGGTCCAAACTGGGTTTTTTAGAGGCTCCCTCCACCATCAATTGGTCCAAACTGGGCTGGTTAGAGGCTCCCTCCACAATTAATTGGTCCAAACTGGGCTAATTAGAGGCTCCCTCCACCATGAATTGGTCCAAACTGGGTTTTTTAGAGGCTCCCTCCACCATGAATTTGCCCAAACTGGGCTGTTTAGAGGCTCCCTCCACCATGAATTGGTCCAAACTGGGCTGGTTAGAGGCTCCCTCCACCATGAATTTCCCAAAACTTGGCTGTTTAGAGGCTCCCTCCACCATGAATTTGCCCAAACTGGGCTGTTTAGAGGCTCCCTCCACCATTAATTGGTCCAAACTGGGCTGGTTAGAGGCTCCCTCCACCATGAATTTGCCCAAACTGGGGTGGTTAGAGGCTCCCTCCACCATTAATTGGTCCAAACTGGGCTGGTTAGAGGCTCCCTCCACCATGAATTTCCCAAAACTTGGCTGTTTAGAGGCTCCCTCCACCATTAATTGGTCCAAACTGGGCTGGTTAGAGGCTCCCTCCACCATGAATTTGCCCAAACTGGGCTGTTTAGAGGCTCCCTCCACCATTAATTGGTCCAAACTGGGCTGGTTAGAGGCTCCCTCCACCATGAATTTGCCCAAACTGGGCTGTTTAGAGGCTCCCTCCACCATGAATTGGTCCAAACTGGGGTGGTTAGAGGCTCCCTCCACCATGAATTGGTCCAAACTGGGGTGGTTAGAGGCTCCCTCCACCATTAATTGGTCCAAACTGGGCTGGTTAGAGGCTCCCTCCACAATTAATTGGTCCAAACTGGGCTAATTAGAGGCTCCCTCCACCATGAATTGGTCCAAACTGGGTTTTTTAGAGGCTCCCTCCACCATTAATTGGTCCAAACTGGGCTGGTTAGAGGCTCCCTCCACAATTAATTGGTCCAAACTGGGCTAATTAGAGGCTCCCTCCACCATGAATTGGTCCAAACTGGGTTTTTTAGAGGCTCCCTCCACCATGAATTTGCCCAAACTGGGCTGTTTAGAGGCTCCCTCCACCATGAATTGGTCCAAACTGGGCTGGTTAGAGGCTCCCTCCACCATGAATTTCCCAAAACTTGGCTGTTTAGAGGCTCCCTCCACCATTAATTGGTCCAAACTGGGCTGGTTAGAGGCTCCCTCCACCATTAATTGGTCCAAACTGGGCTGGTTAGAGGCTCCCTCCACCATTAATTGGTCCAAACTGGGCTGGTTAGAGGCTCCCTCCACCATGAATTTCCCAAAACTTGGCTGTTTAGAGGCTCCCTCCACCATTAATTGGTCCAAACTGGGCTGGTTAGAGGCTCCCTCCACCATGAATTTGCCCAAACTGGGCTGTTTAGAGGCTCCCTCCACCATGAATTTGCCCAAACTGGGCTGTTTAGAGGCTCCCTCCACCATGAATTGGTCCAAACTGGGCTGGTTAGAGGCTCCCTCCACCATGAATTTCCCAAAACTTGGCTGTTTAGAGGCTCCCTCCACCATTAATTGGTCCAAACTGGGCTGGTTAGAGGCTCCCTCCACCATGAATTTGCCCAAACTGGGGTGGTTAGAGGCTCCCTCCACCATTAATTGGTCCAAACTGGGCTGGTTAGAGGCTCCCTCCACAATTAATTGGTCCAAACTGGGCTAATTAGAGGCTCCCTCCACCATGAATTGGTCCAAACTGGGTTTTTTAGAGGCTCCCTCCACCATGAATTTCCCAAAACTTGGCTGTTTAGAGGCTCCCTCCACCATGAATTGGTCCAAACTGGGCTGGTTAGAGGCTCCCTCCACCATGAATTTCCCAAAACTTGGCTGTTTAGAGGCTCCCTCCACCATTAATTGGTCCAAACTGGGCTGGTTAGAGGCTCCCTCCACCATGAATTTGCCCAAACTGGGCTGTTTAGAGGCTCCCTCCACCATGAATTGGTCCAAACTGGGCTGGTTAGAGGCTCCCTCCACCATGAATTTCCCAAAACTTGGCTGTTTAGAGGCTCCCTCCACCATTAATTGGTCCAAACTGGGCTGGTTAGAGGCTCCCTCCACCATGAATTGGTCCAAACTGGGGTGGTTAGAGGCTCCCTCCACCATTAATTGGTCCAAACTGGGCTGGTTAGAGGCTCCCTCCACCATTAATTGGTCCAAACTGGGCTGGTTAGAGGCTCCCTCCACCATTAATTGGTCCAAACTGGGCTGGTTAGAGGCTCCCTCCACCATGAATTTCCCAAAACTTGGCTGTTTAGAGGCTCCCTCCACCATTAATTGGTCCAAACTGGGCTGGTTAGAGGCTCCCTCCACCATGAATTTGCCCAAACTGGGCTGTTTAGAGGCTCCCTCCACCATGAATTTGCCCAAACTGGGCTGTTTAGAGGCTCCCTCCACCATGAATTGGTCCAAACTGGGCTGGTTAGAGGCTCCCTCCACCATGAATTTCCCAAAACTTGGCTGTTTAGAGGCTCCCTCCACCATTAATTGGTCCAAACTGGGCTGGTTAGAGGCTCCCTCCACCATGAATTTGCCCAAACTGGGGTGGTTAGAGGCTCCCTCCACCATTAATTGGTCCAAACTGGGCTGGTTAGAGGCTCCCTCCACAATTAATTGGTCCAAACTGGGCTAATTAGAGGCTCCCTCCACCATGAATTGGTCCAAACTGGGTTTTTTAGAGGCTCCCTCCACCATGAATTTCCCAAAACTTGGCTGTTTAGAGGCTCCCTCCACCATGAATTGGTCCAAACTGGGCTGGTTAGAGGCTCCCTCCACCATGAATTTCCCAAAACTTGGCTGTTTAGAGGCTCCCTCCACCATTAATTGGTCCAAACTGGGCTGGTTAGAGGCTCCCTCCACCATGAATTTGCCCAAACTGGGCTGTTTAGAGGCTCCCTCCACCATGAATTGGTCCAAACTGGGCTGGTTAGAGGCTCCCTCCACCATGAATTTCCCAAAACTTGGCTGTTTAGAGGCTCCCTCCACCATGAATTGGTCCAAACTGGGCTGGTTAGAGGCTCCCTCCACCATGAATTGGTCCAAACTGGGGTGGTTAGAGGCTCCCTCCACCATTAATTGGTCCAAACTGGGCTGGTTAGAGGCTCCCTCCACCATTAATTGGTCCAAACTGGGCTGGTTAGAGGCTCCCTCCACCATGAATTTGCCCAAACTGGGGTGGTTAGAGGCTCCCTCCACCATTAATTGGTCCAAACTGGGCTGGTTAGAGGCTCCCTCCACAATTAATTGGTCCAAACTGGGCTAATTAGAGGCTCCCTCCACCATGAATTGGTCCAAACTGGGTTTTTTAGAGGCTCCCTCCACCATGAATTTGCCCAAACTGGGCTGTTTAGAGGCTCCCTCCACCATGAATTGGTCCAAACTGGGCTGGTTAGAGGCTCCCTCCACCATGAATTTCCCAAAACTTGGCTGTTTAGAGGCTCCCTCCACCATTAATTGGTCCAAACTGGGCTGGTTAGAGGCTCCCTCCACCATTAATTGGTCCAAACTGGGCTGGTTAGAGGCTCCCTCCACCATTAATTGGTCCAAACTGGGCTGGTTAGAGGCTCCCTCCACCATTAATTGGTCCAAACTGGGCTGTTTAGAGGCTCCCTCCACCATTAATTGGTCCAAACTGGGCTGGTTAGAGGCTCCCTCCACCATGAATTTGCCCAAACTGGGCTGTTTAGAGGCTCCCTCCACCATGAATTGGTCCAAACTGGGCTGGTTAGAGGCTCCCTCCACCATGAATTGGTCCAAACTGGGGTTTTTAGAGGCTCCCTCCACCATGAATTGGTCCAAACTGGGGTTTTTAGAGTCTCCCTCCACCATGAATTGGTCCAAACTGGGGTTTTTAGAGTCTCCCTCCACCATGAATTGGTCCAAACTGGGGTTTTTAGAGGCTCCCTCCACCATGAATTTGCCCAAACTCTGCTGGTTAGAGGCTCAATCCACCCTGATTTTCAAAACAAATGTTGGTGCCAACCTCAACTTACTACAAGGGCCAAATTCACTGCTGGTGACAAGCTCTCCTCACTGCAAGTGCCAAATACACATGTTTCAAGGTGTTTTCCTACTGTCAGAGAGGTGGTATTGAGTGTGTAAAGTGTGTAGTTGTTAGGCTGTGATGTTGGGGTAATAGAGGGTCTTTGGTGTGTTAGATGCCCCCAGACATGCTTCCCCTGCTGTCCCAGTGTCATTCCAGAGGTGTTGGCATCATTTCCTGGGGTGTCATAGTGGACTTGGTGACCCTCCAGACACGGATTTGGGTTTCCCCCTTAACGAGTATCTGTTCCCCATAGACTATAATGGGGTTCGAAACCCGTTCGAACACACGAACATTGAGCGGCTGTTCGAATCGAATTTCGAACCTCGAACATTTTAGTGTTCGCTCATCTCTATTTGTTATAGAAATGTACGTGACTGATAGTCAGAGCAAGCATACGGATATATGGCAGTGGAAGTCCTGGCTGTGACGTCCCAGGTCCCTTTCCTCAGCCGGCTATTTGGCCTCACCAGTTACATGACCTCTGAGGCCAATCAGCAGCCTAAGGAAAGGAATGTCACAGGTAGTCATGTCCCGAGTCCTTCGCTGAGGTCATGGTCAGCGGTCATGTGTGGCAGGACCAGACTGCCCTGGGATGTATGAGAGCATCAAGGACACAGGAGTATGCTTTGTTTTTTGTTTTTTCCTCCTTCCCCCACCTAATCTTATTTTAATTTTTTTTTAATAATTATCCTGGACAACCCCTTTAACCTTGTGGTTGAGGCACTAGTGTGTAACTATAGAGGTCAAAGTGGTTGCAGCTGTGACCAGGCCCACAGGTCAGCCTCATCACACTAAGGCTGAAACGTATTTGACCTCCTTTTTTATTTCCTTTGACAGTCTGTGCACTGTGAATATATTACCCCTGCCCTCTGGTGCACTGGAGTGAGACACATGAAGAAGATTTATTATACACAGCCTTCCACTGTCAGAAAGAGCAAAATAAATCATTTAATACCAAAAGTAGCAGTTAGTCAACAGCATATAGTCAAGGAGGGATTCTGTGGTTACTGTGTGTGGGGCACTGACTAAGGGCGGGTTCACACCTGCGCCCGGTCTCCGCTTTGCAGGTTTCCATCTTCTGCCCGAGAAACTGGACAAGAGAAGGAAACCCGGCAGTCAGTTTTCAAACCCATTCACTTGAATGGGTTTGCAAAGTGACCGCCCATGTGTGTCTTTTGCCTCTCCGCGGTGAAACCGTTTTTTTTAACTGGACACAAAGTCAGACATGCAGGACTTTGTGTCCGGTTAAAAAAAACCTGGTTTTGCCACGGAGACCAGAAGACGCTCACAAGTGGACCCTGACTGCCGGGTATTCATCTCCTGTCCAGTTTCTCGAGCAGAAGACAGAAACCCACAAAGCGGAGACTAGGCGCAGGTGTGAAGCCGCCCAAAGGATGGGAATGATGGGAAGCTTGTGTGTACAGACATGTAACGGACAAGTCTTCAAGGTGGTTTGGGCCTAGATATAAAGGGAAATGTAAACGTGGAATGCAAAGATGGGATGCAGCTTGTTGTTGCAAAAAGCTGGACAGGGGGACTCAAGCTGAACTTTTGCACCAGGCCCATAAACCTTTAGTTGCGTCGCTGGGTTGAGAAAGGACAATCCTACAAGTAGTACAATATACATGTATATATGAAATCTTACATTACTTTACTCCAATTTTTTTTTACTTTACTTTAAAGCATTTGTCTGGTTTACAAAACCAAATCTTTCGTACACCCTGTTAGGGAACACTAGAGTAAAAAAATGGATAGGGCCCTCTGTTGTGTAGCCATATTTATTGATCAAAATGGAGAATGGCTACAAAGAGTGACTATGACGGATCTGTTCTGTCTGGGAAATAAGACAACCCATTGACTTGAATGCTCGTGTGACACTCATTTGATCCTCATTGTTTCCCACTTAGAAATGTGTGTGTGACCTTACTATGACTGATACAGTTCTCTCTTTCTTTATGGAGACGCAGTGGCAGCCGAAGCATGGTAACAATAATCCATGTCTTTACCTGAAAAGCTCTTACAATATTTTCACTTAAAGGGTGTCGGACACCAGAACCCAACATGTCAAACCAGCCCCACAGATAGATAGGTTAGGATCATCTGAATCAAGTAGTGTTTTCCCCTTGTGAATCGCTGCCTCTGTTGTTGAGATATCGCCATTTTTGTCACTCTTTGCAGCAATAAGCGCTTTGCAGCGTATGTCTTTGAAGCAATGGCCACGCCCTCAATGTCATTTGCAGTTTGACAAAAACAGCGATATCTTGGCAACAGAGACAGCGATTTACAAGGGGAAAACAACATCTGATTCAGGTGACCCTAACCTATCTAACTGGGCTGGTTTCATATGCTGAGTTCTGGTGAGAGATTTCCTTTAAATGTGGCTGAGCAGCATCCTATTCCACGATAGCTGCCTGTCTATAGGAATGTGAATAACCCTACTTACTGAAATTAAGGGAACCTTATTGTGACCTTTTACTATGTAGAAATGTTGACCTATACTAACATTTACAATAGCATGTAAAGCTTCTTTAGTGTAGTGTTGCACTGAGATCTGGATATAGTGTCCTTCCCTCCTTTGCAATGTAGAGGACTTATTATAGGACCCCAATGACCCCAGATTTAGCCAATTGCTTCCTAGGTTAGCTATCAGAAAAGAAAGAAAGGGAATACTAATGTATCACAGAACAAAGATTGTGTATCACAAAATGCTCCGAATCAACCTCTTAAGCCTCCATGAAGATCAAAGACACTTCTAAAGCTCCAAATGACTTCTCAGCTTCGGTTATGGCTTGTTTGAGCCATAGCAGTCAGGAAATATTAGTGTCACTTTCATTATAAGTATATTTTCATACTTTTTCTATAGATCAAATAAATCTAGTGCTAAAAAACTCATAAAGACTTTGCAGGCCATAGTAATATTGTATCTGCTCTTTCTGATGGAAAATGCGTTGGGTGCAGGACTTGTTTTTTCCAGTAGATCTTGTCAAAAGGAGCGCCCCATGGCCATGATGGGGGGCTAGGAATGGTAAAGCAAGATGCTGTGTCTGTGGACTGAGTCATATTTCTTCTTCTACCCCATCCCACCATTAGTAGCATTAGGTTTCCATGTTCTTTTATAGAAATATCAGTTTGAACATCTCTCTGATCTGATGGCATCAAAGGGCAGAAGGCCAGATAAGTCATCACAGTCTCATGAATCACCATGAACGTCTTTCTGATCAGATTGTCAAATCAAAGACTGTTACAGACCTGGAAACCAGATAAGTTATCACCGAGACACGGGGCAGTGAGGGGGTCATGCAAAAATGAGACTCTACAAATGAGTTACTTATTCGTAGCAGGGACTTTACAAGTGAACACTCATAGTTTTCATTCTTATAGTGTATAACATATAAGAACATATAATATTTGTCACTGCCGGTTGTGACTGGCCAACGTGGTAACGTTGGACCAATTTAATGACCCTATGACTTAGGAAGTCATTTTGTATAGTGTAAATTTGTAGGGTCTGCTGGGTGCACATTCTTGGACTGATCAGAAGAGTTTGATCTCAGGACTAGAGATGAGCGAACACTAAAATGTCCGAGGTTCGAAATCCGGTTCGAACAGCCGCACAATGTACGGCTGTTCGAACGGTTTTCGAACCCCATTATAGTCTATGGGGGGAAATGCTCGTTTCAGGGGTACGCAAAATTCGATAACAATATACTTACCAAGTCCACGAGTGACGGTCGGGCTGGATTCCCCTTGAAGTCTTCTCCCGGCGCAGCGCCCCCACGGCGTCTTCCGGCTGAAATTCACTCTGCCTAGGCATCGGGGCCTAGGCAGAGCCGACTGCGCATGCGAGGGCATGCCGGATGCCTAAACCTTAAACTTCGAACAGCTAGTAGTGTTCGATTGAGTACGAGTATCTCAAATACCATAGTATTCGATCGAACACCTACTCGATGGAACACTACTCGTTCATCTCTACTCAGGACTAAATCATACAGGACAGGACAAAACTGAAAGGTGATGAAGTGGTGATCCAAGTTATCGTATATCATCCATGTTATATTGGCATCAATTCGAAGTTATTTCTACCCAAAAATTCTCCAGTGTTGAGATTGGTAAAGAAACAAATCCCAAAATTTGCATGGCTGCTCAGACCTAGTTAAGCAGTACAAGTTCATCGAATAGATAAATATATTATATATACTCATTGTCTGGTACATTTGGGCTCTTAATAAAATTATGGCATCATTTTGTAAAATTGTCTAGGCCTAGGCGCTCAAAGTATACACTTGAGACAGACAGCAAGGTTGGTGTGAGTGGTAAGACCGGGGCAATTTACATGTCTGGGAATCTTAAGATGTTAACTGGCCGCCTATGTTATATGAAGTTTTCACGTCAGACTTGCCCATCAAAGTACCAGGGGTCAGTATGGCAGAAAAGAAGCCCATTTAGAACCAGTCACTTGCCAGTAGGGTCTATTTCTTATGGGAATCGACAACACAGACAGTTAAAATTTCTAAAAATTTATGAACACATTGATTTTTTTTCTTTTTTTTAATTACATTTAGATTGCAAAAGCTTCATCCTAATATTTGTAAAAATGAAAAAGTAACCCAAAAGGTGATGGGGATAGAATTATCTAAGACAGTTATAAAGGGTCCCCCAGGTCTGAATAATGGGGTACAACCACCTGGACTCCCACCTCCATTTGAACGTAGAAGCCATTGACTCTATAGGCTGAATATAATCATATATAGCACTCTGCTATCTATGACAGTCTCATAAAGTTACCGAGCAGGATCCATGCTCAACCACCACCTGAAATGGGGCTACATGGGATCACAATTCCCACGATCATTTGTGTTTCTAGTGGTTTTACTCAAACAGAAAAAAAAATATATATAGGAATACATTTTCATGTGAATAGGGGAAAAAAAACTTATTGCATCCCCTTGGTCTTCTTATTAATCCATTTCACGTAGTCTTTAGTAAGACGGGTGTAGACATCACTGCCACTTGAGGTCCCGCACAACATGGGTCCAAAAGAAATGACACCTTTTAGGAAGCCCCCGCAAATTAATGGTCCTCCGATATCACCCTGCAATGTAGAGACTCAGATTTATTAAACTCTCCTATCTCTGGAAACTTCTCTTAAATATTGTAAAAAAAAAAATAAAATCTGTTTTTTTTTTATTTAAATTTATGTCTGCGTTCTGTTTTTGGATATGATCTGCTGACTCTTTAGTGATACTGTAGGTCAAAGGGGGTACTATGTCCTCTTAAAGAGGACCTTTCACTACCTCTAACATGTCCAGCTCTTTCCATTATCTAATAGCTTCTGCTCCACTGATTCTGGCAAAGTTGGATTTTTTTTCTCTAGCCCCCACTATTCCTGAGCAATTAATGCTGTTAGTTTTGGTGTCTGACATGCTATTTAGGTTCTGTACTGTCAGAAGGGCAGTGTTAGACAAAAGCAGACAAGGGGTGTGATTCTTAGCCCTGTCACTGTCTTCCTCTGATTGGAGCTTACACTCACCGGCCACTTTATTAGGTACACCTGTCCAACTGCTCGTTAACACTTAATTTCTAATCAGCCAATCACATGGCGGCAACTCAGTGCATTTAGGCATGTAGACATGGTCAAGACAATCTCCTGCAGTTCAAACCGAGCATCAGTATGGGGAAGAAAGGTGATGTGAGTGCCTTTGAACGTGGCATGGTTGTTGGTGCCAGAAGGGCTGGTCTGAGTATTTCAGAAACTGCTGATCTACTGGGATTTTCACGCACAACCATCTCTAGGGTTTACAGAGAATGGTCCGAAAAAGAAAAAACATCCAGTGAGCGGCAGTTCTGTGGGCGGAAATGCGTTGTTGATGCCAGAGGTCAGAGGAGAATGGCCAGACTGGTTCGAGCTGATAGAAGGGCAACAGTGACTCAAATAGCCACCCGTTACAACCAAGGTAGCCAGAAGAGCATCTCTGAACGCACAGTACGTCGAACTTTGAGGCAGATGGGCTACAGCAGCAGAAGACCACACCGGGTGCCACTCCTTTCAGCTAAGAACAGGAAACTGAGGCTACAATTTGCACAAGCTCATCAAAATTGGACAATTGAAGATTGGAAAAACGTTGCCTGGTCTGATGAGTCTCGATTTCTGCTGCGACATTCGGATGGTAGGGTCAGAATTTGGCGTCAACAACATGAAAGCATGGATCCATCCTGCCTTGTATCAACGGTTCAGGCTGGTGGTGGTGGTGTCATGGTGTGGGGAATATTTTCTTGGCACTCTTTGGGCCCCTTGGTACCAATTGAGCATCGTTGCAACGCCAAAGCCTACCTGAGTATTGTTGCTGACCATGTCCATCCCTTTATGACCACAATGTACCCAACATCTGATGGCTACTTTCAGCAAGATAATGCAATGTCATGTCATAAAGCTGGAATCATCTCAGACTGGTTTCTTGAACATGACAATGAGTTCACTGTACTCCAATGGCCTCCACAGTCACCAGATCTCAATCCAATAGAGCATCTTTGGGATGTGGTGGAACGGGAGATTCGCATCATGGATGTGCAGCCGACAAATCTGCGGCAACTGTGTGATGCCATCATGTCAATATGGACCAAAATCTCTGAGGAATGCTTCCAGCACCTTGTTGAATCTATGCCACGAAGAATTGAGGCAGTTCTGAAGGCAAAAGGGGGTCCAACCCGTTACTAGCATGGTGTACCTAATAAAGTGGCCGGTGAGTGTAGAATCACACCCCTTTCCGGCTCCTGCCTGACACCGCCCACCTGAGAGCCTAAGTAGCCTATCAGGCACAAAAACTACCTGCATCTATTGTTTGGGAATGGCGGGGGCTAAAAGAAAAATTCCAACTGCTATAGAATCAGGAGAAATGTTAACAGATATTAAGAACTGGAGTTGGTAAAGTTGGTGAAAGGTCTCTTTAAGAAGATGTTGCCTCAAAAACACTGTTAATAGGAATTTATTAGACCATGCATGCTCTGCTTCTTATATTTTCAACCAATTTTTCTTTCAAAAATTTTCCACACCTCAAGCCACATCTGTTTCCGCTAAGGCTCCACCCCCCATGGCTAAAACACGTAAAAAACTTGATTCATAGCACGCTCACTTTTAGCTAGAATTCTACATTTTGAGTATAAAATGTATCCCTTGAAGAAAGAGTCCAAACAAAAAAAAATAATTTAGGGGCACTTCATTTAAGACCAAGACCATCTAGGGTGTTGCTGGAGTCTGATGTCTATTTGAGGACTCCTATTGATGACTTCATCCCCCTATAGTGCTACACCTGGACGTTTTGGTGAAGCGGTGACTTAAAATTTTAGGAAGGATAGCATCAACACTGAAATTTACATGAATTTTTGCCACTTACATTACAGAAACCTCTCACTGCGTCTTTATCCCTGGTACACATCATGTCCTTAGTAATCTTCGTGCTTGACTTCCACTGGGCGGCACATGTCTTCCAGTCTATGATGGTCACTCTAGCCTCCATCAGCTTGTCAGAAAAGTTGGGTTTCTTGTTACTGGTCCTGCCCCATCCTGCGATGGTGCAGACACTGCCGGGCTTCACTTTGTCAAATTTCTCAGGAAAACGGACAATGTTGACGACCTTGTTAATATTCGCTTTACCTGACAACTAAATTCATACACAGAGGGTTTTCCTGGTCACTTACACAATGGAGAATATAGACTTATGGACGGATACATTATACAGCAGAGATACCTTCAAAAGCTGGAGGTTATTGGTGTGTTTTTCCTTATCGTATTTCTCGTGAGTGATTGTTTTAGTAATTTTGAATTGTTGTCTTCGGTCATTTTTAGTATTCTTGATAGAATGAACCCCAAGATCCACAGTGGTTGTTTTATCTCTACATAGAAGTGATGGAAATGTTATTACAGTTTATCCAAAGGAGAGGATTAACCAAGAGGTTTACAAGCGAATACTCTTATATCGTTAATGTCCAGCACTTCATAGGGAATGTACACTCAATGATGAAAAAATACCGCACCGAGATGGAGTTGGAATGGACTTTAAGTCATCACTATATTATAGCCAAAGGAGGAATTTATTGGGGAAAACTGTACAATTGGGTGGAGGCTATAGTACCTAGTACCCTATTAGGCACCACATCGCGCGCCACAGCAAATTTAGCCGCGGCCACTTTTATGTTGACTCCGCCCATTCTCATTCATTTTTTTCATGTCCCCCGACACAGTATAATCCTCCCACAGGCACCCGTACATTATATGTCTCCACATTGTAACGTCCCCCTTCCAACTGCCCCACAGTATTAAGTCCCTCTCCTGGTGCCGCAGTTTAAACATGAAACTGGATCAGTTGGAGGGTGACATTAGCAATGGGGGTAGTTGGAGAGGACAATAAATAAATGGCAGATGAAGTGGACATTAAACGGTGGGCAACTAGAAGCAGACATTAAACCGTAGGGTTAGCTGGAGGGTGACATTAAACTGGTGTCACGGGGTGACTAATGCTATCACAGTCTTAGAACCCTTCCCACTGACAAGTGTGTGATGTGATAATAGCAGTGGTAAAAGGAGATATTTCTGTAATGGAAAATTCTATTGTAGTAATTCTTTTTGGCCACAAGATGCCGCTGTATTAGGTAAAGGAAGAATCAGGAAGTGACGAGTGGAGGAAGTGGACTGTAGTAGTGTGGGAGAAGAAGCTGGCTGTTTGAGCAGTGAGAGATCTGAGGGACAATCCATCGCCATTTTGCTGCCGTGCAACGCATGTTTCAGGCCAGGGCCAGCTCTGGAGAAGCCTGGACCGGTTGCTGGTTCCCATGTCAGGATAGTTGGAGACGGTTGCGGTACAGACGCCGCGGAGCGGATGAAAAGAAGGACCAGCCCTTGTGACACCGTGTTCCAGTTGTCTGGAGGCAAGGAAATTCCTGTTTCCTTCGGAAAATCCATCTGACTGTTCGCCCCCTTGCTAACCCGGGTAAGCGGAGCTCCGATTCACCTTTCATCAGGGTGAATAGTGTATACACTCAGTAAATAGTTTTTGGCGCCAAAGACCTAGAATAGACTGATTCCGGCCATTTTGCTTTAAAGCGAGTTCTATCTAAACGGAGATACAGCACGTGCTGTCCTGCTATTCAAAAGAGACACTATATCCTGGATTATAGTACCAGAAGCACGTCGTAAGAGGAGTTATTTGTTTCACTAAGACTTGTGCAGCTAAGCACCAACTCCTGATTAAACAAAACCGGTTGCTGAAGTCCTCCCTGCAGGGTTGGGGTAGTGTGTTGAAATGTGGATATTGTGGAGTGGGTAAGTTAAATAGTAAACTGTGATATTGTTAACCCCAGTGTGACACCGCAGGTGATCTTCCTCTGCATACTTACATTGTTTTGTTAGCTTGGTATTAACAGGTAAATTGCAGCTGCTTTACATAGGTAGCCGCTAGTTAAAGGCATAGTTCTCTAGTTCTGACATATTACGTCACGGTGCAGTGTCACTCAGGGGTCTCGGCCCTCGGCTGAGTGTCTTGTAATTATTGATTTCATCAGGCCTGTTAGCCTGGAGTTCCCCCAAAAAGGGTATAGAGTAAAATTTATATTTCTTACTTCGTGTCTGGTGTGTTTGTGCCTGTCCGTGGAACCGCTGTATCCTAAAAGTTCCTGCAAGAGCCCCGGTAGCCAGTCGGCTGCCGTGCCTTTCCCCTCCTTCCCCCCCCTTACATTTTTGGCGTAGTCGGCAGGATACGGTGCCACCATGGACATGGACAACGCTTCAGGGGACGCGCCTTTGGTGGACGCGAACCGCGTGCCTAATGGCGGGGTGGCTGCGGGTGCTGTCCTCCCGCCTGTTGTACCTACCCTTGCACCGACAGCCCCAGTCAGGTGTTTACCAGCAGGTGCCATCTTAAACCAACTGACTAAATTTGACGGACATATGATGTTGCTGACCGATTGGACTGAACGACTGAGGAGTGCGATTAAACTGTGTAATCTAGCCCCCGAACTCCAACCGGAGGTAGCGATAAATGCTCTGGAAGGGAATGCCCGATGGACAATCACATTACTGGCAGAATCCCAGAGGAGTACGGTGACAGACATAATAAACAGGTTGGAGAAGGTTTACGGGAACCGTGCCCCGTCAGTCGATTTACTTGCCCGGTTTGTTAATCGGAGACAGGGGGAGGGGGAGACCGTCCCTGAGTATGCTAATGAACTACAGGGGTTGTTAGCTGATGTCCGGAGGGCCGAATCCCACGCCCAGCGTGCCCCTGAGGAAGATGACGAGCTGTTGAGGGACTATTTTATTCGGGGATTATGTTTGAGTACGGTGAGGCGGGAACTACAGAACCGCGTGCTGGCGGATAAGACCCTGACCTTTGTCCAGATTCTGGAGGAGACCATCGCCAGGACTCAAATGGAGGAGCCAGAGGTGGGTCAGGTCGCCATGCAGAGAGCTGGAAGGGTGATGATCAATGTTGTAGGGGGTGAGGCACAGGCCCAGATGAGAAAAATGCAGCGTACTATAGATGCGCTAACCCAACAATTGAGCCAGGTGCAGAGTAGGGTACAGACTCCTGCTGCTGGGAACCCGTTACCAACCCCCTCAGACGGGCCCCCATGTCAATGCTCAGCAAGACCCCCCATGTGGCAAACAGAGGAACCACAGGGAAGGCCATCTCCATCACGGCCGTGGTATCGCTCTCCTCCCGACCCCCAATTGCGACAAAGGCCACCACCTCGGGAGTGGGACTATAGCAATGTCCAATGTTGGCAATGTCAAGAGTTCGGGCATATCTCAAGGAACTGCCCAGGACCGAGAAGGGCCAGGCCCAGCAACTCACCGCCGTTAAACGGGAGACCTCCACGGTAAGAGGGCGCACTGCGGGGGTATCAGGGGGCCCAAGTCCTCCAAAAAGCCCACATGATTTGATCGCAAAAAGCCCCGTGCTGGAAGTGAGTTTTGAGGGAAAGAAGGTCCCCTGCCTAGTGGATACGGGTTCTGAAGTGACAACAATGCCCTTAGACTATTTTGAACGGCATCATGGCCACCTTATGCGACCAAACACCGGAATGGTTATCTGACTGAGAGCGGCAGATAATGGAACTATCCCTGTACATGGGGTAGTCTGGATGCGGCTTCGGGCCTGTGGCCAAGAATTAGGAGTCAAGGGAGTTATCCTTGTCAAGTCTACCTACTTGCCGGAGGTCCCAGTGATTCTAGGCATGAATGTGTTGCGAGACCTGAACCACGTGCTTTTCACCAAGAAAGGACCGGAGTACTGGAAG
The DNA here is from genome assembly GCF_031893055.1 of Leptodactylus fuscus. Taxonomy (NCBI): domain Eukaryota; kingdom Metazoa; phylum Chordata; class Amphibia; order Anura; family Leptodactylidae; genus Leptodactylus; species Leptodactylus fuscus. Next base: position 34,714,475 of record NC_134265.1, on the reverse strand, counting down.
CGGACTTCCGTACATAGGCCAACACAGCAAGTTTTCCGGCAAATTGTCCAGACTTGCCGAATCCAGAAGGGACTCCCTGAAAACCGCCGGCTGGGGGCGGTGTATACCCCGAATGGTGCGCCCGTAAAAATACCTCCCCGGCAGGAACGGACGTTGATGTTGCCCGTGGGGACCAATCTGAATGTGGACGGATTGGATGTCGAGCTGGAACCGGTAGAGCGGTGTGAAGAGATAACTGGTGTGATGTTTGGGCGAGTGGTGGCCACAGTCCGAAACGGGCGAGTGCCGGTGCGGTGCGTGAATCTACAGGATCACGAAGTGACCCTACCAAGGAGAGTCAAGGTCGCCAGAGTCTTCCTACATCAGGGTGAGACAGCCCGGAGAAGACCCTTTACTCTTAGGGAAGAGAGAGGGGACATTTGGACCTTGGCGGTACAGATGGATCAACCTGAAAAACCCACGCCCGAGTGGAATGGGAGGAAGATCCTGGAAATGATGGGAATAAACCGGCCCTCTTTGAGTCCAGACCAAGTACGGCTAGTGGAAGAGACCCTATGGGAGTTCCAAGCTGCATTTTCTAGGCATGACGAAGACTTTGGCTGTACGTCTGCTATCGAGCACCGAATACCGACCGGGAACACGGCCCCAATCCGTGAAAGGTATCGACAGATCCCACCAAACATGTACCAAGAAGTGAAGGAGATGTTACATCAAATGTTGGATAATGGCGTGGTACAACCAAGTCAGAGTCCGTGGGCTGCCCCGGTGGTGCTGGTCCGAAAAAAAGACGGCACCCTACGCTTCTGTGTTGACTACCGGAAGCTGAACGCACAGACAGTGAGAGACTCTTATCCCTTGCCGCGGATCGAGGAATCCTTATCCGCATTGGGAAAGGCGAGATACTTCTCATCCCTAGACCTGGCGAGTGGATACTGGCAAGTGCCAATGGCAGCAGAAGACAGACAGAAAACGGCGTTCATCTTGCCGATGGGCTTGTATGAGTTCAGAAGGATGCCCTTTGGATTGTCCAATGCCCCCGGCACGTTCCAAAGACTCATGGAGTATTGTCTTGGTGACCTAAACTTTGAGTCAGTGCTCATCTATCTGGACGATATTGTGGTCTTCGGATCGTCCTTCGAACAACATCTTCAGAGGCTGAGACAAGTTCTGAAGCGCCTGATGGAGCATGGGCTCAAGGTCAAGCCCAAGAAATGCCAGCTGTTCCAGACACAGATTGAGTATCTGGGGCACATTGTCTCTGCTGAGGGGGTGCAACCGGCAAGCAGCAAGGTGGAAGCGGTACAACGCTGGCCTGTCCCAAGAACCCTCAGGGAACTTCGCGCATTCTTGGGCCTAGCTGGATATTACCGGCGCTTCATAAGAAATTTTTCAAAGAAGGCAGGACCGCTGAACGAATTGCTGAGGGGGACCTCCCGGGGGCCAAAGAACCAGCCCATTCCATGGGGAGAGAAACAACAACAGGCGTTCGAGGAGTTGAAGGAAGCCCTGACGAGTGCACCAATACTCGCCTATGCGCAGTTTGACAAGCCCTTCATGTTATACACAGATGGGAGTCTCCATGGCCTAGGTGCGGTGCTCGCCCAAGAACAAGATGGCTGTGAGAGAGTCATAGCCTACGGAAGCCGGTCCCTGAGGGAGACAGAGAGGAACTTTGACAACTATAGTTCATTCAAGCTGGAACTACTGGCCCTAGTGTGGGCCATGACGGAGAAATTCTCAGAATACTTGACAGGAGCGGAACAACAATCCCTTGTCGCACCTAGACAATGCAAAGTTGGGTGCTTTGGAGCAACGATGGATGGCCAGGTTGTCCAGGTACAAGTACAAGATCAAGTATCGATCCGGTAGAGAAAATGCAAATGCGGATGCTCTGTCTCGGGTGACGCCGGATGACTCCGGACGAGATAAGGATGGAGAGTTGGAAGACTCAGAGGTTCCCCACTTGGGTAGAATACCCTTGTTTGTGATACTGGCACGGACCAGTGGGGTGGTGACAGACCGGCCAGTGTTGCTTGGGAAAACCCATGGAGATTGGGTATATGCTCAGAATGATGACGTGACCCTAAGAAAGATCAAGCAGTGGGTAATGGCAAAGGAGTGGCCTACCCCGATGGAGCGCAAACGCTTGCCACCTATGGGGGCAAGAGTAATGCAACAGTGGGATAGACTGAAGTGTGAAAATGGGTTACTGTACCGTAAAGTATATTTAGAGACTGAGTTGGAGGTGAGATGGCAACTAGTGATACCAAGTACCAGTGCCAGGGAAGTTGCCCGTGAGGCTCATGTGAGAGGGGCCCACTTTGGTCCTGATAAAACGTTCAAGTGGCTCCAGCGATTTGTCTATTGTCCTGGCCTTGAGCAGACAGTGCAGGACGTGTGCCAAGCCTGCAGGGCCTGTGAGCTCGCTAAACCCCCAGAACAAAGGGCCCCCACTCAGACGATTAGGACCACTGCGCCGTTGGAGGTGCTGATGATTGATTATGTCCTGATAGGACACTCCAACAGCGGACATCAGTACTGTTTGGTAATGACCGATCACTTTACCAAGTTTGCAGTAGCAGTAGCTACAAAAGATCAGACTGCCGAATCTGCTGCCAGGGCTGTGTGTAAGCAGTTCATCCAAGTGTATGGGTGCCCCACTCGTATTCACTCAGATCAGGGGGCATGTTTTCAGGGGCGGCTCATGTCGGAGTTGTATCGGGTGTATGGTATCCACAGATCCCGGACGACCCCTTACCACCCAGAGGGGAATGGGGCCTGTGAGCGATTCAATCGCACCCTCCTCCAGATGTTGCGAACGTTGGAGAAAGATCAAAAAGCTCGGTGGCCAGAGAGCTTAGTTGAGTTGCTCTGGGCCTATAATAATCGGGTCCATAGTACCACCGGCTACACGCCATACCTGATGCTGTTTGGACGTCCCGGACGGGAGATTGAAGAACTGAACTTGACAAATCCTGAGAGAGAGGGCGCTCGCTCGCCCGATGACTGGGTAGAGCTACACCGTCGAAAATTGCAGACCATACACCGGTTGGTGATTGACAAAACCCGACTGTCCAGTCACCCAGACAAGACCCCGGTTCAACATGAACCCTTCCAACCTGGGGACAGGGTGTTAGTAAGGGCCAAGAGACCCTCGGGAAAGTTGGATGATCGGTGGGAGGCAATGGCATATCGAGTAAAACGAAGGGTCATCCCTGACGGACCAGTGTATGAGATAGAACCTGAAAGGGGTGAAGGAGTTACCCGGACTCTTCACCGTAATATGCTCAGACCTTGTAATTCAGAGACTCCCACAACAGAGACTGAGGTGCCTCGGTTGAATCCAACAGCCCCAACCTTCACACCTGCTGCACAGATTGATCCCGATGAGTGGTGGGATGTACCAGTTCCCATGTCTGAAACGGTTCCAGCCGTGGTGATTTTACCTCCACGGGAGGGGACGACACTGATGACTGCTCCTGTACAGGAACCTGAGCCGACCTGTGGGAACGAAGTGACTGACGCCCCGACTTTACGCAGAACGCCAAGGTCTAATGCTGGGGTTCCCCCACAGCGATACGCCCAGGATGAGTTTGTCTGGGGAGGTCTGTCGAGGACGCCGACCTCTAGTGGGGTGGTGTGTCATGGGGTGACTAATGCTATCACAGTCTTAGAACCCTTCCCACTGACAAGTGTGTGATGTGATAATAGCAGTGGTAAAAGGAGATATTTCTGTAATGGAAAATTCTATTGTAGTAATTCTTTTTGGCCACAAGATGCCGCTGTATTAGGTAAAGGAAGAATCAGGAAGTGACGAGTGGAGGAAGTGGACTGTAGTAGTGTGGGAGAAGAAGCTGGCTGTTTGAGCAGTGAGAGATCTGAGGGACAATCCATCGCCATTTTGCTGCCGTGCAACGCATGTTTCAGGCCAGGGCCAGCTCTGGAGAAGCCTGGACCGGTTGCTGGTTCCCATGTCAGGATAGTTGGAGACGGTTGCGGTACAGACGCCGCGGAGCGGATGAAAAGAAGGACCAGCCCTTGTGACACCGTGTTCCAGTTGTCTGGAGGCAAGGAAATTCCTGTTTCCTTCGGAAAATCCATCTGACTGTTCGCCCCCTTGCTAACCCGGGTAAGCGGAGCTCCGATTCACCTTTCATCAGGGTGAATAGTGTATACACTCAGTAAATAGTTTTTGGCGCCAAAGACCTAGAATAGACTGATTCCGGCCATTTTGCTTTAAAGCGAGTTCTATCTAAACGGAGATACAGCACGTGCTGTCCTGCTATTCAAAAGAGACACTATATCCTGGATTATAGTACCAGAAGCACGTCGTAAGAGGAGTTATTTGTTTCACTAAGACTTGTGCAGCTAAGCACCAACTCCTGATTAAACAAAACCGGTTGCTGAAGTCCTCCCTGCAGGGTTGGGGTAGTGTGTTGAAATGTGGATATTGTGGAGTGGGTAAGTTAAATAGTAAACTGTGATATTGTTAACCCCAGTGTGACACCGCAGGTGATCTTCCTCTGCATACTTACATTGTTTTGTTAGCTTGGTATTAACAGGTAAATTGCAGCTGCTTTATATAGGTAGCCGCTAGTTAAAGGCATAGTTCTCTAGTTCTGACATATTACGTCACGGTGCAGTGTCACTCAGGGGTCTCGGCCCTCGGCTGAGTGTCTTGTAATTATTGATTTCATCAGGCCTGTTAGCCTGGAGTTCCCCCAAAAAGGGTATAGAGTAAAATTTATATTTCTTACTTCGTGTCTGGTGTGTTTGTGCCTGTCCGTGGAACCGCTGTATCCTAAAAGTTCCTGCAAGAGCCCCGGTAGCCAGTCGGCTGCCGTGCCTTTCCCCTCCTTCCCCCCCCCCTTACACTGGGGGCAACTAGAGGCAGACAGGTCCCCCTCCAGCTCCTCCCACGGTTTAATGCCCTCTCCAGTTGTACCCCAGTTTAAGTGCCCCCTTTATCTGCTCCATTTCATGTCCCCTCCTCCATCTCTGCCCCCGGTTTCATCTCCTCCCCCCTCCATTTCTCCCTCAGTTTCATATCCCCTTTCATCTGCCCCCAGTTTCATGTCCCCCCTCCATCTCTGCCCCCAGTATTATGACAAACACACACAGACTGACAGACACACACAGACAGACAGACACACACACACTCTCTCTCTCTCTCTCTCTCTCTCCATTCTGCATCTCACATCCTCCCTTCCTCCTCCCTTTTCAGTACCTTACACGGATCTCTTCTCTCTTCACTGCACGGGACACCGTGTGACCGTGTGATGTCACACAAGGTCCTTGAACCTTAGTCCAGCGTTCCTCCGATCACCGCAGCCTCTTATCTGTTATAAGAGCAGGCAGTGATCGGAGGAATGATTGATCAGTAAATCATTAAAGGGACATAGCATCGGGCCATCTATGTGTGCAAGATACCCCTTGGACTGTTGCGGTGGCTGTTTTGGAGGCTGGTCCCCTACCAACCGATCGTTCTCGACTCCCCACGTCGCCCTCTTATACAAGGTATGGGATAGGGGGAAGAAACTGTTAGGTACTTGTGGCTTTACTACATTTACTCCTCTGTGGCATAATAATCGCTTGACTGAATTTACTGTGTTAACGGGCTTCGAGGGGTGGAGGGATAATGGTGTCCTGTCCCTTAGTCATATCCTAGATAACGGGATATTTAAGACCTTTGCGGACCTTCAGAGTGATTTTTCTATACCCCAGGTGTGGTTTTATCAGTATCTTCAGCTTCGTCATGCCTTTCATGTTCAGACTAGACGTACCCCCCTGACAGTTGGACTACACCCCGCACTGCAACATACTCTTATGGGATCTATTACTAAGGGAATGATATCTACACTGTACCGACAGTTATTAATGGCATACTTGGAGGATTTCCCGAACAAAACTAGGGAAAGGTGGGAGGGGGATGTTGGTGCGGTGGATAAGGAAACCTGGTGAGATGTGTTAGCCCTAACCCCAACACTGTCCCCTAGTGAAGCACAGACACTGTCTCATATTTATCTCTTGCATATAGTCTATAGGACTCCACAGAGACTGTTCCGTATGCATATCCGTTCTGATGCCATATGCCCCCGCTGTAGTAAGGAACCCGCACATCTCCTGCATATGATGTGGGAATGTCAGGAGTTAGACAATTACTGGAGTCAGGTACTGTCCTTGCTTGGCCGGGTGTATTCTATTGCACTTCTGCAATCACCTCCTAGGTCTTTTGGGGGAGGGTGTGGACACGGAAAGCCCGGATTTTATAGGGTTGTCCAGGGTTTTATACCAGGCAAGAAAATTGATTGCTTATCATTGGTTGGACCCGAGTCCTCCTTCTCTAGTGGAATTGATATCTAGAGTTAATAATACTATTAGGCTGGAGAGGGGCGTATATATACAGAGAAAGGCCCAAACTAAATTTGAAAAAATTTGGGGAGCATGGTTGGACACACCTGGCCTTCCCTCCCCGTCTCGGATTAGGAAGAGATCTCTCACTTCAACTTTCTCTGTTTCCTTGATCCCCTGAATGCTACTCTTTACATGGAAATCAAAGGAGGTTTGTAATGGACTTCCCCCCCTCTCTCTTTATGTTTCGGATTGTGTCTCCATATTTACTTTGAATTGTTATTGTGTTGCTGTTGTTTTGTCGATTGTTTGATTTTATGTTAAGAAAAATTTGTTAATAAAAATTATCTGATTAAAAAAAAAAAGGGACATAGCGGGATATGTAGGGAGCTGTGCGGGACGGCGGGACAGGGGTAGGAAAGCGTGAGTGTCCCGTGGAAGTCAGGACGGTTGGGTGGTATGATAAATCTGGCGATCGGACTGGCTAAGGAAGTGCTGCAATCTGGTGAAGACATTTCCAGGACAACACTTGATGTGTGGGTGAGCATTATCCTGCTGAAAATATTCCAGTTATCTGCCCTGCCATGAGAGACAACACACGTGACACTGCATGTCCATTACATATTACTGAGTTGTTAGTGTCCTCGTATCACTAGTAGGGGTGACCGAATGTCCTATGTGATGGCTCCCCAGATCAGCACACAAGCAATTGGGCCAATGTGTCACTCCACAGCAAAGGCAGGATCAAAGTACTCACCAAAAGGCCTCACAATACCCCTCTGCTCTCGTTCCGATGCTGCCTAAATCCATTGACCATCTTTACTTTTAACCCCTCTCAACAAGAAATTCTGCCCAGCCAATCACTGACTGAGGTGGTCCAGTATTGTGGCCATTAATTGGTTAAGTGGTAATTTCCTGCTGTGCCGTGGGTTAAGCGCAGGGGGTTAAGCGGCCGGACGCTGGCAAAGTCTGCGTGCCGGCCGCTTGCATTCATTCCTATGGGTGCGTGCTATTCGAAACGGGAGTTTCGAATAGTACTCAGTCATCTCTAAGTCAAGGACATAGAGACCAGCAGGAAACTAGGGTAGAATTAACCTCGGATTGGTGATACAAAAATTTATTTATTTATTTATTTATTTATTTTTTAACTATTTTGAGCCTTTGGAATTTTTTCCTATCTATCTATCTATCTATCTATCTATCTATCTATCTATCTATCTATCTATCAATCTTCATCTTCTATTATCATCCTGTCTGTCTTGTTGGCGATGTATATGAGATGACTGCTGCAAAGATAATCCTTACAGAACTGGAAGTATCACTATTACTAGGTTTAGTGGCTAGAGTGAAAATTGCAGGATATAGTACTTTTTTTTCAAATTCGAGAGGGTGAAAGTTGACCAATGGAACAAAAAAGAAAACATATCGTAACTGCGTCTTCTAGAACGCCACCAAAGCGAAGACTTAGGGTTAGAGAATGTGAAGCTACTTGTGTCTCAGAACTTTCTGACATGCAGTCCAATGCAGCTGGGGCCTATGCACCTACATGTCAGTCACAAGTTGACAAGGTGTAAATATTTTCTCGGGCCTCATGAGTTTTTGAGGTTAGCTTGGTATCCGCGTGGGTGACGCTTGTTTTCTTCACACCTGTAGCAGGAACATTCACACTTACCAGTTGTGATGTTTCAGATGAATATAACCCAGTTATCTGTGAGCGTGTCTCTAAGGGTAAGACTATCTCTATTCTGCTGTACGTATGGGAGTTATTAACCGTAATAACATTACTTGTATTTCAGATAGTAATAATAATATGCTTAAAGGGATCCTCCAGCTCCTTTAAAGGGAGTCTGTCTGCAGGGTGAAGCATATTAAACCAGTCACACAGTAATTATAGCATCATTTTTCCCCATGACAATTTGTGTCTCCGTGGCTGATATATTCAATTATTTCACAATTTGCTAATGAAAAGTCTGGAGCATTGAGGGCGACTCCATTACTCAAAACGTCGACACTCCACACTGCTCTGATACACCCTCCTTTCCCTCTCGTCTCCCTGAGTGACAGGCCAGGGAGCTATGCTAAAAATGTTGACTGGCCTGATCTTGGTGGTGTACTAGAGCAGTACAGGGCATTGAGAACAACGGCGTTACTCCAAACTGCTACACTCCACATTGCTCTGATACGCCCTCCTTTCCCCCTCGCCTCTTTGAGTGACATGGACAGGGAGCTATGCTGAAATGTTGGCTGGTCTGTGTTCTCGGTGGCATATTAGAGCAGTGGAGGACATAGCAGTTTGGAGCAACATAGTTGCCCTTGCATGTTGTGAAACAATCTCAGCAATGAAGGAACAAATTCTCATGGGGAAAAACATGTTATATTTAGTAGTGCCTGACCTATCTCACTATCTTACTGATTAAATATGGTTCACCCAGTGACAGACTCCTTTTTAAAAAAATTGCATGGAGGAGTCCAGGAAGCAGTGATAGTGTAGTGATAATACGCATAATGATACTAGCGTAACTCATGTCTGTGATGCCATTGAAGAAGGATGAAAACAGCAAGTAGTTGTGCTGGAGCCCTGGAGAGGTTAGTACCATTGTTTTTATATTTGTCAACACCCCCGAGCCTCCAATTATTAAACCCTGGGGTCTGATAATTATAATAACAGTTCATGGATGGTGTACCCCAAAATTTTGGGTTCTGCTAAATCCGAAATGTATGCAATATTTGCAAAGAACAACTGATACTACTGTGTTGAGGGGCCATTATGGAATATGATACTGTGTGGAGAGGCCGCTATGAGACATTATACTGTGTGGAGGGGACACTATAAGACATTATATTGTGTGAAGGGGCCACTATAGGACATTATACTGTATGGAGGGGCCACTATGGGACATTATACTGTGTGGAGGGGACACTATAAGACATTATATTGTGTGAAGGGGCCACTATGGGACATTATACTGTGTGGAGGGGACACTATAAGATATTATATTGTGTGCAGGAGCCACTATGGGACATTATACTGTGTGGAGGGGCCACTATGGGACATTATACTGTGTGGAGGGGCCACTATGGGACATTATACTGTGTGGAGGGGCCACTATGTAATATTATACTGCATGGAGGACACTTTGGGACATTATATTGTGTGGGGGCCAGGAAAGTGGTCACTATGCCATGGGAGGAGGGGAGCCCAAGTCAAAGTTTGCTGTGGGGTGCCATCTTTGCTAGTCACGCCCCTGGATAGTAGGTTTGAGGGAAGCCTATACTGATAGAAGATCTGTACTTAGTTCTCCAAGATGGCAGCAGGGATAACCTCCCTGCCCAGTTCTACCAAAAACTGTCAGCAAGTACTGAGAAGAACTGATGGAAGGCAAAGGGCAAAGGTCACACCAAATATTGATGGGGTTGATGTTGACATTTGCACCACGGACATTTCTGATCCACTGTAAAATGAATAGTAAGGTGACTCACGTGACACAATCTGCAGATGTTAACACCCAGTCAGATTTTATTAATGCTCCGCCACAAAAAGTTTTCCCGGGGGTTCTCACTAAAGCCATGTACGGACTGGAGCCCGCTTCCTTCCCTCCTATAATATCTGCAGAAAAACCTGCAGGCAAAAACAATAGGGAAATGAATAAAGGATGAAACATATTGTATTACTAAGACGTAACTAAAAGCAGATATCTAGTAGTCCTTAGGGTATGTTTGCACATTTTTTTTTATAGAATCTGTCTCAAAATCCGCCTCCATAAATTCCTCGCTACTATCCCATTCACCCATTCTTTTCAATGGGGGTCAGGCACGGATTTTTCCCTGCAGCTTTTTAAATTCAGGTGTCAATTGATTTATTTTTTTCCCTTGTGGATTTCAAAAATATGATTTAAAAATAAGACGTCAAAATCTGCACCAAAATTGCTATATTCATGTATGAAAATGTGCATCAAACTCTGCTCCTATTTCTGCAGATTTCCACGTCTATCTATCTATCTATCTATCTATCTATCTATCTATCTATCCATCATCTGTCTGTCTATCTATCTATCCGTCTATCCATCCATCATCTATCTATTTATCCATCCGTCTATCATCTATCTATCCGTCTATCCATCTATCTATCTATCTATCTATCTATCTATCTATCTATCTATCTATCTGTCTGTCTGTCTGTCTGTCTGTCTGTCTGTCTATCTATCTCTCCATCCATCCATCCATCTATCTATCCCTCTATCTATCTATCTATCTATCTCCTATCTATCTATCTATCTATCTATCTATCTATCTATCTATCTATCTATCTATCTATCTATCTATCTATCCGTCTATCCATCTATCCATCTATCTATCTATCTATCTATCTATCTATCTATCTATCTATCTATCTATCTATCTATCTATCTGTCTGTCTGTCTATCTCGCCATCCATCCATCCATCCATCCATCCATCTATCTATCCCTCTATCTATCTATCTATCTATCTATCTATCTATCTATCTATCTATCTATCTATCTATCCATCCATCCATTTATCTATCTAGCTGTCTGTCCATCAAAGACTCCAAAACTAAGAAAAAAGTAGTGGATAAAATTCTAAAAGAAATTAGATAATTGGTCATAGAAGACAACAAAACATGGAGGAGAGCTGGTCAATGTCATATGTACTCACAATTCTGGTCCTCCAGAATGACCACTAGAAATATCAGATTCCAGAAAGCAGACATTGTTCTGAAGCCTTGAAAACCTTGCAGAGAACTGTGGCAGAGGAAAGATTCCTTCTGTAAGTGCACAATTGCCGAGTTGTGGTTTTAGTAAAGCCAAAGCTTCTATTTAACAAATCACTTTCATGTTCTTCTCATTTCTGACACTCTTTGTCACATGATGACACCTCAAGTTCTCTTAGATTTAGGTTTTGAACAGGAAACTACATTTATGTTGGCAGTACAAGACTTGTTACAACCATACACATGATGATTTGCACCAGTAGGTTATGCCGGCGACCACACACTTATATAACACAAGGTTACTGTAGCAGAATGTCCTGGAGACTCTTGTGGAGACCTGAAGAGTTGGCTTTTCTCCAGCCATGGTGGAACAGATAGCTCCCATGTCTGTAGCATAGAGCATTGCCATGGCCATTGGACTTTTAAGATCAGGGCTGGATCAAAGTTGGTCATGGATTCCATCTGGCACCCCATTGCAGCCACGAATAAAGAGGCAACCATTAAAGCAGGAGCTGTGACAGCTCAGCTCCTGCTTTAACGCTGCGGCCCAGCTTTGGCGTGTGTAGGCGCGATGTGATGACGCCACATCGCGCCTACAACTATGTGAATGGCGTGAGAGCAGAGAGAGGAGCGGCGGGGGACCGATGGAAGGTGAGTGTAAGTGTTTGTTTGGTTTTTGTGTTAAACATTAAGGTGGAACATAATGAAGGGGGCCCATGAAACTGGGGGGCAAATGAAAGGGAGGGGGGGACGGCATGACACTGGGGCAGATGAGGGGGGGAGAACGGCATGACACTGGGGCAGTTGAAGGGGGGAGGGCGAACGGCATGACACTGGGGCAGATGAAGGGGGGGAACGGCATGACACTGGGGCAGAGATGGGGGGACATAAAACTGGGGGCAGAGGAAGGGTATATATGAAACTGGGGGAAAGATGGAGGGGGGGGCATATAATTTACGGGTGACTGTAGGAGGATTATACTGTGTGGGAGCATATGAAAAATGAATGAGAATGGGCGGAGTCAACATAAGAGTGGGCAGAGCCAAATTTGCTGCAGCACGCAGTGTCCCGACTCCCCCCGCCTCTTCCACAAGGGGGCCCACTGAGGCTCTGTCACCCAAGGGCCCATAAAAACCTGGAGCCGGCCCTGTGTGAGTATCAGTGTTTTTATTATGTTGAACTTTTGGGCCAATGGAGGGGGGGGGCATTAAACTAGGGGTAGATAAGGGGGGACATTAAACTGGGGCAGATGAAGGGGGGGACATTAAGCTGGGGAAAATGAAGAGGGACATTAAACTGGGGCAGATGGAGGGGAAAATTGGAAGAGGACATTAAACTGGGGAAATTGGAGGAGGACATTAAACTGTGTGGGTAGCTGGAGGTAGTTGGAGGAGGACATGTCTGCCTCTCTTTGCCCTAGACTAATGTCCTCCTCCAGCTGCCCCAGTTTAATGTCCCCATCCAATTATCCCCAAGGTCTAATGTCCCCCTCCAGCTGACCCAATGTAATGTCTCCCTCTAGTTAAAATGGGACACCAGGAGAGGTACTTCATATTGTGGAGCAATTGGAGAGGAACATTATAATGTGGGGGAATATAATATTAGGGTGACTATAGGAGTATTATACTGTATGGGGGCACATAGAAAAATGGATGAGAATGGGAGGAGTCAACATAACAGTGGGTGGAGCTAAATTTGTGTGCCGCGTATACTGTTCCTCTTTCTCAAGCTGAATTCAGAATGTTATGTCATATCCTTGTGACAGGAAAGAGGAATACAGTAACTTGCCGCCTCAGACCCCTGTGAAAGATCTGGGCCCCCACTTGGTGCTTTTCCATGACATAGTAAGAGGCATTTGTACCCTACTGCACCCCTTACCACTGACCCCTAAACACTTGTATAGTATCTCAAGGAAAATGGAAAATACAGTCCTTATCCTGAAGAAACACTAGATGGCAGTATTCTATATCATATCATTTATATTTCTAAAGGGCAGGCTGTAGGCTATGTGTCTACAGTCATGGCCAAAAGTTTTGAGAATGATACAAATATTAATTTTTACAAAGTCTACTGCTTCAGTTTTTCTAATGGCAATTTGCATATACTCCAGAATGTTATAAAGAGTGATCAGCTTAACAGCAATTACTTGCAAAGTCAATATTTGCCTAGAAAATGAACTTTATCCCCCAAAACACATTTCAACATGAAACATGAAATAAAGAAGAATTTAAAATATTTATGTGTAAACCAACATCTTACAGTAGATGTATATATCAGGACGGAGAGATAATGATCACATGCTGCTCAGACCACTCCAGCCCGGGGCTAACGATCAATAAGTTATAGAACCTGTTTCTACACACACCTTCAAAGATGAGACCCTTACCACAAACAGATAAGGAGTTATAACCCATTCATTAACATTCCACACGCCTTATCCCCTAAAGGGGTCTCTTAGACTCTAAACAGACATGCTTATAAAGTTTATATAAGAAAAAGGTTACAAGATGCCTGACAAAATACAAGATGGAGGATGTGATCCTAACACCGGCAAACACCAAAGTCTTCCTCCTTGGACCGGTAGGACAGTGCAAAATATGGCGCTCATGTCCGATGCTACAGCACTCTGTGGCCTAAAAATGCCCTCACAGAGCAGCTGCCCCGCCACATTCACCCTCTCTCAGGTGGCCCAGCAGAGCTCTTCGTTGGTGAACACTGAGGCCTTCATGGTGTTAAAGCAGAACTTGTTGGTATTAGCTACAAGCATGTGTCACGTGTCTGTTCATGTGGCGGAGGTAACATCTGCCTCTTAGAAGACGTGTCACCATACAACAATAGTCCAAGATGGTGCCCCAGGCCCAGGGAACCAGTTGTGGGGTCGCTGATATCCTTCCTCTCTTGAACTTGATCAGGCCTTGTGTGCAGACGTCTTAGCAGCAAACCGTCATTCCAATGATACGTTCAGTCTGTAGTCTGAAACCCGTTGACTTATGGAAAGATAACAATTGTTCTTCTGAGAAATCCACCTCAGTTTCTAGTAATGTGTAGATGACGAGGTGGGATCTCTGGTCTATGGCACCTCTCTAAAGCAGTCATCATTGTAATGTGTCATGTGCTAGGTGGGCATACGGCATACTATGAGTCACTAACCTAACTAGGGTGGTGTTATTTGTCTACATCCAGGGGCTACCTGCTCTATGGATTTCACATGACATTAGGCACGCTGTGGTTTGGTGTGATAGGGACTTGTGCAATATTTATGTGATGTATAAAAAAGATTATTAAAAGTATTTTATCTGACCATGGTAAGAGATGATCACAAAGTGGTGACACATTCGGGAAGTGGTAACCATGCTATGGCACTGGAGTATGACCTGTGTCTAGTGATGAGTGAACAGTCATACAGTGAGATTGCAGACTGCAGATTGAAGACCTCCGGAGACTTTCCTTTTCACGACGTAGCTGGATGAGTCTTGGACTAAGGCTTGGTTCTCATCTGTGTTCGGTATTCCATTTGGGGAGTCTGTTTGGGGACCCTCTGACTGGAATCCTATATGCATTAAAAAGCAGTTAGCTAAGAAAACCCACGGACCCCATAGATCAGTGATGGCGAACCTTTTAGAGACCGAGTGCCCAAACTGGAACGCAAAACTCAGTAATTTATCACAAAGTAGGAACACGGCAATTAAACCTTAATACTGTGCGGATCCACAATTGCAGACAATTACAGACCCGCAAAATATGGTTGTGTTAACGGAGCTTTGCAGAGCTTTCAATTACCGTATTTTTCGGACTATAAGACGCACTTTTTTTCCCCAAAATTCGGGGGGAAAAGAAGGGTGCGTCTTATAGTCTGAATGTAGCGTAATAGAGAGGCGGAAGCCGGCAAGTGATAGACGCCGGCACAGGTGCTGGGGCCTGAGACATCGCTGCGCTCCTCTGCCCTGCATGAAGCCAGCAGCGGGAGGAGTGATGCTATTCTGCTCCTCCGTCCCCCCGCCGCTGCTGGCTTCATGCAGGGCAGGGCAGCGATGTCTCAGGCCCCGGCACCTGTGCCAGCGTCTATCCCTCCCCGGCATCCGCCTCTCTAGTACAGCAGATGCCGGGTCTGCAGTCTGTATCAGCGGCCTCTTCTCCAGGCCGGCTCCTGCAACTTCACAGGTAAAAAAAAAAAAAAAAAAAAAAGCTTTAAAAATATATAATAAAAATATGAAATAAATAAAAGTTCTAAATCACCTCCTGCCCCTAGAATCCTATTAATATTATAAATGTGAAAGTTTGTGAGTTTGGATGTTTGTTAGTCAATCACGCAAAACCCGCTCGACCGATTTGGCTGAAATTTTCCACAAACATAGTTAATACACCCAATTGCGCAATAGGCTACTTTTCATCACAATAGCGCACATACGTTTTTCCCAGGACCCCCACAAACCCCAAACTCACATCACCATCTCTGCAATCTCACACACTTTGGACCATAGCAAGCCACAAAATTCATATTGCCCTCTGCAGCCTCGCCCCTAACCCCACACAATCTCATATACATATACTTTACCACTTTGCCCCTCCCCTTAAAGATACTCCAGGAGGTTCTCTTTAACGCTCCAGAGCAGCCATGTTTGCCAACCCCCACCGCTCTGACAATCCGCAACACCGCCCACCCATGTCAATACCCCTAGGCGGTCTAATAAATGCAAAAAAAAAAAGTTTTAAAAAAGTAAAAAAAATATTAAAAACAAAAAAAAAGTATTAAAAATTCAAATCACCCCCCTTTCCCTAGAACACATATAAAAGTAGTTAAAAACTGTGAAACACATACATGTTAGGTATCCCCGCGTCCAAAATCGCCCGCTCTACAAAGCTATACAAATATTTTTCCTGTTCGGTAAACGCCGTAGTGGGAAACATGGTCAAAAGTGCCAAACCGCCGTTTTTTCACTGTTTTGATTCTGATAAAAATTTGAATAAAAAGTGATCAAAGCAATAACATTTCCTGAAAATGGTAGAACTACAAAGTGCACCCGGTCCCGCAAAAAAAGACGCCATATACATCCCCGTACATGCACGTATAAAAAAGTTACGGCTGTCGGAATATGGCAACTTTTCCCAAAAATTTTTTTTTAACAGTTTTGGATTTGTTTTTAAGGGGTCAAAATGTAAATAAAACCATATAAATTTGGTATCCCCGGAATCGTAACGAAACACAGAATACAGGGGACATGTCATTTTGGTTGCACAGTGAACGCCGTAAAACCAAAGCCCGTAAGAAAGTCGCAGAAATGCATTTTTTCTTGAAATCCACCCCATTTTGAATTTTTTCCCTGCTTCCCAGTACATTATATAGAATAATTAATGGTGGCATCATGAAGAAAAATTTGTCCCGCAAAAATTAAGACCTCATATGGCTCTGGGAGCAGAGAAATAAAAAAGTTACGGGGTTTAGAAGGAGGGGAGTCAAAAAACGAAAATCAAAATATGCCATCGGCGGGAAAGGGTTAACTTCAAATACTTCTGTCCCAAAGTCACTATGTAAAGTTTCTCACAACACCGTATATACAGCAGCTCAAATACAAATTAACTTCAACACAAAAGTCTCACGTATTCTCTGAATTACAGCAGAAACAAGATACAAACTTACATTTCATATCCCATACCTTATACACACTACGAAAACCTTACCCACGCCTGTATATACCCACTTCTACAATCACCGCAGACGAAGTCGCGGGTACCAGCTAGTATATATATAAAAGTAGAAAATCATATGTCATAAACCCCCAGGTTTTTTTTCAATACAAGGTGATCTAAGCAATAGATATTCCCCAAAATGGTATAACTAAAAAGTACTTCTGGCCCCGCAAAAAAAAAACACTCTATGCGTCCCCGTACAGCTGCAGGGTCACCTGTCAATGTGGTCTTGCAGCTGTTGCAAAACTACAACTCCCATATATTAAATATTTTACCATTTTTTGCTTCAAAATTTTTTTTCCCTATTTTCCTCCTCTAAAACCTAGTAATTTTGTACTGGAAGGTAATAGTCTGCATTTGGTATTATTTTGTACACTTATCTGTTTTCTAGTGACCGTGCAATGTTTTTATGACCTGCAATAATATCACGTGTCTGCTATAAAACAGATACTGTGTGATATAAATAGTGAAGCATAATCTGCCCCAAGTTATTGGGAACTTGTAGATCTCCTTCTGGAAATAAAATGTTACCTAACTCCCCACCTCACTTACCTGTCTTCCATTCCAGGCCTTCTGGGGTCCTTCTGGGCAAGGGACATCACTTGACGGCACCTCTTCTTTTTGTCGTCTGCTGGTAGTCCACACCTTATCTGCATAGTAGAGCCAGAATTCGGCATGTCGGCACTCTACTGTGCATGCCAGCATTCTGGCTCTATAGCGCCGGCGTGATCAGCTGATAGACGTGATGAAGAGGAGGTGTCAGCCGCAAATAACAAGTAACATCCCATGTCCAGAAGTTCTGAAACAGGTAAGTATGATGGGTGGGGTTGAGTTAGTTAAGAAGGACTAGTAATAGGTGGGCTAGCTAGGGAAACATGGAAGGGGTGTAAGTGAGAAAGGGAGGAGGAGGGAATGAGAGAGGGAGGTGGTGTGAGTCAGCTCTGAGTAGCCCAATGCATCATGGTAGTTGTAGGAAAACAGAACAGGAAGATGCCCATGCAAACAAACGTAGAAGATGCCAGGAGCTCACAGAGAAACCCAGAAATTACTCAAAACACTGCTAAATTATTTGGGTGCACATATTAACCTATTAATAGCATTAAAAGACCTTTAAAAAAATTTGCCCGGAAAACCCCTTTAACCCCTTCCCGACATGCGCCGTAATAGTACGGCGCATGTCGGGTCTGTAACTATGGCGACCGCCCGGGAGCTTTAAGCAGTAGACAACCGGCTCTAATACCTCCCATCGGTCCCCGGAGGCGCCATTTTCCCGGCGGCGCATGGGCGCTGCCATTTTGCCCGGGATCGCCGGCTCCTGGAGCATGCTCCAGGGCCGACGTCATGTTGCCATGACAGCTGGGAGCCTGTACAAGGCTCCCAGGCTTGTCTGCAAATTCTCCCTTTTGCAGGCTGGTCTATGCAGCCTGCAAAAGAGAGGATGATTTTTTGCAATGCATTAGCATTGTAATGCATTGCATTAGTGATCAGACCCCCTGGGGTTCAACACCCAAAAAATAAAGTAAAAAAAAATATAAAAAAATATAAAAAGTATTAAAAGTTCCAATCACCCCCCTTTCCCTAGAACACATATAAAAGTAGTTAAAAACTGTGAAACATATACATGTTAGGTATCCCCGTGTCCGAAATCGCCCGCTCTACAAATATATAAAAATATTTTTCCTGTTCGGTAAACACCGTAGCAGGAAAAATAGTCAAAAGTGCCAAACTGCCGTTTTTTCACTGTTTTGATTCTGATAAAAATTTGAATAAAAAGTGATCAAAGCAATAACATTTCCCGAAAATGGTAGAATTAAAAAGTACACCCGGCCCCGCAAAAAAAGACGCCCTATGCATCCCCGTACACTTACGTATAAAAAAGTTACGGCTGTCGGAATATGGCGACTTTTAGAAAACATTTTTTTTAACACAGTTTTGGATTTTTTTTAAGGGGTCAAAATGTAAATAAAACCATATAAATTTGGTATCCCTGGAACCGTACCGAAACACAGAATATAGGGGACATGTCATTTTGGCTGCACAGTGAACGCCGTAAAACCAAAGCCCGTAAGAAAGTCGCAGAAATGCATTTTTTCTTCAAATCCACCCCATTCTGAATTTTTTTCCTGCTTCCCAGTACATTATATAGAATAAATAATGGTGGCATCATGAAGAAAAATTTGTCCCGCAAAAATTAAGACCTCATATGGCTCTGGGAGCGGAGAAATAAAAAAGTTATGGGGTTTAGAAGGAGGGGAGTCAAAAACAAAAAAACGAAAATCAAAAAATGCCATCGGCGGGAAGGGGTTAAATACTATTAAGACAATTTGGTGAGATAGAGAAGACCGGTGGCTATGGTGGCCGCTCAGCTCCTATTGAAGTTGATGATCGTTTCCTTGGTTTTCAGTAGTATTAAAGCAATTTGGTGAGATAGATAACTTACCATTTGCTGCAGCAGGACCTCTATCTATGTGTCTCTGTTTATCTCACTTTTCTCCTCTTTCTTCTCCCACCATCTATAGGCTTCAGCCTGTCTTTGTACTTGAATGAGATAAGTAGAGAAAGAAGCATTTTTCACTGATAAGATATATTACAAGGTTTATCATATTCACTTCTATTAATTTAGGAAAATACATTGAAGACAAGTTTCACAAATAAAATCAATGAAAAGTCAGACAACTATCCAATTTTTTTGTACCAATTACCAAGATCTCTCAGTGAGCAGTATAGGTTACTAGAAATGAGGTTACTAGACAGGGGTGATGGTTACAAAAGTGGTTTCAAAACTATTTTAATATTTAGGTTGAAGAATACAGGGAGGAAGTGGAGAGACAGAAAAGGTCTGTTGGTCAGAGATATATAGGCTTCTTATTACCTTCTCACACTCACAAGTACTACTGAATTTATGTTCAGCAGAGGTGAAAAAACACATAGTCTGAAAGATATATATATATATATATATATATATATATATATATATATATGAAGAGCTCAACGGAAAAATGGCCTAAGTCCACATTTTGTCATATTTCAAATTATTACCTAGAAAGCTTCTTTGTACCTCGTTCTATGCATTGGGTTTATGTTTAGGATTAACGGTGTTCATTAGCTGATTACATTGGATAGATATATTCTACAATAATGCCCGTTTGCTTTAGGCTAAAACTTTAAATTTCGTTTTTCTCACAATATTGATTTTTGGACTTAGGCCATTTTTCCGTTGAGCTCTTCATATATATATATATATACCGGTATATATTCTAGCCTCTGCCTGCGGCTTCATCTGCGGGTTGTTGGCATTGATGATCCGCCTATATTCAGCAAATTGCTGCCATCGATGGTTTCCTGCTCTGGCATTTCCTCAGAGATCTCCTTTGTTCCTGCCATGATACCCTCCCACAGAGGGTATGTCTACAGACTGAGGCTGGGTTCACATCAGCGTCTGGTCTCTGTTCTCAGGTTGCATGCAAAAGACGGAAACCTGTCATGCTGAGTCCGGCTGTGAGCGCCGGTGATTGTTTTATGTGCTCCGCAGGCGAAACCATTTTTTTAAAACCGGATACAGAGTACTGCATATCCGACTCTGTGTCCGGTTTAAAAAAAACGGTTTTGCAGCGGAGCGCATAAAACGCTCACTGGTGCACACGGCCGGAGACTTTTCAAGCCCATTCAAATAATACTGTGTGCAGGGGCCACTATGTGGTACCACTGTGCTACGGGGCCCCGCTATTCCTAGTTACACCACTGTGTGGAAAGCTAAGGGACATTATACATTGTGGTAGCCATCTTATACTGCATTGTATGGCAATAACAAGAAAATTGCAACCATCAGGGTCAACGGTATGTCATAGCGACGATAAAATGTTCAAAACCTAAGTGGGTTGTCCAATTCATTTTTATTGATGACCCATCCTTGGAATACGTCATGAATGAGAGATTAGTGGTGGTCCACCGCTGTTTCAAAGGTCCATTGCCCTTGTCCAAGTGCCTTGTACGTCGCTTATTACAATCACTTCTATGATGTATTTACATCACACGAACCCTTCAAACAGCTGATCAGTAGTGGTCCCAGGTGTCAGAGTCCCACTGATGTCTTATGGATGACCTATTCTGACGATAGGTCCTTGATATGAAGGAGTTGGACAACCCCTTTGAGTTTTAAACAATGGGTTCCATGTCATGTTGGTGTCATTTTTGTAATAATTTTCAACCCTCTTTCAGGTAGCAGAAGTAAAACTAGAAAATTTGCCGGTACTATTCCGTTATCGGGCCAGCAGCAGCGCAGTTCAGCAGCAGCTTTCGGGACAGCAGTTCAGCAGCGGGAATTACAATGACATCCGAGGACTGCTGGCCCGATGCTTGTGCCCAGTAACCAGTACATCGATGACCCCCCTCCCCCATCCTTCTCCTCCTGCCAGTGCTGCCCCCCAGCTCTCCTTACATCTTCCCCGTACCCTCTCCCCGCCACACGACTAGGCCTCACCTCAGCGCTAGTACCGAGACCGAAAGGAAAGACACCGGGGCTCAATCCAGGCCCTGACAAGAAACACGCCGACTATAGGAACGGTGAGCTACAGCGAGCCGGAGGGACAAACTTTCTGCAGCGTCCGGCGGCTATCTAGTAGCATTCATTGCTCAAGATTTACGGTGAGGCCTATTACAGGGAGAGGGTACGGGGCAGATGTAAGAAGAGCTGGGGGGCAGCACTGGAAGGAAGAGGAGGATGAGGGCATCGATCGATGTACTGCCTACTACACACAAGCACGGCCTCTATCATCGGGCCAGCATCGGCTTAGTCATGTGGCGGGGAGAGGGTACGGGGTAGATGTAAGGAGAGCTGGGGGGCAGCACTGGAAGGAGGAGGAGATGGAGGGGGGGTCATTGATGTACTGGCTACTGGGCACAAGCATCGGGCCAGCAGTCCTCGGATGTCATTGTAATTCCCGCTGCTGAACTGAACTGCTGTCCCGAAAGCTGGTGCTGAAATGCGCTGCTGCTGGCCCGATAACGGAATAGTACCAATTTGCCAAATCCTGTAAGTTTCAGCTGTACTTCAAAATCTAACACACCACATAAAAGTCGTTCTTGGGTTTCACTTGGTTAAACCAAAGCTTTCAAGTGATTCTTTTATCTAAACCTTGTCATTTATTGTATCAGGATGTTCTCTGATAAGTAAAGAGCTGACACTGGCAGACAGCGCAGTCATGGCGCCGTTCAATTATGGCTGGCGGCTAGCACACGGTCTTGTGCAACCGGCTTTAACCTCCTCTATTGCTTCAAATAAGTCCACAATAAATTGTCTGCAACTTCCACCTGAAGCGAACAAAATAAAAACTTACCTCTCCACACTCCGTGAAGGCTTTGGGGCCTACTTGTGTGACGCCTCAGACATCACATGACTGGGGCCTGCGTCCTTATGCGTTGCAACGCAGGCCCCCGGTCACATGACGTCATTGAAGATAGCCAACAGCGGGGAGCACAGGGATAGGTAAGTAACAGTGTTTATGTTTGTATCCCCCTCTCCGATTATTATACTCTGGGGTCTGAAAAGACCCCAGAGTATAATAATTGTTAATGGGTGTCCACAATGGAGCATAATACTGGGTGATGGGGCCACTATGGGGCATAATATTGGGTGATGGGGCCACTATGGGACATAATACTGTGTGATGCGGCCACTATGGGGCATAATACTGTGTGATGGGGCCACTATGGGGCATAATACTGGGTGATGGGGCCACTATGGGGCATAATACTGTGTGATGGGGCCACTATGGGGCATAATACTGGGTGATGGGGCATAATACTGGGTGATCGGGAGGGAGGGGGTCCATGTCAAAGGTTCGCCACGGGGCCCCGCCATTCCTAGTTACGTCACTGCTCACAATGAACATAAAAATAGTGAATCGGTGCTCCACTCAAAAGGAGGATTTAGGGGGACTCTCAGGTTTCCTGTCCTTCAAATCATTGGGGGACCTAGCGATTGGACCCCCAGCATTCGTACACTGTCCTGTGATAAGTGTCCATAGTGGCATATCCCCTTTAATGTGTACTGACTCTGCTAGAATAACAAGCTGGAGCGTGCTGCCCCATGTGAGTTAGCTGGAGATCCCACAATATTCGTGAATCCCAAGTATAACATTTCACCTGATCCCATGCCAGGGGCGTAACTTGAGGGGGTTCAGTCACACAGGGGTCCATAAGCACTGGCATCAGTATTGAGATTTCAGCTAAGGCCACACTAAGGTTGATGAAACTCCTTAGCACTTGTAACCATCACTATCAAGAATCCGCTGTAGGGATGAGGTAGGGGGGCCCGGACAAAAGATAGCACAGTTGCCCAAAGGACTGTAGTTATGCCACTGGTCCATGCCATATCCAAAAGTCAAGTAGCCTTGTAGTCTCTGATATAAGCAATCTAATATTTGCAGGTACAAGGCCCTTATGGGGCTAAAAAGAAGTTACTTTTTTAAGTTTTAAAAAATATAAAAATAAATTCCCATCTCCCACAATACATATAAATAAATAAACAGAAACCCATTTTTTTTCCCTTTCCCATTCTGAAATTTTTCCAGCTTCATAGCACATTGCACAAAATAATAGTGCCGTTATGGCGTACAACTTGTCCAGCAAAAAATAAGCCCTGTATGACTTTGTGAATAGCAAAGTGTCGCTCTTGGAAGATAGGAAGTAGGAAAGGATGGAAAACGGCTTGGGTGTGAAGGTGTTAAAAGTAGATGTGAGATACGTGTTCCTATAAGTGACGCTCGGAGACTCTGCGGACCTGCAGCATATG
This sequence comes from Leptodactylus fuscus, assembly GCF_031893055.1. NCBI lineage: Eukaryota > Metazoa > Chordata > Amphibia > Anura > Leptodactylidae > Leptodactylus > Leptodactylus fuscus. The sequence continues at coordinate 34,690,913 of NC_134265.1, read as the reverse complement.
ACAAGTGGTTTTCATAATTTGTTCCAGTACATTGTTCAGCTACACGGGTGCAAAGACCACCAAACCTCAGCAATGACACAAACTGTAGACTTAACAGGTAGAAATCCTGTTCTTGTGGCTTCTGCTTGAATATTCATATTGACTCAGCAATAGAAGCTAAATACAGTAAATGCAATGTCACAGAGTGCCGTGAACTCAGGGGGGCTTATGTTGTTGGTGGGAGTACATGATCCTGGGAAACCATTACAATGAATGATACTGAGTCCCCTGTCAGTCTTGGGGTGTGCTGGGTGTGCGGAACTCTCTGGGCAGTTGCGGTTCTGGGTCCCAGAAGTTACCAAGTCCAAATCCACCATTAGGGTCTCTGGCGAAGACCTATGGGGCTTGGTTCCGCTCCGGTTAGGAGAGTGCTGTACACTCAGGACTGTTTTTACCTCGGTGTTTGGGAATTTTGGTTGCCCAGGACTAACTGCACGTTATTGTCGCATCAAGTTCCTAACAGCTGCCTTAAATCCCACTCATTTAATACTCCCTTAGTGCCCCCACATAGTTTAATGCCCCCATAGTATTCCCACACAGTATAATACTGCCTTAGAGCCCTCACACATTATAATGCTCCTTCAGTGCTCCCACACAGTATAATCCTCTCTTGGTGCCCCAACACAGTATAATGCCACCACAGTCCTCCCACACAGTATAATACCCCCATAGTGTGTCCACACAGTATAATTCCCCATAGTGTGTCCACACAGTATAATGTTCTGCTAGAGCCCACACACAATATAATGCTATAATGCTCCCTTAGTGCCCACACACTATAGTACCCCATAGTCCTCCCAAACAGTATAATGCCCCATAGTGCTCCCACACAGTATAATACTCCCTTAGAGTCCTCACACATTATAATGCTCCTTCAGTGCTCCCACAGTATAATCCTCTCTTGGGGCCCCAACACATAATGCCAACATAGTCCTCCCACACATTATAATGCTCCCTTAGTACCCCAACACAGTATAATACCCCCACAGTATATCATGTACACCTAGTGCTCCTTTACTGCCATCACATTAATGCCTCCACACTGTGTTTTTACCAGCCTTGCTGGCAGGTCATTGGCCTGGTAACAGCCCCAGTATCAATAGTATCTTACTACCTCAATATAAGAGGCTGACCACTTGCATGGAGTCCAATGGTCTGAATTTGTGGGCACCATCTTTACTCACGTTGGTAGCTTTAGAGTCAGACTACATCATGTTAAGCTCTTTTTTCCTTGAAGGCAATATTAGTAATAACTATCTGAGTCACAGACCACAATATGCTGATATTTCTCAGAAGTCAAACCACATGACACCTTCATAGTATATATAAAAATGACAGGGTACGCTGCCTTAGCTTCTAAGGTGACCGCTGACAATGGAGCGCCTTCTGATGCTGGTGGTGTTATCTGCGCTCTACATCAATGGACGTAAGTAAATGTAACACAAATTGTTTAATGGGCTCTGTTGGCTAGATGGATGGAAAATGATTTATTTCTAAATATTCATTATCAATTTTTAGCTTTTTGACGATTTAGCCAAAATTTTTTTAAAAAATTTGATCCTAATCTAGATGTGCCAAAACCTGCCATCTTTTAGTGCATTTTATGCCAGGGTCCAGTTATAGTCCCCATACTAATCTGTCCCTATGAGTTAAAATTAATTCTTCAGGATCGCCCATTAATATTAGATTGTAGGGGTTCAATTCTCAACAACAAAACTAATCAGTCATTGAAAATGGGGACAAGACAGGAGTTGCCCCCCTACGATCTAATATAAACCCCTTAAAGAGGACCGTTCATGTTCTCATCCATATGTGGTTTCATATACTGCTAGAATTCAGCATACTATCGGTTTTCCCGGTATTTTCCCTGTTGGTGCCATTATTTTCAGCACCGATATCTCTTCACTGTCAGAAGGGTGATCGTCATAGTTTAGCATCATCGCTGGTAAGCAATGCCCCCTCTAACAGTACAGGGCTATGAACGAGTACAGTCAGTGAGGAGTTTCTAACAACTCAGTGATGATGCTGAGCTATGAGGAATGCCCTTCTGACAGTGGGGAGATATCGGTGCTGAAACTCACAACACCAATATTACCAGCCCCGGGGCAAACACCAAGAAAACTGACAGTGCGCTAGTTGACAGTGTTATGGAGGTATACCCTTTACATGAGGCAGAATGCTACAAAATTTTGATGAAAAATTCGAGCCCGATGTTAGTCAACCAATTGGTGGTATAAACTAGACTTTATACTTATAGTATTTCAGTATATGGTGAATGTGGCATGCTATCTTTAACCACTTCAGTACTGGGCAAATTTCTGGTCCGGGACCAGACACATTTTCAGGTTTCTTGTAGGTGCGATTTTGAAGGCTATAACATTTTTATCATGTAGCCCCAGTTGCAGGAGGAATACAGCCTTAGCCCACTACTATAGAGCTGATCTGTGTCGTTTGACTCTGATCCCGCCAGCATCCGAATCATATAGGGAAGTTGCATCATGGTGGCGCCCATAGCTGTGTATACAGCAGTCATTGAGCGCTGTGTACACCGCGATCGGGAAAGCAGGAACGGTAAAAAACCCTCCCTGCCTTCTCTAGGGGAGTTACAGCTGTAATTACAGCTGGCTCCCCATTTCAGCATCTAAATGATCTCGTACGTCCACTCTTTGGACGTAAAAACCCAATGGGTGGTCCGGAAGTGATTAATTGGTAAATACGTATCATCTTTATTTTATAAATTAATTTTAATTTGCAAATCTGCTTCACTTATCCCTATAAGTCAACCAGTCTTGGAGAAATTTTTGCTTCTCAACTGGACAAGTCCATCTCTGCCCTTAAGGCTAGTAGGTGAACACTCAATTGACATATAAAAGTCAGATTTTTGGGATTTGTTTCCTAAATTTTTCCACCCTGATTTCAATGCCTTATCAGAATCAGCATGGAAAATGCCTCCTACCTGCCTCCCATTTTTTTCAAAGTAATAGGCAGATTTTTCAGTGTACTTAATAATAAGCATCCTTGCCTATTTTGCCCCGGCACGAAGCTGTAGATTAAGTAATCCCATTGAATATAGAAAATCAACATGCTGACCCATGACGCTCCAAAATGATAGACTATGGCAGTGACCCGGACTAAAATACATGGCTACTTTTTCTGTCCTTTATTGTACGCATGCGTTGATGTCCCTGTACCGGCAGACGATCTAGTTAATTGAGTAAGGCGCATCCTCCAGGAGTTCATGTGCCTAGGAGAAGGTCTACACCAGCTCCATGCTGGTACAAATTTCTGCCAGTTATGTCAAGTTGGCGTATCCGATAATGTATTTGGCATGTCCGATGGCTTCCCAGGGATTCCAATTCTTTGACTTCATTATCTAGGCCATAAATGTTGGCATCATCTGGAGCATTCTGCATTACAACCTAGTATTCACTTTCCACATTGATTCATCCTTATCCGTAGATGTCTGCATGGAAATTATTGGAGGAGATGAAGCTGCTCCACACTCCAGACCATACATGGCTCTCCTAGTGAGTAAGATCCGATGTGGAGGAGCATTGATCAAACCCAACTGGATATTAACCGCAGCTCATTGTGCAGTGTAAGTATGTCTACCCTACACCGAGAAAGACTCAGTAACACTTTAATAGATAAAATAATCATTTCTAGTGTCCAGGTCTGAAGAGGGCATCTCCTTACAACAGTGGTTCCTAACAAGGGTTTCTTGGAAACCTTCAAGTGGGCCGCAACACTCTCGTTGGAGAAATGGCCTCATGCCTTCATGCAACATTATCTATGTTCATAGGACTTTTTCTGCCTTTTGGCAAAACTTTTTGTATTTGGTAAGCCTATGTCGAAGAGGATGTCATAAGACCTTACCTTAAAAGGATGATCATCGTCTAGTTGGCCGCACACATCAGACTGATGACAGCCAAACCAGCCAATTTCAACAGGACTGGTCAACCCTCTAATATGAATGGATGCCCCTTGAGACTCCCCCAATGCTTTTATTTGGGGGAATGACAAGCCACTGCCAGAGTAGTCTACAAGAGCTTTCTCCCTTCTCCCAGTACAGTACATATGCACCATTTAACCAAGTCAAGGGTGAATGTTTATGTGGACACTACAACGGTATAGTCTCAACTTTTGTTGTGGTGTTTGTTGTACACTAACATTTTAGGCGCTGCTTTCTTTGGCCTCATCTCATTAAATGCTCTAATAGGATATATAAAGGATTTAGGTAGTGGAACCCCAATAAGACCCCCTTTCCCATAAACCAGAATGGAGATTCCCTACCAAGGGAATATGTTTCTATTTCATTGACCCAATTACATCTAGGTTTCATATTAACATATGCGACCAAGTAGACTTAAATTATCCATGGCAATTGTATATAAAAATATATAAACATATTAAAAAAACACAAATCAACTGAAATTATAGGGTTGGTCTGATCATGAAAATCTTTTCTACTATGACTCTGGCCTTGCGATCATCTGATTGCTGTAGATCTTGCTTTTGAAGACTTCAGTGACCAGTGATCGGCTCTTATCGATGATGTGCCTAATGATAAGTTTGCCTACAGTGGCCACTGCAGGCAAACTGTGGTATTACATACTGACCTTTCAAATGAACTTTCAAAGTACATCTCTGTACACTGGCTTATAGAGTGGGATGAAGACTGAAAGGCCATCCCCCCAAAAAATCTAAAGGGGGATGTCTTAGTAAAAGATCTCTTAAAAAATGAAATGTTATCTTGATGGTTAACTATAAAATTGTTCTGACTGAGCTCATTTTCTAATATTATTTTCAGTGACAATAGGTCGTATGTTATACTAGGCGCACACAGGCTGAAAGACACACAAGAGCAACAGAAGTTAAGGATTAAGAGAGCCATTAAGTTCCCCTGTTTTGACTCAGCTCTCAAACTCAATGACTTACAACTTTTGGAGGTAAGGAGGACGACAATGAGATGTAATGGAAGGTGAACATCACTAGACACGTTTATTGTGGGTGCACCTAAACCATAGTAACCGCCTTTCCATTATACCATTGCCAACCACTCCACGACACTGATGTACCCCAGACTAAGCAATATTAGGTTTTAATGTTATGGATGATGGAGGGATGTCTCTTTTGTTACAGCTGGAGAAACCTGCAAAGCTGAACAAGTTTGTTGGTGTTATTGACCTACCCAAAGGAGAGCAACAAATTGCACCTGGAAAAATCTGCAATGTGGCAGGGTGGGGAGTGACTGATATAAGAAATCAGGTACCATCTGATGTTCTTCGAGAAGCAAATCTGACAATTGTTGATCGTGCCAAATGTCAGAAATTGTACGGAAGTAAGGCAATCATAACCTCCACCATGATGTGCGCAGGACCACTTAAAAAGCGTAAGGATGACACGTGCAGTGTAAGTAATTTTATGTATAGGATGTGTCTGTTATATTGATTTGCTTTATATTGTTCAAAGGGTTCCCCAACTATAGACACTTACCGTCTATGCACAGGATATGTGTCTGATCGATGGGGGTCTAACCACTGGCAACTCCAGCAACCATGAGAATGGGGACCCGTTAATGGAGCACAAGAACTAGTGGAGCACATGTGTGGCTACCAATCCATACATCTCTATGAGACTGCTAAGACAATGATCTCCAGCAGCCCCATAGAAGGGAATATACCGTGTTTGCTTTATGAGGTAGAACATTCCAGAGCACAGAGGCAGCATAAGAGAAGTCTGGGATATGTTAGAGAGAAATTTAGATACATTATAGCTGTAGGACATTAGCAGATCATAGGACAAGTGGTAAACTGAAATATGTGAAAATATATAGAGGGTGGGATAGTTATGGATGAATATGTGAGTCAGAACCAAGCCAATCACAATCCAACCATTCATGTCCATTTCTTTGGGTTAGCGCCATATTACAGGAACCAAAAAGGATGAAGGAGTCTTCTTGAAGAAAGTTGTGTGCCTACAGGACTATGTTTATGGGTCATGGTTGGGGTGGACCAGGAAGATCTATATCCTTAAAAATATTAATCTACTAAATATCGTCATTATTTGAGACCTATAGACTTGTCTATTTTAGGAAATACTTCCCCTAACAATTCTGAGACCTTCTACAATGTCATTTCATCATGTTTTAGAGCCTGCACACCAACATGTTCCTTTCATTCACTGTAAATGGAGATCTTGACAAGTGTTACCAAACCTGTAGGTGTGTTATAGCGGATCTTCTATATGAAATGAATGTGTTATATGATTTGTTTTAGGGGGATTCTGGTGGTCCTATGATCTGCGATAAAAAATACGCAGGCATTGTGTCTTTTGGACCAACAAAATGTGGTAAAGCAAAGGAACCCGGAGTCTACACACGACTTACAGACAACTATCTCAAGTGGATTCGCACCACAATCGGCGGCGCATCGGAATCCTACACGATATAAAAGATATTTTTTAAAAAGTGGGAACTAGGGTTGAGCGATTGGGAAAGATTGGATCCCGAGCAAATTTCACGATTGCGATCGGGATCAGGATCGGCTGGAAAATGATCGAAAATCAGATTTTAAAAACGATCCTGAAATCTCAAGATCGGCTCAACCCCACTCCATAAACAGTGAGCGGGATCCGGTAAGATCGGATCCCGATCGGCGATCGAGCAAATTTCACGATCACGATCGGGATCGGCTGGAAAATGATCGAAAATCTGATTTTAAAAATGATCCTGAAATCTCAAGATCGGCTCAACCCTAGTGGAAGCTGGAATGTTTTTTTAGAATGGGTGTAGAAGGGCAATGTATGTACCGGTAACTGTATAGTATATTTTTGATGCCTCTGTGTACATGGACTTACATGTCTAACCCTATGATTATAAAGTTTATGGACTCCTTGGAAGTAGTACAGTATGTTCCTATGGTCCACCAAAGAGAATAGATCTGAATGCCCATTCGGAGTTCACATAGAAGAATTTAGGTTCACTTCCCGTAGTCCATAGCAGACCCCCATGAGTATATGATGTGGTTACTATCAGTTTCAGATGGACCTCATTATGCCAGAACTTGGGTTGGGTCTCTGGCGGGTCCTCTGGTAAGCCAATCTAGTATTGCTAGACAAGGGACAAGGATTCAGTAAAACTTTTTGTAAATGATCTTCTCTTTGTGTTTTTATGTAAGTTATTCTATAAATTAATCTAGATAAATCCGATACGTAAAATAAAGTTGATTTCATGTTGTTTGTTCGTCTATGTGTATACCTTTACCCTCGGCAGCGGCCTGTAGTTTTGGGGGCTAACTCAGCACCCTATTACAGATGTGTGTTTTTTGTCTATATAGCTGATGCTGGTTGTCAGGACATGCATGAAACTAAGTGAAGATCACTCAGCACAGAGAACTAAATGATCCTAAAGTCTCTCTTTTCCTTTTAGTTGCTATGATTCCTAGTATCTCTTTCTATCTGCTATAAGCTTGTATGTGTTCTTTCTTGTAATATACGTAGGGATACAGCTGATGTTCCAGGCAGTGAAGTTAGGGTCCGAATCCATCTTATAATATAAAGAAGAACTTCATGCTTTTTAGTGTCAAATCGATCACCATTTTAGTGAACGTTTTTGGTCCTATGGACCTTCATTAGACTCTACATCACAAGTATCATATCTTCTCATATGGATTTGCTTCTACTATATGTATATATTTTGTGTCCACGTGAAAGTAACATATTGTTATGTCATAGCTTGCCACCAGTTATGTATGGACATTATCATTTTGTGCTTCTCACTGTGGTTTTTCTGTGTATCTTGCATGTAGAGTCTGATGAAGGTCCATAGGACCGAAAACATTCACACTTGGCTTTACGAATAAAATGGTGATTGATTTGACACTAAAAAGGAATTTCCCCATGGCTGGCTGGACTATTAAAGGATTATCTTATCTTATGAGAGCAATGCCTTGTGTTTCTGGATAGTTCAGCAGGTACATAGATAGCCCTAGGTATCTGCACAGTGGGATGAGTCCATGATCAACCCTGTAGGGTTATAGGTTGGACATCATGGACCTACGTCTTCATCCAACCTCATTCTACTATGTAACTATGATTTGGGTATCTGGAAAGTTGAGTTGGTATATGGCCCTGGATGTATGGACAGGTGAGTGAGTACGTGAGTGCATAGATGTGAGTGTCTGGGTAGTTCATTAGGTGCATGATCTTGGTTGTCGGGGCAGGTGCCCTTATTCATGAAGGTCTGGGAGTGTATGGCCCTGGATGTATGGACAGTTGAGCAAGTGTGTGTAGCTCTGGATGTCTAGACAGCTGAGTGCAGAGATTTGGGTTCCTGAACAGTTGAGTCATACTTGACTTTAGGTGTTTAGACAGCTGAGAGAGTACACAGGTTTTGAGGAATCTGTATGGTTGAGTGGATGTCTGGACAGTTGAGTGAGTGCACGGATCTCGGTGTTTGTCCAGTTGAGTGAGTGCCTGGATCTGGGTGTCTGGACAGTTGAGTGGGTGCCTGGACCTGGGTGTTTGGACAGTTGAGTGGGAGCATGGATCTGGGTGTCTCGACAGTTCAGTGGGTGCGTGGATCTGGGTGTTTGGATAGTTGAGTGTAAGCATGGATCTGGGTGTTTGGACAGTTGAGTGGGTGCATGGATCTGAGTGTTTGGACAGTTGAGTGGGTGCATGGATTTAGGTGTTTGGACAGTTGAGTGAGTGCGTGGATCTGGGTGTCTGGACAGTTGAGTGGGTGCATGGATTTGGCTTTTTTGACAGTTGAGTGGGTGCATGGATTTAGGTGTTTGGACAGTTGAGTGAGTACATGGATCTGAGTGTTTGGACAGTTGAGTGGGTGCATGTAATTGGGTGTTTGGACAGGTGAGTGAGTGCATGGATCTGGATAGTTGAGTGGGTGCGTGGATCTGGGTGTCTGGACAGTTGAGTGGGTGCGTGGATCTGGGTGTCTGGACAGTTGAGTGAGTGTATGAATCTGGGTGACTGGACAGTTGAGTGGGTGCATGGATTTGGCTTTTTTGACAGTTGAGTGGGTGCATGGAATTAGGTGTTTGGACAGTTGAGTGGGTGCATGGATCTGAGTGTTTGGACAGTTGAGTGGGTGCATGGATCTGGGTGTCTGGACAGTTGAGTGGGTGCATGGATCTGAGTGTTTGGACAGTTGAGTGGGTGCATGGATCTGGGTGTCTGGACAGTTGAGTGGGTGCATGGGGTTCTTGGTTTCTGATGGTTGAGTGAGCGTGTGGCACTAGATATTTTGACCACCCATTGATGGTTTAGTGTCTTAAATTTAAGTGACAGGTTCCTCTCCAACACACTTTACTTGAACTCCTTGAGAAAAATCCATGCAAGGTCTCTGACAGTAAAATATATTCTGAAAACTAAGACAGAACACCATATTTATAAAGCTATTTTTTGGAAACATCCAAACCTGTCATAAAAAATTGTCAGGGCTTCAGTGTCCTTATGTGATATGGTAGTTGGGTTTTGCCCTGGGGTCTGTGCTTCTAGTTACACCTCTGTGCAAATGAGTTAAGGGTCAAGGAAGGAGCAGAAGACCATAGAAGGACGACCATGATAATAACCTTTTCTTGTCATGAGGTCATTGTACCATGATGGTTCCTCGCACTTTTTGCTATGGGGCTATTCCTATAATATGTAACGTAATACCTTATGCCAAGTAAGCGGCTTCTTGGGGATGATCCCCTTCCCCTAGACGACATGTTGTAATTCACAAGCAGGTAACACTTTGGCCAAAAATATTTTTGAAAAATATCACGAGAAAAGAAAAAAGTTACTTCTGCCATTGTCTTCCGTCCCTTTCATCCTTCTGTGATTGACGTTGATATTTTGGTACTCCGTCGAGCCTTTGCAACCCCCCCCCAAAAAATAAAAAAATAAAAAAAACTCCAGCTATCTAAACAAAACAAATGACATCAAGCCCGTCTTGTGAATTCCTGGATGGCAGCAGCAGCTTGTTAATCCAGCCTCCATCCTGGATCTCATGAAGTAAAACAAGGGAGGCTGGCAGTAGGATAGCACTGCCGGATTGAGGAAGCTGACGACTGACAAGCCTGTGGGAAGACAATGTATAAAGCTGCGAAATTTGTAGGTTGATGCTCAGCTACTACTTTGGATTCGTTCCTGTCCTCAGCTGAAGCTCAGTGCCCAGTCGGCCCTGCCTGCAGATATGAAGTGCTGCATCTTTGTGGCCTCGCTCCTGATAAACGTTCACCTTGGCACGGCTTGGAATGCCCAGTATGCTGTGGACTGCCCAGAACGTTGCGACAGCAATGAGTGCAAGAGCACCATAAGGTGTAAGAGGACGGTGCTGGACGACTGTGGCTGCTGCAGGGTCTGTGCTGCAGCTGCCGGGGAAACTTGTTACCGGACTGTCTCTGGCATGGATGGTGTTAAATGTGGGCCAGGACTCAAATGCCATTTTTTTACAGAAGAGGATGATTTTGGAGATGAATTTGGGATATGCCGAGGTAATAAGAACATTTCTTTTCATTTTCTCGCTGACCACTTTTTGCATTATTTCACATGGTAATATTAGGGATCATTGTGCAAATTTTTTAAAGCAGTTTTGAGTCTCAGCGAGATCCACCTGTCGGGGAAAGACATCAATGACATCTACAGATGTAGCAGAGCTGAATGTGTTACTTCACTCCTCGGGGCTGCAGTTTTGATGATTTGTCTGACTTGTGGGTCATGGCAGTCCTATGTAATGTATATTGTGAGATCAGTCGTGTCTTATGGCAAACTCACTTCTGCTACATCTATATATTGCATGGGAGTAAATGTAGAAATTACAAGAATAGGTAAAAAAAAATCACATTTCTGGGAAAGTTTTCACTGTGACAGAGCTCTGCAATAACACTACAGGTTAGCTATATCCTTCATTCATAAAGTGGCGGTATCTATCTATCTATCTATCTATCTATCTATCTATCTATCTACAGTATCTATCTATCTACAGTATCTATA